>NC_092819.1:161497035-162697035 GCF_023375885.2 Dermacentor andersoni | reverse complement strand
AAAAGCGTGCTTTCCGGGTGTATCACCTCTGGTAAAGACACATCGCACAAGGGTGAACACGTTATGAAGGTGCCATAAATTAAGGCGTTTCCACTCTGGAAGAAAGAAAGGTCAAATGAATTCGCTGCTTCATGTACGCTGACAACTTTGGCGGACTGTGTGCGAGAGGCCACGATTGTGCATCGGAATCTTGTGACTAGGCATGACACTACTTACAGACATTATCCTGTTGTAAATAGTAATGTTTCCTTATATGGCGTTTTTTTATATTCATTGTATATAAAGGGCCTATTGCGGCACGGAAAAAGCAGCATTCCACAGGAATTCACGTCCGGCGATAAAGTGCTAAACGGCCAATCCCTCGCTGAAGTATTGAATAAGGAGTTTTTATGCTTTGGATCCTTTGACTAAGAAGTTATTAAGAACATTGAGGACTATATGAATAGCTGTTTGCAGAATAGTATGTATATTTTTCCTCTTGCACACACAGAACCTGCACACATTATTCGGAATTGAAAGGAGAGCTCCTCTTGCAGTTGTGACGGTATTGAAGCAGCAATAAATAATGCAGTTGCAGATTTATTATGCGATGGTGTCTTGTGGCATTACAAACCTCGTCTTTTCCACAAGCACATTTCCTGATGAGATGGAAACTGCTAGAATACTTCTCTTGCATAAAGATGGGGTCACTGACTCAATCACTGATTACCGGCCGATGTTCATACTTCTTGTTTTTTACAAATATTGGCAAAGACCAAGTTCTAGAACATTTGTACAACCGCAAAATCATCACCTTCTAACCACGAATCAGTATGCCTTTCAAACAAGTAAATCCACAGAATTCGGATTACTTGAAATACGTGATGAATTTGTTGTCAGTATTTGAGGTCATCGGTATACCTTTAGAGAGGAAAGTGTGGAAATTCATATGTTGGGAAGTTTCCGCAAAGAACACACGAGACGAAGAAAGGGGATGACACGACCGCTTCGTGTTGCACCTTTCTTCGTCTCTTGTGTTCTTTGCAGCCACTTCCCAAATAAAATAAAAATTTCTAGATTAATAAAGCATTTATTTTAAACAGGATATACTTCGTCTAAGTTCCCATTTTATGGAATCGGAAGCATTGTACTAGGCTTACTGCTTAGGTGTCTATTACATTGCTCTGAATTCGTGGAAAATAACAGCATAACATCAGATTTAGCAAATATTAGATACGGCGTCCCGCAGAGTTCTACTTTCGGTCCTATAATTTTTCTGCACTATATCAATTAACAATTTATTTATTGATGAGAAGGCTTTGCTTGGCGTTGCGGAACCCCATTCACCGACTCTTTCCATGTTTAAGAAGAAACTGAAACTGTATTTTCTTCACATTTACGTTCTCTTTTCCAATTACTTTTACTGCTGGTGGACTGATCTGCAATGACATGTACTACAAGACTTTTTGTTTTCATCTTGCTTTGCCCTTTCTGTATCTACTGTGTCATCTATTGTTGTTTTATTGCTTTATGTTTACTATATATACTTATTGTGCTGTACTAATCTATTGTATGTATATTTGTGGCATTCGTATATAAAAATAAGTATGTACGTATGTGTGTATTACGTGTATACATGTATACACATTTTTTTCTTTTTTCTTTTCCGCTGTTGTCTGCTGTGCTCGTGTCGACAGCAGCCGATTCAGGCATGCAGGCTTGCTTTTCAAGGCTCGACTTGAAGGCTCGACCATGCTGTGTCGGGAGATATGTAAAAGAGTCTAGCTCCACGTCAGCGTTCTTGATTTTGGAAGAGAACTTGGCATGTCGGTTTTTCATGTTTTAATTAAGGAGCAGCACCAGAGGAATGAAATGTAAATACACTTTTAAACATTTGATCGACTTGTCTGAGGAGCAACAGGAATTAAGTGCGTGTCACATGAGGTGGCGTACTTGCATGTTGCAACTAAACTTTTGCGGTAATTATCAATCAATTTACTTTTAAGCAAACGTAAACGTATATACTCTTTTCTTGTAGCAATAGAATTCGCTTCTTAGTGTACATAGAACGCAGCAGCCATTCGAAAGCACTACGCTGCCATGTCAGGACATTGTAGCCGATACGAAAAAACGTTATTTGCATATTGAGGAGCTCACTGGTCGCCACCTATGATATTTTATTGCTGTAGAGATACGCTTAATTTGCATTATGCTAAGGCATACACAAAACAAGTAAAGTCGATGGTATTAGAATACTAATTTATGGATTTTGGATTTATTTATTATATATAATGAATTGCTCGGCTTCTAAAAGGTTTTCAGTGCCTCATTATGCTAATCATGGTCGGGCAAGAACCTGGACCCCATTGCCTGTGGTAAAATGATTGTACATTGTTTCAGAACAATTAAGCGCTATGTTCACCCGGGGGCGCCACGTCTGCAAGAAATTCAAAAGAGGGAGACTTACGATGAAGCGTCACTGAACCATCGACAATGCAAGCAGAGTTTGAGGTGTTCAATACCATTTGTGAAAAATACATTCGTTATAAAGGGTGTTCCTGGCAACCGCCAGTTAGCTTGAAAAAAAAGGAATTCGAGCAAGTTACCTGCCAGATTTTTCAGTACAGATACATTGGCATAATATTGAGTGTAAAATGGTGCTTCGCAAAACTAAGCACCATGCGGTAGGCGAGGCATCAGACAGAAAGTGAGGAAGTTAGCTTGTGTTCCGCGCTGTGTTTAGTTTTGTCACGAAGAACAAACGAACCCAACCATCAATCCTCGAGCGGCGCACTAGTAAACGCTGTGCTCAATAACTTCGAACCGCCACATTGTTCTTGGATATTCTTTGGGGGTGGCTATTTCGGTGCTAAATAAGGTGTACAATGGCAAGAAAACAAGGGCCGGGAGCGCTCACCTGTTCAAAAGTGTCACTCTCAAAGGGCTCTAATAAATGGCTCACTTCGAAACAACGGAAGAGCGGCAAGGGGCGCTATAACGTAAAACTATTCCAAACATTTCTATTCCAATTCTGCAATCAGCCTTCCGCGATTGGTCAAAAACTTTTTGGGGCCACCCCCACTTCAACTGTACGTCACGCGACGTCACGAAAACCGCGATAGCTCCCCATCTGATATGACGTGTACACACTGATTATGCATGATTTGATCGAAGAAAAGAAAAATAGTTATTTCTGATTCGACGCCTTTTCGGCACTAGCCCTCGGCTATTGGTCAGAAGTTTTCGGGCAGCACGCACTTCACCTGGCTGTCACAAGACGTCACAAAACGACAAAAAGTCACCGCATCAGAGTGACGTGTACGCGTCAAAGATTCATTATTATGCCGAACAAAACTGAATTTTCTTCTGAATACCCGCTCACTGCCCCGTTCCGAAAGGAATAAAAGATGGCTGCTGCCGATCGCTGATGCACTAGCTACTCGCCCCTGTCGAAGAGCATGGGTTTATTTGCGTTTAATGAAACATTTTGCATAGCCGTGTAACGTTTTCGAGCACTTTCGGAACGTTTAGGACCGCGTTCTGCCAACTCTTCTTTGGTGAGGATCCGTTTTAGTGTCATTCTTCAGCTTCCGTTGCATGCCACCGCGATTGTCGACCAGCCGACGCCAGCTAAGTAAGGGAAAGCGGACCAATCGCCGACGCCGGCACCACCCTCTTCATCCAGTTATCGATATTCAGTTCAGTGGCTCAACCCCATCGAATCCCTCTCCACATCAGCGTGCTCCTCTCCTCTTGTCAGCCAATTAGATAAGACAAGCCGCTCAGTGTAGGCAATGTTATTCGTTTTTAAAGCAAACAAAAGTAACCTCCTATAAACGAGGAGAGCGTTGGATTGGTCTGCTTAGACAACCCTACGGGTGACCACCCGATGCTTGCGTCAGCGGTTACGCAACTTTGACGTCAGAAAATTGGAATAGAAACATATTGGAATAGTTTTACGTTATAGGGCCCAAGGTGTCGCCGGTTATGATGGCATCTGCTTACAGGAAGGAGGCGCTCTACTTTGTAAGCTAGAGTCTAGCTCCACGTCAACTTTCTTGATTTTGGAAGATAACTTGGCATATCGGTTTTACATGTTATAAGTTAGAATCAGCACCAGAGGAATTAAAAGTAAATACACTTTCAAACATTGGATCGGCTTGTCTGATGAGAACAAAAATTAGGTGCGTGTCAAACGAGGTGGCGTACTTGCATCTTGCAAGTAAACTTTTGCGGTAGTTGTCAATTAATTTACCTTTAAGCAAACGAGAAATGCCCGTCACAATACGAAGGCGAATAACAGGATTACTTTGAGAGCATGAACAATACTGTAGCATTGTCACTGTTCTTTCGTGATATTTTAATCGGCGTCTTTATTCGCCTTCATGAATGTTTAATGCGCTGAGGGCTCTTACGGAACTTTAAGCACGTTGCGGTTTGACTGTGTATCTAACCTCTTTGACGTCAAATCATGCGTCAATTTGTGTGCGCCACACGATCTGTGCCCGAATAGACAACAACATCGATTACTAGCTATTTGCAACTAGGGATGTGCCAATGGGTGCTTTACCATTTCTGACCGATGGCCGGGAATATATGTGTCACGCTCTTAATCTTCTCTGGTGCTGGTCGGAATCCAACCACCACCACCCGAATTCCTGGTGTAACGCCATGATTGCACGCGAGTATAGCGACAGAACTCCCAGCGTTCGATATGAGTCTTTCATTTGAAGGATCGCCAGCCGTTTGTGCGCAGGCGCGAGTAATAGCGGGCGCGAGAGAAAAAATTACCGACGATTACGTTACTTCCTAATGCGAAATTTGAGCGCAGCAAATAAGCTGTTTCACCTTTTCGATAGATTGAGGCAAAGAAATCGAGCAACACATGTAAGCTTCTGCTTCGGCGGCACGCACCTCTGGATTCTGACGGCGACGGCGCTGGGCCTCTGCTCTGGCAGCTCGTTTAGCAGCAGCAGCAGCAGCAGCAGACGGAGGACTTCCATCGGTCGTCTCGCTCATGGCTCAGAAAGAACTGGCAGATAATTTCGCAGTGGCGAACGGCAGCGGCAATTTCGGCTCGGGCGGTGCACATATACAGATCCGCCGCCACCGATCTGGCTCTCTGATTGCCACCGCACAGGGCGAACGGCAGCGGCAATTTCGGCTCGGGCGGTGCACATATACAGATCCACCGCCACCGATCTGGCTCTCTGATTGCCACCGCACAGGGGTTGCATTGGAGGAGGAGCGAAGAAAGGAATTAAGTTCGAGCCGGCGCTTTGACAACCGGAGACTCGCAGGAAGAGGGGGGAGGGGGGTGGCGTGTACACCCAGCGGCAAACGATGGGGGCAGAAGCGCGCGCAGCAAGCGGACAACACGATAAAGGGAGGAGGGAAGAGATAGCAGCGACTGACTGATGCCGCTGACGCCGATAGTGAGTCAACCCCAGCTGCGGAGTTGGTTTCAGGGACAACGCCGCCGATGCCGACACAAACAATATGATACCCTCGCTTCCGCAGCGCTAAGAACCAGGTCTAGCCGAGGGAAGGTGGTCACGTATTCGTCGACGTGCCGGGGCCTACGTGAAATAACCGGCGCGTCGGCAACTGAAGAGCACCCTATCCGCCACACAAGAACAGGGGGGGGGGGGACCCTTTCCTCCTCTTTCTACATGGCGGCGACGGTGTTCTATGCAGTCACGTTATCTTGACTCTCTAGCGGCGTCAGCGGCATCCAGCGGTATCAGTCGGTCGCTGCTAGCGCTGGGGGGATGAAAGGGGGGCGGAGCTGGTTACGAGGCCGACGACAACGCCGACGACGACGCGAAACCCAGGAACGGACGCCAAAGAGCTGCGCTCTAAAAATCTTGGGACTTTTGCTCCTTTAATATATGACTTTGCCTAGGCACTACAGAGGAGGTTTCTTAGCGAGTGTTGCATGCGTTTGTCCCTAGGGGTGCCGGCATTGCGAGGTGGGGTCGAGTTAGTTTACGCTCGGACGCTGGCTGCCGGCACATTGAAATAGGTAAAGCGGCGGGCACTCTCGCCCCATTTGGAGACGGCTGTGTCGGACAGACTGTCCCACTTGCGGCGCTGGTGCTAAGTCAGTCGTTCCGGGAGCTAGCTTTCTCGCGCCTTACGGTGATGTAGCTGGGAAATAACATCACAGCTGCTTCCGTGGGAGCAGCAGGGACCATGGAAGACACCGGACCGCATATATTGAGCATCTAAAAGGCACAGCGCTTTAATTAGCAACAGCAGTTGAGCGCTAGTGCCTGAAAGGCCGCCGGTGACGCTGCACGCCCCTGAAATTGCTATGAGAATACGTCGCGCTACCCGAGCGCCTCTTACGCTAACCTAAAGTTAACCGAACGTTAACGTAAGCGAACGTGGCCGAGGCGCAAGGACAATATTCGTCACGACGTGACCGCTGTGAGAATACGCCGCACCACCCTAATGCCTATTACGCTAACCTAACCTATCATAACGTTAGCCTAACATAACACGGCCACAAACTCAGCGGTTACAATGTACCACACGTAGAGCTACGAGCCTAGCTTCGATGGAGGGATGGCTGCATGTTATGAGCGCCCCCTTTGGAACGGGGTGGTGGGTTGCGCTACGAAGATCTTGCTATTATGCTGCCTAATCTCGTACCTAGGCTAAACAAGACAAAAAAAGAAACACTATGAACTCCCACAACCAAATATTCTGATACCCTATTGCGAATTTTGTATTTGTATGTCTCCGTTTTTTTGTCGTTTCTCTACTTTTTTCCAACAATCCTCCAATCGTCTCTTACTAATCCATATTTCGCTCATGGTTACTTTTCCACTGCTCTCGTTGAACCGAAGAGATTCAAGGAGGACAGTGGTGCCTAAATCGACCGCTGGGCAGACGTTTTCACATTATAATAAATCATGTTCCATCGTTTCCCTAGCTTTAGCGCTACATGCACATGCTCCTTCTTCCTTCTTATATCTCGCTTTATAGGTGCGTGTTCTAAGGCATCCTCATCTCGCTAAGAAAAGTAATGAGCTTCCCTTTGAGTTATCATCAATTGCTTCTTTCCTGATTTCGTTTTTTTCTCTTAAGTAGTTACTCATGGCCGGTTTCTTATCCATTGCCGCCACCTATGAGATTATTTTGGCCTCTCTGACTTTCCGCTTGACGTTCTTTGTTGCTGTGTTGCCCACCCTACAGGCCGCGTACTTGCTGGTAAGCTTCATGGTTCTTTTCCTCCACTGTGAATCAATGTTTTCCCTATACAGATACCTAAACACCCTCCCAGCCCATTAACTTTCTTCCATATTCCTCAATCGTTCTTCATACTCAATTTTACTGCGAGCTTCCCTCACTTCAAAACTAGTCCCGCCTATATCACCCTGCATAGCTTCATTTGTAGTCTTCCCGTGAGCGCCCAATGCGAGGCGTCCCACTGACGTTTTGTTCCCATCCAGTCCTGATTGCACCCCTGATTTAAAGCAAACAACTGCATTTCCAAAAGTAAGTCCTAGAACCATTACACCTTTCCACATACATCGGAGCACCTCGTACCTATAGTATCCCCATAGCGCTCTGTGCTTCATTAGCACTATTATTAGCACCTCGTACCTATTGTATCCTCATAGCACTCTGTGCTTCATTATGGCTGCATTTCTCTTCCCCTTCACAGTTATCGTTTTTTCCTGGGCTTTCATATATCTATTGCCTTCATTTATCCATATACCAAGGTATTTATATTCTGTTACCCGAGGTAACCCGGTGCATCACAAATATTTGATAGCGCCTGCCGCTTAGATCTTTCGTGGTTGCCTTAGGTTGGCCGTGCACGAGCATGCACTCTTATGCTTTATGTTTTACTCCTACGCCAAGCGATCAGATAGTGAGCAGATTTACCATTTCATGCTGCTAATACAGAGACACCGGTTTTCTTTGTTGAATTAAAACCGATATAAGCAAAATAGTTCACAACACATACACACACCGCGGCTGATAAAGCACGTCACATTTTTGCGCCCCCAAGAGATATTTCCGCCTACTGTAGTTACCGATCCACCGAAAGGCTTCCCTGACGACCTTATATGAACGGACATGGCGTAAATTTCACAAAGTACCAGCTAAAACATCTCGAAATCGTTCCGCAGCACGCGACAGCAATACTTTCAAGCAGCGCCGCGCCGGATCGCCCAAGCCAGAGAGGGGAAAGGCTCTCCGCGCGCCCTATCCTCCTCGCCCAATGAAACGGTCTATAGAGTTCGCGTACTCGTTTTGCACCACACACGCACACCTTTGAGTCCATGGCGGGCCTCTATTGTTGGTTTATAAATAAAGAAGAAACGACGGGAGCCGGCCATACGGCGCTCTCTGCACACACTGTACACTGTCAGTACTTCGTGGACACAGGCTGGCACAGACACACCACATATTTCGGTGTATTCGCACCCCCGCTTTCTCAGTAAGCTTCTCAGTGCACGTGCGGGGCAGATAATAGACAGGGGTTCCTACGAAAAGCCGTCGGGGCATCACTGTCGCGCCGACGACAAAAAGCCAATAATCTAAAAACCTGCCTTCAACTTTTTTCGGCCGCTTGCGCGAGTGGCCGGCAATACCCGTCTTGCTCGTCGGTTCCTATTACTACGACTTTTTGGCGCCCCTTGATCGGTGCTTCGCTGAATCGAATAATGCCGCACCGTGACAATGCACCCCTGTTTCTGAATATTATAAAATAATATTCGCTTTCACGAGGCATTTTCGAGAAAGAAAGGAAGCACCGTCCCATGTATACCAAACCCTATACACACAATATACAATGTGTACTATACAAAAATTTTATCGAACAGAAAACTAGAAGCCTATGTATACAACACAAAGCTCTGCAACTGCAGAACAATCCTATATTCGGCTCAAATAATCGGCTCCCACATTCTCACTTCCCTTATTTTGGGTGACCATGAACTACTACTGCTGAAATAGTGAGCGGCTTACAAGTACATTGAGAATTTTTGTATTCTTAAACCTAATGCCACACGCTCGCGTTGCACGACACCCAAACTATGATACACAATGAAGCTCAAAAATTATAATCGAAATATCATACGCGGCTCAAACGCCATGAACAGTCTGTTCGTGCTCCACATCCGTTGTTAACGCACATACTAGTGCCACTAGAGCCACATTTGCTTCATGTATTTATCATGAGAGTGGCTTTGACTTTGCGGCCAAAACTCATAGGTGTGAATCACGCACTAACATTATCCATCTCTTATCCTTAAAGGACGTGTTCCAAAGAAACAAACAGCAAAAAAAAAAAACCGCGTTAATCACGCGCTCAAAACTACAGGAAGATTCGCGCTCGCTTCTACATACGAGTACTTTACGCACCAGCGAACCTCAGAAATGCTTCAGTCTTCTAAATACACGTGCTAGACATGCACGAACGCTTCTTTGTCTCCACGCAAGACACGCTTTACAGGTGAAAAAGAAAAAGACACTTCATAACGTTGTGTACTAAAACAACGGCTGCTCCGAATAACGCGTTCCACTTTAAAAGCAAAATCTCGCGAACATTTCCGAAAAGTGAACTGGCGCCCAAGTGCGTCACAACAGGCCTCTGGGAAATAATCTGGACTTGACGTTAGAAGCGCATCTCTTTCTAAAAAAAACATGGATTGCCATTTCGAGAAAACAAAGTTTCAAAAATATCAAAAATTAGTGCGAGTGCCAAACATCGTTTTGAGAATCTCATGAGCTTTTAAGACAACCAATCAGGGGCGTAGCCAGGGGGGGGGGCTTATGGGGCTTCAGCCCCCCCCGAAATTTTTTCGTGCTGTCCATGCACCGCCGACAAAAGCAACCCCCGGCGCCGGAAATCATTCCGGATTTTGTCTAGAGCGTCTTTTTCACGCTCGAAGAGCCATTTCACCGCGAAAATTGCGAACTCAGGCTGAATTTCGCGGCAACGCCCATGCACTGGGAGTCACATAGCGCAAGCAGCCCCATCCGAGCACAAAGTTCCAAGGGTGTTTTCATGGCGAACGGGCTCGCCGCGGAATCTACCCTCTATCATGGAATTAACGGAGCGCGTGGATATCAGTTCTGAAACTTTATGGGTATAAAGTTCTCATAAACATCTGATGTGAAAGGTACATTGACATTTCCAAACGTGTGCTTTAGATTTTCAATTGCGGAACTTTGTGCTCCCATAAATATTTGACGCCAAAGGTGCATTGACTTTTCCAAAGTCGCACATCGAGCCATGCAACGAGACAAGTAAAATCAACACGCTATCAGACAAGTTGACAAAGCCCGTAGCGAGGCCCGATGAGACGAAGCGTTGTGGTGGTTCATTCGTGCCGTCATGTCACATAAAAAAATATTTTTTTTTTCACCTGCGCCAAAGCATCCAGTGAAGACACTAAAGCCAGCCAAGGCAACAACGTTCTTATTTAGTTTTTTCTACTTTGACTTTTAATCGCGAAGACACATCGAGCCTCTTCATTTTATTTTTTGTTCTCGCTCCCCTACCCGCGCGCTGCCAGAGCCAGCCAGAGCGCATGCGTTTTTCTCGTGTTGCCCCGACCAGCGCGCGGCGCACTTGGGTGCGCGTTCGGTTTTCTCTGGCCGAGTGTATTTTCGCCTGGCAGAGCTTTGGACGCTTTATAGCTAGCAGACGAGAAAAAGAAACAATGGTCGCTAGCCGCCATCACTGTGGGGACTCGACGGATTGCACCGCGTTCGCTTGAGCGCAACCTCTCCAGAAAGTCTTGTCTCGCCGGTGTAAGATGCCGAGCAGTATGCGCCTGGTGCTTGGTGGACCAAGCGTCTCGTGTTTTCTTCGATATTCCTTTAATAGCCATATCAGTTGCCCAAAGTAGGCATTCTATTGTGACCAACATACTTTGCGTTTTTTTTTTTTCATTATGGTGCCCCCGCACCACAAAACGAAAAAAGAAGCGTTGTTGCGGTGCAGCGAATTGTCGTACGGTGAAAGTGCTATTTTGTTATTTCTTTTGCGGAAATTAATGGGCCATGGGACGCTTAAGCTGCCGGATACTCTTATTATATTATTGCGACAGCAATTATATGGACACTCTAGGCGCATTCCTGCTGTTGCCGTCGCCATCATGTTCCGCATAAAGTGTAAGTGCGATAACATCGTAACGCCGCGCCGCAAGCTGTATGTGCGAGTGAAAGCGTGTGGGGGAGTGGGGGGAAATGGGTGAGCCGACGATAGTGGCTCAGTCTTGTGGGCGCAAGGGAGAAAAGTGAGTAGCAAGCGCGCCGCCTTCCGTCGCGCGCGATACATCGGGGGGAGTGGATGGAATGGGGGCAGGATCTAGGATTGTGTGAATCTGTGATTGCGCAACATGTTTATTTGCCTTATTTGACGCATTATATACCGTGACTTTTTCTTAGATACGTAGATTTATTGGAGACTTACTTATACGTATGTTTAAATATCTTGTTGCGAGGTTTTGTGTATACGTGCAGTGAACTTCGTTTCCAGTGGCACTTTTTGCCCTTTATCAAGCTGTATCTTCGCATTTGTATATTCCATTGCTTCTTCGCATTTCTAATGTACCAGGGCGAGTCCAATGAAACTGAGCCTACCCACCCTGCGCAATTATGGTTCTGTTCATTATCTGCAAGGCCTGCGCGTAGCACACAGGCATCTCTCATTTACAAAAGTGACACGCAGGTGTGAGGATAAATGTTCTTTAATGCTCTCATACACTGGGTTGAACATGGTTGCGTGCCGTAATGTACTCTCCAGAAGTTGAGCAGCGTGGTGCCGTCAGGTTTTGACAGCTGAAGGTGTTTCCCAAAAAGAAATTAGTCACCGTATGGCTGCCGTGTACATGGAACATTGCATTTCATTGGCCACTGTGAAGCGTTGGAACAAACGGTTCAAAGAAGGACGTGAAATTTGTAAAGACGACCCCAGACCGGGCCAAAGCCATCGTGCAATCACCCCTAACAAAATTGCAAAAGTTGATGAGCTGATGAGACAAGAACGGAGGATAAGCATCGATGAACTGGCAGAACGTGTGAACATCAGTCACGGTTTGGTTCACGCCATAATTCATGAACATCTCGGTTATCGGTTCTTGTGTGCGCAATGGATGCACAAGATTTTGAACCACCGCCAGAATACGGAGAAGATCAGTGCTGTGTTTACTCATCTGAGAATAACCCGGCGCCCTCACAGTGCAAACCACAGTTATTTCCTTAAAGGAGCCCCCTTGAATGCCGTTAACTCCTACAAATACCTTGGCATTAATATTACTAACGACCTATCCTGGAACATGCACGTTGATTACGTAACCCGCAATGCTAACCGCACTCTTGGCTACTTGCGCCGAAACTTTTCCAAAGCGCCGTCTTCCTTAAAATTAATTCTTTATAAAACTTTAGTCCGTCCAAAACTAGAATATGCATCTAGCATCTGGGACCCCAGTCAATCCATACTAATCGCTTCCCTGGAATCTGTTCAGAATCGCGCAGCCCGGTTTATTCTATCCAATTATTCCCGCTACGCTTCTGTATCCACTATGAAGAACACACTAAACCTGCCTGATCTGTCTTTACGTCGTAAATTTCTTCGCCTCTGCCTCTTTCACAAAATCTATCATCAAAATGAAGTGTGAAAAAGCTGTCTTTTTCTTCAACCGACGCACATCTCATCGCGTGTGGACCACAAGTTCAAGGTGGGTGTGCCATTTTGCCGAACCAACTTATATAATTACTCTTTCATTCCAAAAACCAGTGCAGAATGGAACCACCTTCCTTCATCCATCGCTGCCATTATCGACACTAAATTCAGAAATGCCATTGAAGATTACTTATTTTGTTAACTTGTATTTCCATAAATTGTATTATTGCACACTTGTATATGTATTACCCACTCCTTTCTGTAATGCCCTCGGGCTCTGAAAGTATTTGTAATAAATAAATAAATAAATAATAAAGGTGACGATTTCTGGTCTGCAATTGTGATCGGAGACGAACCATCATGCCACTACTAAGAGCCTGAAACACGACAGCAAAGCTTACAATGGAAACATTCAAATTCACCTTCCCCAAAGAAAGCAAAGGCCGTCATTTCCACCAGTAAGGTGTTGTTGACTTTTATTTTTCGATCGTCGGGGGCCATTACTGGTAGTATTTGCTAAATCTTGAGAGTCTATCAATTGTTTCCGATATTGTGAAACGCCGGATCGGCTGCGTGTCGCAATCAAGAACAAACTACGTGGAAAATTGACGAATGGGGTCATCTTGTTCCACGACAATGCCCGTTCCCACGTCGCTGATGTGGTTAATACAAAACTGGCAAAGTTCAAGCGGGAAACGTTGCAACATCCGCCACACAGCTCAGACCTGTCGCCTTGCGACTTCCACATTTTGGGGCAACCGAAAAAACAGCTCAAGGGAACGAGATTCGTCTCGGACGATGTCGTGAAAGTCAGTTGCAGACGTTTTGAAGGAGCGACCCAAGGAGCTTTATGAGACGGGAATTGCGCGACTCTTTAGTCATCGGGACAAATGTCTAAATGCTCATGAGGGCTACTTTTAATTAAAGTACCCCGTTTGTTATATATTCGCATTAGCTCACTTTCATTTGACTCGCCCTCGTATATTCTGCAGAACTCATGCTTTTTATACGTGGTCTCTGTTGCGACTATAATTTCGGTGCAATTACTCACGATACACGACCGGTGACAGCTGCTGCTGCGTAATACACTGGAACAATTGGAAGCGTCATTGAGATTTTTCACTGGCTGTTGCATATGTACAAGAATGTAAACAAGGATCTTGAAAGACAAAGTGTCATTAACATATTTGTCCTCAACTTGTTCATCTTATGGCCTTGACATTTTTCATATCAGCGGCATGCACTGCTTTGCTGGCTTCGAACTGATGTAGTTCTAAAGTTCGTGTGATATTATCTTTACTTATTAAATAGACAAAATACATGGAAGCATTGACATCAGTTATGTTGGGCACAATTTTTGGCACATACGAGTATATTCTTCGATGAAAAAATACATATGTTACTTGTATTGACAGTGCGTAGCGTTCAACAATTCGTTTGCAGCATCTTTGGCAATGGCAATGTAGTTATTATTTGTGTATTTGATCCCTAGGCAAATTGCTTAAGAGAAAGCTTTAGCTCGGGCCCAACTCCGACGTGGCCTATTCAGATACATGTAAAACGCAGAAACGGTTGTCTGAGATAACTCCTAAATCGCTTTTAATGAAATTTGTTGCATTTGAGAGAGTATGTTAAATTCTAGTGTCTGTTGGAAGCGGAATTTTGATTTAGGGCCTGAACTCTGTTTGAAATATTTAGAAAAATTCGAAAGTGCAAAAGAAATAGAAGCACGAAGTTTAAATAATAATAGCTATGCATCAAGAACAGATATCGCGTTTCTGTAAACGGCATCCATTACACCATTCAAAGCGGACAAATTCGATATGTAAATGTGTATCTTACGTGAATTGGTTATGTTATGTATACCATTCAAAGCGGACAAATTCGATATGTCAATGTGTATCTTAAGTGAATTGGTTATGTTATGTACAAGGGTTCTGCAAAAGCCATATTTCCATAATACTTAATTTTTTTGAGACTCATGTGTAACATATCAATTTTGTCCGCTGTAGATGTACTATTATGTGCAATTCACAGAATTGTGATATCAATTATCATTGCTGATTTACGGAGTTGTATACTTGTTTCGCTTTCTGAAAATTTTCGATTTTTGCCACTTTTCAATAAAATATTGACGACCTAAATCGAAAATTCGAAACTAGCAGTCACTAGAATTTAAGTTTTTCTTTTAAATGCAACAAACCTCGTCAAATTCGGAGCAGTGGTTGCCGAGGAAAACGAATTCTCCTCATACATGTATTTAGATAGGAGCATCCGACATAATGTTTCCTCTTAAGGAGGAGGTCCACCTGCAACGTGAGCCCCCCCCGAACGAAATTTCTGGCTACGCCACTGCAACCAATCCAAACAAAGCTCGATACTTGGTTAACTAAACGATCTCGACTCCGGAGATCCCGAAACGTCCAACAACACAATAAAATTAAGAAGCAAACATCTGTTGTCACAAACCCCAATTGCAGTTTCCAAATCTGGAAAGCCTGTGGCTGTGACAAATATTTAAGCGGAACTCGAGGCGGGCGTCGTCCGGAAGCTGGTCCTGTCGACCAGAGATCATGAAGTGCACGTCGGCTATCCCGCTCACTGCGGACCCCGAAACTGTAGATACCGGAAACATCCTTTCTGCGTATCGTACGGCGACTTCGCGGCCGCGCATGACCGATTTGCGCCGTCTTACCGCCTCGCTCTCCGGTGTCATGCCTAGTACACGAAAAGAACCCATGGATGCGGAGCATAATTGCCCCCTGGCCTTTGTCCACCTTCGCCCCGAATGGCCCTTCCTTTTCTTTTCAGTCAGGCGGGTCCGGCGTGCTTTGAATGAAAGCTTCCCAAGTGACAACCACGCCTTGCGAACTCTTTGACTGCGATCCCCACGGGGTTTTGCGCATTTCGATTTATTCGGTCGCGTTGTTTTTTCTGCCGCATTCCCGATTCTGCGACGCCGCTTTTTTCTAGCACGCTTCCTGGTGCTCATTTCCGAGCTTTCCGCTCGCGTCTTGTCCTGACCGGCATTCACATCGTCGGTCACGATTGCCATCTGAACTGCACAGCCTGAATGATTTGCGGCTAAATCATTCCTATAATTGCTACCTCGGCTGGCGTACTCCCTGGGTAACGGTGCCACATCTTCCACAGCTGGCCTACCTGCTTCTGTAGCACTCCATTGGTACTGTACCTCGTCGCATTCAAGAAAGTCCCCATCAACGGACTCCTCCGCCACTACGCCACGGTCTATAGATCTGGCGTCCCCCGTAAACGTGCATCTAGGCTCACAGGGATTAGCCTCTCCTTCTGCCATAGGTATAACCGCGCATGCGACTTCTTTGCACCTTTCGTACGCCACTTCTACGAGCGCCTGACCTTTCTGCTGCTTTTCTTCAAAGTCTTGTACCTCTAGGTGCTCGCTGCTAGCCCTGCTCTCGTTACTACTTTGAATAACCTGGGGCCCTAAAGCGTAAAAGTATTCCAATATGTTTTTATTCCAATCTCTTGACGTCAAGTTTGCGTAACCACCGACGCAAGCATCAGGCGGTCATTCACAGGATTGTCTCAACAGACCAATCAAACGCTTTCCTCGTTCATAGGAGGTCACTTTTCTTTGCATGAAAAACGAACAGCATTGTCTATACTGAGCGACTTGTCTTATCTAATTGGCTGACAAGAGGCGAGGAGCACGCTCAAGTGGAGATGGATTCGATGGGGCCGAGCAACTGCACTGAAAATCAATAACCGGATGAAGAGGGTGGTGCCGGCGTCTTTGATTGGTCTGTTTTCCCCTGCTTAGCTTACGGTGGCTCGTCAACAATCGCAGCGGCATGCAACGGAAACTTAAAAATGACGCTAAAACCGATCCTCAGCAAAGAAGAGTTGGCAGAACTAGGTCGTAAACGTGCCGAAAGTGCCCAAATTGTTACATGGCCACGCAAAACGTTTTATTACACGCAAATTTACCCATGCTCTCCGGCAGGTACGAGTACGCAGTGCTTGAGCGATCGGCGGCAGCCATCTTTTATTCCTTTCGGATCGAGGCAGCCTGTGGTTATTCAGAAGAAAATTCAGTTTTCTTTTGAATATAATGCATCTTTAACGCGTACACGTCACTTTGACGCGGTGAGCTTTTGCGGTTTTGTGACATCGCGTGACAGGCAGGTGAAGTGGGTGCAGCCCGAAAACATTTCACCAATAGTCGAGGGCTAATGGTGAAAAGGCGTCGAATCAGAAATAACTATTTTCCTTTGTTAAGTCAAATCATGCATAATCAGTTTGTACACGTCATATCAGGTGGGGAGCTGTCGCGGTTTTCGTGACGTCGCGTGACAACGACAGGTGAAGTGGGGCAGGTCGAACAATGTTTTTCACCAACCACGGAGGGATGATTGCAGAATTGGAATACAAAAGTTTGGAGTAGTTTTGTTATAGCGCCCCTGAATCCATAATTGTAACAGCAGTACTTCCCGCTCTGCGGCTTCCTTCGCCGCCACTCGCTCCCTCTCTTTTTCCACTCGAGCCAACGCCCTTCTCGGGATACTGCCTGCCCCTATTGTTCCGCAACCATGTCCTCAGGCCTAACTGTTTGCCCCATATTATGCACTCCTCGATCTCCATTGCCTCCGAAATGCCGCTACACCTCCAAAACTTGCGCGCTCGCAATTCGCATGCGCGTGAATGCGACATTGAGCAACCATGTGCCAGTAGCAATAATCGATAAATCTCCACGATTCTCGTTCTTCGTTAAATGTGCTGCTCTTGTACAGAACGTCCAGTCGCGGATGCCAGTATACTGTCACGGCTGGTCACCTGTTCGCCGTCGGCGCGAATTCGTCAACGAGGTAGACAAGCCGGTTGGTCGTTCCGTACTCAAGCGAACACAGCGAAGGAGCCAGAGTCGGGAGATTGAGAGAAAAAATGTATTTATAGACAAACAACGACACACAATTTAAACGAACCACAAAAAACACAAGAACACTAACACACATGCACTTAATCTAGATCAATGATGAATACAAAAGAAATACAACGAACAGTTAACAGCAAATATAGAAATTAACACCACACAAAAAACACTTAACGGTGGTCAACTAAACAGAGTTCCAAAGAAAACAAATGATGGCATATGCATGGCCTGGCAGCAGCAGCAGTTTCATGAAGCGTGGAGTCGACGGCAGAGCTTCACGAAAAACGCTGGCTAGCCGATCCCGTTGCAAACGTTCGTTTGTCGTCTCTTACGCCAACTAGTAACGCACACTTCAGATGCGGCTAGGCGGGCCATGCGATACAGGACGGCCCTAGCTCCTTGACGCTTATCATCAGATTGTAGGCTCACCTACTACCTTGGTCTCAAACTTGCGCCTAAATAACTTCTCCTTTCCCTAGTGCCTTGGGTTGGAGGCCGGCAGAAAATTGGTGAGGATCCAATCAAGTTCACATGTCACGATCCGCCCGGGTTCGCGAACGAGGGAGGGCTCAAGGCACCCTGCGTAGACGGACGCTCCGCAGCGAGGTGGTGACGATGACTGACCGCCGAGCAGCTGTGCTGTCGGTGTTTATTGGGTGCGGGGCCCAATGTTGCTTACCGATCATGGCAGGCCACCGAGCCTGGCGGCCCAACGAAGATTATGCCCGAGGGGGCGTCACATGCTTGTTACAACACACAATTGTGTACTGGCTCCTTCCAAGGTACTGGCCGCGCCCCTTTTAATTAGGGGCGAGGGAACGGGTGCTTCCTCCCTGCTTATAGAGTTCGCGCACTCGTATTGCACCACACATGCACACCTGTGAGTCCATGGCGGACCTCTATTGTTCGTTTATGAATAATGTAGGAACGACGGCAGCCGGCCATACGGCGCTGTCTGCACACATACAGTGTCAGCACTTCGTGGACACAGGCTGGCACAGACACACCACATATTTCGGAGTATTCGAACCCCCGCCTCCTTAGTAAGCTTCCAATGCACGCGCGGCGCAAAGAATAGACAGGGGTACCTGCGAAAATCCGTCGGGGCATCGCGGTCGCGACAAAAAGCCAATAATCTCAACACCTGGCTTTGAATTCTTTGGTCCGCTTGCACGAGTGGCCAGCAATACACGTCTTTCTAGTCGGTTCCTATTGCTAAGACCCTTTGGCACCCGTGGATCGGTGCATCGCTGAATCGAATAATGGCGCACCGTGACACTAACTTACTTTCCGATTCATACTTGCAAAAGATATCGACGGAATGGAACCACCTGCCCACCTCTGTCGTCGCCATTCCAAGTGTTTCTGCATTTAAGTCCTCTGTCGACAATTATTATTGTATATACTACCCGCCAACAATCATTACAATTATGTATTTTTTTACCCGCTTCCTTCTGTAACGCCTTGGGGCATTGAAGGCAACGAAATGAGCAAATAAATAAATAGGGATTGTCGTACACAGGAGCTGTTCAAAGCCTATGTTATAAAGAAAGCGCGTGTATGTGTTAGCGATCCTGCGAGTGTGCTTGCTGATTGTGAGGGGCAATTTCTAAACGTGAGACTTTGACAGCAGCAGTTTTGGATGGTCTATCAGCCTGAACACGTCATTTTGACCTTCGACCATTCTATACGTATATGTCATCTTTTACCCAATATAATTCATTTCTGAGCCTGCTTGTGTACTCTACATTTCCACTTGTGTTGTCCATGTGTTTATAGCGCAGTAACCCTGGTATTATAGTATACTAGGCCAATGTGGACACTCCGTGCGGACAATGTAATCCAATTACTTAAGGCGAATCACAAACGTAGTGCGCATTTCGTTTTCAATACTCCAACCCTTGATTTATCATTATTAACATCGTCTTTTCTTTCATTTCTGTCTTTCGATTCGCGCAGTATGATTGCCCCGTTTTTGCTTACTTTATAAGATAACCTTCATGAATCGCCCATATCCCCTGCCCCTTTTCCAACCACTTCCTGCTTCGCGCGGTCTGCAGATTGAATCACCGAAGTGTCAAACTCATGTTCAGTTGCACAAAAACGTTTAATTCATCACCATGCCCACATGCTCTCGAACTGTCGTCTTGAAAAATCGGGCAACATCCGCGACCATGTGAATTATTCAATCAAGGCATATTCCTATATTTTCATGATTTCTTAATTTTTGTATTCGACTTGTTCAACCGATACTACCTCTGCCTCACGACCGTATAATGCTATTTTCTTCATTTTCTCGATAACCCAGTAGTAGCCCACTTGTTTTCGTTTTACTGTGAACATACCTTGATCCTGCCCCTCTCATTCAGGTCACATCAAGTTCAGAATTTCTTGAGGTTTTATCCGATTTCAGCTTCGTACTTGTCGACGAATGCGCTCGTGCTACTGCAGTTTCCGGTAATATCCTTGGCCTCCTTTTTGCTATTACACCTGAATTAATTTCCAGATTTACTTACATCCTTGGTTTAAGTGATCACTTGCTTATTCATTTCACTTTGCGTGCGCATGTTTTTACTAAAAAAAGCTTCAAAGTTGTTCATGATTACAAGCACGCCGATACGGCTTCTATCACAGCAGCAATGGTATTGTTTACAACCGCTTACATGGCTGGTTTTGACGACCACTGAGTTGAGAATAAATGGCAAATTGTCACAAATAAACGATTATCGTTAAGTGTCAGCTATGTTCCTCAAAGAAAGATACTCTCAACCATACGATGGCCATGGTTCAACAAATCTCATAAGCGCCTACGCAACAAAAAGAAACGGCTATTCCATCGTGCAAGCAGACGAATCTCTCCGCTCGTTGTTCAACATACCGTCAAGTCGAACACATCCAAACGTCTAGAAACGCTGAAAATACCTTCTTGGATGTTGCGTTGTCCTCTTTTCTTCAAATAAGTCCGCGCACAACGCGCTGTTTGTAAAACAAATCTGGTTGCATGGCTTCAATCTGGGCATACAAGATCGGTGGTGTTGGAGGAGTACAGCTCGCAGCGAAGGCCATGGAGGAGAATTCCACTTTCATTATGTCGCGTAGATCAGGAGCCGAAGATAGACGTTGAGTGATGGGAGGACTGAGCAAGCCATTCGCGTGTGAGAGCCCGAATCAGTATACACAGATCCGAATCTGAGAAAAGAAGTGTGTCTCCTGCATCAAGCTGTAAATGAATGGCCTGCGGGGCATCCAGGTGTTGCCAAGTCGTGATGAGATCGTAAACGGCATTGGGATTATTGATCGCCAATGCGTTGAACGCGACGCGTCCAATGCCCTTTAGGATTTGATGAACGCGATCGAATTCTCTCATGGTCGCGTCAGCACAGCGGCAAAGGGCGGGGACGTCTGCAATACAAGAGTTGAATGTTTGACCGGGATGTTGCGTGCGTCCGTCAAGCTTTTGTTGGCGACGACAGAGCGAACGTTTCGGGTGAAGAAAATCAGCCGAGGATGGTGCCTGAACGCCGCCCAGTCAAGCAAGGCTCTCTTGCTGTTGAGAAACCAAGTCTTACCAACGTCAGTGAGGTAGAAGGCGACGTTTCGAAGCTTTTGATAATCGTCATGAACGAATTGTGAGTGAGTTGTGATAAGCTTACACAGCCTTATTTGTTCAGCGAGTCTTCAGCATCGCCATAACAGAGGCCAGCTAATATGAAAGGGTCGCGCTGCAGTGTGCTGACGGCCTACTAAGGCTGTTGTGCCATTACCACAAGCCCGGATTCCGAATCTGCAAGAGGCAGAATTTATCCTGCGAGCGCCCTTTGGACAAACCCGGGGCTGCGCCGAAAGGCACAGCGCCCTAATTCTCCCTTGACAAGTCAAGAGGCTGAGCCGTCAGGCAGTTGTGTCCTGCGGAGAAGCATCGGCGGGCAACATGTTCAAACGTGTCGCCAAGTGCCAGACAGCCCGGCGCCGTACCTCCCCTTGCCTGGAGGTCACCGCGCCCGCCAACTTTGAACGGGGTGGCCAGCGCGGTCGCTGGTTGGACTTGTCGGACGACCGTCGAGTGCTCGCTTTGTATTGGGCCGTTTGAGTGACAATGGTTTCTGGGGGCTTATAAGCCGGGCCGCGCCGCCTGGAAAACCGGATCCGCCGACCCACCGGGAGCCAGTGTCGCTCTCGACTGGAGTGAGATGTGTCACGTGTTTCGCCGGACGTCGCCGTGCGGGAACAGTCGCGTTTGCTGTGAGCTCTCGGCCCCACTGTCAATCCCTTCATGTCCTGTATAATGACCTGTATATAGTGTATAAAGTCCCTTTTGTTATTCTCACCGACGCCTGACTCGGAGTCTTCGCTACCAACGCTCTGTCACGAAACGGGTGACGAGCGCTACGGGACCACCTCAAAGTCGTAATAGTGGTGGCACCGGTGCAAAGTCGTAACAAGGCGCAGCCGGTTGGGCAGATACGGTGACGGCGGAAGCTCCTCGCTACTCTTCTTGGGCTATGGCTTCGGAAAGGCGGAGAGAGCGGCGATCTGACGAATCTCCAGGGAAACACGAAGTCGTAGAGGACAATGGGATCTAGATCAACCTCCACCACTTGCTACGCAGCTGTTGCACTTAAGCAGGGTCGACGCACTGGTCATGATGAATATATATATAGAGATGAAGAAGATGAAGGGTGAAGGTTGTGCTCCCAGTATTCCTTTACTTGAGGTGAATCACTCCGTGAACTGCTCTAGGTATCCGTCTCAGTCGAAGATCGCTAAGGTGGTGCAGATCTTCAAAGATGCAGGCTGAAATGACCCTTGTGAAACAGGTCAATATACGTACTCAGTAGCTGTAATACTATGTTTGAAGAAATTCTATCCTGTCGGTTCCACAAATTCTTTTATAAGTGCAAGGTAATTTGTCCGCAGCCGCAGGGATTTCGTCCTAGTCATCTAACTTCGTCAGCAGTGTTAACGTTCACCCAAATATTTCATATAGCTTTGCAAAATAATACAGTTTTGTGTGTCATATTCCTGGACCCAAGAAAATGCCTTCGATACAGTTAAGCGCTACATACTTTACATAAAGTTCAGGATTAAAATTTTGGCGGTAGCTCATTGAATCTTCTTACATGCTACCTTAGTGAACGAGTTCATGTAGTGACATTGAATAATGTTACATCATCACCTAAGAATATGCGCACTGAAGTCCCTCAAAAATTCATCCTTGGGCCACTTCTAGTTTCATTATATATTAACGACTCCCCACTTATTTTTGTACAAGTGAAGCGATTATGTAAGCCGACGAGAATTGTGTTGTAGTAACAGCCGATAACATTTGTGATCTGGAAACTAAAGCAAGAGAAGAGTTGAAAAAACAAAGTGAATGGTTTTTAGTGAACAAACTTACGAATAAGGTTAATAGGATATAAATATGCGGTTTTTTTGAACGCGTAACTATATTGAGTATACTGAATCATTACATTTACAAACAAACCATTTTCCGTTGGACGAAGTCAGCTCATTTCAGTATCTTGGCCTGATTTTCGATAGCAGTTTGCACTGGCAAGAATGAATAAGCGCAGTTTGCACAAAAGCTTACATTGTGGTGCTACGTGCTCTCAGAAGCAAGTAATCGTCTCGATACTAACACCTTGCGTATTTTAAATTTTGCACTCATCCATAGCCATATTGGGTGCGATCGGAGATGGTTGTTCGGCGCGGTCGTTGGTTTACCGGCGCCGACGTCACCAGCCGCGGGGCGCGGCCACAATTTCGGTGGCGTCAAAATGACGACACGCTCCTGTCAATGATCCTCCCACCGAGCATTTCGTCTGCTAGGCGCCCAACCCGACGGGAGCTGGGAAGTTTGGAGCCATCATACGGCTTCGCATGGCGCGTCTAGTGGATTGGATTGGACCCAACACCGGCTGCGGCACGGCACGTTTGGATACAATCCACAGTTTAACTCGAGAAAATGGCGCTTCCGTTGGGAACTTAGGTTGTTGCGCTGGCGTTTCTAGTGGAATGAGGAGTGCTGGTGGCGGTGCGAAACGCGTTTGAAGAAATGGCAGAAAGTGAATTCCGGCATCGTTTTTGTTTCTCGAAACAAATAATTAGTTGATTGCACAGCGAAATCGACCCCCTGATCGGTACCAGTGAGCTACTGGAATGTTGTCGCAGCCTCTTGAAAAGTACGCCACTCTTCCTGTCGTTTCTTTTTCTTTTTTCTTCTCGCTGTGCGTGACAACACCTAGGGACGACGCAAGGAAATTAATAGATATAAATTGCAGTAGTCACACGTACTACTATTTGAAAAGGTGTTTGGGCTTGGGAAGAAAAAATACATTTTTTAGATAAAGATCTCATTCATATGGAAAACGAGAAACATTTCGTTTTGTAGTATACTGTCTGCAAGTAGACGACAAACGACGGAAGTTAACTTCCGGGGACACCGCTTCCTGATTGGTGAGGTTGGCCGATCGGATTGCCTCGAGCACTTGCCGCAGTCGCTCAAGATCTCCGGAGAAGCCGCCTGAAAATACGACCACATCATCCAGGTAGACGAGACATGTTTGCCATTTTATGTCGGCTAGCACGGTGTCCATCATTCTTTGAAAAGTTGCCGGAGCAGACCGCAACCCAATCTGAAGTACTCAGAACTCGTAAAGTCCATCCGGAGTGACAACGCTGTTTTCTCCGGCTCACGCTCGTCTACCTCAATCTTCCAGTACCCACTCATCAATTAAAGGGAGGAAAAATACTTGGCTCACCCTAGCCGGTCGAGAGAGTAATCTATGCGCGGCAACGGATAGACGTCTTTCTTGTGACGTTGTTGAGTTTTCTGTAATCCACACAGAAGCGGAGACTCCCGTCCTTCTTCTTTTGCAGGACAACCGGTGACGACCCCGGACTGCTTGAAATTTGGATGACGCCATCGTCAACCCTCTCCTTGACTTGTTGAATTGCTTCGCATTCTTTCTGGGAAACGCGATGCGGTTGATTGCGCTTTGATTGGGCTGCACTTGCATCTTACCGATAGAAAGCTGACATAGAGATATGTCTCGTCATTGTCACCTGGTCATATGACTTGTGTTTTTCTGTGCCCAGTCTCATTTTGCATCTTCGGTAACTGGCCCAGCTTTCCATTCTGCTCTCAATGCTTCTTTGTGTGTCATCGTTCTACAAATGTACTAACAGCTGAAAAATTACTGTTCTTGTTTATGTATTATACCAGTAATTGCCGATAGCAAAACCGCGCGAAGAACCTTCATGTTTAGGCATGATACGCTTTTTTTTTTCTCTTGAAAGCATGAGCATTGCGAGTGTCCTATATGCAGATTTTTACAGTTCGTGTTTATTACACAAAGGAAGGCCCTGTAGGTATGACGTAGTTGCCTTAAGTGACGTAATAAACGAGTTTTGTGCCAAAACCACACAGAAAGGAGACAACACGGACGCTTTCTTGTGTGTGTGGTTCTGGCCCGAAACTCGTTTATTACATCGGGTATCCAACTAGCCCAGCAGTTCACTCTCCTTAAGTGACGTAATTTTACTGCTAAGCATTGCACTCGCGGTGAGTGGAATGTCGTGTTTTTGGCTTATTTCACCTGGTCTTTGATTAAAGAATAGGCATTTCTGCGAATGTTTTCTTTGTGCTGCTGCAAAAGCTGTTTACCTTCTGCTCCCCCTTGCCACCGTTACTCAACTTGTGGCCAAGTGCAAAATAATGTGGCAATGTGTATTTCCGTTTTTAGTAGAATGTTACTTTTCTTCTGCCATGTCTTTATGAATTTGTTCAGTAGCAATAAACATGCCGAACATTTCATATACTTTTGTACAGGTATATGAGTAAGTTCTTGTTTTTTTTTTGCTATGGCTGTCATTGAAACAAACTTAGCATTTTATTCTGTTTTTTAGGTATCTGGCGTGTCATTGTTCTAGCAGAGCTGCCAGTAACGCGGCATCGTGACCTGTGACGTCACGCTACTGTTCACATATATACCAGCGTCCCACCGGCAAGAAACGTTGTTCTTGGCCGACAACCGGCTTGCTTACATGGTGGCAGCGGTCCCTAGTCGGCATGTCGACGCAAGCGTCCCGTATTACACCGCTGAAGCCCTCGGACACATCAGGCAACGCTTGGCTTGGATCGAAAACTTGGAAAAGTGATTTTACCTTGTTGCCTACTGCCACTCAACTGAGCAAGCAGAGCAAAGATGTGCAGGCAGCTCGTTGCTAGTAACGATTGGTGAGGAGGCTAGAAAGGCATACAGCACGTTGAAGTTTGAAGCAGGAGAAGAGAAAAATGACGTATAAATTTTGTTACAGAAATTTGAGGATTTATACAATCCTGAAAGGAATCTAATCTTCCAAGAATTTCGTTTCGGATCAAGAAACTAAAAGGAAGGCGAGAGCTTCATTGCATGGTTGACCGAACTGCGTATACTAGCTAAAAATTGCGAATTTGGCGCGGCAGATAACCGCACGCTGCGCAGCCGCATTATTCTGTGCATTCGAGACGAGAATTTGCAGCAAACGTTTACCGCTCAAAACTCTTAGTATCAGTAGACTGTCGATATCGGTTGCGCCCATGAGCAAGGGACAGAGCAGTTTCGTGAGATAAGCGAAGCAGCCGCAACCGCTCAGGAAACCTGAGTTCATGCAGTAGCAAGTAACAGAAACGTCTGCAGTAAATGCGGCTACCAGACACATCGCAACGGAATATGCCTTGCCAATGGGAAGACTTCCAAAAAGTGCGGCAGACGGAACCATTTTGCCCAAGTATGCAAGATGCCGCCGTCATAACGAGACCCGGTTCAGAGACGCAGAGATTTGCGTGTGCTGGGTCTAGAAGCAGACGAGGACTATTTCTTGGAAGCTTTCACAGTGCATACCATAACAACAGCCAACTGGAATGCGATGGTTCATACTGAAGGCACACCAATGACGTGCATGTTATACACGGGCGCAAACTGCTGCGTTATTTAGAAACGAGACATTGAGATGCTACCAGATAAGCCAGCAGAATCCTGCCGGGTCCCGCTTACGGCATTTTTGGACACAAAACTGCATCACATGAAAAAGTGCGCCTGTTACTTTCCGCGAACAACAACTCTCACGAAGAAACATTTTTCATTGTAGAGCAGAACGTGCTGGTAACACTGAGTGGCTCAGCGGCGGAACGTTTGGGGTTCATCAGCCGCTTGCAGAGCTTTGAATACGAACAGATTTACCCCCAGCACAGCCTTTTGCTGGTGGTTTGCTGGATCTTCAAAGGGCTCGGCCAGCTAAGGGACTCCGAGTACAAAATGAAGCTCAAGCCCGGTGCCGTGGGTATCGTCCTGCCAGCTGGAAGAGTCGCTGTGGCCCTTCAAGACAAGGTGAAGGCAGAACTACAGCACATGCATGGAAGACCAAGGAGTAATAACAAAGGTAACCGAACAGTAGTGAAAAAGAACAAAGTACGCATTTGTCTGGGTCCAACAGAGCTAAACAAGTAACTTTTAAGCGAGAACTATGCTATGCCAACAATAGGGAACATAGTTCCGCGACTTTCCGAGGCTGTTTTCTTTTTCTCAACTTTAGATGCGGCATCTGGATTTTGGCAGATTAAACTGCACAAATCAAGCTCAAACCTCTGCACTACGAGCACGCCGTATGGTCGCTATCGCTTTCTTCGAATGCCGTTTGGCATCGCCCCGGCCCCAGATATTTTCCAAGCAGCAAGGCACCGCCTGTTAGAAGGGTTACCGTGTGTAGAGGTAGTCATGGTCGACGTACTGCTTTGGGGAAAAACTAAAGAAGAGCACGATTAGCACTTGAAACTCTTGTTGACACGCTCTCACGAACAGAATCTTCGACTGAACATCAGGAAATACGCATTCTTGCAGCCCCATGTGCGTTACCTTGGCCACTCATATTCAGTGCAGAGGGCCTGCGAGTAGACCCGCAACGAGTGCACGACGTACTACAACTGCCGGCGTCTGAGCACAGTAAGGAGCTGCAAGAGTTTCTTGGTATGATTAATTTCGTATACAGCGATTCATTCCAGGCATGTCTGACGTTACTGACCCGCTGCGTACCTTACTGCGCAAGGACATTGCATGGGTATAGACAGAAAAGGAGGAACAAGTTCTGAAAAGTTGCGGCAGTCCATGGCGCAAGCACCTGGGCTATCCTACTCCGACCCGAAAAAAAAAATGTCGCCCTCTCAGTCGACTCGAGCCAATTGGGTGGTGGTGCTGGGCTTCTTGAAGAAAGCCGCCCTGTCGCTTTTTCGTCTCGGTCGCTCACGGACACACAACAGCGCTATGCGCCAATTGAAAAAGAAACACTCGCGATTGTGTACGGTTTCAGAAAAATCTACGATTACGTTTACCGTCAGCGAGAAGTAACGGTTGAAATCAATCATCGCCCTTTGGTGTCGATTTTCAAGAAGCAGCTGCGCCAGTGCGCCCTTCATTTGCAACACATGAGGCTAGCCTTGCAGCGCTATCCCATCAATGTAATCTACAAGCCAGCCAGGAGATATTTCTTGCGGATGCTTTGTCACTGTTTCCTTGCAAAGTGTGCATGACTGAAGAGACCGAACAGTTTCAAGTAAATGCGCTCGATTTTGTTTCTGCTTCCAAAGCACGCATCGAAGACCTCCTTGCAGCAACCGATAGCGATCCAACCATGCTCAAGCTACAAGAATATGCGGAAGCAAGCTGGCCGTACGATAAACGTGATATCCCGGAAGCCGTGCGCGCGTACTGGTCATACCGGGAGGACATACACACCCAGGATGGACCACGGTTCCGCAGCAATAAGGTAATCGTACCACACTCAAAGAGAACGGAAATATTGAACATAACGTTTCTCGCTCGTTCTTTAATTTTCTAAGCTTCCGAATCTGCGGCGTGAAGGAGGCTTCACGCCGCAGATTCGGGAGTTGAGAAAATTAAAGAACGAGCGAGAAACGTTACGTTCTGGCCCAGCATGCCCCAGGATATTGAACAGTACTCTAGAGCTTGTCAGATCTGCCAAAAGCATCAATCGCGGAAACCGAAGATGTCGCTTTTGTGTCAGGAAGTGCCTAGTTTACCCAGGGAAACTGTAACAATGTACTTGTCCTCTTACGGCTGCCGACAGTTTGCCATAATCATAGACTTATGTTCCTCCTTTTTTGAGATACGTCAGTTCCAAAACGTAACTGTAAAACTGCTGAAATCATGGTGTGGGGAGATTTTTGCTGTTCATGGATTTCCATTAAAGCTGTGCAGTGATGACGGGCCACCATTCCACAGCGCGGAATTCAAAGAGTTTCTGAGCACATTAGGTATCGCACACGTAACTTAGAGCCCGTATTACCCCCGCCCTAAGAGGATGGCTGAGAGGGTGGTCCAAGAGGCGAAGAAACTACTAAAGCGCTCGTATAGGACACCCGACTTCCCTATGACTTTATTTGAGTGGCGCAATACCCCCAGGGATGCGGTGCTGAAGTCCCCTGCGCGGAGACACATGGGACGACAGACAAGAACCCTGCTCCCAGTACCCACAACGCACCTGGTGCCAGAGACGGTGCCCTGCAGAGCCGTTCAGCGCCGTCTGCAGTAAATCCGTCAGCGCCAGAAAATCTACTACCATCGCGGCTCCAGACAGCTGACCCCCCCCCCCCCCCTTATCGCAGAGAGAAGTGGTTCTTGTGGGGAAGGAGAAAAGGCTAGCGCTATTTTCTGCAACCCATGCGGGAGCACGGCTCAGCACCAGCAGAGTGGAGGAGATGGGGTTAAAAGAGAGAGAGGGTAGGAGGGAGAAAGGTAGAGGGTCGTAGAGATGGAAGCGAAGTAGTGGCCGATCAGGAAGCCCGAGGTGGTGGGATGGCCGTTAGGCCATCTGTCTTTGTACAAATGTCCTATAGTCTCGCCGAGAGCCCCGACGAGTCGAGGTACTCGACGACACTTAGGAAGGCTGGTAGCTGATTACGACAGGGGAAGAGGATATCTTCCTGTCGTGAACATGGGAGCCCCAGGCGGTGGAACTCTTGCAGAAGTCGACCGCGATGCTGCAGGCAACAGGAGGTAACAGCGTACGATACTCTTCCCCGGACCTGGGCAGCGGCTATCTTCCAGTGGAAGCACCACGTTCAGCGATCCCGAAAACGGAAGGCGGCCGGGAGATCAAGCGGACCCAAGAGCATCTACGCGACGTGGCCCCCAACCAAACGATCGCCTATAGTCTGATGTCCCATACGTCGAAGCACCTTTCCCAGGAATACGAAGAAACGCACGGCAACGTCGCAAGCCCTGTCTGTACTTATTGCCTGGGAGACGTTCAACTAATTCTTCATAAAAGAAAGAGAAGATGCAGCAGAGCTGCCAGCAACGCGGCATTGTATCCTGTGACGTCACGCTCCTGTTCCTATTTATAGCAGCGTCCCATCGGCAATAAACGTTGTTCTTCACTGACAATCGGCCTGCTTACAATTGTTTTTCCCATTACCAGCGAATTTTCCTTTTCTTCAGTTGTTATGACTATGTCATACACGTCGTCCAGTTTTGTGCAATATTTTAGTGACTATATCAGAAGCTCTCAGTGCACGTATCGGAAGCTCTTGTGCACTTTCGTCTTTAGGGCATTATATAAACTTTTTTTAGGCGTGTGCATGAAACGGCCTTTTCGTTTTCTTGAGCTTTTTTGTTTGTGTTGTTCAGTAGTCATGTACATTTATTTATTTATTTATTTATTTATTTATTTATTTATTTATTTATTTATTTATTTATATATACTGCAGCCCGTTAGGGCTATGGCAGGAGTGGGTGTACATGCGAGGAAAACTGATTATGATATGCAGGAACAAGAACATAGAAATATAAAAATGTTAAGGAACTATACATCAGCAAAAGCATTTAAAAATTGAGAAATGGGTAACAAACGAACTTCGGCAGGTAACAAATTCCGCTGTTCAATCATGCGGGGGAAAAACTGTATTTGAAAGTGTTAGTGCGTGGATGGAGGGGTCTGATATTAGAGGCATGATAAGCTCTAGTTGAGGTCGGGCAAGCAGGCATTAAAAGGGAGGGATCTGATAGGCGACAAAGAGAGTTCTTATCAGAATAGAAAATCTTCAGAGATTCTATGTGCCACCGTCTAGAAAGAAACTGAAGGTTTAATTCCGTAAGAGCAGCTGACGGTGAAAAGTCTCGGTCGAAGCGACGGTAAACAAAGCGAATAGCGTTCCTCTGGACCGACTCCATACAATTAATTTCACATTGTTTATATGGGTTCCATACGGAGGAAGCATATTCTAAAATTGGGCGAATCGGTGTTTTGCATGCTACTAATTTAGTGTCCCTCGGAGCAGGAGACAACGTCCGGCGTATGTAACCAAGTTTTTTTAGCGCTTTACTACAAATGTAATCTATATGTTTAGGCCAAGACAAGGTGGATGTAAAAATGACGCCTCAATATTTGTATTGAAAAACTCGTGTTAGTGGTACGCCGTTCCATATATAATCATAACATACGGGCATGTGTCTGTTAGTAAAAGACATTATGACAGTTTTATCAAAATTTATGCCCATTTTCCAAGTAGCACACCAGTCACAAAATGAAACAAAGAATCTTTAAGGCGCTGATGATCAGCGAGTGAGTCAACTGGGCTGTACATAACACAATCATCTGCATAGAGGCGTATTTTTGAAGTAACATGGTCTAGAAGGTCGTTAATAAACAATAAGAATAGTAGAGAGCCAAGTACGGATCCCTGTGGGACTTCTGAGGTGACGTCGACGACAGACGAATCCGCAGAATCATAGCATACGAATTGGGAACGCAAAGAAAGGAAACTGGAAATCCAAGACACCAACTGAGGGTTATTTGTCATGTCATGAATTTTTCACTTTCGTTCATTTTCTTAGCGTGTATCCTACCAAGTTATACGAAAATGTTTGTTTTTGGAAACAGAAGTCAATAAAACGAAGACAAAGATTTGTTGTGGTCCAAGTGAAACTTATATATGCTCTGGTATATGCCAACGCGACGAGCCCTGACGGGGTCTCGAACAAACTTTTGAGAAACCTAGAGGGACAGTCGGTCGAGAAGCTCACCGAAGAAATCAACAGAGCGTGGGAAAAGGGACGAGTACCAGAGGTCTGGAAAGAGGCCTCGGTCATACTAATACCGAAACCCGGTAAACCATTTGCGGCAGAGAACATGCGGCCAATATTGCTAACCACGTGCGTAGGCAAGACGGCAGAACATGACATACATAACCGAGTATCGCGGTACATGGAGAGAGAGGGCCTCTTCCCACATAACATGGTGGGCTTCAGACTGGGTCTCTCCACACAGGACGTAATGTTACTACTCAAGAAGCATGTAATCGACAGCATGAACAGAGACACCGGGGTCATTCTGGCCCTGGACCTAACGAAAGCGTTCGACACGGTCAAACGCAAATTTCTAATGGAAACGATCTCGGTGATGGGGCTCGGCCGGAAATTCCAGTCTTACATAGGCTCCTTCGTCGGAGACAGGAAAGCCACGATCAAAATAGAACAGGTCACGTCCGATTGGTACACGCTGGGCGCCAGGGGCACCCCACAAGGGGCGGTGCTCTCCCCACTAATATTAATCTAGCAATGAAAGGGCCCTAGGACTGGCTGACGAGAGTGACCAACGTCAATCACTCCCTGTACGCAGACGACATTACGATGTGGTGCCCGGGAGGGTCCGACGCAGAAGTCGAGCGGGCTCTTCAAGAGGCGCTGGACATAACGTAAGAGTACCTAAAGGAAACGGGACTTCGTCCGTCACCCAGCAAATCGGAACTGTTGCTGTACAGGCCCTCAAAACAAGGCATGAGGAATTTGACGATGATCGATCAAATACCGACCAAATTACACACGAGTGCTGGCCAGCCGATCCCCAGACTGCACACTATAAGGATGCTGGGGGTGCTAATTGAGGGTAGAGGCGGTAACATGCAAACGGTCATGAAACTCACGTCCAAAATGGAGAAGATGCTCCGGCTGATTCTCAGGGTGACGAACCGCAGGGGGGGGGGGGGGGGGGGGGGGGGTCAGCGAGAGCAATCTCATGAGACTTTACCACGCCTTCCTCACGAGTCACGTTAATTACGTAGCCTCGGCGCTAAAATGGACCAAGAGAGACGCGGCCAAGATAGATACACTGATGCGCAAAAGCATCAAAAGGGTGCTAGATCTTCCGATCACTACAAGCACGGAGCGGCTCGATCGCTTAGGGGTCCACAATTCACTAGCGGAAATCATCGAAGCACACACCAAGGCGCAGGTCGTGAGGCTGTCAACCACCAGGGCCGGCAGACGCATCCTAGATGAAGCAGGGATAAATGCAGAGGCGGAGTGCAACGCAGGCAAAGTCGCGCTCAGCGCGGCGGTCAGGGGCACTTTCAAGGTCGGACCGCTTCCGAGAAACGTCCACCCGCAATTCAACGAGGGGCGCCAAAAGGCGAGGGCCCGAACACTGCTGAAATCGACCGCCAACTGCCCGGGACTGACGGCATTTGTAGACGCGGCCCAGTACGGGTGCAGCGACCGGTACGCGGCCGTGTCGATACGCTGGGATGGTAAGATCATTAACGCAGCATCAGTCAAGGGGGTAACCTCAGAGGTGGGCGAACAGGTGGCAATAGCAATGGCAATGAGGGACCCCGAACGTCCTTACGTGTATACAGATTCGCGATCGGCGGCCAGAGCATTCACCTCGGGCTCGATATCGCGGGAAGCGGCGGCCGTCCTCGAAAGTGAGGGAGCCGCGGGTCATTAGATCGTCATATGGTTTCCAGCCCACATGGGGGCCGACGTGCACCCGACTTTCCCAACGCCAACGAGCTGGCGCACGGACGCGCGCGAGGACTCACGCGCCGCGGCGATCGTGGTGAGCGAAATGGCGGGGAGGGAGGGGAGCACCGAGACCCGCTGCTCACCTTCAACGAAATAACAACGCACTATCAGCTGTCGAGGAGGACCTTCCCGCTCCCCCACGCTAAACTCACTAGGCCACAGTCATCTATATTCACAATGCTTCAGACAGGGTCGTTCCCTCGAGAGGCAGACAGCCTCTATTCCCCAGAAGTAGAGCCGCAATGTCCGGATTGTGGCGAACCGTACTGCTCGCTAGCGCACATGCTCTAGCAATGCTCCGCGTTAAGCGACACCGTGTTCAGTAAAGAAGAAGACTGGGCGGACGCCCTGCGAAGCGACGACCACCAGACCCAGCTCCGGGCTGTCCAGAGGGCTCACAAAAGGGCGGAGGCTCACGGGCTTCCCATCCCAACGTGCGTGCGGCCGCGACCCCTGCCGACCACTAAACCAAGAGTGGGTGGGGAGGGGTTCCTCAGGGCTCAATAAAGTTATTTCCTCCTTCTCTGGTATATGCTGGCATATTCCTAGGGTGGACAAGACTGCGTGCGTGGAAACACACAGAACCCACGACGTACCACGCGCCAGTTCCCAATGCCAATGTTTGTCGTAACGCGCGCGCAATGAAATAATAAAAACAATACGCGCTGCGCACAGGCAGAAAGAAAGCAAAAATAACGGTGCGCGGGGCGCGCGCCAGGGTGGAAATGGTGCGGTGCGGGTCGTAATAATAAAAATAAAACAATAACCCAAACAGCGCTAGGGTGAGCAGGCGCCGCGCGGCTGCTGTTCGTGTTGCCATGACAACGTAAACAATCTTGACCGCCGCCATTTTACGAAAGTATCGCGCTGCTGCTAGGGCCGTAACTGACGGGGACCTTGGCGCTAGCGTCCAAAGAGCGTCTGCTTAAACACAGCCATTGGCAGCCTTTCGGAGACTCAGCCCTGGAGTCAAGCCTCTCCAACATAAGAAGCGCCTGCAGTCGCAGACTGAAGTATGGCATATGGGTAAGTAACGGCGCTGGTGCAGGGATAGGGTGCCCGAATGCGTCGGCATACGTCGCGCGCTAGTATTCGCTCACGGCAGCAGGTATCGCTGGTGACGGGGTGGTGCCTTTTAAAACGGCCGCGTAAGTTATGCGTCGTGGTTCACTTGAGGACGTAAACGCCTGAAGTGGTGGAACAGCCGGAAGCACTGCTTCCTGACCTGGTGTACCGAGCGCATGCTGCACTTGGTCACGCGCGAGGCCAGCTACGAGAATAGTTGAAGGCTCCTGCACCTAATGCAGCCATCGCAATCGTCGCGGAGTACCGATTGAATAATCTCGCGAAGCAACTCGACATCAGTCGTGAGAGCTCATAGGCCACTGGTAGAAGAGGAGAGATTCACTTGCCGATCGTACTGGTGCGAGCGCTGGTGCAGGGACTTCTCCGTGATGACGCCTTCATTGAGAAACTCCGCAAATGTTCTGGACGGACTACGAGCGAGTCCACCAAAAAGCCGCTCTTTCACGCCTTGCATTATGTGACACAGGTTCTTGTCTTCAGACATGGTAGGGTGAGCTAGCCTGAAGCGACGCACCATGTCTTCCGCACTTTCATTTGGTTTCTGAGTGCGAGAATAGGGGTTCCATTCTACTCGTTCCCGGCGATCAGAGCCAGCGTCGGTGCCCAAGAGGCTGCGAGAGAATTCACGCCACGATACCAGAACATCTTAGCGGTTCTGGAACAACGTGCGAGCGCCATCAAAAAGGCTTAAGTAGACGTTTCGAAGCTCCAAAACGTTGTCCCATCCACTGAACTTTCCTGCGCGCTCAAAGTCCGCCAGCCAGTCTTCCATGTCATCAAGAAGGTGACAATATGGTACACGAATTGAAAATTGCGACGTGTGTTTTCAAATTTGTTCAAAACAACCTGCCGTTTCATATTTCTATATTTAGCACATCCTCTCGTGCGACCATAAATCAAGCGTTCGGTAGTTTTAATCCCCTTCATGCTAAAACTATTTACGGACAGCATTTGCTACAGTTTTCAAGGCCTAAAATTTTGAATAAACTGCCAGTAGAAATAAAACAAGCAAATATGTTTCATCCATGGTTAAAAATACTTGCTTAGACTGAATATTGCTTTTCGTTGTGAACACTCATGGCGTCCTTTTTTGTGTTAGTAACTCGCTGAAATCTGCTGAGAACATCGTTCAACTAGTATTTCGATTTTGTCGAGATGAATAATGTATATTTTCGACCTTCATAATAACGCAGGAACTTGCCTGCAATCCTCTTAACTAGAGTTTTATAAGTTTATTTAGAAATGTTTAATACTATGACATGCTTTTCACTATTTCCCATTTCCTTTTGTATGCTCGTGCAATTTAGTCGCGTACGATATATATGTGTATGCATGTGTGGTATCTTACTTGTTTTGCACTTGTAATTGTTATTATTTTTGATTGGACCCGCAACTAGCCTGTGGCCATGGGTCCAACCAGTTTTGGTATTTCTGTATGTTCTACGTCTGCAAATAAAGAAATCAAATTTCTTGGCCTTGCATTGACACTTGCTGTTTGTCGTTTTCTTTTTTGAAACCATAAGACATAACTTTTAGCTCTAAATTAAAATCCTAAATTCCCACCTTCCTCTCCACAGATATTAGCCAGACGTTGCATACCTCTCCGTCTTAGCAACCGAGGAAAGTCGCCCGCATAAAACAAATGATGTCGATGATGATGATGATTTATTGGTATCCCATTTGAAAACCGGCGATCACCAATAGTCACCTTGCTTGCTTGAGTAACTCACGCATTTTATACATGCTTTTCATTCTCGCATTTTTGTATAGATATCTAATTTATTTTCTCTTCTTGAAAACTTTTCTATCTACATTGTACCGCAACCTGTGCGTGTAACAGATGCAGCCTCATCAAATCTTTCGTTTTTTTCCCCCATTACCGTAAACAGGCCTTGCTTACCCCGACTGTTGACTGGTTGATGGTTTCGTCCACTTAAATTCGAAGGGCTTCTAGAATGTCCGCATTACTTACAGTTCTCACAGGGTGACTCCCTTCGCATTCCATACCCGCCGTGGTTGCTCAGTGGCTATGGTGTTGGGCTGCTGAGCACGAGGTCGCGGGATCGAATCCCGGCCACGGCGGCCGCATTTCGATGGGGGCGAAATGCGAAAACACCCGTGTACTTAGATTTAGGCGCACGTTAAAGAACCCCAGGTGGTCTAAATTTCCGGAGTCCTCCACTACGGCGTGCCTCATAATCAGAAAGTGGTTTTGGCACGTAAAACCCCATAATTCAATTCGCATTCCATTACGATATGCTGAGTGGCCTCCGAGTTTCCACTGCAGCACACACCTGCTTCATGTCGTTGAGAATACTTCCTCCCGCATGCTTTTGTCCTTACGAAACCAGCTCGTGCCTCAAATAGCAAGGCACTGCCCTTCTTGTTATCGTAGAGACCTTGCTCAGTATATCGAATCCCGGCCACGATGGCCGCATTGCAATGGGGGCGAAATGCGAAAACACCCATGGGGGTACTTAGATTTAGTGCATGTCAAAGAACCCCAGGTGGTCCAAATTTGCGGATGCGCTGACTAAGGCATGCCGCATAATCAGATAGTGCTTTCGTCACGTAAAACCGCGTAATTTATCTCTTTGCCCACTCTGATGTTTGCTGGGTTTGTTCGAGTGTACTTCTTTGCAAAATTCATCAGCTGTAACCTACCTCAAGCAGAGCAAAGCGTGGTGTGCTTCCAAAATGTTACGTTTTTTATCGCGTATAGAGGTAAGCGAATATTCATTTGGTTTTACTTTCGTCCTCACATGTGTCCACAATTTTGTGATGCACCCCTCAATACTTTTTTTACGAAAGCCACGCACCCGAAATTCACTCGTAGGTTTTTACTGGCACTAGTTGGCTCATCACTCTTTTTTCCTGCTATACTGGTCACATCTACAAGCGCTTTTACGCGTGATTCTAATTCTTTGCCTTCATGGAATACAAAGACGCCTGTTCAAGTTTTACCATTTCTATTTCGTATTACACCACTTTATTGGCATCCTCTTCTCCTGCAACAGTATTTGAGCCCAGTTTGTTTTATTTCCTGCTTTTGGAATTTTAGAGCACTGTACAAAAGACCTGTATTCTTGTATTAGTGAAAGTAAAAGGCTATCTCTGCGCTCGCTGGTGCTTTTCCTTGAATTAAGATTGCGGACGTACATTACGTGGTTAAGAGGCCTTATTCAGTAGTTCATCGCGCAGAAAAATTCTGAGCATTCCTGTTGTTAGGAAAACACCTATAGTGTAAAGCATTTATGGTTTCCATTGGTTACAGCGCCCGTATAAATAAATTTCCACATTCGGCACCTGCTCTGTCTTTCTCGATTCTACATATTTCTGAGGTGTTATCACTAACTGCAAATAAAGACATCGTTCCTCAAATTACTACGCGAAATTGTTCTAAGGCAAGTCTTGTAAGCGTCTGTACCTTTCCAGAACGTCATAATTAATGTTAGACATTGACCTGTAGACTTGACGCTCGGCGTAGCAATGAACTAAATAAATAGCAAAGTATCACGACAGCAGCATGTGATCCTCCATTGAATATGCGCCTGATGTCTTTGGTTTGAGAGTTCACTGCACGTGCAAAGCAGTCAGTTTGCCCACGGAAGGCATGTGCTGGTTTACAGGTGCGACGTATAAAAGTGGCGATAAGCTAGAGTGGTTATAACAAATAAAGTGAGGAGAAAAAGCCTCTTGCCATCATTCTCTGCTGGAGTTCGCCGTGGTAAATTGCAGAGCGAACTCGGAAAACGTGAGTACACAGCCTGAAGCCGCTTAAACTTGTGGTCTGCTCGTTTATATTTACGGCATATTTGAGGTTTAATAACTCGCCGGTGCGATATTTTGCTCTTGATCGTTTCCGTTTAGTTTATGTAATTGTATAAGCATGATTGGAAGCTAATTCCCTCATTTGAATGATTATGCTAGCGAAAATTGGCCTAACCTGAATCTCTTTCGGGGTGCTATGATCTCTTCTCCCAACAGGTCACAGACATGACGGGTGTCTCAAACGCCTTTAGAAAATGTTTGTTTTTCTCGCTGATACATTCTACGAATGAGAACGATAGAGAGAATTGCATGTAACGTTCACGTGTGCACTGCTTGGAAGTGGAATGCTATACTCGGGAGAGAGTTGTCATGCACGTACAGGCGCCGACTACGCCGGGGCTCCGAGCCCGAGCCCACTCCGAGCCCCCTCCGTAGTTTTCCGTGCGGGGGGAGGGAGGGGAGGGTTGAGCCCCCTCCGTGCGATGCCGAAGCCCTCCCCCCCCCCCCCCCCCCATCATACCCAAACCTAAAGTGTCATTACCAGATCTCTGTCTCCCACATCATTTGAGGTTTCTTTTGAATTTCTTCGACCATTTATTTCAACTGAAATTTTACTGCGCCTATTAGCTTACTGCAGCGTGGTTGGCGCGGACTTGCACGGCTTTTAATTCATACTTTGCTTTATTTCTGCAAATCCTTACAATACGAGAACAAGCGCACTAGAAGCACTAGCGGTGGCTGCCTCATCCATATTTTCTCACTCCAAAATTGTTTTAAATTTCAACTGTAGATAGCATGCACGCGCACAATACATTTACATATACACACAGAGCAATGTTGATTATATTTTTGAACGAGATCAAGGTACCGAATTAAACATTATTTCTAAAGGTATGGATAACCTATGCCTAGAGAATGAATATGTTGCTATATGTTCACCACGCTTCAAATTGCTTTGCGTGCTTTTTTGACCATGAAAAAAACCAATAGACTTCAGTGAACCCTTCAGCAGTCTTTTATTCATGTTGTGGGAAATTCACGTGAATGTTGTTTGTCCCAGCATTGCTTCTCTTTCCAATAAGTAATGCTAACGAGTCCTAAAAAAATAACATTTATAATAATTTACAACATTTATAAGGGATTTAAACATCGTCAGTTGCATGCAAAAGTCATAAATATATACAGGGTGTCCCAGTTAACTATCATAGACGAAGATTAAAAAGAATAGCCATGCGTTACTCGAAGAAAAACCTAGTGCATATTGTTTACAGTACAATTGAGTAGCTGCCAGTAATTGTTTCGTTATGATATTTTATTAGGTAATTGTAATTATCTAACTCGACACGTACTATCCTAATTGTCAAAGTGCAAATGAGGCATTTGAAGGCATAGCCAAGGGACGCCTAATTACGGTATCTACAGCGACATACTAATTGCGAACTCATTTGTTTTCCGACTGATAAATAAACCTCACGAAATATGAGGAATACCACGTGGCTGCGCTCCCCCACGCCCGCAACATATACCAGCGCCCTCGAAGAGGTTCCTTCTCAGTTAGCCAGAACAAAATGAAGGAAATATTGAAAAACATCACGATCGAGCTGGTGCCTTCTCCGCCGCGCCCAGGCCGAAGTAAGAACTCGCGTTTGGAGTTAGAAATAAGCTGTGATAGCTGTTGTCTTAGCGGAGATAAAGTGCACGGATATTTGTTTTTCTTTTTGCCACAAAAACTATCACCACAAAAGCGAATTGACCACATCAGTGTAAAGGTTTGAAGGTGCATTTTCTTTCATCCCAGTTGCGATGTTTTTCTCTGATGAGCCGTTCTTTTGGTGAGGAAGTCTTTGACATAGTCATGGATTCTTCTCCCGCAGTTAGTGTTATTTAGCCTCTCCATTATAGCGACGTGGCTGACGTTGTCAAAAGCACCTTGACTAGGGGAGTTGAGGAGTGATGTCTTCACCACCCCAAGCAAAGGCATACCCCAAGGCTCGGTCATCTCGCCCATACTCTTTAACGTGGCGATGATCGGACTAGCAGAAAGACTCAGCAGAATCCAGGGCATCCAGCACGCGATGTACGCTGACGACATCACGGTCTGGGTGAACCATAGATCCCTGGGGGAGAAACAGGAGAAGCTACAACAAGTAGCAAACTGCATAGAAAGATACGTGAAGGAAAGAGGACTAACCTGCTCTACAGAGAAGTCTGAGCTACTGAGGGTAGAAAGGCACCCCACTGATGCACCACTCGAGGGGAAACTGGAGGGGCAAAACATCCCGGAGAGGAACATGATAAGAGTCCTGGGAATGTGGCTACAAGCAAGCAGGAAATGCAGCCACACACTCAGCCTGCTCAGCAAGTCGGCTGAACAGGTAGGCAGAATGATAACCAGAGCCTCCCACAGAAGTCATGGGATGAAAGCAGGCGACACGTTAAAACCTGTCAGAAGCCTCATATTCAGCAGGGTAATCTACTCGCTGCCATACCACCCCATGATCAAGAGCCAAACGGAACAAGCAGAGACAATCCTGCGCAAGGCCTACAAGACGGCACTCCACCTACCAAGAAACACACCGAACGACAAGCTGCTATAGCTAGGGATTAGTAACACCATCGCTGAACCGGCAGAAGCACGGGTTGGAGCACAGGTTCACCGACTCAGAGACACGGCTACGGGAAGAGCGCTCCTGACAAGGTTAGGTCGCGACCCAAGAAGGCATCTCGATCGATCCGCCGATATACCCGACGAGATCCGTCAGACCCTGCAGGTCAATCCCATTCCGAAAAACATGGATCCAAATCTCCACGCGGCCAGAAGGCAGGCGCGGGCAGATTATGTGGAAAGGCATTTAGCCAAACTAGAAAACATGGTTTTCATGGATGCAACACTGTATCCATGGAATAGACATACAAATTACATTAAGGCAGCTTCGGTAGTGATTGACAACGCAGGCAAGATAATCACCTGCGCAACTACACGTAGCGCCAGGATAGTGGAAGCGCAGGAGGTCGCTGTTGCGCTGGCGGCGGCTGAGGGCTACCGAAAAGACAAATCAATGGTCATTTTAACGGATTCAAAAGAGACATGCAAGAACTACAGAAACGGTACAATCTGCAGGGCTGTCTTAGCTATCCTCCGCAAGGCAGAACACCTCAGACACACCGCAACTCCAAAACTAATCTGGATTCCGGCACACACGGGGATAGAAGGAAATGAAAGGGCAGACAGCTTGGCTCGCGAGATCACGTACCGAGTCGAGCGGCCACACGCCCTGGGACAGCACTTCACCGTGGAGATCGGCTATTCAGATTTACTGAACTACCACAGAGGCAAGAGAATTAGATACTCCCCGCCACACAAAGCCTTAACACAGCAAGAAGCAGCTAGTTGGCGGAGGCTGTAAACGGGAACCTTCTCTAACTTACATATACTAAGCAAGATGTATCCTGCACAATTTAGGAACACATGCCCGTAGTGCGGGGCAACCCCCACGCTTTACCATATAACCTGGGAGTGCAAACGTAACTACACATTCAACCAACACAAAACCCCGAGTGCGGAGCAGTGGGAGATCCGGCTCACCAGCTGCGAGCTCGCCGCCCAAAGGGCAATGGTGCAGCACGCAAGCGAAGCAGCGCGGCTCAGTGGAGCCCTGGACTAGGGGCCCAACCCTGCTAAGAAGGTCAAGCGTCTGCAGCGATGGAGACGAAGACCGAACGCTAAACCCTAAATGGACAAAATAAAGTTTTCTCTCTCTCTCTCTCTGATGAGCAGAAGGTAATGATCCTTGCCTTGGGAGCTGCAAACGACAACTAGAGGAAGGCCCTAAATATAGATATATCAGTCATGGAAGTGCGGCGGTAGACCAAACGCGGCGACATCAGAATTGGTGAAAACTTGGGACAAACTGGCAGCTTAAAGAAACAGCGGCGGAGTACTCAATCTTTGAGTCCTAGCCAACGAATGGATGTTCTAGCATTTATGGCCTCAAACCATCAGCTAGCGTGCGGGATGTGGCCGCCGAGCTACCAATTTCCAAGTAATCAGTTTGGAAGATTCTAAATGACGGCCTTTCACCCATACCACCTTAACCACCACCAATTCTTAGAAGATAGGGGACCTGTAGATTTGTCTAGATTTCTCGAATTGGATCATCACAAAAGCCGATGAGTCACCGGACATCTTGAGCAACGTCATGTGCACAGATGAAGACAATTTTCGCCGAAACGCGTAGGAAAACTTGCCTAATGCACAGTATTGGATGGACTTCAATCCACACCGGATAAAATGTAATCGGCATCAGTACAAGCGGTCACTCAATATGTGGTTTGGAATTTACGCCAGCGCTATATCGGCCCCATCTTCTTCGACCACATACTGACTGGACAGCGTTACGTGAACGAAATCCTTGAAGGAGTGGTGGATGAGTTTCTCAGCGAAGTCCCGCGGTCACGTCTTCCACTTCTGTGGTATCAGCAAGATGGAGCACCAGCACACAGCATCAGCCGAGCACGTACCTGGCTGGATGCGACTTTTCACGCACAATAGAATGGAAGGAGTGGGCCTGTAAATTGGCTGGCTAGGTCACCTCACCGCTCTCCACTCGATTTCTTTCTATGTGAAACATTGCGCGTACATGATCGACACGATGACGTCAGATTAACTCAAGGCAAGGATAACGGATGTCTGGCGTAGGATTCCGGCGTCGGTCATCAAGAAAGCCACTGAAGTTGTGACACAGAACAGCGTAGCTGCAAAATGAGACCTATTCGATCGCGGCTGCTGTTAACGGAGCTTACGAATTCATAGATAGTAAGGGCACACTGAAATCTGATGTTTTTTTTTTGTGCACACATCCTGATTGCCGATTCCGCTCATTTAGAAGTCGTATATTTACTTTCTTGAACGCATCGGTTTTCCCTTTACACGTTGGTCGCTTCCCAGCCAGCTCATTTCGCTTTTATTGTATGACAAGAACCTGTTTTTGCAGCAGGTACACACCTCCATGAAAAATAAAACGGTCACTTTAATTTAGCTTTGGTCTGAAGCAAGTTTCTGGTACGAAATGCAGCTTTGCGCGCACTCTTTTGTTACGGTGCGAGCAATCGTATCCCGATATTGTGGAGACGACGGTATAGTTCGCGTGAGTGCCACCATGTAGCGTACTGACCTTAAACTTTTCAAACTTCCCGCGGCGACGCGTGATGACGTCAACAAAACAAAAATAAGATAAGTAAAAGCTACCCCTGCGCATTGAACTCCGCCACAATGCTTGTCCCGCCGGCGTTATCAGTCTTCTTGATAAAACATAGCCGCTCGTCGTCTGGAAAGGACTTCTCATCCTGAGAACGTTTCGTCGCGACGAGCGATGATTGATTCTGTGCTTTTGATACGGTTCTTTTTCTTTCTTTTTTTGTTTTCCTTTTCATTTTTGTCTCTCTGATGCTACGAAGTACACAAGTTAGGTTAAAGTCAGAAGTACTTCGTGGCAGCATTTCTTCGGTCGGCACACATTGTTAATGTCCGAACATCGCACAGTGTCTACGAGAGACACCGTCGTGGACGGCTTTTGATTTTGACCTATCGATTTCGTTAAGATGCCCCCAAATATTTCTCTAGCGACCTTGCTATCCGCACATGGGCTACCGGCGCAGCTGCGAATCGAGATATGCTTATGTATCAAGATTTATACATGCATATGTTGCACCTGGACGCAAAAGTCGCGACAAAAGAATTGAGCAAACTTTCTCTTTGTCGTCGTCCGTTTACATGCTATGGAAATATTGCATTAATGAGCGCCATTTTTAAGCACGTAAATTGATAGTAAAAAAATTATGTGGATCCCACGTATGTGCGATTCGATGTCATCATCATCATCATCAGCCTGATTACGCCCACTGCAGGGCAAAGGCCTCTCCCATACTTCTCCAACTACCCCGGTCATGTACTAATTGTGGCCATGTTGACCCTCCAAACTTCCTAATCTCATCTGCCCACCTAACTTTCTGTCGCCCCCTGCTACGCTTCCCTTCCCTCGGAATCCAGTCCGTAACCCTTAATGACCATCGGTTATCTTCCCTCCTCATTACATGTCCTGCCCATGCCCATTTCTTTTTCTTGATTTCAACTAAGATGTCATTAACGCGCGTTTGTTCCCTCACCCAATCTGCTCTTTTCTTATCCCTTAACGTTACACCTATCATTTTTCTTTCCATAGCTCGTTGCGTCGTCCTCAATTTAAGTAGAACCCTTTTCGTAAGCCTCCAGGTTTCTGCCCCGTACGTGAGTACTGGTAAGACACAGCTGTTATACACTGTACATGTACAGTGTATATACAGTGTATGTACAGTGTTATACATGTACGCGACGCTTTCTGTGTTGTTTATTGTTATCGTTGTACGTAATCTCTACAGAGTAGTCAGGCACCCTCTAATGAAATGCTGTCAATGTTTGCCTGATTACGCCCGCCATTGTGATGCAAATAAGCGTAACATCAACTCATTTTCTCAGAAATAAAAGTCATCAGACGAAAAGTTGAAGTCATCCTGAACAAGATCAACACGCGCCGTAGTACTCGATCATATGATGCCCCTATTCGCAATCTTATTTTCGTGTTTTTTTTTTGGGGGGGGGGGGGGATCTGCTCTTGAACCGTAGAAACGTCCCTAGGGCGTCTCTGATGTGCTCGTTTTTATTCTCAAGCACCCAATGAGAACTGTCATCGCTGCAACTTCATGATGTCTTGGTGGCAGGTCACCATGGCGTGTCGCGCAGGTATGACTACGCCGAATCATTTGGGTTGTCATATACTATGTTGTGCGTCATACTTCGCCACATTCTTTTTTCAAGCTATGCCACAGCTCGAGAAGGCCGGCCAACTCGCTAGGTCGCTTTCCTCTGTTTACTTCCACAAAGTGTGTCTCTATCGCTGTGGTTGCCGAATTCGGCCCAGCGGTATGCTACCGCTCAAGCCTTTCTGGCGACCTCAGCAATTGAAGTCGCAGGCTATCTTCAACACGGCGTGGACGTTCTATATGGCTATCCTCAGGTATTTTTCGCAGACTTCGCGAACCGCCTCCTTTTCAGTGTCATCTCTGACACTACTCGCTCCTGCTAGACACAACACAAACACGCAATGACCTTAATGAAGTATCAATTACGCGCTAGTTGACATGCTGTCGATGCAAATTTTCGCTGAGCACCGGGATTGGAGCGTGGTCCTGTGTATGGTGACATTATCGCTCTACAGCCTCGCTCAACAACACCGATCTTTACTCAACACTTTTTTTTTGCCGACAGGACTATACTGTATTTCCTCTGAATATACTTTCGGATTTAGGTGTGACCTTGCACGTCCACTTATTCTGTTACGTTGACGGCGACCGTTGACGTCTGGCTGACGCCTTATTCTGAGGTTCGCCTTCATCAGAGAGCACAGAAAGCGGTCTTCACAAACAAACCACCGGGATTTGAGCCCATGTATTCGCAGCACCCTGCATTTGGGAGATTGGCACGCTAACCTTTACGCTACCACCTCCGTCCACCACTTTCGGTTTATCTGCCTTCCCACTTATCGTTTTTGTCGCAGACGCAGGCAGAACGGACGCAGAAACGAAAAAAAGGCAAAGATCGCTTGAGCCGCCAGCTGACACATCACCTTAACTTTGGCAGGTTAATCTCATTGGAGCGCATGTAGGCTTGCGGCTGCGTGCAGATCGTGGGTCGCCTTAGCTTAGGCGCTGGCTAACACTCCCAGGGTTCTACTAGGACACATAAATGCCCAAGAAAGTGGATGGGAAAACGGCGCCGCGGTAGCTCAATTGGTAGAGCATCACACGCGAAATGCGAAGGTTGTGGGTTCAGTTTCCACCTGCGGCAACTTGTATTTTCATCCACTTTAATTACCATTGATTTATCGTTTGTTTATTTCATTTATTAAGCACAAGTAATTTCCCCTGTGTTGTCCTTGGTGTCAGTGTTTGTTGGCTTCTTACGGTATGGCTATATATATATATATATATATATATATATTAGGGAACCGCGCTCTTTTTCCACTAGCAATATGGCCGCCGACGGCTTCACGCGCCCCCGTAGGGGGCGGCTGGGACTGACACCCCAGAATTTTTAAGTATATCACCTCCCTGCATAGACGCGACAGCATGGTAGCTGATAGATTGTTGGCTTGGTTATGTTTGGCATGCGGCCCAAGACGGCACCTTGTCTTCTACCGAGCTGCTATGTTTGCGTTCGCATATTTATAGCTCAGAAAGTAATAGCTCAGCGAGCCACCGGCCACAGCGGACCACCGTAGACGCCACTGCGCATGTTGTACCGCGCATGCGCACTGGCGTCTGCGCTAGCACACTGGCCTGCTGGCTGGCTGAGCTATAACTCTCTTTTGTTTTGAAGCGACGCGCACCGCAACATACTGCAAAGGTGCTTGCGTTGAACAGATGTAAGGTGAGAAACGCTGTTCTAGACTATCTGTTCTCTAACCTGTGCAGTAAACCGATGTTTACTGTATTCCTGCATACGCAAGGGTGACGAGTATGGGAATCGTAACCGCAAGAGACACAGTGTGGTCGCAAGTTGTCGCGACAGCACAGCTGTAATTCGCAGAGGCTGTCACTAAGGGATACGCGGCGAGGTATGGCCGATGAATAAGTAATTGCCAAGATTGATATTTGGTAAACGTTAATTACCAAGAACGGCGGGTGCTTACACTACCACAAAGGACGCATGCTGGGCGGTCACTCCAATCATGTGCTCGCTACATCGCACATCTACACTGAAATTAAACTGGTCTCAGAAATTGCCGCTTATATTCTCTCGATCTTTAACTGCGACTTCGTCTGCCACCTGGACTCATTTTTATACGTCTTTATTTCAGCGTTTAATAGGCGAAGCCTTGCGGCAGAAATTTTGTCACTCAAAACGTACTCATTTCTTCTTTCTCTCTTTGTACCTCAAAACATACCCATTTCCTCTTTCTCTTTTTGTACCTCGCCCCTTTCCCAATGTATGGAGACGTGCTTCCACCGACGTTCGGTTCTCCTTTTTCTTTAGTGAATTCATTCACTCATTCATTTAACCCTCAATTTCTGCAAAAGATAGCGTCTCGTCACCTGGAATTTGTCATCGCAAAACAATGCTGCTGTGTTGCATATGGCTGGACGTCGCATATACAGTTTTCTAGGAATGTCCAGCAGCGCGCATGCAATTTTCCGTGGCTGACGAGACAGTATAGAGCACCTTTTCTGCCACTTCCACACTCAGCACTCTGCTCCGTGAGCAACTATTACCCGGTTCGAATGCACACCGCTATAGGAGAAAAATATCTTGGGAACTTGTTCTAAGCATTATTCGATTCACAAGGCCACAAAAGAGCAAGTGTGCTTCTTGAAAGTGCCTGTACTGTGTTTACTGCAGGTTTCACTCTCGCTACCTCTTCATTCCTTCCTCCTATCTCTCTGTTTATATTTTGATACTTAGCATTAGGATTGTCAAAGTGTAAGCGTGTGAAGTGTTGCAAGCTGGTCACGTGGGAGAGGTAGAGAGGAGATGGGACCGCTTAGAAAAGTGTATATAAATAAATAATTAAATAAATTAATATATATATATATATATATATATATAGATGACAAAGAATAGCTTATAAATTCCCACACTAACGTCCCCTCGCACGAGAGCGGTCATCCTGGCCGCAATTCAAAGGGGCGGCAAACGCCTCCTGAAAGGCTTCATACGGGAAACGTGGACAACCTCAGCGGCGTGGTAACGGCGGTCATTTGGAACAGTAACCGGTACCACGCGATAGTTAACCGGAGAAGCCTGCTCCAAGACTTTGTAGGGGCCGATGAACCGAAGCTGAAACTTGTCACACAAGCCAGGAGTACGAACTGGTGTCCGGAGTAGCACTTCCTCGCCAGGGCGGAAGCACACGACGCGATGAGAGGTGTCGTAATGCTGCTTGCGGTCCTGTTGCCGTGCTTCGGTGTTGATGCGGGTGAGCTGGCGACAACGCAGAATGCGGGACACATATTCTTCACAGGAGGATGGACATTGATGGAGAGTTGGCGCGAAGAAAGAGACGTCAATACAGCAAGAGGGCGAACGACCATAGACAAGGTAGAATGGCGGGTAACCGGTCGTGCGTTGAACGGCGGTATTATATGCAAAAGTCACGAATGGCAAAATTGCGTCCCAGTTTCTGTGATCCGGTTCGATGTACATGGCTAGCATGTCTGACAGCGTGCGATGAAATCACTCTGCGAGTCCGCTGGTTTGCCGATGGTAACTGGTGGTAGTCTTGTGGGTGGTTCCGGAGGCTCTGAGTACTTCGTCTAGTAGTTGCGAGAGGAATGCTTTTCCACGGTCGCTCAGGAGGACGCGAAGAGCACCATGACGCAGTATTAAGGATTGAAGTATGAATGCAGCAACTTCAGAGGCTGAGGCAGAACTCACACAAGTTGTTTCGGCGTAGCGTGTCAAGTGATCAACGGCTGTCACCTCCATCGTTTACCGGTGAGAGTCACAGGAAGAGGACCATACAGGTCAATGCCAACGACCTCGAATAGTTGCGACGGACAAGGAACCGGTTGCAGTTGTCCGCTTGGAGCTGATGCAGGGAGCTTTCGACGCTCACATAGGGCGCATGAAGCGACATACCTCGCTACACTGGCGGACAATCCAGGCCTGTAGAAGCGACCTTTGATGCGGTCATAGGTTTGCTGGAAACCAAGGTGACCAGCCGTCATGTCGTCCTGAGGAGCCTGCAGGACATGAGCACGTAGAGAGCGTGGCAGGACAGGAACCCAGCGTTGACCGTCAGGGTGATAGACATGACGGTATAGGACGCGGTTGTCAATTTTAAATTCTGTCAGCTGTCGACGAAGGCGGGAGTTAGGCACGCGCGAAGTTCCTTGAAGGTGGTCTATGATACGCCGACAGTAAGAGTCGGCAAGCTGATGAGATTGGAAGGATTTGTTGTCGTGTGGAGGCATCTCGTGCTGTCGTGTGGAGGCAGCACAAGTGGTGGAGTGTGCTCATCGGTCCTCCGTCATCTGACTCCCCGCTCAACCTCCTGGAGCTTCGATCGGGTCGCCCATTGTGCCAGCTGTCCACCAGCATGTCGCAGGACGAGCCAACAGGCACTCCTACTTCCACCGTCTCGGCCTCGGCTACCCGAGCCTCTCCGTATTGGGTTGTCAGTGGGCACCAGCGTGATCCCCATCTGTTTGCTGGACTTCGCGATGAAGACGTTGCGGATTGGCTGGACGGCTATGACCGAGTGAGTTCGGCTAACCGTTGGGACGATGCGTCCAAGCTACGTCACGTCGCCTTTTATCTGACAGGAGTAGCGAAGACTTGGTTTTTCAACCATGAGGTTGATTTCACGAAGTGGGGCACTTTCAAACAGCAGCTCCGCCACCAAAATTTTCGGCACACCGGCTGTTCGTTCCGCCCTCGCAAAAAAGACGCTCGACACCCGCAAGCAACAACCCGGTGAATATTATACGTCGTACATCGAGGATGTGCTTGCTCTTTGTCGGCGCGTGAACACGGCCATGACCGAATCTGACAGGGTTCGCCCCATCCTCAAAGGCATCGGAGCTATTGCTTTCAATGCTTTAGCCATCAAGAACCCCGCTACCCTCGCTGATAGCGTCGCTACTTGCCAGCGCCTTGACGAACTCGAATCAGTACGGCTGCAACCAGACACCACTGCAAACACTACCGCCGACGATCCTACGTTACGAGCAATGATACGCGCAATAATTCGAGAGCAGCTACAGTATCTTGGCTTAGCCGCAGGGCCTATGCCTTCTCTTGCCTCGGCTACCAATCTGCGAGACGTTATCAAAGAGTAATTGGCGTCCATGGCTGGTGCAGCGTACATGGACCCTCTAACCCCTACGGCCCCACCAAAGTACGCACAAGTAGCCGCAGTTAATCCAGTTATCGTTCCACCGATGCTTCCAAAACCAACACCGGCCTACATGGCTTCTATGACTACCAGCGCATCTACCCAAACCAGCTATCCCCAGTGGCGTCCTCCTCATCCCATCTGCTACTACTGCAGCTATCGTGACCACATAGCACGCTTTTGCCGCAAGCGCCAGCAAGACGAGCGTCGCGGATATGACGTATACGAACGGGATAACTTTTCGCCCGGAGCTACTTTCCAACGTCTAGGGAGCTTCCATGACCAACGCCGTCCTTATGGTCCACCGCGCGGCCGCTCTCCATCGCCTACTGTGACATCCGAGACGGCTCAGACGTACCGTCCTGCGAGACGCCGCTCGCCGCCACCCCTTCGCCGCTCTACGTCCCCACTGAGACCTGCTTCTCAATTCGCCGATCGTCGACCGGAAAACTGAATTATGCAGCTTTTGGAGGAAAAGCTGCATCGAACGACAGGACAGAAATTCCTCCATCGCGTCCGTGCAATTTATTGGTTGTAGTAGAAGGTGTACAAGTAGAAGCTTTGACAGACGCTGGTGCTAGTGTTTCAGTTATTCACCTTGAATTGCGTTCGCGACTTCTGAAAGTTACCACCCCCTATGATCGACCTACGCTACTCGCTGCTCAAGGGGCCGCCATTCGACCTATCGCCATGTGCACTGCTCGTATTTACATCGATGGACTTCTGCATTACGTACAATTTGCAGTGCTAAGTTCGTGTGCCCAGCAGCTCATATTGGGATAGGATTTTCTTTCTACGGCCTCCGCCTCCATCTGCTGCGGGCAACGTGTTCTCCACATGACCGACACGACCTATTCACTTCATGCAGATGACGCACCACTTCACTTGCTTGCTGCAGAAGATACATCGCACCTCCACCACTTGTGACACAGCAGTTATCACGGCGTTTACTCCGCGTCAAAGATGCGGCAAACAGTTCACGCCCACAGCACGGATCACACTCCAGAGCCAGCCCCACAAGTGATGATGAAGAAGAACCCCATATAAACCCCACATGAAGATGATCATGTACAGATGACAAAGAATAGCTTATAAATTGCCACAATATATATATATATATATATATATATATATATATATATATATATATTTATATATGCATGGTGGTATGCTCCAAACCCCACCATCGTTCACTCCTTGAAGAGGCAGGACCTGTGCTGAGTGAAGTACTGAACACTGCAATTTAGTAAACGTGGCACAAATCATGGATCCGGGAACTCACAGAGGCACGTGCGACGTAATGCTTACCGCATTTCTCTCGCATTTACCGCTAAATTAGCATTAACTTTTTTCCATCCTCATGTGTACGGTAGCCAATCGGGTAAGTCCATGGTTAAACACCTTGCCTTTCGCACTTCCATCATCTGCCCTTTTCTTTAGTATGTCGCACTTCTTTTTTTGTCGGTGGCCTGTCTCATCTCTCACAGGACAAAGTACAAAATGGAAGTAACCTAGCTGCCATTGTCGAGGGCAGCTATTTCGGATTACTGGTGCGTCGATTTAAAACATTCTTTTAAATAAACGTTTTGATATGTATATATATATATCCAAGCCTAAATGACAGCGATACAGGCGAAGTGAGTTGCGGTAGCTCGTGGGTTTGGACGAACGACGCTACTCGCGCAGAACTTCTGTCTTTTGCGTGGTTGTGAACCGGAGTGAAAGACAAGAGGGAAACACGCCTTCCCCTAATGAAAAATTCGGAATGACCCTTTGTTCGAAAGTTGGGCATACGTCAAGGACCCACAATACGAAACGCCGTCAAGTCGGTATCAGCTTGCAAAGGGGGAACTGAGATGAAACGTTTTCAAGTGGATAGGCTTTTAATTATCCTAAGGACATTTTTATTGAAATTTCCTTCGTTGCCATGAGGCGAAAGCAAACTAATAAGCATTTAGGTTTTCTTTATTCTTGAGACCTTCTGTGAGTGTTCCGGTTGCTGTCATTTAGAAATTCTTAGATTAAACAGTCAGTTGTCAATAATAAATTATTTCTATGAATGGGTAAACGCACACGCAACAGAAATCAGCGTTCATTTCCCAGTATTCACTCAATAAAGATGTAGCACGTCTATACTGTCACGTTGTAGTGATGTGAAGAACGAGGCAATTCTAAAAGAGTGAATCACGGATATAAGTCATTATAAATGCGAGCTCGCTCTGGAAAAGAAAACACGCCAAGCACAACGATGGCTGCTCGCAAAATAGGTCTTCTCTGAATTTGATCTACGAATCAGGGCATCGGTTCATCAGATTTGAATGGTCGTACATTGCAACGCAATCGCGGGCGATGAAATGTGGTCGAGAATGTATACGTCTGTATTCGCTTCACGCGTGCAATCTGATTAGATAACTCTCTTTCGCTATTGAACCCGTGACGACATTCTGTATACTTGAAATACATGCAGGCGCGTCTTGAGCTAAGCGATTACTTTGAAACAGTGGTGAGACGCTAAAGAAAGCTCACCCGTAACAAAATGGTAATATACTGTTGCTTCACACATTAGCTGAAATATAATGCGCGTGCTAAAAGGGGCCCCCAAGACTGCACAGCGGCGTAGACATACCAAAAGTTGCAGAGCTAAACACTTTCAGATTACTGGTAGTTATTAAACTCGTATTTCTCTTGTCATTCAAGCCGTGTAGTCCAGGGGCCAGTTCCATCACGGGCACTGTGTCGGAGCTCATATTTCACGTTACTTTACATATGTCCGCAATAAGTGTCAATAAGTGTCATCCTAATAAATTATTACTTTTTGTTCTAACGTACACGTTCGCGCTGCTCCAGCTGTTGCAAAGTACTGCAGAATACATCCAATTCTTTCCCCCGGGCAGCTGTTTTAACGCTAAAGCATTAAGGGCCCCGTGTCTCTGAAAATATCGTGTCGGCGCCGGCGGCGTTACCAGTGAGCAAACATTTTCGTACATATTTCGGCATATGTATGTGCCATGCCTTGCTCGATGAGATGCCGTATATGCATAGAGTAACATAGTACACGTAAAGAGCGGACACTCCCATAGGCGCCTGCGGCAGACTTTGGCTCTCAGCGCACCTAGCGGAATCGGCGAAACGCACCAGCCTCCAAGATGGTCGCTGCATGCTGCCGAATCTCGGAGGCTCAAATTTCTGTTTCGTTTTTTGTATTTTTTTTTTGTGACCCATACTTTTGCTTAAATCGCGTGATTTCATGCAGGCGCTTGTGCCGCTGTTTATATGTTGTGGTGACGAGCGCGCAAAGGTGTTTCACTCATGGTAGTTTCATTTAAATTCATATTTGCCGTTTCAAGCTTAACTTAGCGCGTGTGAAGTGATTTTTAAAGAGAAATGGAAGAGATAAGTGCACTGCCGTAACTGTCTCTCACAGGAGGGCACCTCAACAGCCCTGCACGGGGAAGGGGTATGGGCAGAAAAAGATGAAGGAGATAGAGACCGGAAGTAAAAAAAAAAAAAAAAACAGACAATGTAACTTAACTAAGCGTTTGCGGGCCGTACAGCCGCGCTCTGAGGTGCGTTGCTGCACAGAATTGTAACTTAGCGCAGCAATCATGCCAACTGTTGAGGAAGTAGAACTTTATCGCTTATGATATTATACGTCTAGTAACTCACGCCAATATGTTTATTGTAAATGAATGTGCCGTGTTCCTTAAATATAAATGAACTTGCTGCACAGACAAGAACACGAAAATAGCAGACAATCTATTGCAGCAAGATTGTAAGAGGCAGATACATGAAAACGGGAAGAAACAGAGAAATGCAAGTAATACGGGTGTCACACGGCGCACTTTTAAAAGCGATCAAGCCCAATCTGATTTGAATTTCTCAGTCACGATTGGTTCTCTTGCGCAAGCTGCGCAATGGCGTAAATATCAGTTGCGAATTTCAATCCGGATCGAACTTGTTCGCGATTGAAAGTGGTCGTGTGACACCGGTATAATGGAGAATAGGCGGAAATGAATGGCGTGATGGCAATAACTTTGCACAAGCAAAACACATAGAAGACGTGTTGCAACTATCCAGATAATGAAAAAGAAAGCTGCAAATACAGGACCGCAATTAATTTGCTTAAAATGGTATTGTTCTAGAAGGAAAAAAATATGACGTTTTTTCTTGTACTTCTGCGAAGGAGGGTGAAATGGGCAGCAAAATTACGTGAATGGTAGCGTGCCGAAATTAAATGGCTGCAAAAATGATTGAGCACACACCAACATCTTCATCTCGAATGTGTAAGCCAGTCTGTCCGTCATTAAAGAGCTGCAATTAAGCACTTTGTGCTGGGGGTCTTCACCTGCTGTCTTCGAAGCCTTGTAATCACCTTCTGATACCTGGAATTTTGCACTTGAGTATGCGTGATTTCCTTTGGCTGTGCAGTAAATTTCAGGAAATGGTGGAGATTCCTGCAATACATAGAATAACAGACAGAAGGTAAGCAATACTGGAGGCTTCAAAGCTATTGAATGTAGACGCTACGTTCCTTCGTATAAGCAAAATTGGAGCCTGCAAAGCTTTATAACGGAAATGCTGCATTCGTTCATGCAATGCGTATTTTATTTTTATTTTTTCTTGCTAAAGAAGCACTGTTATAAAGGCTAAGAAACAAGGACCTTTCTACGGTAACGTCTTCGTACACAATTAAAACATGAAAACACGTATGTTAAGCCCAATGCAGAACAGCTAACAACGCTCGAGCGCACATAGCCTCCTGCAGAGGTTGGGAGAGAGCGCATTATTGCTATACTGCAAATATTGCACGTGTGCCGCTTTAGAAATGACTACATTGCTTTTGCAGAAGCAGAGCACCATATTTTTTCAGTAGTCGCCGCACGTATCATAAAGCTCTCTGCCCCGAACGGCATGGGTTCGTAGGCCATATTTCTTAACGAACCATTTTATTTTATTTTCTAACTTCGTCATTATATCGAACGTGCATCGCAGCTCGGACGCTGCCACATCGCTGTTTTCGCTTGGATCACCGCTCATTGCTGCGCATAAAAAGAATATGAAATGAAAGTCAGCTTAGCAAATGGGCAGCAGCTGTTCATGGCTGCAAGGCCGCCGTAACTCGTTCATGCTTCTAACAGTGACATGACGAAATGCGAAGAGAATAGGTCGTTAACAACGCGTAAAAGAACTTGCTGTGGCCTTACCATGAAATGGCGACCAAGCAGACGCTGGTAGAAGAGCCCAACAACGAGGCTCAGGTGCATTTTACAGAAAGAGCCCGGCGGAGCGGTCTGACGAGGCTTCGCACATGTTGGGTCGGGTCCAGTGGTCGTGCCGCCTATCAAGCTGCTAGCCGCAGCCGCAGCCGCAGTCACAGCCGCATTTTTCTTGATAGGCTCTGCCACATAGCGGAATCAGCGAAGCTCCATAGCTCGGCCGCGAAACGGCTCGAGTGTCCGCTCTTGTCGTTTACTACGTTACTCTGTGGTATAAGCGTGTTATGCTGCCACAATATTCCATCACTGAAGTTGCTCGTGCCTTGTCTTACAGTGTTGACAAACTTATACCATGGAAGTTCGAGCCTGACAGCCCACAATCAAACACCATGAAACAAAATACCGATAGTGCGTACCTCTTATGTTAAATGTTCTAAAACTAAAATATTAAAAGTGCGAAACAGCGTCAGAAACCTGAAAATTATGTCATTTTCTTGGCGCGGCTGTGCACTACCTCCGGGATCGGCCCACGCCAGAGGCCGCGTTTCTACCAGAACGCTCATTGCGCGCATAGCGTTCGACGCCAACGCTTCCCACTAAACATTGCAGTTACATAAGTTGCAGTTGCCGGGAAGCGTGAGAAGCAGCCAGGGATCTTTGAATGCTATCGGCGGTGTTCCACACTGGAAGGCAAAGCTTAAGCATCTCCCGACTTTTTATTCCTAATGACGCCCGGAAATCCAGCCTGACGCCAGCAACGCTCAGAAATGTAATCGCAAGCGCACACAATGTTCTCGCACACCTTGTGTGATGTACCGTAGAGCTGAGGTGGTTCTTGTATAATGTAGAAGAAACCACTGTAAAGGCACAAGTGCACGGCTCGGCACGTGCGTTTAAGCTCATGAACTTGATTTGCGCCAAGAAAACAAGTCCATGCTTTCACACTTGCTTCATAGGAAGCCTACTGCACTGTTAATACGTTGGCTGATTTTAACTGCGCGAAATAAACATACTAACCAATATATGTGACAACTTAGGGTTGACGTTCAGGATCCAATGATGTTATTCATACCATACATACCATACCAATATATGCCTTGGGGATATCACTTTATCATTCGAGTTCATATTGGTAACATGTAGATACGGAGTAAGTTGAGATGTGTGCGTAATTATCGAAGCTGCATTAATTATATTTTCAAGTATTTATCTTAAATGGCTAAAGAAATTGAGTAGTTTCGAGACCGTCCTGCTTTCTGCTGGATTTATCTAGTAATATTTCCTCCCGAATTTCGACAAATTTTTCAAGTTCTGTATCTTACAGTTGAGATAAAGTTATGCTGTCGAGTTGATTAGTAATTATAGTAAGTTATTCCTTGGAGTGTTCTGCGAGAATATGAATTTAAGAGAGCGATGCATTTTTTAGGACAATACTTCACTTAAGTAACAGCCTTGGAGGGTAAAGAACCGAGGGCACAACTAAATTTAATTCTGAGACCTTTTCGGATTTTCCTCTGGTTAATGCAGGTGGTGCCCCTTTTAGGAGAAATATGTAATTTGTTTGACGGCGAGCTTGCGGGATTGGCAGAGAGGGCAACCATTGTTATTGCTTGTGCTATCCGTAGTGCGTAGTAGTCATCTTTGTTTGGTTCGGACAGACTCCTGGGGCGAAAAATATTCAGGTGGTGAGTGAGTGAGTGTGTGAATAAACTTTATTGTAGGTCCGGCGAGGACGCGAACTAGACGCGCACCCGGCTAGTCCCACATCGGGACCGGAGGCCTAGCCCACCAGCCCGGTCGCGGGCACGCCGGACGGCCAGGATTTGCTTTTCTAGAGCGGGGCTACGCAGAAGCGAGTCCCACTCCTCCTTGATGAACTTGGGGTATGTCGACCCGCCCTCCCAGAGCATGTGAGGTAGCGTGGAGGTCTGGCCGCAGGACGGGCAGGCGTCGTCGCGATACATGCCGGGGTAAGCCTCGTGGAGAGCGGACAGACACGGATATGTGCTGGTCTGTAGGAGCCTAAGCGAAACGGCTTGCGCCCTATTCAACTTGGGGTGAGGGGGTAGAAAGACCCTTCTGGACATTTAGAAATATTTAATAATATTCAGGTGGTGTCTTTTCGGTGCCGAAAATCTGCCGAAGCCTGAATGCCACCCAGTCAGGCAAGGCGCTCTCGCGGTTGAGAAAGCAAGTCTTAACAATGACGGAGAGGTAGAAGGCGACGTTTCGAAGCTTCTGATAATCGTCATAAACGAATTGTGACCGAGTTGTGATCAACTTACTCGGTCATATCTGATTAGCGAGTCTTCAGCATTGCCATAACGGAGGCGAGCAAACATTACAAGGTCGCGCTGCCGTTTGCTGACGGCCCACTACAGAGTATCCAGTTGGGCAGATACGCTAACGCCGGAAGCTCCTGGTGACTCTTCTTGGGCCACAGTGCCCGAAAGGCGAAGAGAGCGGTGACCTGGACGAAGCTCCAGGGAAACACGAAGTCGCAGAGGACCATGGAATCTAAAGCAACCTAAACCACTTGCGATGCAGCTGCTGTACTTCAAAAGGGCCGGCGTGCTGGTCATGATGACCATATATATAGAGATGAAGAAGGTGAAGAGTGAAGATAATGATCACTGTATTCCTTTACCCCAAGAATTCCTTGGTCCTGTGTTGATACTTCCGGTTTAACATTATCATTAAATACCATAAGGCATTATTTTTTACACTAAATAAAAATCCTGAATTGCCGCTTTCCTCTCTAAAGATATTAGCCAGACGTTGCATAGCACTCCAAGTTAGCAAGCAAGGAACGTCGCCCGCATTAAACAAATGACGTTGATGATGATGAGGATGATTGATTGGTATCCCGTTTGAAACGCGGCGATCACAAATAGTCATCTTGCTTGCTATTTTAGTATACATATCTACTTTCTCTTCTTTAAAACTCTCTATCTAGAGTGTACCGCAACTAGTACGTGTATGGATCCGGCCGTACCAAACTTTTTCGTGTTTTTTTTTTCCGCCATTACTCTAAACATGCCTGGGATATCTCGACTACTGGCCGGTTGATGCTTTCATCCACTTTAATTCGAAGGGCTTGTAGAATGTGCACATTACTTACAGGTCTTACTGGGTGAATCCCTTCTCATTCCATCAGGATATGCTGAGTGGCCTCTGGATTTCCGCTGCAGTATATAGCTGTCTCATGTCGCTGTGAACATTTCCTGCTGCATGCTTTTGGGCTTAGGCAACCAGCTCATGCCTCAATTAGCAAGGCTCTGCCCTTCATGTTATCGTAGAGACCTTGCCCACTCTATCGAATCCCGGCCACGATGGCCACATTGTAATGGGGCGAGAACATACTTAGATTTAGGTGGATTCCAAGAACCCAAGGTGGTACAAATTCCTTGAGGCCCCTACTACGGCGTGCCTCATAATCGGATCATGGTTTCGGCAGTTAATTGCCCATAATTGTTTTTGCCCACTCTCGTGTTGCGGAGTTTTTTCGAGTGTTTACTAGTGTGTACTACCTATAGATTTTTGCCAAATTCATCAGCTATAACCTCCATCACGCTGAGCAGCGCGCGGTGTGCTTCCATAATGTTACAATTTTTATCACGTGTGTAAGTATGCGAATATTCATTACGCTTTACTCGTGCCCTCACATGGTTCCAGAATGTTTTGGTGCGCCCCTTAATACTTTTTGATGAATGTCATGCACAAAAATTTACTCGTAGGTTTTTTCTTGCACTATTTCACTCGGTATTCTTTTCCTTTCCCTATACTTGTCACACCTACTAGCGCCTCTTCATGTTATCCTAATTTCTTATTCTTTATCGAATTCTTGTTGCGCCTGTTTAGGTTCTATAGTTTCTATTTCGTATTCCATCACTTTGTGGCATCCAGTTCCACTACAACAGTATTTGAGCCTAGTTTGTCTGATTTCCTGCTTTTCTTTGTAATTTTAGAGCACCGTACAAAAACCTGTATTCTCGTATCAGTTGAAGTAAACGAGTAACTCCGCGCTCGCTGGTGGTTTTACTTGAACTAAGATTCCGGACGTGCATTACGTGGTTAAGATGCCTTATTCAACAGTTCTTCGTGCAGAAAACATCTGAGCACTCCTGTTGCTATTAAAACACCTGTAGTGTAAAGCTTCTATGGTTTCGATTCGGGACAACGTCCATACAATTAAATTTCCATATTTGACACCTGCTCTGTGTTGCAAGTCTTGCAAGCGTCTGTACTTTTGTAGAACGTCATAATTAGTGTTGGAAATTTACCTCTAGACTTAACGCTTGGAAAGAATTAACTAAATCAACTGCAAGCTATCACGACAGCATCGTGTGATTCTGCATTCAATATGCACCTGATGTCTCTGGTTTGACAGTTCGTTGCGCGTGAAAAGCAGTCAGTTTGCCTATTGCAGCCATGTGACGGTTTAGAGGCGCGGCGTATAAAAGTGGAAACATGCGAGAGTGGTTATAACAAATAAAGTGAGGAGAACGAACCTCTTGCCATCATTCTCTGCTGGAGTTCACCGTGGTAAATTTCAGACCGAACTCAGAAAACGTGAGTAAACAGCCTGAAACCGTTTAAATTTGTTGTCTGCTCGTTTATATTTACGGCACATTTGAGGTATAATAACTCGCCGGTGCGATATTTTGCTCTTGATCGTTTCCGTTTAGTATATGTAATTGTATAAGCATGATTGGAAGCTAATTCCCTCATTTGAATGATTGTGCTAGCGAAAACGGGCCTAACCTGAATCTCTTTCGGGGCGCTATGATCTGTGCTCCAAACAGGCCATATACATTACAGTTGTCTGAAATACCTTTCAAAAATATTTGTTCACATAGATCACATCTTCGACGAATAAGAACACTGGGAGAGAAGTGCATGTAGCGTTGACGTGTGCGCTGCTTCGAAGCGGAATGCTGTACTCTCCGGAAAGTTGTCATGCACGTGTCATTCACTTTTCAGTACTGACCTGCTAGCTACACTCAATGTCGCCGTCAGTGGCCGCGGGCAACCTACCTTCAATGCCATGAATACGCCTCCAGGTGATCGCTCATATCTGTACCCGAATGTCACAGAGCGGGTATTTAGATCACAATGTATCCGGTGGTGATTGCTCACATGACGGAGACTAGCTTGCCCTCATGTACACGGACACACAGAACGGCGGCGGCTGGTACGGTTTTTTTTTTCTGTCGTGGCGTGACGTTTAACGTTCCAAGCCTCAGTGGCCAACTTTAGAGCTCTCACACGTGATGTCACCAACTAGAAAGCCAATTACTGGCTGTTGTTACCGAAACAACGCTGTAAGAACCTTACTGAATACATGCCAGTGAAAGCACTATGTATGACTGGCACAGAGCTGTGTGCGCGAATTAGAAGTGCTGAAAGGAAACGCGAACTTGAATCTCCACACAAAAACTGTCTGGCAGTTCACTGCAGGCTTAGAAATAGTATTTAGGCCATTACAGTGCGAACGCCCAGGAGTGAGAATCAACGCCCAATATCCCAACAACCAAACGGTGGACGTATGTGCGTGTTGAAAACCAGGATGGTTGGTTGGTTACAAACTTTATTTCTACTATTCACAAGAGAGCTGTGAGCTGAGCCCTAAGGGCCCAGCCCTTACAAAGTCTAGGGGGCGGTCCCTAGTCCGGGACCCCCGTGGCTTCTGCAGCGGCTTTGGCTCGGGCCACCAGGGCACGTTGTTCCTGGAGGGTTGAGCAGCCGAGCAGGGTGGCCTCCCAGTCCTCTCGGGTAGGGTGGGGGTTTGGGGGGAAAGCAGGGTTGGAGGGGCATGCCCACACCATGTGGTATGTGTCCGCAAACACCTCCCCACAGTGCGGGCCCAGGAAGCGGGGTCGAAGTAGAGAACGTCTTCTTTATTCGACACTTGCAAAAACAACTAAAACAATGCAGGCGCGCGCTCCGGTCCACGCTCACTTCTGCCTTCGTCTTCTTCTAATCTTTTTCGGAGCATAATATTTAGCAGTGCTGTAGTGGTTACATTAGTTTTCTTGGGTGGATCTGCAGCTCTATTACCTTTGTGCTGGTATTTCTCTATTGATTTTTGCGCCCTAGTTTCGACGAATTGTTCATGTTCTCTCTTTTCCATTTCGGATAAATTGATGCTGTCGTTTTGATTAGTAATTATCGTAATTCCTTGGAGTGTTCGATAATATCAATTTAGGAGAGCGATGCATTTTCTACAACAGTACCCCACTTAAGTAACAGCCTGGAGGTTAAAGAACCAAGGACTCAAATAACCTTAATTCTGAAACCTTTTTGGATTTTCCTTTGTTTGTAGCCGGTGGCTTCAGTTTTTGGGCAAAATCTGTAGTATGTTTGGCGGCGAGATTGTGGGATCGGCTGAAAGGACAAAATTTGTTGTTGCGTGTGCTATCCGTAGTGCGTGGTAGTCATATTTCTTTGGTTCGGGTTGACCTCCTGTGCGAGACATATTCAGGTGATGTCTTTTTACAGCTTATTTTATTGTCGAAGCCTGCACCGATGTCTGTCTGTGTCGCTTTGCTTATTAGTGTATGCAGCTGTTTGCGTGAAGATTTCGCGGTTGGTTGGGTGCTTTCGTTTGAGCGGGGGTTGTACGGGTAGTATTGGTTCCGCGTGCACCTTCTGTGTAGCTGCTTCTTGGGTTCTGGCTTTGGTAGAACGTGCGTGCGAGCTGGTGTTGAAGATTTGAGGCGTGTTTTTTGTGTTTTAGCTAACGGGGACGGAGATTTTACTGGTGTTGTTGGTTGCGTCGCTTTAACTGACTTCGTGAGCCTGTTTTTGACGTTGTTAGCAATTATATTTACGCCATAAAAACTGAGGTGTAGCCGACTCGGGCAAACATAATGTCGAAGTCCTGGTGTATTGCAGCGTGGTAGATGACATCGACGTTTTCGTGTTGGTTTCCGATGGTATTGTCTAGGACTTAAGTTCCAATTGTACCATTACGCATCTGGCCGTCTATGGAATTGAAAACCTCGTCAAACAGCTGTTTGGGGAAAGTTATGCAATGCTCCTCAATGTGTTTGTTAATCTCGGGTATGTTTTCGCATAGCCTACGATTAAGTCGCTGACTCTTCCATCGGTTGAAAATTGACTGTTTGGCCTTTAACAGATGGGCTAACCTGCTGTCTATTTTTTTCAACAGAAAGGTCGGTGCAGACCTTAGAGGTTGCACGCCAAATGTCCTCTTCGACCTGACACATCGATTGCTCTATGGTAGGTCGGGAATCTGTAGGAGGCCTCCCCCCATGAAGCTTGCCGAATTTATCCCAGTCCCTGTAGGGGAATTAACGCTGTTTTACCCACGATAGGAAGCTAGGTCTCACAGATATAATGGTCACTACCTAGGTTCTCAGCCAGGTTCCTAGGTTCTCAGCCAGGTACCTAGGTTCTCAGCCATTTGGCCTCAGTCACGTTCTTGAGAAAGATGAGATGAGGGTAGAGTCTCTACAAGTGGATGTCCCAATTCGGATTGGAAATTTGGGGTCAATTGGGGTCAGTTCCGTTCCAAAATGCATGGACTTTTGCAGAGGTGCTTACCCCTATTGGTATCATATTTATAACCCCAGACATGAAGCTGGGCATGCAAATCCACTGCGACAATAAGATAGCTTATTAGATAGACAAAGATATAAGATAGACAAAGTATTAAAGCGCTGCCTTCTATCGTTAGGACTACAGAAAATGTTAAGAACGTATAGCTGCCTCGCTTGACCCGACCAGGTATGATCTCTACCATGACATACTCGATATTACTAGCAGGCATTTTGAGATCATCTGTTACATGATTGAATCTGTCACTACGGAGTGCGTTCCGACCTGCCCCCCGACTGCACGGTGACCGGGCAGTACTCAGTCGTCGAGGCATCAGGCGAGAGGTTTTCCTGTTATAGGATATCGGCGCGCTTCCTTGCACAGCTGCGTAGATATTACTGTAGGGAGCCTTCTTTCTAGAGAAGCCCGTACAGTTCCACTGCCAAATTCGAAATGTCTCAAGCGACAGAGCCGTCTCTTTCGAGCTAAACACTGTTCCTAGGTGGGGCTAGAGTGCGTGCTACATTACTAGCTGCTGGGTCAGACAGGCGTATCGGCGGGATCCGTGGCACTACCGGGTCCACAACAAATACAATGCTACAGCAAAGCGGGATGCTCACTTGATTTTTGAGCCCACTGAAGGCGTCGTGACCACGAGCGCTCTTTGGCGGCATCACTTGGTCTTCGGACAGCGTTATCAACCTCGACTTACGATCGATGATTGCACTTTGTTGATTCAGGAAGTCCATGCCGAGAATGACGTCTCGTGACCACTGATGGCTGGGTACGTCCTGTGATGAATGGTAATTCGTGCCGTGCATATTCTAGACCGCGGTGTATTAGATGTCCTGTAGCGGTCCCAATTTCCGCGCGTTCCCAGGAATTCTTAACTTTCAACTGGGTGGCGATGTATCCACTCATCACGTAGTAGTCGGCTCCTAAGGCGGTGACTACGTGATAGTCGAGAATCACGACCAAGTCGGTGGTTATTCGTCTTGCGTTGTAGTTAGGTCGTCGCGTCGGACAACGGCTGCCTCGTGTTGACCTGTAGAAGAACGTCGCGTCGTGAGGCGTCGTATTCTTTGCTTCTAGGCTTCGTTGGTATTACGGCGTCTCGTTGATATGTCACCGGGATAGACCTTTCGTCGTCTTCGTCGGCGGCGGAGGATCTTTGTCAGTTCAGCGAACAGCAACCGCACCTGCATCAATTGCTGCTTTTAGTTTTCTGGGTATGGACTCGAAGACCGGCGGCGGCTGGGCGAATGTTGGGCATTGCAAGGACAGGTAGAGGACTGGTGACGGTGGACAGGACGGTCGTTGAGGGCTCCATTAAGTGGCGGCAAGGTAGCCGGCGATATCATGCGGCATTTCACCTTGCTGAGGGCGCGGCGCGCTAACAGCGAACCCTCGCAGTCCCATCTCAAGGTATTGGCATCGGCGGTAGGCGTGACCCGCTTCTCCACCGAGACAGCAGAGCGGGCGGTGATCAGGAGAGCGCCAGACGTCTGTTTTCTTTGGTTAGTTGTGCTGGGCGACGGGTGGGAGAGCTGGCGGCGGCGGCGGTGACGGACAACGGAACTGAAGCGTTACGGTTCCCTGGCGTATGTGGAGAGGGGTAGTTTGGCGGCTGGAGACGGCGGTGTAGGTGACCGCTTCAGGCTTAGGGAGTGGCGATTCCGTCTGCACTTCAGGAACTACTTATGACCACTAGATTTCATCTTGGACTACGTGAGCTATTGAATTACCTTGGGATGGCGACGCTGGAAGCATCTTCTCGTGTTCTTCGCGCATAATTTATCTTATTTTCTCTCGCCGTTCGCTGGAGCGGAGGGCTTGAACTTCCGTAGAGTCTGGCATTGAGCGGCAATTCAATGACCTGATGCGCAATTCTAGCGCCTTTTCAATCGTTGCGGCTTCTGACAGAAATTCTGCTAAAGGTTTGCGCAGATGTGCATCTGTCGCAGAGTTCTTGTTTTACACGGCGCATGAGAAGACGTGTTACTTCTCCTCAGGCAAATCCAGGTCGGCGTGAAGGAAAAGAGTAATCTCTTTCGTTAATACCGCGACGTTCTCGTTAGGGAGCTGCACTCGCACTTGTAGTAGAAGTACGGCCCTTTTTCTTCGGACGACGCTTGTGACAGTCTGCAGGAACTCGCTGCATAACAGGTGCAATGTCGTTAGCAAGCACTAAATCTTCGAACCATGTCCAGGCGGAGCCTTCCAATGAGAAACAGTGTCACGGAAGGATAAAACAAGTGAAAGGAGGAAGAAGATCGCGAGACGCTGACTGGTGCGTGTAGTTGCTGGTCGGCCGTATTAGCTACATTGACGTTGCTTGCGTATATACTGTAAAAACAGTCTGTCTATACACCCAACATCCCCGTAACATATTGGTGGGGGCTGCGGGGTACCCAGGCTGGAAACGGAGCTCCGCAGTGGACATCGCATCACCGTTCCCACCATGAATGACGGAGAACACGCGGGATCAACGTCGTTGCGCCTCCAACGTCACCATCGCCAGCTACGTCGCTTTTCCCTTCTGTTTTGGTTGTGCAACCCAAGGATCCTGGAACTTTCCTCGGGACCGATGGCACCGACGTTGAGGAGTGGTGGCTATGTACCAACGCGTGAGTGGAATCAAAAGATGCGACCTTACGCTTATGCTAGCTAATCTGCTCTACCTAAGAGGCACGGGAGAGGTGTTGTACGATAACCACGAAGAGGAGCTAAGCAGCTGGGACCAATGCAGATAGAAGTTGACAAAGTTGTACGGCAAACCAGCCCACCGGAATATTGCCGCAAATCAGAAACCGGCCTTCCCTGCCCAACCCCCCACGGAGTCCTATTTCTCGTACATCCAGGACGGGCTGGCGCTTTGTCGTAGAACCGATCACGACATCGCAGAAGCTGAGAAGTTCGGGCACGCGCTCAAGGGTAGTGCTGGCGATGCGTTTATTCTGCTCGTGTGAAAAAGCAGCTCTACAGTTGATGCTATCATCAAAGAGCGTCAAGAATTCAAGGAGGCTAAATGCCGACTTGTCCTGCAACTATTCACCAGACTTCCCAATACCGCCGCAACGTCGACGTTTGAAGATCAGCCCGGACAGCCGCATGCGTCGCCATGAGAGGACGTGGTGGAAATCGTTCGATGTGAACTGGATGCGATGGCGCCCGCAGCTTTCTGTTTACGTAGCCCTGATGCTACCCCTTTTTCAGTTCCTCTCGTACAAGCCATCCTTCACCAGGAACCTGAAAACATTGGTCTACATTCTGTCTGTGCTGACGTCATTATCCTTGGATTAGAATTTTTATTCAGTTATTCTGCTCTCATCCACTACGCAACCAGCGTTCTTCAGTTAGAACTGCCGCAACAGCGGATAATTCGAGCACTGCCCCACCGCACATGTGTTCTCTTCACGATGTGCGTCTGTCACCCGAGGCATTCACTTACGTCACTTTCACCGCGCACCCACAGGTTTCTGATGGTGAATGTGTGCTTCACCCCATCGTCGACATGGTTTTAAACCGGAACGCTGCTATTCCGCATGCGCTGGTTACGGTTGCTCATAACGACGTCGTTCTACCGCTTCTGAATTTCAGCCTGTGCCCCCAAGTGCTTCCGGCCGGCATGTTCTTGGCCAGCGTTTGTAGTGCTTCTGAATTTGACATTGAGTCTGAATGCCAAGAGTGGTTTATTAGCGCAAATTGCAGCTCACAGCTCTCGTTCCTTAACGGATGTGTTCGCGAAAGTGATTGCACCTGACTTCATCTCTGTACAGGCCATGTACATACGGCTCCTGAGGGAATCCTACAGTGACATCTTGGATTTCGGCGAGAGGCCTTTAGGCCAAACATCTGTTGTTCACCACCGTCTAAACACTGGAGAAAGGAATCCTATTCGACGGCGTCCCTATCGTTTATCGCGTGCTGAGCGTAAAGTTATCCAATCAGAAGTGGACAAAATGCTCCTCAAAGGGGTCATTGAGCCACCAGCCAGGCATTGTGCTTCGCCTGTCGTCCTTGTGAAAAAAAAATGGTACTTAGCGTTTTTGCGTCGATTATCGCCACTTAAATAAGATCATGCGAAAAAACGTCTACCCACTACCACGTGTCGATCGCGGCATGGTCTGCTGGTACGAAGAAACACTGGTCGTCCATCGATCTTCGATTCGACTGCTGGCAGATTTCAGTTGATGAAATGGACCGCGAGAAGACGGCCTTTATTACGCCTGAGGGTCTATATCAGTTCAAAGTCATGCCCTTTGGCCTATGCAATACTCCTGCGACATTTGAACGTATGATGGACTCTCTTTTGCGAGGCTACAAATAGACCAGCTGTCTTTGTTAGCTTGACGACATTATTGCTTTTTTCCACGTTCGGCAGCCACCTTACCCGACTCGCTGCCATTGTTACGGTCTTCCGAAAAGTCGGGCTCCACGAAACATCAGTTCACGAAACTAGACGAAATGTCAATTCGGGCGCCGTCAGGTTACCATGTTTGAACACCTCGTTTACGTATCCGGTGTACAACCAGATCCGGAAGAAGGTCGCGCCATTCGAAGTTTTCCCGTGCCACGTTCTTCTTCTGACGTGCGCTGCTTCGTCGGCCTGTATTAATACTTTCGCCATATCATCAATAACTTCGCCGACGCTGCGCGGCCTTTGACAAATCTGCTAAAGAAGAACACGCCATTCTTGTGGGGCCTGGAGCGGGCTCACGTGTTCGCAGATTTCATCGGGTTTCTGACCACCACACCCGCACTATACCACTTTGGTCAATCTGCACCGACCGAGGTCCACACGGACGAAAGCGGCCACGGCACCGGCGCTGTTCTCGTGCAACAGCACAATGGTACCGAGTGCGTGATAGCTTACGCCAGCCGCCTGAATTAACCGCCCGAGAGAAATTATTTCATCATCGAGCCGGAGTGCTTGACTTTAGCTTGGGTTGCCGCCAAGTGGCGAGGTTATGTGTAGGGCCGCACGTTTTCGGTCGTTAGATCCCACCATGCCATCTGCTGGCTGTCTTTCCTCCAGGACCTGACAGGACGGCTTGGTCGCTGGGCTTTGGAGCTCGAGGAATTTTAATATATTGTCAACTAAAAGTCTGGACGTCTGCACAAGGACGCTGACTGCCTCTCTCATCACCCCGTGGATCCTCCTGATCCTGCTGCGCACCATCAGTGACCTGCGTGATTGCTTTTACTGACATGACCGACATGTGTGCTGAACAACAATGCGACAAATCCTCACAGTCCATGATCGCCGGAGTGCAATCTGGCAGCAGCGACAGCACGTGCCTCATGTTCGTGCTGCACGACGGCATCCCCCACTGCAGCAATATCAACCCTGATGGCCCTGAGTTGCTCCTTCTCCTTCCTCGTCATCTGCAATCCGTCGTTCTCGAACAACTTCACGATGCCTCCACGGGTGGACACCTCGGAGTTTTTCGTACATATGCCTCGTGCGACACCGGTTCTTCTGGCCGAGTCTCTACCGCTCTGTGCGTCGTTATGTCGCAACTTGTGAATTGCGTCAGCGCCGGAAGAAACCTGCCCTGCCACCTGTCGGACGACTCTATCCAATTGAAGTACCCTCTGAAATTTTTTTCACGTAGGTCTCGACCTGCTTGGCCCTTTTCCGACGACAACTAGGGGGAATAAGTGGATCGCAGTGGTTACTAATTAAGTGACACGCTACGCGATAACAAAGACGTTGCCGACTGGTTGCGCAACTGACGTCACGGATTTTCTCCTCCATGATGTCATTCTCCACGACGGTGCACCTCCACAGTTACCTACAGACCGCAGCCGCTCGTTTTTGTATCGAGTTGTTGACGACCTCCTCCACTCTTCTGCCACTGAGCACAAGCTGTCCACCGCCTACCACCCACAAACGAATGGTCTTACGGAACGTCTCAACCGAACACTCAAAGAGATGCTGTCGATATACGCCTCCAACGATCACCGCGACTGGGACGCCACGCTGGCCTACGTGACGTTCGCATATAACTCGTCGTGACATGACACCGCAGAATATTCACCCTTTTATCTGTTGTATGGTCGCGACCCCACTTTGCTTTTTGACACAATGCTACCTTTTGTACCCTGCGTTGGAACTGAGTACGCTCGCGAAGTCATCGATCGCGCTCATATGGCGCGTCAAGTCGTCGATCTCGTTTATTAGCCTCGCAGCATATACGAAAAGAACGTTAGGGCCGGTGCCATCGCGATGTTAAGTTTGCCCCAGGTGCTTAGGTGCTCTTTTGGTCACCGTGACGACGGGTCGCCCTCTCCCAGAAGCTTATCTCTCGCTAACCCGGGCCTTATGAAATCCTGCGTAAGGTTAACGATGTCCATTAAGAGACCTCACAGTTACAGTTCAATTCATCGTCAAGTCCGACGCCTGTCTACATCGTGTACGTTTTGCGGCTGAAGTCATACTTCGCTCTAAATTCTTGGCCTACCATGCGCCGAGCCGGCGCTTCAGCAGGCGGGGGTCCTGTTACGGAAGGATAAAAGAAGAGAAAGGAAGAAGATCGCGAAAAGCTGGCTGCTGCATGTTGTTACTGCTATGCCATCTTAACCACATTGACTCTGCTGGTGTGTATATTGTAAATACATTGTGTCTATACTCCGAACATCCCCATATCAATAGGGTTCTATTTGTTGTAGCACGAAACCTTCTGTAATGTCTTGAGCCTGATCTCCGGGTCTTCCAATGAAGCTCCGCGGGAGGTAGGTGACTCACTGATTTGCTGAAGCACTATCGCTGATGGCGACGTTGTTGTCATAGATGCTGCTGACTTGGTGTTGATCTTCTGTTCTGCTCGGGTCGAAGACTGTGCTCCAGGGGAAAGTTTTGTAGCCTGCGGCTAGCCCGATGCTCCGGGGTGACGTTGATGCTGTCACCCCAGGTTCGGGCTTGAATCACGGCTTTTCTGGGGCGTTCGGTGCATGAACGTACCCAGCACCTCCACCAGATGTCACGTAGTAGTGACGGTGAAGAAAGCTGCAAAAGTTTGAATGATGAAACTAACGTTTTAATAAGCGAAGCTGTGCTGTCTAAAAAAAGCAGTCTGCACACACCTAACAACGACAGCGGTGAACACCGTCGGCAATTAGCGTAAATCTGATCGGCTGGTCGAACACGTCAGCTATTTTACATGAGTCACCGAATTTTCCACAATAATTGGTATGTGCCCCGTATCTTCCAGAAAGTGCTACAAAATTCGCGTCGCGCGAATAGTGTAGTACTTTCCTCCGAAGCTGAGTCGGGGAGATCCTGCGCTCCCGGAACTCAGAGGTAGAGGACAAGCGTGCAGGCCGAATGTGTGACTCGCTCTCGGAGGAGGAAACGGCAGATGGGAGACCACATGAGTAATGCCGACGTCCGACGTTTCACCTATGCAAAGCTCCCTACGCTGCCGGGAAAATCGGCTGACGCGACAGTCGGATGAGCGTTCGTTGAGACGCTTGCATGCAGTGGCCTAGGTAGCCCCGGTTACGGCGGACCGTGGTCCAAAGTGGCGACGCTTTGTTGTTTGGAGTGTGTTGGAAACGCTTGCAATTTAGACGACTGCTCCGACGACAGGGTTCAGAGTGCCTCAGAGCGCACAAGATGGAGGAGGGCAGTCGAGAAGAACCAGGCGAATCTAAGGCGCGGAATGTAAGCAGCGAATCTAGGACGCGGTAGTGATTGCTCTGAGACACGCGATGGTGACGGACCTTTCTAGTGCTGTTCTTCGTTGCAGTTAAATATTTTTGCTACTAGCACGTTTTTCCTACTCCTGTTGTTTTGAGCCTGCCTATCTATCTATCTATCTATCTATCTATCTATCTATCTATCTATCTATCTATCTATCTATCTATCTATCTATCTATCTATCTATCTATCTATCTATCTATCTATCTATCTATCTATCTATCTATCTATCTATCTATCTATCTATCTATCTATCTATCTATCTATCTATCTATCTATCTATCTATCTATCTATCTATCTATCTATCTATCTATCTATCTATCTATCTATCTATCTATCTATCTATCTATCTATCTATCTATCTATCTGACCTGTTCAGCAAACCCATCGGCCCAAGTTGACTACCTGCTTTGGCCACGAGGACTTGCAGGCAGAGGTCCTTGCTCACTATGCACTTCCAGCATTCAGTCTCCATTTGAACCGCCGCCGAATTATGACGTACCTTGTGGCGAAAAACGATTCGATTTCTTTTCAAAAAAGAGGCCGATAAGCTGGTTTGGCAGCAGAAGGGAATATGAGGCCTTTACCATAGCTGAACCACTCCAACGTCATCTTCCGTCGCACATGCATCAATCTCACGAACCTCTAATCTCAATCTCTAACCCTAATTGCCGAAACGGTCATTCATATGTAGCTAGTTGTGCCCATATCTGGTCGTCCGTAATTCTGCGAGCTCAACGATTCTGTCTGTGCATCTTGTTATCTGGCTCCCCACCTTACTACATACAGGTGACTCAAGCTTCACTAGCTTCACTAGCTCTAGCAGTCTTTCAGCATTATGTCGTCCGCCTATGTGCGTTTTGTTATTCTGTTGGTATAGGCATGCGAGGGGGGGGCAAGGTGGACGGAGCAGAACACAATACACTATATTCTTTCGAGGAACTTTCTTCGTCCACTTCTTTCGACGAACCCGTATGGGTTTCCTTTGTAGCAATTGCTACGAACGGGTGGATGTCTGATTTTCCCTTTATTCAATACACTATACTGCACGAAACACGAAGGGACAGAAAAACATGTTACATTTTCTCGAACAAGGTTGCAAGTGAACGACAAAAATTGCGATATACATGTGTTCGGAAAAAGAAAACGCATAGTCTGATGCCTACTATACCTTGTTTCCAAATTAATTTTATATGACCTAGCAGAATCAATCTACACCCTATTACGAAGCGTGGCTTTTTAAGGGCAAGCCTTTGTTGCAGCAAAAATCCCAAATGGCGCGGCAAATCATGCAAGGATGACCGTCGATTGTGATGCAATAAGCATTCGACCAATGTCACATATATGTTATGTCTGTAGTCACGCTTATTTAACCTATTTAGCGGTCATTGAAATAGTTCTGTTTTTTGTGTGTGTTCGACATACTCAGGCAATATCATGCCACATTTTTGTAGCACTCGCTTGACAAAGTTGCCCTTAAGCATGGCGGCATGAAATAGCACTTGTGATTTCATTCAAATATTATTAGGTATTTCACTCACTCAGTTATTTCACAGCGCCAAGTGCCATAATAATATTTTATACCTCAGTATAGATCGAATTTAGGTATTGCCAGCCGTATATTTCGTTACACCGTTTCAGTGATCATTTGCATCTCTCTGTCAAGTTCCCTCTACCTCCATTTTTCCCGTGATGCAGTTCAAAAGCACATTAATCATTCTAATTAGGTCAGCTACGAAGCACAGGGCACAAAACCGACGGTATTTCGCGCTTTTGTGAAAACTTACCTTCTCTTTTCTTTATTCACCTAAAAGCGAGCTCCGTTTCAAAACAAACTGACATATTCACTAAATGAGTACACATCACCCACTATGTTAAGAATTGTTGGGAGCTTGGTTAAGCAGAGGCAAGAAATAGGCGTCTTCACAGGGTGAGAACGGCGAGTCGATTGACTTTATTTAAAGTAAAAGCAGGTTTGTGGAATGGCAGTGGTGGCGCCCCAATCGGGCAGCAACATCGGTTGCAAAAGGGAGCAGGGGGGAAGGACCCCCACGGCCATGTGATGGAAGGCCGCTGCAAGGGCCTTGGCATTGTTGACGCGTCAGAAATTGCCCAACAAGAACGAGATGACTCGGAATTGCTTCCACTTATACAGCGCCTGGAGGGACTCGACGTTTAACTCCCGCGTGTTTTCTCTAGGGGGCTATCCTTGTTCTGTCTGCGAGGAAGTGTCCTCTACAAGAGAAACTTCGAGAACAGCGAGACAGTTTTTACTTGTCGTACCCACATCTATGCGAGAAGAAATTTTGCATGCATGTCACGATGAGCCGACGTCTGGACACATGGGCGTGAGCCGTACAGTCGCCAGGATTCGTCTGAAATACTACTGGACCAAGTTATTAGCATCAGTGCAGCACTACGTCAAGACTTGTCGCGAGTGTCAAAGGCGCAAGACTCTCTCCGTAAAACCGGCCGGCCTCCTCCAGCCTATAGAGCCACCAAAAGCCCCATTCCAACAAGTCGGTATGGACCTCCTTGGACCCTTCCCGACATCATCTTTAGGCAAAAAGTGGATAGTGGTGGCCACGGGCTATCTGATCCGTTACGCAGAAACTGATTCCCTGTACAATGCAACGGCTGTCGAAGTTGCAAAATTCTTTGTCCACAATGTCGTGCTCAGGCATGGCGCTCCCATAGTTGCTATTACCGATCGTGGAACGGCCTTTACTGCGGACCTAATGAAATGCTTGTTGCAAATGACAGATACTGATCGTAGGAAAACTACGGCGTACCACCCTCAGACAAACGGTAACTGAACGCCTCAACAGAACACTGACCGACATGCTTTCGATGTATGTCGACGTTGAACATGGGCTGTGGGACGAAATTCTGCCATACATCACCTTCGCATATAATACGGCCGCTCAGGAAACAACACGAGTCACCCCGTTTGAACTTGTATTCGGCCGAGCAGTAACCACAACATTGGATGCTATGTTGCCGTTAGATGAAGAAAACCATAAGTCATCTGACCTAGATGATTTCTTGGAACGAACCGAGAAGGCACGAGAGATGGCAGGGTACCGAATACGCCGCCAACAACGCATCGACTCCAGCCGGTACAACCAGCGCCGTAGTGAAGCTCATTACCAGCCCGGTGACAAGGTGTGGGTATGGACCCCAGTGCGACGCCGTGGTCTCTCTGAAAAGGTTCTGTGCCGATACTTCGGCCCTTACGAAATACTTCGTCGCATAAGCGACGTCAATTACGAAGTGAAATCTGCTGGACACGAGAGCCCAAGACGGCGCAACTCCACGGAAGTTGTGCATGTTGTCCGCACGAAACCCTACCAGGAGACGTCATGAACAACAACAACAAAAAAAAGTGAGAGCCCACAGGAACCCCTACTTCCTCTCATGCATCGGGCCGATGCGGTAAGCAGGGGGACAATGCCACGACAAACTTGGGGACATTCAAGTTGCGCGACGTTTGCATTGGGCACTGTGCACGCCGTACAGTGGTGTTGTTCAGCAACAAGAGGCAGCGATCTTCGTGGCACGGGCAGCCAGTTGGACCCGGCTCGCATGCGCCACGCGCACGAGGTGTCACGCGAGAAGAAGAGGTAGACGGTTCGAGCCCAGTTTGCGAACGCGACTGTCGCGGACTTCTTCACAACCGCAGTGACTTTGACTTGTGGGCACAAGTTCGCCTTTAATAAATATCGTTGTTTCACTAACATCGTTACAATATATATATATATATATATATATACATATATATAGCTGCTGCATAGACAAGCTCGCGGCAAGAAATGAAAGCGATATAAAGAGACAGGTAAGAGAACAATTGTAGAGAAATGGCAAAACCGATGCGTTCGACTAAGTAAATCTGTACCACTTCTATATGAGCCGATATGGGAATCGAGAAGTCTCCACAAAAACCACAGAAAAAGAAAGCCATCAGATTTCAGTTACCCTTATTATCTGTGAATTCGTAAGCGCAGTTGAACACCAGCTGCTGCCTACAGGGTGTGTTCGAATCGGTGTCCTTCTGCAGCTACGGCGCACTGAGTCCGCTTTACCACTTATTCAGTGGCGTTATTGTTGACCGACGCTAGAATTTTACGGCAAACATCCATTTCCCTGCCTTAAGTTTATATCATGTCGTCGTCTCGATCATGTAAACGCGATCTTTCACATAACCCCCAAGAAAGAAATCGAGTGGAGAGAGGTCAGGTGACCTAGCCGGCCAATTCACAGGCCCGTGCCTTCCAATCTATTGCGAATGTAATGTCGCATCCAGCCAGTTTCGTGCTCCAGAACTACATGTTACTGGGCTAGTCGGTTGTTGTGGACTGCTGTTGTCGCCTGCTGCTGTGTGCGGGTGCCCCATCTTGCTGATACCACTAAGCGCAAGACGCGACAGCGGGACTTCGCTGAGGAACTCATCCACCACTCCTTCAAGGATTTCGTCCGCTAACACTGTCCAGTCAGTGTGGGATCCAAGAAGCTGGGACCGATTACAGCACCGGCGTAAATTCCTCACCAAACATTGAAGACCCCTGGTACTGGTGTGGAGTGCACTTAACCCAGTGTGGATTGGAGTTACTCCAAAAGTGTGCATTATGCAAATCTACCAGGGTGTTTCTGCAAAGGTTGCCTTCATCCCCGCACATGTCGCTCATAAAGTCCAGTGACCCATCGGTTTTTGCAAGCACCCAGTTCAAGAAATCTAGTCGATTCTGCAGGTTCCCATCTTCCAAGCACTGATGCGGTTTAAGGTGCATGGGTGAAAGGCCGAGAAATTTAGAATCCTCCAAAACGATGGCTTGGAAATCGGTACCTGGGCGGATATGTCCCGAACGCTAGCATAAAGGTTTGAGGCCGTAAATGTACGAACATAACTGCGTAGGCTACGACTCAAAGACAGATTCTCCCGCCGCTGTTTCTCGAAGCTGCTGATTTCTGTCAGGCTTTCATAATTGCTGATGAAGTCGACGCGTTTGTTATGTCACGACAATTTCATGACTGATATAAAGGGCGCCCACATAACTTGAGCCAACAATTTAAAAATGAAAGGCGCATCGGAAGCGAATTGATCCGAAGCTATACAATCCGCAATAGACTATAGTAACTCATCAATTTGTTGTTTTCGCCATAACTCACGAATTAATTAGGTTTATTTTCCCACTTTTCAATTATTTGCTGATGACCCAAAGTATGATACGCAGATTTGTAGAGCACCCTCAGAAACCACCGATCGAGTTGTTTTCTTTACGATGCGTCTCAAGTAGTCCTACTTTCCCGGTTCGTGCATTCGGTCAACAAGGTCGGCTTTCATCGGATGACGGCGGCAACGCTGTGCCGCTTCACCGTCGCCAGTCACGATGCAGCCGGCCTTGTTCAGTGAGCGCGCGCTTGAGAGCAGCACAATACAACGGCGCAAACGTTCCGTCACGCATCTTTCTTTTCATATTTTGCTGGCTTTCTTTGCAACCCGGAAAAAAAAGACTATGTGAGAAGTATCGCAGAAGAAACAACTCGACCGGTGGTTTCTGAAGGTGCTCTACAAATATGGATATAATGCTTGGTGTCCTCAGCCAATAATTAAACAGTTTGTTAATTAAACTGACTGAATAAGTGAGTAATGGGGAAAAAAAGAAGTCTGAGATTCTACAGGCTACTGCGAATAGTATGCATTTCATTCAATTCGCTTCCGACGCGCCTTTCATTTTTAAATTTTTGGCTCAAATTACGTAGGACACCCTGTATATTTTCGGCCTTCAAGTCGTTGCTATTTGCAGATACCAAGGCAAGGATCATATTTTCCTACTGGTTAATAAAGAACGACATGAAGATTGGGACAAATTAAAAAAAACGCACCTTTGAACATTTGCACTGACGTTGTCAGTTCGCTTTTCTGGTGATATGTTTCCTGACCAATAAAAAAGAAAAGCCATCCGTACACTTTGTCTACGCTACCACAACAGTTATCACAGCTTGATTCCAACTAACACCGAACGCGACGTGTTGCTACGGCCGGGGCGCGGAAGATAAAGCACTAGCTCGATCACGATGTTTTTCTTTATTTCTTTTATTTCGTTCTGGCTAAAAAAAGCTAAATTATGGGGGTTTACGTGCCAAACCCACTTTCTGATTATGAGGCACGCCGTAGACTCCGGAAATTTCGACCACCTGGGGTTCTTTAACGTGCACCTAAATCTAAGTACAGGGGTGTTTCCGCATTTCGCCCCAATCGAAATGCGGCCGCCATGGCCGGGATTCGGTCCCGCGACCTCGTGCACAGCAGCCTAACACCATAGCCACTGAGCAACCACGGCGGGTCGTTCTGGCTAACTCAAAGGGGGCCTCTTTGAAGGCGTTGCTTTATGATGCGGCTGGGAGCGCCATCATGTGGTAGATTTCATATACCGCGGGTTTACTTATCCGTAGGAAAACATTTGTACGCAATTAGTACGCGGCTGAAAATACCGCAGTTCGATGACCCTTGGCTGTGCCTACAGATGCCTCATTGAGACTTTTCAATTAGGATAGTACTTCTTGTGCGAGATAATTATTTACCGTTAATTAACTATATCTCATTAAGGAAAAAAATTACTGGCGTCTACTGCACTCTACTGGAAACAATATGAACTAGATTTTCTTGTAGTAAGGCAAAAGTAACTTTTTTTTAATTCTTGATGCGCACTGTATATATTGGGATACTTGGGACAACCTGCATATATTGTTACGAAGAGTTGCGAGGAAATGGTTTTATTTACAGGCGATCGACGATGATCGTAGCGTGATCGCAGCGCGGCTCGGCCTCCCAAACTCCTCGTCCTCTTCGTCTTCTCTCTTCTTGTCCGCGCCTTTCGTATCCGTTACATTTCCCCGCAAGCAGACGAAGCCCGTGGGGCGAGTCAGGATGGACAAGCAGGGTAGAAAGGCTTCAGGCGAGCAAGATGAGTCAGCTGAGTTCTACTTGATCGCCAACCATTGCACAGGAGGCGAGCTATGACGTAAGTGAGTTCGCTCCGGCGGTCCACGACTAGAAATGGGCCTGAATAATGTGACAATAACTTTTGGCACAGTCCGCGCTTGCGTTGCGGTGTCCAAAGAAGGACCAAGCCACCTTTCTCCAACGATACTTGTACGTGACGGTCGTCGTATCGCTCTTTCGAACGACTTGGCGAGGCCAGAGTAGGTAGACGAGCTATTCGACGGGCTTCTTCGGTGAGACAGAAAGTCTTCGACACAGAATCGTCACTGTGCAGTACGAAGGGTAAGAAATTGTCGAGAGGGCTTCGTGGTAACCTTGCATACAAAAGATAAAATGGGCTATAGTTCGTGGTTTCGTGTTTCACCGTGTTGTATGCGTAAGTGATCAAGGGCAGCACGTCGTCCCACTTCTCATGATTGGAGGAGACGTACATGGCAAGCATGTTGGTCAGCGTTCTGTTCGTCCTTTCAACGAGGCCATTGGTCTGTGGATGATACGGCGTGGAATGACGGAACTGTGAAGTGCACAAACGAAGTAACTCTTCAATGGCATCAGCAGTGAACTGGCCACCACGGTAGCTGATGATGACACGTGGTGGGTCATGACGAAGGACCACGGAACGCAGCAGGAAGACCGCCACGCAAGCAGCGGTAGACGACGGTATGGCTGCAGTTTCTGCATACCGTGTAAGATGGTCTACGCAGACAATTATCCAACGGTTCTTGTTCTTAGATAGCGGGAATGGACCCAAAAGGTCAATGCCTACTTGCTCGAACGGCGTACTGGGCGGTGTCAACGGCCGAAGGGGACCCGGGGCTGCGGTGGTCGGTCGCTTGTGACGTTGGCACGTTTCACAACTAGCGACATACGCTTGGTTGTTTCGTACATCTTGGGCCAGTAAAAGCGCTCCTGCGTGCTATGCAGCGTTCGTACGAAGCCGAAATGGCCGGATGTCACATCGTCATGCATGGCGCGTAGAACGTCGGAGGGGAGACTCTCGGAGACAACAAGCAGAAAACGCGCTCCATGCGCGGAGTACTTAGTTTTGTAGAGCAATTTATCACGGAGAGTAAAGCGACCGCTGCCTTTAGAAGTAGGGGCGGCGACAAAAAGCGGATCGAGGGTAACATCGTTGTTCTCGCTGAAAGTCTGCCGTGTCAGGGAACGTAGAAGTAACAGCAGCGAGACAGTCGTCAAAATTCTCTGCATCGCAGTCGGTAGTCGCAAGAGGAATCCGAGAGAGGCAGTCTGCGTCAGGGTGACGACGGCCGCTCTTGTACGATACCACAAAGTCGTATTCCTTGAGGCGCAGCGCCCAACGTGCGAGACGACCAGAGGGATCACGCAAACCGACCAGCCAGCATAAAGAATGGTGGTCGGTGATAATCTTGAATGGACTACCGTAAAGATAACACCGAAACTTTTGTATGGCGAAAACGGCTGCCAGGCATTCCTGTTCCGTAACCGTATAATTGCGTTCAGATTTGCTCAGGCAACGGCTGGCATATGCGACAACTGGTTCTGCGCCACTGTGACGTTGTACAAGCACCGCTCCTATCCCGATTCCACTAGCATCAGTGTGAACTTCAGTCGGGCAAGATGGATCGGAGTGACGCAAGAGGGGTGCTGACGTTAGTACAAACTTCAGTTGGGAGAATGATGCGTCACACTCTGGTGTCCAATTGAAGGATGCATTTTATCGCAAAATACTTGTCAACGGGTGAACGATCTCGGCAAACCGGGGAACAAAGCGACGAAAATGCGAACATAGGCCAATGAATGAGCGGAGTTCTCGTGCTGACTGCGGTGGCTTGAAGGAGCTCACCGCTTCAGTCTTACGAGGATCGGGTCTGACGCCATCCTTGTCGACTAGGCGTCCCAGGACCAGTGCTTGACACTCGCCGAACCGACAATTTTTTGAGTTTAGAACCAGTCCAGCTTTCTCAATGCAGTCGAGAACGAGGCTGAGGCGTTCGTTATGTTCTTCAAACGTGCGGCCAAAGATTACAACATCACCGAGGTAACACATGCATATCTCCTACTTTAGACCACGTAGTACTGTGTCCATGAATCTTTCAAAGGTGGCAGGAGCATTGCAAAGGCCAAAAGGCATAACATTAAATTTGAATAGGCCATCTGGAGTCATGAAAGCGGTCTTTTCCTTGTCGGCAGGGTCCATAGGTATTTGCCAATACCCCGATCGCAAATCAAGTGTTGAGAAGTAAGAAGCAGAGTGTAAGCAACCAATGACGTCATCGATTCGGGGTTGTGGGTATACATCCTTCTTCGTCACTGCGTTTAGATGTCTGTAGTCCATGCAGAATCTCCAGGAGCCATCTTTTTTTCGGACCAGGATTACAGGGCCTACCCATGGACTACACGACTCTTGAACGACACCTTTGTTCATCATCTCCTTGACTTGTTCTGCAATAACTTTGCGTTCGGATGATGACACTCGGTAGGGCTTCCGGCAGATGGGGTGTGATGAGCCGGTATCTATTCTGTGACGAGCGCGGGACGACGGTAAATGAAGGGGTGCATCTCCATGCGTGAAGTCGAATGCTGCCTCATGCCTGGCAAGGACCTGTACCAGTGCTTGCCGTTCCCATGTACCGAGAGCGTTGCTGATCATGCCGAGCATTACCTCTTCAGAATGGCGATTATCGCAAGGGGAGCAAGCTGTAGAGACGTCCGTAGTTAGTGCCGCTATTGAGCTACACGCGGCTTTATCGAAAAGAGCGATTTTCATACCGCGAGGAAGGACAACCGGCGTGGCGGAACAGTTCAGCGCCCACAATGTGGCGACTCCTTTCGTCATGCACACGACAGAGCAGGGCGCAAGTATATCTTTTTTAGCACATTTTATGCGGAGAGGCCTAACTACAAAGTCAACACAATCAGCATCAACAGTAGTTGCAGAAACACGAACGGGCGTCAGGCACCACGATAGTGCAATCACTTCATCAAGAACACTGAGTGTGTCTGTGTCCCTGTCTTCACCACCCGACCTTTGTTCGGAATGTGCTGATATAAATAACTTGTTCAATGATATTTCGCCACAACCACAGTCCACGGAAGCGCCGCACTGTTCAAGAAAACCTATCCCAAGGATAACATCGTGCGAACAACGAGAAAGAACAAGGAATTCCGACACAAACACTTTCCCAGCCAACAAAACACTCGCAGCACAAACACCAAGGGTATGAAGCCACTCGCCGCCTACTCCACGAAAGGTAATACCGTCCTTCCAAGAAAACATAACTTTGTGGCCTAGACGGTTTTTGAAAGCGAGGCTCATCACAGACACAGTCGCCCCAGTATCAACTAACGCCGTGGTCGGTATTCCGTCAATCGAGACATCCACTTTGTTTTTGAGCATCACAACAGGCAGAGGCATTTCTGGCAAAGACCATCCGGCGACCACACCTCCATTGGCCGCGGATGCTAGTTTCCCGGCGGCGGTGAGGAAGAACGGCGCCGAGGAGACGGAGAGCGGCGGGGACGGTTATTTGGTGGTGTCAAACTGCGCTCAGATGCTGGCGAATCGCTGCGTCTGGGCTCGTGTGAGAATTGGTCCATTGTAAGGAAATCGGTCGTCCGCAAGTTATATGAAGTACGGGTTCTGGGTGACGAGAACATGGGTGGTGTCCTACGTGATTGATGGCCTTGGCGACAATACCGAGCTACATGGCTATGGAACCGCAGTTGTAGCACACGGGAGGGTCACGGTTCACAGCGTCTTCCTCGAAACGAATGGTATGCGGCTGTGGGCGGCGAGAAAGTTCGTTGTCATGTGGATAACGTGTCCCTGCTGCTTGCTGAAATCCATTGTATCCTTCATAAGTCACGTCGTGGTAGTAGCGTCGGTGCTGTTCTTGTCGCGGCCTGACAGAAGTCAGAGGGCCTCGGGGGTAAAAACGCGGCTGCTCTTGTGGCCGAGCGTCATAAGCAGCGCCTCTGTCGTAGAGGCGTGGCTGCTGTCGAGGCGCGAGTTCATAATCCTCAGTGCCCCTTGACGCAGGATACGGAGGGAAGGATGCCACGTTTGGCTCAAAATCTGGTGGTAAGCGGAAGCTATGAGTGCCTGGATGTGTCACTTGCGCGTGCAGGCTGAGCTCTTCCCGAACTGTTTGCCGGATCGTTCATGCAAGATGGAGAGGCTGGTTGCTGTCCACGCTTGCAACTGTCGTCACATTGGCTAGTCTGCCAAACTTCGGCGTGATGCGCCTTGTCTTCAGTTGCTTGAAAGTACGACAGTGCCGAATGACGTCAGCGACGGAAGCCAGGTTGTCTTTTGCGATGAGGATGTTATAAACATCCTCGGCAATTCCTTTTAAGATGTGCCCGACTTTGTCTTCCTCGGACATTTCACAGTCCACCGTCCTACACAGTTTTATTACTGCCTCGATGGACGTCGTAAAGGTTTCGCCTGGCACTTGCGCACGTTGCAGTAGCGTCTGTTCTGCCCTTTTCTTTTTCGTCGAGGAGTCGCCGAATCGCTCTTTGATTTCCGAAACAAATCTTCCCCATGTTGTGAACGTCTCCTCGTGATTGTCGAACCACAACAACGCCGTATCCGTTAGAAAGAACACGACGTTCGAAAGCTGAGAAGCGCTGTTCCACTTGTTGGCGGCACTCACTCGGTGATAATGGATGAGCCATTCCTCGACGTCTTCGTCCGATCTTCCGGCGAAGGGAAGCGCATCTCTCAGTTGCAGAACAGAACTTGTTGGCGCAGCAGTTGGAATGGGCCGTTGTTCGTCTGCGTCGTGGGACATATTCAACTCTGGTGGATTCGGTGGGAGCCCAGCAAGGCGACGGCTCCGTCGAAGAACTTGTGGTTCAGCCTCCGTCTTCGGGTGTCGATTACCCCGCACCTTCCACCACAACTGTTATGAAGAGTTGCGAGGAAATGGTTTTATTTACAGGCGATGGACGATTATCGTAGCGTGATCGCAGCGCTGCTCGGCCTCCGAAACTCCTAGTCCTCATCGTCTTCTCTCTTCTTGTCCGCGCCTTTCGTATCCGTTACAATATTTGTGACCTGTGCATGCAAGCGACGATGTTTCCATCCCCAATAAATATTGTAGCTTATTGGGAGACGTTTTCCTCTTTCTTTTTGCACTTGTTAGCATTGCTTACTAAAAAGAGAATCAGTACTCAAAGACATCTCATTCACGTGCATCTAACGCACTATCTATAAGAGACTGTGCCGATAGAGTCAATGAAGTCTGCAAGTTTTTTTTTTTCATAGTGAAAAAAGGACGCAAAGAAATTTCAAACGGGGTGAACACAGAGCAACTTGTTCTTTCACTATGCATAGGCTATCCATCTCTTTAGAAATTTTTGGAAATTGGCTAACTCCGTATCTTTCCATAATATAATAAACAATGTCCTGCGCATGCATTTAAATATATTGGATTTGTGCATGGTGTTTGCAGCGGAAATTTAAAATAATGTTGAAGTGAGAAAATACGGATTAACTAGTTGCCGCTGATGCTTCTAATGTGGTTGTCTTCCTCTTGTCAGGATTTGAACAAATAAAGCGAAATTACGAATTAGAAGCCATCCATGTCCGTGTCAACAATGATACAGTGAGCTGTTAAGCCCTAGTAAAAATTTAGGAGAAAAGGTGGAGGGAATTCCAAAGAAACCTCAAATGATGTGAATGACAAAACTCTGCAAATATACTTTAGGTTGGTAGGGGAGTGGAGGAGCCTTCGGCATCGCCGAGGGGCTGAGACACTCGCTTCCCAACCGGGGAAACTCCGCAGAAGCCTCGGGTCCCGGAAACCCCCCCTGCCGGTGCCTGTAGAAATATGGCTACACGCGTGTGGTATTTGATTGCTTGAACGAGGAGCGTGGGCACCATCACTCGAGTAAAGATGAGGGTGAACGAACGGGGCTCGCACTGGGAGTCTAACCGGCGCGCGCTGCAGCCGCTGTTTTAAATATAACATGTAAATAGTTGTTCGTCTTGCTGACTTCTTCGTGAAATAATGTGGTGGAGGTGGAACGTTCCCCGTCCTCGCCACGGAGCTCCATAGCGGCCGCACCACCATCTTCTTATCCATGGCTTCCGATGGAACCACCCCGTCGCCACCTACACTTGCGGCGACAACCACAACGTACATTACGGTTCCACGTCTCCGTGATCCTGGGACATTCTCGGCCCAAAATGAAGTTGACGTCGACGACTGGCTCAACATGTATGAGCGTGTTAGCCAAAGGCACCACTGGGACCCCACCATCATGCTTGCCAATGTGATCTTTTAACTGGACGGTACACCGCGTGTCTGGCTACGTACCCATGAGATCCAGCTCTCCAGCTGGACATTTTTCAAAGAGCTGCTTTTCGACCTATTTGGCAAACTCGTCAGGCCGCCAACAGGCTGCGCGAAAAGAGCTTGCCACCCGTGTTCAGTCGTTGACCGAATCGTACGTCTCCCAGATACAGGAGGTGCTCGCGCTTTGGCGAAAAGTCGTCGAGCACATGACCGATGTTGACAAGGTGGGCCATATCCTGAAAGGCAACGCGGATGACGCCTCGTCTATAACGACGTTCCTACTGTCGACGCCATCGTCAAAGAATGTCGCCGCTTCGAGGCAGCCAAAAGCCGCCGCGTCGTCCCACAGTTTTTCCGGCTCCCAAACATCCCTGCCACCTCCTGCTGCTCCGCCCTTACCGCCACACGACCATTTCAAGAGAACGTCACACGTATCGTTCGCCGCGAGATTGAAGCGGTGAGTCCGGTCCCCCTTCATCCACGACCCCCTGAGGGTACCTTTCACTAAGGGGCCGCCACTATTAAAGCGAAAGCTTTACTGGCCATGAACTTGCGATTTCGCCGTGGCCGTGCTCCGAGGAGGCACAGGATGTCACTCTGCGGTCCTCGTCACAACGCGTTCCTCGTCGTTGCGTTCGCCTCTGCTCGCTTCACCAGCTGCTTCGCTTGCCTGATAACGTATCGGAGAATTGAAAAGGAGAGCTCGCATGTGCCACAACCACAGTTGAGGCGGCAGTATGGACGGCGACAATTCTGATAAGTAGGAGGATGTTTGGAAACGACATCGGAACGAGATGAAGAGGAAACGAATCGCCTAGGAAACAGACGAACAGCGCGCGAACGACTAGCTAAATGCCGCAACATAGCTAGACAACCAGACTAACCTGGACTTGCAATAAAGATTAACCAAGGCTAACCATGCTACGCCTTAGCTTTCGCTACGTATATCCTGGTATAGCCATGATAAGCCACTGCCAATTGTTTCCGTTATATAAGCAGTTGTGCGGCAAGAAATTGTAAACCACCCCTACCGCCTGTTCTGACTCCCGACCTGATTCGGCATCCATTCCCATGTCAACAACCTATAATGACCAGTATTTCGCTCCCAGACCACGTAATCCTGCTGAATGGTGAACCGCAGATGACAAACCGATCTGCTCCCGCGGCCGCCGCGCTGGTCATGTATCCCGCCGCTGCCGCACCATCTGGATGCCGCCGTACTGGAGGTCATTCCCTGCTCCTCGCCCATACGCCGACGCTTACCATTATTCACCTCGCCGTCTGTACCCTAGTTCTGATGTCATTGACAGGCGCTCCTCCACGCGAACGCCGTCGCCTCAACGCCATCGCTTCCCATCATCTCAACGTCGCCAATTTTCTTCGCCAAACCGACGGACGGAAAACTAGGCCATGCAGCTCTTCGAGGTAGTGCTGCATCACTTTCGTCCTGACCAAATCATCCGCTGAAGCTCCTCAGCAACACGAACCTAATTGAAGTAGACGTAGATGCTGTTGCGTTGAAGGCATTAATTTATACTGGAACCCAAGTGTCCATAAAGAGCGCTAACCTTTTTCGTCACCTCAAAAAATTTCTTACGCCTGCCATCTCTCGAGCCATACGCGTCACCAATGGCGCCCCTGTTGCCGGCAGGGGCATGTGCACTGCTCGCATAGGAATTGCTGGCCGCCAAGTTCCAATCCTGTTCACCGTGCCGACCAGTTGCCCTCATACCCTAATCTTCCGGCTTCACTTTCTGACGACGCCTTCTGCCGTCATGGACTGTTCCACCGGTATGCTGTGCCTCGAGCTTCATAATCTTTCGGACGTTCGCCCCGAACCACCGAACAGCATCTGCCCTACAGCGCTTGTTTGCTTACCTACAAAAGCCCTAACCTTCGTCGAATTGGTCTCAACGGCAACCATGCCTGATGGCATGTCACCTGTCACCGTACATGTGTACGTTACCTACAGGTGTGACTGAGTGAATCCCTTCGCATTGTATTAGGATGTGCCGAGCGGCCTCCGAACTTCCGCTGTGGCACGCTCATCTTGTTGTGAATATTTGGTCCCGTATGTTTTTGTCTTTAGGCAAGCAGCTCGAGCCTCAAATAGCAAGGCAATGTCATTCGTGTTAGCGTAGAGACGCGCTGGCGCCTTACCCAATGATGTTGCTGGGTTTGTTCGACTGCGCACCACGCATAATTTCTTGCCAAATTTATCATCTCTAATCTTCCTTACGTACAGAAGCGCGTGGTGTGCTTCGCAACTGTTACAATTTTTACCCCGTCTAGAGGTATTCGAATATCTATTTAGTTTAACTATTGCCCTCGCATGGTTCCAGAATTTTTCGGGGCGTCCCTTAATACTTTTTATGAATGCCACGCACCCGAAGTTCACTCGTAGAGTTTTTCTTGGACTAGTTCGCTGGCCACCATTTTCTTTTTCCTATAATTGTCACATCTTCAGGGACTGCTGTTAAGGTTCTATAATTTACGTTTCTTTTCCAGCGCTTCAGTTACATCCTCTCGCGCTCCAACAGTTTTGTAACCCAGTTTCATTTATTTTCTGCTTCTTGTAACTTCAGAGCACTGTACAATAGCCTGTATTCTCGTATCAGTGAATTAAAATTGGTATCTCTGCGCTCGCCGATGGTTTTACTGGAATTGAAATTCCGGACGTGCACTGTGTTGTTAAGAGGCCTTATTGAAGAGTTTTTCATGAGCAAAATTTGTGAGCACTGCTGTTGCTAGTAAAACACATGTAGTGTCAGGGATTTATGCTTTGCATTTGGGAGAGCGCCCGTAGATTTAAATTTCGATATTCGCCACCTGCTCCGTTTCTCTGACTTCTGCAGAGCCATGAGGAATTAATATTCAAAGCTTAATAAGGCATCGTTTGTTAAATTAGTACGTGAACTTCTAAATTCAGCCTTGAAGGCGTCAGTACGTTTCAAGAAGGTCATAATTTTTGTTAGACTTTTACCTCTACATTTCCCGACCCGGTGAAAATACCACGACAGCAGCACGTGATCCTGCTTGCAATATGCACCTAATGTCATTGGCTAGAGAGTTTTTGCACGTCAAAACCAGTCAGTTTGCCTTGTAAAGCCACGTGACGGTTCACAGCCGGAAAGTATAAAGGTGGAGATATGCGAGAGTGGTTTTAAAAAATAAAGTGCGGTGAACGAACATCTTAACATCCTTCTCCGTTGACGTTCTCCGTGGTAAATAGCACAGCGAACTCTTAAGGCGTGAGTAAACAGGCTGAAACCGTCTGAATATATTCTGTGCATGTTTACATTTACGGCATATTTACCGTTTACTAGCTTGCCGGAGCGATATCTTCCACTTGTTTATTTTCAGGTTCGTTTACCTAATTGTAGAAGCATGCTTAGAAGCCAATTCCAGCGCATGAATGAATCGGGTAATAAAAACTGGCCTAACTTGAATCACTGCATGCTTACAAAAAGTAATTAAGTTATTCAAGCATGTGAAGGTTCAGGAGTGAGGATCAACGGCCAGTATCTCAACGACCTTCAGTTTGCAGATGGCATTGTCCTGTTGAGCAAATTCGGGGATGAACTGCAGCAAATGATTGGTTAATAAACAGGTGACAGAGGTAATGTGAAATAGCCTAGCAAAGAAACAAATATTTATGACCACCCGTCGGCCTTTAGAGTCTGTGTAGGAGTACGTTTATCTAGGTCAGTTACTAACAGGGGAACCTCATCATTAGAATAAAATCTAAAGAAAAAAAGGGGTTTGAATGCATACGGCAGGCATTAAAAATCCTTACTGGACGCTTACCGCTGTCGTAGAGAAGAAAACTGTACAATCATTGCATTTTTATTTAATCAATTATGAAAAGTTTCAGTCATTGCTAACGTATGGGTAGAAACTTGGAGGTTAACAAAAAAGCTCTAGAACAAGCTAAGAACCACGCAAAGAGGAATGGTACGAAAAATGCAAGGCGTAAAGTTAGGAAACAGGAAGAGAGCGGTGTAATTCATAGAAAACTAGGATTGCTTTTATTTTAGTTAGGTGGGTAACGAAAATACGAGAGAAAATTACATATGGAGATGAAATTAGGAAATTTGCAGGCGCAAAGTGTAATCAACACAATACAGGGATAATTGGAGATCACCGGCAGAAACCGTCCTCGTGCAGTGAACATAAATAGGCTGCTGCTGAAAATGATGAACTGAAGCTAAACCTTTGAGTACCAATTTAGGCACCTGCAGCAACCATTGATAAATCAATACACTCGACTTGGTGATGCTCAGAATAAAGGCCAACACAAAGGAGGCAATACGCAAACGTCCCTGCTTTTATATCAAACTATTATTCATGATATCCGAGCTGTTTCTTACATTTCGCAGGAAAGGTAAACATGCAATAATATGAATGTGAGCGATTAACACTACCTGATTTACTTTCCTCATGTTTTTATGAAACCATTTGCAGGTTCTGAACTCCACTGACTGCTTAAACGTATCCTAGCTGTCATCACTGTAGAAGTTACCCTCTAGACACTGGTTATGAAGTCTGCAGTGAGTTTCTTATCTTTAGTTCTTTTCTGGCAGTAAGTATTTTTTTACACACTTTCATGAAACGATATATTGAAAAAATGCTATTTTGCCTTTTACGTTTCCGTAGCGTATTTGAAATAAAGTAGGCTGAATACTTCGAAAAATATTCGCGTAAATATGATGTATCTACCGCATAATCAGGTGACGTCGCTTCCTTGCGTGTCGATCTTCTTCTCGCTCCGAGACACGTTATAGCGACGCAACTTTCTAGTGCTGTTCTTTTTCCTGAAAATCAACGCTCGGCTAAAAAAGGAGCCATCCCGGCCACCTATGGCGACGACAAAGCGATGGGCTCATAATTAAGCTTGAACCTGTTTAATGAACCATTTCACGTCCCCGGCGGCAGTGGTCACTTGGGGATGTCAATGGATTGACGAAGTAGTAGACGGTAGAGGTTTGGGCAATAAGGACCATCAAATTTCGGAAGTAGCTTGGTACTCGTACTCGTAGTACTCGTAGGTGAGATCCAGGGCTATATAAGAGAGTCAGGTGGGAAGGTCGGCCATCGCCACATCAAAACTTTTGAGGGACCGGTCTGCTGTAGTGAGCGAGCGGGCGAGCTGCACACATTCCACGGTATAGTTAGCGGCAGCGGAAACCAGAGTGTGCTTTAAACATCTGGATGCTATGGAAAAACTGTGTGCATTGTGCAGGAAAGTTCGCGGTCTTAGGAAATGAAGTAGGAAGAGAGTCTGGTTGCAGCTTATTTGGTGGTGTTGTAGGTGATGTGTTCCGAGCGGTAGAACAAGGTTCCAGTTGGAATAATCCGAGCCGACATACATTGAGAGCATATCGCCGAGAGTATGGTTGAACCGTTTCGTCAGACCATTTGTTTGATGGTGATACGCGATGGTAATGTAGTGTTTAATGTTGCATTGATGAACGAGAGACTTTAATACTTAAGAAGCCGGCGCGTGTGTTCGCTCACTCAATACTTCACGAATAGCGCCATGGTGCAGAATGAGGTGATGGAGCTCGAGTGAAAACAGCGTCGAATGCTGTGGCCGCAGGGAGGGCATTGGTTTTCGCATGTCGATTCCGGGCATCGACGACGGCTATGACCCAACATTTGCCAGCAGCCGTATGTGGGAGAGGACCGTGCAAATCAATGCCAACACGCTCAAAGGGACGCACATGGCATGGAAGTGGCTGCAACAGAGCGGCTGGATGAGGAGTCAATTGTCGACCTTGGTAATCAGGGCACGAGCGGATACATTTGGTGACGCAACTGTACATGCCCCGCCACTAAAATCGAATTGAGGGCATCTGTAGGTTTTCAACACATGGCCATGGCCACACTGCTAGTCGGCGTGAAATGAAGCCCAGATATCGCTACGAAGGTGGCGTGTAACTACCAGGAGGCACTTGCGGCCGTGGCAATGCTAATTTTAGTGGCAGAGAAGTCCGTATGGAACTGCCAAATGTGGTGATTGACGACGCAGTGCATGAGACACACGTAGTTCAGTTCAAGACAATTCGTCAGAATCTTCAGAAGAGTGGTTATCCATGGGTCCTTTTCCTGTTCTGAAGCTAAGTCGGTGATGTACAAAGATAAGAGAGCAAAGGTAAGGGGCGAAACGCTGTCTAAGGGCACATTCACACCGGCGACTTGAGGAGGTCACGCGACCATTTGCGACTCGCAATCAAAAAGCGACCGAAGGCGACTGATGCTCACACCGGCAAGCCCGGCTGAGCGCGACCCGCAAGTCGCAATTCCGGAGATTATCGTTCTCAGCGAGAACTCTCGGAATCTACGCGGAATTTGAACGCGACGCCAGAGGAGGCCGGATGTAGACACACGAAAGATCACTTCCGGTGCGCCGCTGATTGGTTTATCAGTTTTGCGACCACGGTCGCGCGACTGAAAAATCGCGCAGAGAGCGACTGGCCCAAAATGGTCGCTTTTCAAGAAAGGCGACCGTTGGCGACCATTTGCGACTGGTCGCTTTGCGACCAACTTGGTCGCGCGACCACTGTCAGTCGCCGGTGTGAATGAGCCCTAAGTCGGGTGCTATCGGCCGATACCACCCGACGCGAAAATGCGTCGTCGTCGGAATGGTTACGGCTGCAACGTTGGACAACCCAATGTCCTATTCCTTTAGACGTAGAGCCCGTCGAACAAGCCAGCCAGATGGTTCTTTGCGGGACGACAATCAGCAAATCGCATGGTGGTCTGTGACGACGCCAAATGTCGACGGAAAGGTGAGGGCGATATTTAACAAGAGACAATGGCTAAGTATTCCTTTTCAGTAACAGAGTAGTTCGCTTGAGTTTTGGTTAGAGTTCGGCTGGAGTAAGCTACAACGTACTCGCCAAAGCTAGGTTTCGCTTGCACTAGAACTACACCCAGACCGATGCCGCTGGCGTCAGTGTGATATTCAGTCGGAACATTCGGATGCATGTGAAGTAAAACTAGTGGAGAGGTAAGTAGACGACGTAAGTTGGTAAATCGTGGTCACACTTTTCTGACAAGATAGAAAGGTCGCTGGTAACGGCTAGAAACGGTGGAAGGGCTGCAGTGATGGTGTCAGTATTTCGTACAAAAGAGCGAAAATAGGAACAAAGGCCTATGAAATGTCGGTCTAAGTATTTTCGGCCACAGCGGAGAGCGCACTGGGATTAGCAAGTACGCCATGCTTAGAACCAACATGGCCTAATATACTTAATTGTTTGGCAGCGCCTAAACAGCAGGCCGAACAGGCCAGCATACGTAAGGCACGGCAAAACTTAATCCAAGCGTTGAAGATGTCCGGAAGTCGGGCTCAAATAGCACATCGTCGTCTAAATACCAGGCATGTTTTCAACTTCAGCCCACACAATATATCGTGCGTCATCGGTACAAACGTGGCCGTCGCGTTAAAAAGAGAGAAGGGCATGACATTAAATTCCTACAAGCCGTCAGGCGTGAGAAATGCTTTCGTACAGCGATCAGTCTCGCCCATGTGCACCTGCGAGTATCCAAAGTGAAGATGTAAGGAAGAAAAAAATTGGCTCTGTGGACGAAGTCAAATGCGTCCTCTACGCGCGGTAAACAATAGACGTCATTTTGCGTGATCTTATTCAAACGATGATACTCGTTGTGGCATCGGATGGAACCGTCTTTCTTTTTAACAAAAACGATTGCGAATGCCCATGGACCACTTGGAGGCTGAATAACGTCGCGAGTGAGCATGTGGGTCACCTGCTAGTAAATAACGGGCCTCTCTGTGGCCGAAACCCGTTAAGGTCGCTGCCGCAGAGGTGCATGAGAGCCAGTGCCGATGGTGTGAGAGACAGCTGTCGCTCTGCCCAAAAAAAGTGTAGTGGCGATCAAATAAAGAGCTGAATTGATGAAGAAGACCGAAAAGCCCGTCTCGCTGCATCGGGGTAAGGTTACGCTCGATTTATAGGCCAAAGGCGTGGAGTGAACAACTCGAAGGCACAGGTTTTACAGTGGCGTTGAAAGCCACGTGTTGAAAATCTCGTCTTGCTGCGTCGGGGTAACGTTAGGCCCGATTTATGCGGCAAAGGGGAGGAGTGAAGAACTCGAAGGCACAAGTTTTACAGTCGCGATGTAAGCCTCCGGGCGTGTTGAATAGTGCACCTGCTCAGTGAGATCGAGGCACTCGTAGCATAGCAAATGAAGCCGCAGTGCAGTTGAGTTACGATTAGACATGGAAATGGCACCAGCACGGACATAAAACACAGCGAGTGGCAGAGACACTGTTCGGCAACGGGCGTAGAGGCCAGACGGCACAAAAAGCCCACTACCGTCACACAGGAAGCCGCACGAGAAGGGGAGGATCACAGACGACCACGGAAGTATGTCGGCGTCTTCTGTGACGCAAGCTTGGCAGGAGGCTGCTCTTCAAATGGCGTGTCACAACGAGGAAGGAGCGCAGTCTATGATGGCATCATGGCTTGAAAGAAAATTCTATCCGACGATGATGTCATGAGTACAAGAGGTGAGAACAAAAACTAAATAACGCAAAGCTGCTCTTCAGTGACGACTTGGGCTCTGTAGGCTCCTAATCGATCAATGTGTTGAGGGCGAGGTGTGTGTAGAGAAAGTCCTGAAAGCGGCATCATCACTTTCCTAACAACGCAGAAGAGGCTGGCATGCCTTACCAAAATTAAGGCTCTTGTGTCTATAAGTGCTACTCTACTAAGTCCCCGATCTGATCAATCATGTTAATCGGAGGACTCGAACTCTTCGCACGACTCGCAGTTCCCGCCTTTCGAACTGCGCTGACTAGTTATCTTGGGGACGAGTGGTAGGCCGACGCCACACGGGCGAAATGGAACCTCTTCGAAGGGAAGGCAGTCGACGACTGGCGAAAGCGAATTTATCTGATGGGTTCAAAGAACCGAGAGGTGAATCAGGTGAAGCACTAAGTTGAAATTCTATTGGCGGATAGTTGCAAGCTGGTTACCAGAATCGAGCAGTTAGTTGCATCCGGCGCCGAAAGAAACGCGCCACGTGGGTAGCAATTCTGCAGGAGTAACAAATCAACGGGTTGTATGGTGTGCGCCATGGTTCTTGCACGCAGGGATATCGTGGCATTAACTGGAGTGTAGTCGGTAGCGTCAGCGTTGGTGCATAAAACGCGCGTTGGTTTGGCGTTCAAGGCATCATAGTAACCTGCGCATAGCTGATTGGACTCTTGCGAAAGGGAGGGGGTGTGCATTTTGAGACTTGTTCCTGGATGGCGTGGGCGTCAACGAGGAGGAGGCCGTCTCTTGCGTCATAGACACCACTGAAAGTTGGTGGGCTACCACATCGCAAACAAACTGCTTAAAGTGCACCATTAGCGAAGAGTCATCGGCCGCAACAGTGAAGCCAAAGAGAGCCCAACAGTGAATTGCGTGTGGCGAGCCGCTGCTTGCGCACATCACAATAGCTCTGCAGGAGCGTCACTTCTTCAGACACAGTGCTGGAGCTCTTTGCCAACAGCATCTGAAGACCATCGTAATCAACCGCCTTTAATATATTGTCACGTAGCAGTGGCGGTGAAGAAAGCTGCAAAACTATGAGTGTATTATTGGGTGAATCTGTGCCCTCAAAAACAGGCTACACTCAAATAACAGCGATAACGGCGAACACAGTCGGCGATCGTTGATAATCTGATCTGCCGACCGAGAGCGTCGGCTTTTATGGAGGAGGTTAAAGAAAAAGTGCTGGAGTGGCAGTCGGCTATACCGGCCAATGGGTTCGGGGGGTAAGAAACTTGCGCCCCGATGTTGCCGGGCGAAAGATGTTGCGGGGACATGAAACTGCCCGCTGAGAGCTTCCCAGTGTCGTTCCCTGACCAATGTTCAATTGGTTAACAGATACTCAAGTTCTAGCGCGAAACTGTGGGCTATTAGGCGGGCAATATTGCAGGTATCAGTTGAGCAGATATCCGAGTACTGGTGCATTTCTTCATTTTATATGCATCAACATGCAGCTGACGCAAAGCCAAAAAAAGAATGTGCGCAATAATCAGCGTTTAATTTCCTTCTTTATTGCAGTGTAGAAATTGACCAATCATAAAAGCTGACAGCGCAAACATTACAGGGTCTCTTAAAATCTCTCTTGAGGGGTGAACGGAGAAAACCTACTTTTCCTCGTTTTATCATTCGCCCCTTTCTCTTTGCCTCTTTTCTTTCTCTTCTTGCAAGTCATCTCTGTCATTACTAGTCATTACTGGTCATTACTAAGCCTTTTAAGTCATTTGTAAGGAACTGAAGTCGTTACAAGTTGTCGTTAGACATATGGGTCATTTCGTAGTCATTACTAGTCATCACAAGTAATTTCAGTCATTATTAGTTATAACTGCTCACTACTAAGCATGTTAGCCATTTGTAATAAATTGTAGTCATTAGAAGCCATCGTTAGACATGTTGGTCATATCATAGTCATCCGTAGTCATTACAAGTCATTTCAGTGATTATTTCTTATTTCTGGTCACTACTAAGCATTTTTAGTCATTTAAAATCAATTGTGGTCATTACAAGCCGTCATTAGACATACTGGTCATTTCGGAGTCATTAGTAGCCATTACAAGTACTTAGTAGTCATTATTAGTCATTACTTGTCATTATTAACCTCTACCAATCTCTACTATAACGTTATCATTCACTAACTGTCACTGTCAATAATTTTTCATTATTTGATCTGTCTTCACATGGCGTGACGACGCTTCGGCGGATTCTCCGGCGGTCATGTCTGCTGACACAAACTTCACCATAAGCCTAGGAATGCTTTAACCTTAATAAAACAATAAATAAATAAGTTATGACACTATACCATGGGAAATAGCAGTACGTGCAACAGACACAAGTAGTCACTTTCACCTTCATTATCATCATATGTTGCAGGTGCTTTAGCATCTTCACTGCATGGAGGGTCTCGGCACTTTGGTGGCGGCTGATTCCTTTTACCTTGAAATACAAACTGTTCCTTTATTCAAGAGAATAGTAACGTTATTCTAAATCTTTAGTTAAAGGAGAAAAATATGGCTAACATGTCCACTGCTTGCACGTCAATTTTCCTAATAACACACGAGCGCGCCAGCACATTTCGGGATCCGGGGACGGCAAGAGACGATGACCTGAAAAAATAAGCTGTGGCGACTGGCGTGCGTTTACGCTCCCCCCCCCCCCCCCCCCTTTTCCCACAACATGGCGAAGCGGCCGCTTCACTTGACGGGCTATCCCTCCACTCTAGCAGTTTTTTTTTTTTCATTTATACATGAGTCATCAAAGTTCCCAGAATTATTGCTAGTGACCGCGTGTTTTCCAGAAAGTACCCCACAACTCGTGTTTCTCATACAATCAGATTCCACAAGCTTCGGTGACAACAGACAACCTATATAACTATCCATAATATTTCAGTACGTTGCAAAAATGCACGCGCGTCTTGCGCGGAGAGATAGCTAAATCGTTAGTGGCTGAAATGGAGTCGGCGATGAAACGTTAAATAAGAGCACGTGCCAATGCGCCCCTCTGAATAGCATCGTCCCATTATCCCGGTGCTAAAAGCAGGAGCGCAAGAATTTAGAGCGCATGCACTCAAGAGAAATAACAAGCAAGCAAATAGCTAGTTAGCGTTGGTAGAAAAGCTTATGCAGCACAGCATGAACTATTTCAAGTCGTGAGCGGCACCGCCGTGATTGCGAGATGCCCTCTGGCAAGACCTCGTAGTCCAGTGCACCAATACGTCGGATTATCTTGTAGGGTCCGAAATAGCGTCGGAAAAGCTTCTCTATAAGCCCTCGTCAGGTATTGGTGTCCAAACCCAAACACGGTCGCCAGGCAGGTACTCAATGTTGTGTCGCCAAAGATTGTAGTGTTGGGGGTGGGTCCACTGCTTGTTCTTGACGCGCAGGCGGACGAACTGTGTGCCTTCTTCGGGACACTGAAGATAGGGGGTGACGTCGGTATTCTCTTCGTCGGTGACGTGCGGGAGCAGGCCGTCGAGAGTCGGGGTCTGGCTAATGCCGTAAACCATCTTTAACGGCCTGATCTGCGTTGTTTATTGCACCGCCGTGTTGTAAGCGAAGGTTTCGTACTGCAGGACCAAATCCCACGTGTTGGGTTCGGCGTCGACGTACATCGCGGACGTGCTCGGTGGTCGGTAGGCGGTGGTCGTCCAGTGACTTATCTGGCTCATACTACAGTATGACTTAAGTAAGATCATCTGTGATAGGCGTTCCTCAGGTAGATGCGCCAGAATACTAGAGAACAAGCGCGTTGCTGGTTTTCACAATGTCCTCGAAGTATGCACTCGTCGTGCCCTTATTGTCGTGCTTGAACTCCTGGCTCAAGGTGGACAGCATGCATTCTCGATTATGCCGTCGCTGTCATTCAATCGTCTTCATTGCATCGCCGTTACATGGGCGCTACGATGAATGCGTTGTCTTACCGTCGTTGTCTTGCCGTCTTGATCATGCCATTGTTACCAATCCATCTTTTTCCGTCCTGTTTTATTCATACCGTCACCGTCACGTTACCGTCATCATACAGTCATTGTCATCTCATTGTCCTCTTGCCGTCGCCATCAATTTGTCGTGAATTTACCATCGTCATAATTTACTGCTCGGCATCTCAGTGTCGTAAAGCCGTCGTCGTTGTAGGCTTTTGTTGTTAAATCAGTGTCATTCCTTCTTCGTAAATCCGTCGTCGCTGCATCGGCGTCATAGAGCCTTCGTACTCCATGTTTTACGGGCGACCTTGGCATGCGATTGCCATAGCAAAATGGTACGATATTGAGTATGTGGCATGTAGCCTAAGAAATGATGGTGTCATATTTACCACTACATGTGTTAAATAATAGTCACTTCAAATATATGTTCTGTGGCTTGATTTTAATCCGTACTACCGTTGGCAAGCGTCGGGGGATAAGTTCTACCGTAATTTTAGTTTAAAGCAGGAACTGGGAATAATTCATGGAATGGACCACTGAAAGAAGGCACTTCAGCAGTGCCCATGTAACAACGCCACGAGGCTGTGGGTCGCAATGCAGACTACGGGAAAAACTGGCAACGCAGGCTACGCAGTGTGCCTGCGCAGTCAAGACCGCAAGAGCGCCAGGTTCAAGCCAGTGGCTGTGGCACTTTTGCTGTGGACTCGTAGGATGACAAAAAGACGCGCACTGTATCAAACTGCAAATGCGCTGAGATGACAGCAGGATGGCAGGAATAAGAATGATAGTTTCTTGCTTAGGCGAATATTCAAGCGAAGCTTGCTTTGCCTCTTCCTTCGACTTTCCAACTGCTGCTGCTGTGGCTGCTGCTGTCTCGCTCACTGCATCGGGGGGTAGTACGGAGTTTGTGTATACATGACAGGAGCAAGACAGAGAGGAAGGGCAACGCGTCAACCTCATTTTGACGCATTCGACGCCACCGTGTCGAATGTGCACAGTGCCCTCTGGATCTCCCCGGGCGGCAGCACATTGGCCTCTTGACAGCCGTAATTATCCGTGAACTCCCTCAAAAGCATTGCAGAAACTTCGTATCTCCCTTTTCTGTTAACACGCTAGTCAAGAGTGGACGTAGATAGAACTGTAGATAGTAGGGAGGAGAAGAGCCCGTTCCCATGCAACGGTGGTGGAAGGTGAGGTGAGAAGTAAAGGAAACCTCACTACTAAACGACAGTGGTTGCGGGGACACTGCATATGCTTAAGTTCAAGATACTCTAACGTACGTTGCTGCTATTTCTTAAAATAAACACCATGGAAATATGTCAAGCGGCCAAAACTAGGCAGGGCTTGCAGAAGCCGAGCCGAAATTATTAAACCGCACTGCAGTGTCAGCCGACACAGCGGAAGCGGTGGACCATAAAATTAATACTTATGTGCCCGTCGCTGTAGCTTTGCGGCTATGGCGTTGCTTGAGCTCGTGGATTTGATCCCAACTGCGGCAGCCACATTGCGACGGGGCAAAATAGAAAACGCACGTGCACTTATATTTGGGGACACGTAAAAGAACATTACGGTGTCAAAATTAATACGGAGTCCGCCACTACGGCGTGCCTCATAACCCGATTGTGGTTTTGGCCAGCACAGCCTCATAATCCAAGCGATGTTTAATAGTTCAGCCACGATGCGATGTGCCAATTGAGGCAATGGCAATGCTCAATTCTTTCAGAGGTTACGAAATGTGGCGCGCATCAACGCTTCAGTCAAGCGCCTTTGCCTGTTTGTTCTGCGTATTACGCAGACATAAAGTAGTGGGGCACGTAAGGTAACATTTATGAACTCACCCGTCTTGTTTTTACCAAAACGTTGATGAAAATAAGCTTTCGCCTTCAACACCACCGCTAGTTATTGCGAATTTAAGCAACCAGTGCAGAAAGCTTTCTTTCATCGATTCCCACTCTGCGTGGGATCTGCATAATTTCTATACTTGATCTTAATTCCCTGCCGATGCCCAATGATTTGTTGGTTGTAGGAGGCAAGCGTTCCCCATACACATATCCTTAGAGATTGCACAGCTATCGGTGAAAACTGCGCAATAGGGTTGGTTTTAAGGATCATTGTTCATGCCAAGCAAAGCTTGCTTTTGGAAATCATGCCTATATTTTAAAGCGAAAGCATTTAATGGCGCATACCCCTGATGTCCTTGAAGAAGACACATCGTCCGGTCTAATGGTACAAGAAATTGTCATCACCAGCAATGATTCATACTCTCTAAGCAAGCAAAACATGTCATGCCTCATCCCTCTCGTAGTGCAGAGTCTGCAAGCACTCAGCAGGGTGCAGCGTACAATACATGCATTCATTGTGATCACGCATACAACGTACGACAACTCCACGTCTAGTCTATTGGTGCAAAAGGAACCACGTTACTTTCTGAATGACTCATACACCCGTTAGTGATGGCTTATACCTCTGTAATCAAGCAAAAAAGGCAATGGTTCATATGGCCGTAAGGCTGCGGCAACAACAGCTCAGCGAAGTGACACGAACAGCGCATACATTCACGCAGAGCACCATACGTTTCAATCGCCTGCTGAGGTTGTGCAATGTAAATTACAAGAGAAACATCGTTGGCGTGAGTCTGACCCCGCTGTACGAGTGCGCGAAGCCGCAACTAAGCGTCGGAAACGAGCCGAAGAAGCTGAACTGCGAAAGTAACAATGCTACACTGTGACACGGCACATTACCAAGTGTGCAGCAGGCTTCCGTCTTCACGTGTTAAAGGAGTGTAACATGCTGCCGAACTTTTTATTTGCAATTCTTTCTAATAAGTCTAAGGGTTCGCGACATTTGTGTAGCGATTTTTTTTACCGTTTCACAGAGGTGCTTTACGGATGGGATATCACCACAGTCCAGGCGTTGAAGCCAGCCATTGCGAGGTAAGTAGAGGGAAACTAGTACCCTTCAACAATGATACTCAACAAATCGCGCAGCAGTTTTTATTGGAAAAACCCGGAGTGGCAACTTACAGGGTGTCCCGGCTAATGTGCGCCAAGGTGTCAAAACAATAGGTACGGTATACGATTACAAAACCTATGGCGTTCTGTCGTCAGACATGTTCCGTTACTAGCACAAGATTTGTGTAATGATCATCTGGCTAATTAAAATGCCTAATTATTCATATTTGTTTTTTTTTATTGAATGGCATGACCCAGTGTAGAAAGGCTGTTACTGCGTCCTAAAACATGGCATTCAGTGCCGTTAAACAAGCTACGTATTGTATAAGAATTTTCCCGCACATAACTCACAGCAGATGAAATGCGTTAGGTGCCGCGTCATTACGTGCCAGCGTGCCGCGATGTCAGTGGCGACAAAATTAATTTTAAAAAAGACGAACTCTGCTCATTGCCGGATTTCGCAACCACCGAGTAAAAAGAAGAATTAGCGCCACACCAAGCAACTCCATCATACTATATCCAGAATAGAGAAGGTAAATACGTAATTGAAACCGAACAACAATCCAGCTTTAGCACGTCTTGAGTGTCAGCGTCATTTCATAACGTAAGGAACAGAATGAAAGTTACTGTTGAGGAAACTATTCGCTCCACATTTCAGCCTTACGTACGAGCTTCAATAAAACTTTAGAACGTTTTGACACGTCCATTGGTACATCTTCACACTGCACAACAAGTTGTCGAATGCTGTGAAATTATATATCAAGCTGTTTCTTCAAATTTACACGAAGAACAGCCCGTAATTACTTGGCATCCTTACATTTTATCAAGCAGTTGTCGGTAGAGCCAAGCGTGTTGCAAAGACAATCGTCAGAAGAAGACACAAGAATATTCTTTTAATGGAGCGATGATCCAAAGTTAAAGTTTCAATGTATAACTTGTTAAAACCCAAGTGTTTCTTGAGAAAGAATGAGGCCCTTCATGAACTATTGTATGTATATCATGTCCTGGCAATCAGTTGTCAACTGAGCGATAAAATGATGGCGGGAACAGCATCGTTAATAAATCTTCGTGAAGATTTTTTTTTGCGATTGAGAGGGAAGTAGCCTTTCGAAAAATGTAAAATCCAAAAAGCAACTGAGGAATATACTGCATGAATGCGAGAAGATAAACAAAGTCAATCAATAAAGCAATCATTCAAAGTATATTTTTCCTTTGACAGGGATGGCCCGACAAAAAGCCGTAGTGGCTTGACTAAGGTTCGCACACCCTTTACATGGTGACGCACGGTAGTGCAGAAAACCATAAAACTAGATCAAAAATAATAAACTAAGCGTAAGTGCAGTTAGGTTGACATATACACAGCCACACAAGCAATGTAGGCTATAAATTATATATACAGTGCGTGAAACTTGCAATAAAATCCTGTACAGGGTACAGATTCCTTCAACATGACGAAAAAAGAAAAACTCAGCATAAAAATGACGGCATGAATAAATTCGCATCTGCTTTTTTATAATGAAAATGCTTCACGCATTACATCGGCGCGAACGGGAAGAGGAGGCCACTAAACGTCGAGTGAAGGGTTAAAGCTAATGCAGTCCCAGGGGATCAAGAAATTGATTGTAACTGGTCAAGCTAACACATTATTCTTTATAATAATGCAAATGTATTAATCGGTTGCTTTAAAAACGGTAAAAAAAGTCTGGTCACGTTGCCGTCACATAAAGAAGGCCATTAGATGCAATATGAAAGTATAAATTCATAGGTGTATCTGATTGATGTGGTTTGGTAAAAATAGCATCGTGATAGCAGTTAGGCTCAGTTTATACGATCGCCTTGAAGGGTTCGTCAACTCTTTCGTCAGCTACGGGGACCCAGGATCAACGAGACATTCACGTAGGAGAAACAGGTTTCCAGCTTCCAGAAAAGAAATGCAGGTTGTCTGATTCAGAATAAAGCATTGTGCAGAACGCAGCAACGAAGATTATAATCGCGGTGATTGCATGGAGTGCAACTGTGCTTGGAACAAATCGATATGATGTAGCAGGATAGACATGATAAGCAACAACAAATGCTACATAAAATCTGAGAATTCTGTACTAACCCGCAACGATTCTATGGCTCCTGAACGAGCGCTGGATAGACATGCATAAGCTAGCCACATAAGTAAGCAAACATGAAGTAATAGCTGAGCCCAACAAAGCTGACGCATTCGTGGACAAATCGCAGAATTTCTGTAGCAGTTTTCGTAAAAATGAAGGAAAACCTTTTTCAAAGAATCTCACTCATGACTTTGAATCAATTGTGTTGCTGCACTTCCACTTGTGCGTACAATGCACTCTCGCAATTTATTTTAACTCACGGGAACAGGATGGTGTTCAAGTCATTGCAGGCACTGTTTTGTTGAGCGTCAGCTACTTCTGGTATTGGATCACTGTGCGAAGAACAATGAGTGATTCACAGTTAATGACACAGGACTCACACCTATTCGTCCTCATCAAAAATGTTTGGTGTATGTGTGTGTGTGCATGCATGTTTGCCTGTAGATTTTCATCAGCACATACGGGTAATCGGAACTATACCTATGGCTATAGCTGCTGTGTAGTTTTGTAAGGCCATGTGTCTGCTAGTACTTCCACTTTCTTTTATTATGGGGCTCATGGTATACATATTGTTACGTAGGCCTATTGTTACGTACTGTCAGGCCATTGGTTTGAGGATGGTATGAGGTAGTGAGCTTGTGCTGAGTGGAACAGGAACGTACAATGTCGGCGATAACTTTCGAGAGGAAGTTACGACCACGGTCAGTGAGCAGCTGTCGCGGGGCGTCATGAAGTAAGAGAATGTCACGCAAAAGAAAGTCCGCGACGTCAGTGGCGCAACTGGTAGGGAGAGCCCGCGTGATAGCGTATCGGGTGGCGTAATCAGTTGCGACGGCTACCCATTTGTTCCCAGAGGATGATGTGGGAAAGGGACCGAGGAGGTCTAATCCAACACGAAAGAACGGTTCCACAGGGACAGTCATCGGCTGGAGATGACCGGCAGGTAGCACCTGAGGTGTTTTCCGACGCTGGCAGGTATCACAGGCAGCAACATAGCGTCGGACGGAGCGAGCGAGACCAGGCCAATAGAAGCGGCGGCGGACGCGGTCGTACGTGCGGGTTACGCCAAGATGTCCTGCCGTAGGTGCCTCATGCATCTCAAAGAGCACAGTCTGTCGTAGATGTTTTGGCACGACAAGAAGAAGATCAGATCCGTCAGGGAAGTTCCTTCGGTACAGAATGCCGCCCTGGAGAACATAGCGGCGAACGGACGCGTCGGTAGGTGTAGAGCGCTGACGCTCGATGAGTGCTCGCAGCGATAGGTCCCGGTACTGCTCATCGGCGATGTTAGCGTAGGCAGACACAGAGAAAATGCCGTTGGCGGTACTACTGTCGGCGTCGTCAGGCTCGTCTACCGGGTAACGAGACAGGCAGTCAGCGTCCTTGTGTAGTCGGCCAGATTTGTAGGTGACAGTATATGAATATTCTTGGAGGCGTAATGCCCAGCGACCAAGTCTTCCTGTAGGATCTTTCAGTGAGCATAACCAGCAAAGCGCGTGATGGTCTGTGACAACGGAAAAGGGTCAGCCATATAAGTATGGGCGGAACTTCGCAACCACCCAAACTAGGGCCGGACACTCACGCTCAGTGATGGAATAGTTGCGCTCCGCGGGTGAGAGGAGCCTGCTGCCGTAAGCGATAACACGGTCGTTGCCGCGCTGGCGTTGTGCCAGTACTGCGCCAATTCCGTGACCGCTGGCATCAGTACGGACTTCGGTAGGCGCAGAAGGATCGAAATGGGCCAGAACGGGAGGCGTTGTGAGAACGTCGATTAGATGCGAGAATGCAGAGGCCTCGTTATCGCCCCACTGGAAAGGGGCGTCTTTATTCAAAAGCTCGGTTAGTGGTCGTGCTATGGCCGCGAAATTTTTCACGAAACAACGGAAGTAGGAACAAAGGCCGATGAAGCTGCGCACATCCTTGACACACTTCGGAACAGGGAAGTGCGTAACAGCATGGATCTTGCCTGGGTCCGGTTGCACTCCGTTCGCGTCAACGAGATGCCCAAGGACGGTAATCTGGCGACGGCCGAATTCGCACTTCGATGCGTTCAGTTGCAAACCGACGCGACGAAAAACGTCCAGGACTGCCGAGCGGCGCTCGAGGTGCGTAGCGAACGTTGGGGAGAATACTATGACGTCGTCCAAGTAGCGCAGGCATGTGGACCATTTGAAACCGTGATGAAGGGAGTCCATCTTGCGTTGAAAAGTGACAGGAGCGTTACATAGACCAAACGGCATCACTTTGAATTGATAAAGACCGTCCGGAGTTACAAAAGCAGTCTTCTCGTGGTCGAGATCGTCCACGGCAATCTGCCAGTAGCCGGAGCGGAGGTCAATAGAAGAAAAGTAGCGAGCACCATGGAGGCAGTCAAGGGCGTCATCGATCCGAGGTAGGGGATACACGTCCTTTTGGTAACCCTGTTAAGGTGCCGATAATCCACGCAAAAGCGCCATGAGCCATCCTTCTTTTTTTACCAGTACAACAGGTGACGCCCATGGACTACATAACGGTTCTATGATGTTGTTGGCAAGCATTTTGCGAACTTCTGCGCGAATAACTTGACGCTCAGCCGATGACACTCGATACGAGCGGCGATGAATAGGAGGGGCATCGCCGGTATTAATGCGATGTTTAACAGTTGTAGTTTGAGCCAAAGGACGATCGTTAAATTCGAAAATATCGTTGTAGGAAAACAGAACGCGGTAGAGCTCACGAGCGTACTCGGACGGCATGTCGGGCGCAATCATTTTCTGTAAGTCAGCGATGGTACAAGTTGTCGACTGAGATGGTAGCGGAGGATCGGCTGAATTGTCGTCTACCTCAATAGATGCTATTGAGTGATCCTCGAATGAGCAAAGCTGGGCCAGAGACATCCCGCGTGGCAGCACTTGTGTCGTCAAGCCAAAATTGACCACTGGCAGGCAGACGCAATTAGCCGTAATAGATAAAACGGTATGAGGTACCGTGATCCCGTGTGTAAGGAGGACGTCTTGTATAGGAGCCGCGATATAGTGACCGTCGGGCACTGGTGGGGATGACACTAGGTCAACGTAAGTCAGTGCCGTAGGTGGCAAGCGAACGAAGTCGACGGAACTGAGGCGACTGGGGTGTGGTTCAGCGGGATCCAGAACAGGCAGGTCAAGGTGGAGAGTACTGGCGGAACAATCAATGAGAGCAGAATGTGCGGAGAGGAAGTCTAAGCCGAGGATGATGTCTTGGGGACAGTGGGCGATGACTGTGAATAGCACAATTGTGGAGCGGTTGGCGAAGGAGACACGGGCGGCACACATACCAATTACGGGGCTGTTCCGCCATCGGCAACACGGACAACATGCGTCGTGGCGGGCGTGATTATTTTTTTGAGGCGGGTACGAAAGTCCGCGCTCATTACCGACAAATGCGCCCCAGTGTCTATGGGAGCAGATACAGGAACACCGTCGACTTGCACGTCAAGAAGGTTCAGATGAGTGGGCAACGTCAGTGGAGGATTTGGCGGCGTAGTGAGCAATGCAGCGTCACCTCGAGGCGCTGCATCATCTAGTTTTCCTGCTGGGAGCGGCGTCCGAAGGGAGTCGGTGAAAAGGAGCGACGGGGCTGGGGAGAGCGAGATTGTCGTCGTTGGGGCGAATGTCAACGAGAATAGGTGCGGTTCGGCGCAGGAGAGTCAGCGGCGGCATTATCGGAGCGTGCGGCATAGGGACGAGAAGGGCCACCAGAGGGGCGAGAGTAGGCAGTATAAGCAGACCGGGTCGGGGAAGTCCAGCGACTTCGACAGTGCCGAGAAATGCGCCCGATGCGACGGCAGTGAAAACAAATGGGCTTGTCGTCAGCAGTGCGCCATTCAGCTGGGTTGCGGAAACGTGGTGGGTAAGAAGATGCGGGACGGGGCGGAATCGAAGAAGCCGGATGGGTATCAGGGCGATAAGCCGAGCAGATGGCATGAAGGCCCATGTTTTCGAACTCCTGGCGGACAACTGCCTGGATCAGGGAAACCATGACTGCAGGTGCGTTGGTGGGGCTGGAGTCGAAGGCAGCCGGATAGGCGGCCTCGATCTCACGCCGGACGATCTTGGTAATATCGCCAGTGTTGTTGGGACGAGGAGCGTCGGCACAGGAAGATGTCGCTGGGGTTTTGAGCAAACGGGCAAACTGCTGATCGATACGTCGGCTTTTAGCGAGTTCCAGGCGGCGGCACTATTTTATAACAGCATCCACCGTCTCGACGTTGTTGAATACGAGCAAGTTGAAGGCGTCATCGGCAATGCCTTTGAGGATGTGGGATACCTTGTCTGACTCAGTCATGTGTGCATCAACTTTGCGGCACAGAGCCAAGACGCCCTGAATGTACGTAACATAGGGCTCTGTTGACGTCTGCACACGGCCGGAAAGCGCCTTCTGCGCGGCAAGTTTGTGACCGTAGGAGTTGCCGAACAAGTCTCGGAGCTTTTGCTTGAGCGAATCCCAACTGGCGAGCTCCTCTTCGTGCGTCCGAAACCAAACTCGAGGTGTGCCACCGAGGTAAAAGACTACGTTGGTGAGCATGATAGTAGGGTCCCACCGGTTATTGCGGCTGACGTGTTCGTACAGGCTGATCCAGTCGTCGACGTCTTCCCCATCTTTGCCCGAGAATACGCCAGGATCACGAGGAGCAGGGAGAGTGATGTAGGTCGTCGAAGTGGCAGCAGGAGTCGGAGGCGGCTGAGTCGAGTTGTCATCGCCGGGAGCCATGAAGCTAGGCTCGACGTACCGTCCACTGCGAAGCTCCGTGATGAGGTACAGGGAACGTCCACCTCCACCAGATATGTTACGTAAGAAGACGCAGATGAAAAGCTATATACAAGTATATTTACAACGTAATACGCCGCAGTTGGCCAAGAGGCAACAGCCCGCGCTAGCCTCCAATCGTCGTCGTCGTCTTCCTCCTGCTCGCCTCTTCGTCATCGGTAATACTATTCCGTAGCAATATTGCATAGCGGCCCCCAACTTTGGGACGCTGTTTAGGATTTTCCGAGAGGCCCTAGACCATGTCTGTGAATTTGTCCGCCTGTAAGCAATTTAGTTAAAAACCTCACATGCCAGTGACGTCCTGTTCCAGGCGCAACGGGCATGAGTGAGGAAGCTAATTCAATGCTTTCGTAGAAAACTCCGTTACCAACTCTGGAATTTCCTGTAAACTTTACAAATTTGCCACCGTGTTGCGATGTTACGAATGTTGCGTCAAGTTTAATGAAAATTGCTTTTCGAGAAAAAGTTCTGCTTGTCGTTTGTCGAATCTAAGGTTTGAGGTTTTCTTATGGTGAAAAAGAGCAAAGGCACCGCTTCCCCCGAACAAGTTGGTATAGACAAGATCCGGAAGCAGGCGAGTGTTGCAACATAGTCACTCAGCTGTTCAAACTTTGCTGCTGATGCTGCTGCTGCTGCTGCTGCTCTCATGTAGAGTATTTCGAATTTACCATAGTTTTCAACCTGAGTTCGCAGGTTGACAAGCATGGTAAACCACAGAAATGCTAACCGCAAGTATCCTATACTACCGAAATCAAATTAGGATAAATATAAAGCATACCCTCAGTTCATCGATTCGCTCCAACTGAGTACATGTATCGGTTCTCAAAGCAGCCTGTGTCCATGATTCTTTGATTTTAAACGGATGCACAATGGGCGTGAAAGGCTCGCAAGTGCAGCATGCAGTAGCGGCACTTATTACCGTCTGTAGGAAGAAACGCTAACGTTAAATTGCTCAAAATTTTACTTACGGCAGCCATATGAGGAAAATTGCATCTTATGAAACCAATATAGAAGGCAACCTTTCTAACCAAGTTTCTGAACTTTTTGGCAGGTTGAAGAAGGACAATTGGTTAAAAAGCTAGTAGAACTCCACAATGCATCAGTGAGGTGAGTTCCTGTTCCATAGTTTCAATACTCTGTTTCAGTAGTTCCGTGTAACAGAGCAAAAGTTACGCGACCTTGAGTGCAGATTCGTGCGCAGCGATGTCAGTGACTAGAACTCGTTGTTTGTCTGAATGGCCATAACAAGTGGCCTCAACGGAAGTTGTTTACTTTCTGAGGAAAAAGATGAGCATGCTGAAAAGCCCCGTTGTCCCATGGTGTGGCTCGTACTCAGTTCGCTCTCTGGCTACGCTTTAACTGCTTGTGTTGCGTTTGTTGCTGCTGCTCTACAAATTAGTGGAGGTGCCGGGTACAACAGGAAATATGAAACTTCGCAATCGGACACTACAACACGTCTCCTGTATGCCGGAACAAAGACCACATCCTCAAACTCAACCCGGTGCCACGTTGACTACCGTGGTCTGCCCTGGCCCGTAACGTCAACGCGCCCGACCCATCCTGAGGTGTGTAGAATACCATGACCTAGAAGACTGGCTCGCTGACTACGACCGGGAGAGCATCGACAACCACTGGGACGACACCGAAAAACTTAATTAGGTGTTTTTTAGTGGTCTCGCTAGCGTGTGGTAGCGAAGCCACTAAAGTGATCTGATGGCGTGGGCGGCCTTTAGAACTAACGTTATGGAGGTATTCCGGCACCCCGTCGTTCACAAGCTTCGCGCGGAAGGTTTGCGTGGTCGTGAGCAATAGTGCAAGGCGACAGGTAGAGGTTATAAAGGATACCTTCTCTACCGCTGTAACCGCGTTGACATCATAATGGCTGATGCCGAGAAGATCAGGCTTACCCTAAAAGGCATTGAAGATGACGCGGCCTTCCAGATGCTTTTGGCTAAAAATCCGGCAACAGTGTCTGCACTTATTCGTCTCTTCCAAACCTTCGATGAACTATGCAAACAACGCGTAACCACCCGCCAATCTCTTCTACAGGCCACTTCAATGCGGAGCTTGTCTGTGGCCCCGGATAACACTTCGCTTTTGCTACCGATCAAGGAGTTCATCCGTGATGAGGTTACTCGTCAGCTTTCTCAGATACCGCTTATACACGGCTAGCAGAACTTAGACCATTGGCACAGGGAAGACAACCGTCGGATTAGTTTTTATTGTGGCGAGGTTGGACACGTGGCCAGTTCCTGTCGCCTACTTACACCGAACATCTCCAAAAACGTGCGGCCATATGCACCAGGCTTCCAACAAAGCCGCCATTATTCGGATACCTTTAATCTCCTCCTGCCACCCAGACCACTTTCTGTGCTCGCCGTTCAGTTTCTCCTCACTGCCGCTACCTTTCTTCCATGCAAGGTAGGCGGATCCCTCTGCACTATGAAGACTAAAAATTGCAGTTCTAGAGGCAAGAATTACAGTGTCAGCGAAATGTATAAGGCCTGACTGTTTCCTGAAAAACGTCATTGAAGTCGCAATAGAAGGAACATTGACGGTTGCACTTGTCAACACCGGCCATAGATTTGAGCGACAGATGCCTGTATTTGCCGCTAAATTACAAAAATGACGACAACGCTTTCTGGACTTTTCCTTCGGACTGCGAACGCGCTGCACGTCGAACCACCTGGCGCCTCCATCACTCGTGTCGTGATTCAGGAGGTTTTGCATGTCATCTAATTCACTGTGTTTCCATTATGTTTTTAAGGCGTCATATTAGACTGGAATTTTCTCTCCGCACATCATGCGATCATCGACTATGCCCGCACTGAATTCTGGCTCTTTCAATTTTTGAAAGATATTATTAATGACAAGAGCCCTCTGGGAAATCTTGTCATTAAATCTCTTGTATCTTTTGTGACTATGTAGACGACGGCACAATGCTCATCGCGCCTTCTGAAGTCTTGGTTCGCCGCCGATCACTACCACTGCCGTTCGCCGTCCTGAAATTGAAAAGTGGCCACCAGCTCATGTGCGTTTCAAACCCCTTGGCTGATCCAAATTCTTTACCATTTCTTTGAAATATCGGAAAGAGCAGAGCTATCCGCTTCACCTTAAAATTTGAAGCAATGGGCGCCACCTTTTATCTTACCGCTCTCCAGCCCATCGTCTCCTCAGTCACTACCGCGTTATCTTACGCCATGTATTGCCAGTAACCTTACGACGATGAATCGAGAGGAAGTTGTTGACTTGACACACGGGATAGCTTCCTCTTTTTACTGTTAAGCAACGTCACTCGGCCGTACAAGGTCTCTTTCGCACACTATCGACATTGGGAGCCAAGCACCCATTCGGCAGCAAGCTACCTAGTATCGACGAACAACAACAGACACGCAGGCGATGACCAGTAGAACGATATTTCCACGAGGAAGTGACGTTAAAGAACACAGTAGCAATACTGTGAAAAACAAAACTAACTTTTATTGGGCGAACCTGTGGCCACAAAGACAGGCTACACTTAAAGCACAACGATAGCAGCGAACACAGTCGGCGATCGTCGAAAATCTGATCAGTGGGTCAAGCGCGCCGGCTTTTATACATTAGTCGTCGAATTTTCCAGAGTAATCGATGGGACCCGCGTGCCTTCGACAAAATTCTACACTATTCGCGTTGCACATACATGCAGTCAGATTACACAAGGTTTGGCGACAACAGACAGCGGATAGAAGCATCGATAACATTCTAGAAACATCCGATAGACGTAGCGTCCTACGCTGAGCGATAACATTTCTTATAACGGTGCTCACCCGTAAAAGATAAACGAGTCCGCGTGTCAATTCCCCCTAATCAAAAGGCATCGTCCCGATGCTGCAAACACAACAGAAGAGTGAAACACAAAAGGACACTTATTAAACAAAGTAACAAAACAGCAAAGAAACAACGTCCAAGGCGACACAGTCCAAAAAAGTCAAAGTTCAGCTATGCGAAGTCCCGCAAGTTCATTAGCGCTGGTGGAACGGCTTAAGTCGCGCAACATGAACTACTTCAGGTCGTGAGTGGCGCCGCTGTGATAGCGTAATGCCGTCTGGCACGATATCATAGTCGAGTGCGCCAATGCGTCGGATGACCTTCTATTGTCCGTAATAACGGCGTAAGTTTCTCGCTATGTCCGCCTCACCGTATAGGGGTCCAATCCCAAACACGGTCGCCGGGCAGGTACTAGACGTAACATCGTCGAATGTTGTAGTGTCGGCTGTCGGTCCTCTGTTGATTCTTGATCCGCGGGCGGGCGAGCTGTCGGGCTTCGTCGGCGCACTGGAGAAAGGTGGCGACGTCAAGATTCTCTTCGTCGCAGACGTGCGGCAGCATGGTGTCAAGAGTAGTCGTCGGATTGCTGCCGTAAACCAGCTTGAACGGCGTGGACTGTGTTGTTTCTTGCACCAACGTGTTATAGCAAATGTTACGCAGGGCAGGACTGCGTGCCTCGTACTGTGCTCGACGTCGACGTACATTGCTAGCATGTCGGCGAGGGTTTTGTTCAGGTGCTCCGTGAGACCATTCGTCAGCGGGTGGTAGGCAGTTGTCCTCCTGTGGCTCGTCTGGCTGTATTGCGGAATGGCTTGGGTGATCTCTGCTGTAAACGCCGTTCCTCTGTCGGCGATGCGGACTTCTGGGGCACCATGTCCCAGCAGGGTGTTTTCGACGAAACATTTCTCCACTTCGGCTGCACTTCCTTTAGGTAGAGCTTTAGTTTCAGCGAAGCGGGTGACATAGTCCGTCACCACGACGATCCACTTATTTCCGGATGTTGACGTCGGAAACGGTCCAAACAAATCCATCCCGATCTGCTGAAATGGTCGGCAGGGACGTTCAATCGGCTGTAGTAATTCTGCTGGCCTTGTCAGTGGTATCTTGCGTCGCTGACAGTCTTGGCATGTCTTGACGTAACGGGCGACGTCGGCGGTCAGACGCGGCCAGTAATTACTTTCCTGTATCTTCGACAGCGTCCGGGAGAATCCCAGGTGCCCAGCGGTTTGATCATCGTGTAGGGCGTGCAGTATGTCTGGACGCAGCGCTGATGGTAGAACAAGAAGGTAGCTGGCACGGACTGGTGAGAAGTTCTTCTTCACGAGCAGGTTGTTTTGTAGTGTGAACGAAGATAATCCGCCCTTAAATGCTTATCGTACAACTTCGGTATTCCCTTCCAAATACTCGACGAGGCCTTTTAGCTCCGGATCTGCTCGTTGGGGTTTAGTGAAATCTTCCGCGCTTATTATTCCAAGGAAGGCATCGTCGTCCTCGTCGTCTTGCTGCGGGAGATCGAGGGGGGCGCGTGATAGGCAGTCGCCGTCAGTGTTTTCGTCGGGACTTGTAGATTACCGCGACGTCATATTCTTGCAGTCTCAGGCTCCACCGCGCCAGCCGTCCTGAAGGGTCCCTTAAGTTAGCTAGCCAACACAACGCGTGATGGTGGCTGACGACATTGAATGGCCTGCCATAGAGGTAAGGGCGGAATTTTGCTGTAGCCCAAATGATGGCGAGGCATTCCTTTTCAGTTGTAGAATAATTGCCTTCCGCTTTTGACAGCGACCGGCTAGCATAAAATATCGCCCGTTCAAGTCCTTCTTTCCTCTGGACTAGGACGGCACGGAGGCCTAGGCTACTGGAGTCAGTGTCGATTTCGGTATCGGCGTCTTTGTCGAAGTGTGCAAGTACTGGCGGCGACTGCATGCATCGTTTGAGTTCTTGAAATGCGTCGGCCTGCGGCGTTTCCCACTTGAACTCGAATCACATTTGATTAGATGTGTTAACGGCTCTGCGATGCGTGAAAAATCCTTGACAAAGCGCCTATAGTAGGCACACATACCAAGGAATCTACGCACTGCCTTCTTGTCGATGGGGTGCGGGAACTTTGCGATGGCAGCTGTCTTCTGCGGCTCGGGGCGCACTCCAGATTTGCTGATGACGTGGCCTAAGAATAGAAGCCCATCGTAAGTGTAGCGGCACTAGTCTGGCTTGAAAGTAAGCCTCGATGACTTGATGGCCTCTAGTACTGTCGCAAGCCGCTTAAGGTGATCGTCGAAATTGCCGGCGAAGACGACGACGTCATCCAAGTAAACAACACAGGTCTGCAGCTTCAGTTCTGCTAAAACCGTGTCCCTCACGCGCTGGAACGTTGCAGGCGCCGAGCATAGTTCAAATGGCATAACCTTGAACTCATAGAGGCCGTCTGGCGTGACGAAGGCGGTCTTTTCGCGATCTCTTTCGTTGACTTCTATTTGCCAGTAGCCGGACTTGAGATCCATCGATGAGAAGTATTTAGCGTTGCAGAGCCTATCCAATGCGTCCTCTACCGTGGGAGGGGGTATACGTCCTTCTTCGTGATTTTGTTCAGTCGACGATAATCGACGCAGAAACGTAGGGTTCCGTTCCTTTTCTTCACTAAAACAACTGGAGACTCCCACGGGCTTTTCGACCACTCGATGATGTCGTCGCGCAGCACTTCGCCCACTTGTCTTATAGCTTCGCGTTCTTGCGTCGAAACTCGGTGAGGGTTCTGGCGGGGTGGTCGAGCGCACTCTTCGGGTATTATGCGGTGCTTTGAGACTGGTGTTTGTCGTATCCTCGATGACGTCGAAAAGCAGTCTTTGTTTCGTCGAAGCAGTCTTCTGAGCTGTTGCTGCGTAATCACGGGGAGACGGATATATGTCGAAGTCTGACTCGGGAACTACGGTCGTGGGGGTAGATGCGACAGAATCCGAGAGGGCAAACGCATTGCTGGTTTCCAGATTTTCCTCGATCTATGTGAGCGTCGTACCCTTGTTGATGTGCTTGAATTTCTTGCTGAAGTTTGTCAGCAACACTTTCTTGTTTCCTCCTGCATTCGAGCGATCCCTTTCGCGACGCAAATTTCACGGTCGAGCAGTATACGTTGGTCGCCTTCGATGACGCGTTCTACGTCAGCGGGCGTTTTGGTGCCGACCGAAATAACAATGGTGCAGCAAAGCGGGATGCTCACTTGATCTTCGATCACCCTCAAGGCGTGGTGACGACGAGGGCTCTCCGGCGGCATCGCTTGATCTTCCAACAGCGTTCTTGACTTCGACTTCAGGTCGATGATTGCGCCGTGTTGGTCCAGGAAGTCCATACCGAGAATGACGTCTCGCGAACACTGTTGGAGGATAACGAAGGTGGCAGGGTAAATCCGGTCATGTAGGGTAATTCTTGCCGCGCAGATTCCAGTCGGTGTAATCAGGTGTCCTCCAGTGGTCCGAATTTGCGGGCCTTCCCATGCAGTCTTAACTTTCTTCAACTGCGCGGCGATGGGTCAACTCATGACGGAGTAATCGGCTCCTGTGTCTACTAAGGCGGTGACTGCGTGGCCGTCGAGAAGCACGTCGAGGTCGATGGTTCTTTGTCTTGCGTTACAGTTAGGCCTTGGCGTCGAACACCGCTGCATCGCGTTGACCTGTGGCTGGTACGTGGCATTGTCAGGTCGCCTTTTGTCGGCGTATTCTCTGCTTCCAGACTTCGTCGGGATGGCGGCGAGTCGTTGTTATGTCGTCGAGGTAGTCTCTTCGTAGTCTTAGTGGGCGACGGAGGATCTGCGTCAGTTCGACGATCCGCAACCGAACCTCCATCGGTTGCTGGCTTTTGGTTTTCCGGACATGGGCTCACTGATCGGCCGTGGGCTGGACAAGTGTATGGACGGCGCTGCGGCGACAAGTAGCGGCCTGGTGACAGCGAATGGGACGGTCGTCTTGGGCTCCACTGAGTAGCGGCGAGGCAGTCACGAGGGCGTAGCGGCGAGACGATGTCACGAGGGCGTTCACCTTCCCTCGGGCGCGGTGCATTGACGGCGAAGCCTCGCAATCCCAGGTCGCGGTATGGGCATCGGCGGTACACATGGCCGGCTTCGCCGAAGTGGTAGCAGAGCGGGCGGTGGTCGGGTGCGCGCCAAATATCCGTCTTCCTCGCGTATGCACTGTGCGATGGGTGGCCATGCTGGCGGCGGCGGCGGCGGAAGAAGTAATTGCGGCGTTACAGGGCCCTGGCGCTGTGGTGGAGGGGGGCCTTGACGGCGTGCGATGGCGGCGTAGGTCATCGCTTCTGGCTGGGGCTGCGGTAATTGAGGTTGCACCTCAGGAACTCCAAGTGATCGCTCAACGTCATCTTTCACGATGTCAGCGATCGAGGTTAATTGAGGCTGCGACGAAGGGAAGAACTTGCGCAGTTATTCGCGCATAATGGCCCCGATGGTCTCTTAGAAATCACTGGAGCCAGGTGCTTGAATGCCACTGAGGGTTTAGCACCTGGCAGTTATATTGCCTAGTCATCATCATCAACCTGGTTACACCCACTGCAGGGCAAAGGCCTCTCCCATACTTCTCGAACAACCCCGGTCATGTACTCATTGTGGCCATGTCGTCCCTGCAAAATTCTTAATCCCATCCGCCCACCTAACTTTCTGCCGCCCCCTGCTACGCTTCCCTTCCCTTGGAATCCTGTCCGTAACCCTTAATGACCATCGGTTATCTTCCCTCCTCATTACATGCCCTGCCCATGCCCATTTCTTTTTCTTGATTTCAACTAAGATGTCATTACCTGGCGTTTGTTCCTTCACCCAACCTGCTCTTTTCTTATCCCTTAACGTTACATCCATCATTCTTCTTTCCATAGCTCGCTGCGTCGTCCTCAATTTAAGTAGAACCCTTTTCGTAAGCCTCCAGGTTTCTGCCCCGTAGGTGAGCACTGGTAAGACACAGCTGCTATAGACTTTTCTCTTGAGGGATAATGGCAACCTGCTGTTCATGATCTGAGAATGCGTGCCAAACGCACCCCAGCCCATTCTTATTCTTCTGAATATTTCTGTCTCGTGATCCGGATCCGCCGTCACTGCCTGCCCTAAGTAGATGTATTCCCTTACCACTTCCAGTGCCTCGCTACCTATTGTAAATTGCTGTTCTGTTCCGAGACTGTTAAACATTATTTTAGTTTTCTGCAGATTAATTTTAGACCCACTCTTCTGCTTTGCCTCTCCAGGTCAGTGAGCATGCATTGCAATTGGTCCCCTGAGTTACTAAGCAAGACGATATCATCAGCGAATCGCGTGACTAAGGTATTCCCCATTAACCTTTATTCCCAATTCTTCCCAATCCAGGTCTCTGAATACCTACTGTAAGCACGCTGTGAATAGCACTGGAGAGATCGTATCTCCCTGCCTGACGCCTTTCTTTATTGGGATTTTGCCTAGTGCGCATTTATAAAGTTTTCTGAATCGTCGTTGCCTCTGCCAACAACTCAGCTACTGTCTTCGGTGGGTTTCGGATTAGTCCGGCGCAACGTTCTTGCTTTATGCCTCGCATCAAGAAACGCACTTTTATCTCTTCGGGCACTTTCCGGGTGGCGATGGTCTCATGAAGTAGTTGGCCTCTTGCTTCCAGCAGATCTTCGGCTGTTTCTTTTCGGACAAAGCTCGTGAACGTCCTCATGAAGTTACTGCGGAACAGGTCCCATATTGGAAGGGTGGACTCCCGGTTCTCGAACCAAGTCCTCGTGGCATCTTCCAAGGAGAAGTACACATGTCGTAGCTTATCCTCAGAGGTCCAGTTGTTGAAGGTCGAGATCCTTTCGAAGTTTTCGAGCCAGGTTTCCGGATGCTCCGACGTAGCTCCACGGAAGGTAGGGGGCTCTCTGGGTGACACTGGGGCTTCCATTGTGGTTGTCTTGGCCACAATCTTCTTAGTCTTCTCAGGTAGAAGCCTGTGTTCCGGGGGCAGCTGTTGTAGGCGGCGCCTTCTCGATGGTCCGGGACTACGTTGGTGCTCTGTTTGTGGTCCGGGCTTGGATCACGGCTTGTGGGGGGTGTCCGGTACATGGACGAAAAGCACCTCCACCAGATGTCACGTGATAGTGACGTTAAAACCCCGTAGCAATACTGTTAAAGACAAAACTAACTTTTATTGGGCGAACCTATGTCCACAAGGACAGGCTACACTTAAAGCACAATGATAGCGGCGAACACAGTCGGTGATCGTCGAAAATCTGGTAAGCGGGTTAAGCGCGTCGGCTTTTATACATCAGTCGTCGAATGTTCCGGAGTAATCGCTGGAACGCGGTTGCCTTCCACAAAGATCTACACTATTCGCGTCATACAAGCATGCAATCAGATTACACAAGGTTCGGCGACCACAGTCAGCGGATAGAAGCATCGATAACATTATAGAAGCTTCCGATACATATAGCTCGTCCTCCGCGGAGCGATAACTTTTCTTACCAAAGCTCTCACCCGTAAAAGATAAACGAGTCCACTTGTCCATACGCTCAACGCCATGTCATCCAGTCTTATAGTAGACCCTGGTCACCACCACTCATCTTAGTTAAAAAAAGACCGTAGCACACTATTTGGCGTTGATTATCGAAGGTTGAACAAGAGAGAGAAAAAACATTTATTCGAACCATCGAGGTTGTTGAGCTTGAGATCGAGTGGGTGGTGTCCTCATTCCAGGACTCCACTGGCCATGGCTGCTCGACGTACTTTCTGGACGAGAGCTTCTTGTCCCGCCAGGGTATCGCCGGTCAGCTGTACCTCCCACCGATGCTAAACAAGATTACCCGAAAGGGTGTATAACCATTGTCGCGTACAGATGACGCACTTGAATGTTTGCAAGGAGCGGAACTCTTTGCTCCTTATCTCTGTGCTGTGGCTACTGGTGCGTACCCATGGCTGATTCTGACTCTTCAAAAGCCGCTTTTGTAACAGCAGACTGCTAGTTCGAATTCACTGCGTTGCCGTTCGGTGTCTCCAACGCGCTCTCCACCTTTGAACACATGGTGGACGGCATCCTGCGCGGCCTGAAGTACTATACTTGTCTCTGCTACCTCGATAACGCTGTCTTCGTTTCCGCAGATTTTCCGACCCATGTTCGCAGTTTACATTTTGGTGGAGTGCCAGAACCAGAGGACAAGCGTAGCAGGCACATTGAGCGGGCTAGAGCGTGCCGTGCTCGCGCTGTGAGAACACGTCACCAAACATTATTTTCGTCATTTTTTTGTAGTGACGACCGAGAATAGTGATCTTCAGCGTCCGCGCATAGTGGCGTAATGCAGGCATTATGGAATCGGGGTGTAGACGAGCCATATGTAAACGTACTGAATGATATCTATAGCGGCTCCACAGCCACCGTTGTCCTCCATATAGAAAGCAACCAATTGGCCGCGTCTGACCGTCGACATCGCCCGTTGTGTCAAGACATGCCGAAACTGCCAGTGACGCAAGACACCACCGACAAGGCCAGCAGGATTACAGCAGCCGATCGAACCTCCTTGCCGACCATTCCAGCACATCGGGATGAATTTGTTGGGATCGTTTCCGACGCCAACATCCGGAATAAGTGGATCACCGTGGCGACAGACTAGCTCACCCGCTTCGGTGACACTAAAGCTCTACCAAAAGGCAGCGCAGCAGAAGTGGCGAAATTTTTCGTCGAGAACATCCTGCTTCGACATGGTGCCCCAGAAGTTCTCATCACCGACAGAGGAATGGCCTTTGCAGCAGACCTCACCCAAGCCATTCCGTAATACAGCCAGACAAGCCACAAGAGGACAACTGCCTACCATCCACCAACGAATGGTCTCACGGAGCGCCTGAACAAGACCCTCGCCGACATGCTAGCAACGTACGTCGACCTTAAGCACAAGACGTGAGACGCGGTCCTGCCGTATGTAACCTTCCCTTACAACACGGCGGTACAAGAATCAACACAGATCACGCCGTTCAAGTTGCTTTACGGCAGGAACCCGACGATGAAGCTCGACGCCATGCTGCCGCACGGCACTGACGAAGAGAATGTTAACGTCGCTAACTATCTCCAGCGCGCTGAAGAAACTCGACAGCTCGCCCACCTACGGAACAAGAACCAGCAGCGTACCGCCAGCCGACACTACAACCTCCGACGAAGCTACGTCGAGTACCAGCCCGGTGACCCTGTTGGGGTTCGGACTCCGATGCGCCGACGAGGACTCAGTGGGAAACTATTGCAACGCTATTTCGGACCCTACAAGGTCATCCGACGTATTACCGCACAAGACTATGAGGTCGTGCCAGACGGCATTCCGCATTCACATCGGCGCCGCACACGATCTGAAGTGGTCCACGTGGTGCGTCTCCAGCCCTTTTACGAACGCTGACGAACTTCCTTAGCTTGTTGTTTCTTTCCTACGTATATTTTTGTTTATTACTTTCGTTTTCACCATTGAGTCGATGCTTTTAAGACGGGGGTATTGACACGTGTACATGGTTACCTTTTTCGGGTGACCACGTTTCACCGCCTAAATGTTATCACGCAGCGCAGAACGCGCCTGCATGTATAGGAAGTTTCTGGAACGTTATCGATGCTTCCATCCGCTGTCTGTGACCGAGCCTTGTGTAATCTGATTGCATGTGTGCGCGACGCGAATAACGTTGAACTTCGTGGAAGGCAGGCGGATCCCAGCCACAACTCTGGAACATTCGACGACTGATGTATAAAAGCCGACGCGCTTGACCCACTGATCAGATTTTCGACGCTCGCCGACTGTATTCGCCGCTATCATTGCGCTATAAGTGTAGCCTGTTTTTGGTGGGCACAGGTTCGCCTAATATAAGTTAGTTTTGTCTTTCACAGTATTGCTACTGTGTTCTACACTGTCACCACCACGTGGCAATATGTCACGAAGACTTATATCAGTTAGAAGCTGTGTTTATCGCCGTCCGCTGAATGCTCCTGCAGCAAACATTAAATATATTTTCTATCTATGCAACGCCTCACATACTCAGTTGGAGGAACACTCGCCTTGGTTGCTCAGAGGCTGTGTTGGGCTGCTGAGCACGAAGTCGCCGGATTGAATCTCGGCCACGGCAGCCGCATTTCGATGGGGACGAAAACACCCATGTGCTTAGATTTAGGAGCACGTTAAAGAACCCCAGTTGGTTGAAATTTCAGGAGTCCTCCACTACGGCGCGCCTCATAATCAGAAAGTGGTTTTGGCACGTAAACCCCATAATTTAACATTTAATTTAGTTCGACGCATCCAATGGCAATCAAAATTTTTATTCATGATAAAATAGAAATGTTACGTTATTATATGCGTAACTCCTTATTCCACATTACCTTTTTGATATTGCGGAGGAAAATATGTATGGGGACTTCAGAGATAGTTCCGAAGTGTATGTACAAACAGCTGGAATTTCTAATGAATTCATTCAGTCCTGTTGTGAGTTCAGACAAAAGTAAATTAAGCTAATATTATGTTATTGCTGAACTGGTGAACAAAGCTGGTTAAGTTCATGTGCAGGCTTCACCATATGAGAGCAGACGCGCCATGCTTTGTCGTCTCATATTTCTTTTCTGCAATCTTTCGAATGGCACGTAAAATACTTACTCTAGAAAGTCTCGAGTGCACTCCTTTGTTTCTTTGTTGTGTGAAAAATCGCACCGAATTTCTGACGAAGGTGTTTCTTTTGGTGTTCATTTGCGCATTTTACCCTAGTGCCTTTTATGTTTGATGGAACATTGTGCATGCTGAAAAGCATCAACAATGCATCTTTTTCGGCTACCCCCAATAGATAGAATGACTATTTTTTTATTTCTCTCAGGCTCGCATTGTTGAAGAGTAAGGGTCGCAAGCAAGTTCATTTTGCCGAGGTGTGCCCTGGATATGTAAGTATAATTTATACTACACTAAGTGGCTCACGATTTAATCTTTTATTCGTCTTGCATAAGTGCCTATGTGAAAATAAGAATAAGCTAGAAGGGTATAAACACCCAGTTGGAGTCAATCAAAAACGATGCCCTCCTGAGAGAGGTGGAGCTCAGAATGGGGCGGTGTTAATGCACTCGGATCTCTTCGCGCCACCCCTCGGGAGAGGGTAGTAGGAGGACCTTCTGACCCCTGCAAATTTACAATGAAGCTGTAAGCTTCTTTTCGGTCGGCAGTTTTCGAGGGCTTGGGCTCACCCAAAATTAGTACCGCAGTCGCTAGGCGACGGTACTAACAGAGAGACCTCTAGCGGCAGCTCGAAATGTCATTTGTCTTTTAGTTTCTGCGCAACAGAACTATTTTCTCGTACATTCTAATTACAGCCTGAAGCTATATTGTCCTCAGCTTCTGTGTAAGTCGTACTTTACGAGTTTTCCGACACAATTTACTTTGAGAAATTCAGTTAGTTCAATAAGCCACTCGCGCTTGGTGATCTAATCAGACATGCTATACATGCTTTTCATCAAGAGTTTTTGCGTGTATTTCCTATGTCTCTTTTCTCCCTTGCTTTCTTTGCAGCAGTTAAATAAAGGACTGTTATTTTTATGGACTGCTGAACGGTTGAAGCTACCGTCCACTTTAAACCCAAGCGCTTCTCGAAGGTCTTCGTTTACTATAGTTCTCGCTGGATGAATCCCTTCGCTATATGTTGGAATATGCTGAGTGGCCTCAGGATTTTTGCCGCAGCATACACATGCCTCATCTAGTTTGGAATATTTACTCCGGTAGGATTTCATTCTTAGGCAACCGGCTCGGGCAAGGCACTGTGTTATGGTACAAGTTATCGCTTCTAATTTCTTTTCTCTTACTCTGATAAATCTTCATGGTGCTTTTTCTTTTCAGTCTCTGCATCCAATTAACTGCCTCTATTTCGCTCACTTCCTTTCTGATGACTCCTACAGTATCATTTACCCTGTACTTGGTTGCCAACTTTCTTGACCTCTTCCTGAATTTCGTGTCCATGCTTTCCAATACAGAAGCTTGCGCACATCAGCTGCCCATTTATTTCATGCACGTTGCTGAGCCTTTCTTCAAAACTAATTTTGCTACGGGCTTCTCTTACCTTATCTTATACGACCTCAAATATATCCGCCCAGATACACATTGAACCAGCTACAGTCTGGTGCCAGGCCCAGCAGCACCAACGCTATGCCCGTGGAAGCTAGGCGAAGACACCGTTCCTTCAAAAAGGTTGCTCAGTGGGCGTTTGCATTGACTAACCCGCAATAAATATTACCCGCCAAAACCCCTATCCGCTGCCCCCGATCGGCGACGTATTCACGTAAGGCGTGAAGCGACTCTCCATGACTCGTAAATACGAGTGCGGGAGTGAGACACAGCAGTTGCAACCCCCGCCCCCGACCCTTTGTAATTTAACACGATGCCTTTAGGCCTTGTTGACACCAGGTCAAAAAGGCATCATGTTAAATTACAAAGGGCCGTAGGGTGTTGCAGCTGCTTTGTATCGCTCCCACACTCGTGTTCACCTGTGATCGTGATAGTTTTAAATAGAATGACTGAGGTGGTACTTCGTCCTTCTAAATAAAGACATGCTTTGCTAGCTGGAAGAAATAGTCATATTGTCCACCAGCTTCTCTTAGCATTTAGAGCGGCTAGATAAAGTCTTCACGTGTCTCGCGTGCACTTGCATTTAGTCACAAAGAATAGCCGATTTGCATAACAGCCATTAGGAAGAACTATCGCGTTATTAGCATCGCCCTAATCAGCCATACCCCGACAACGTCCTTGATCTCCTGTAACTTCCTCGTCTACGCAATCACAAATACCTTCGTTTTTTTACATGTGTTGTATTAGCGGCGTTTTCTTTATGTTTTCTTTAGAGTAGCTGTAACATTTCCAATGCTCTCGGCCTCCACCGTTCCTGTGGCCTCCGGACTTTAACATGACCTTTGAGACTTTAAAATCACTTCTAGCATCCCGTCCTCTGCCATTTGTTTGAATTCCCTATATCCTTCATAACGAGCGAGAACATGGTATTCGCGTTCTTCTGAACCGAAATAACCACGCTTTCGGGGAGCAATTTGCCGCTTAAGCCAGCCAAACATGCTCCGTTGGTGAACACACTGCGCGCCTTGCTGGAGTGCCAGGAAACAGCGTGACAGAAAAAAAACTTCCTTATGACTAGGAAACCGACACCACATCCCATTTCATCTAGCGTTGTTCGTTAGTTAAGAGGCGCAGTTGTACCACAAATGTTGGGACGTTGCAATACACCCAGGCAATTGTAGCTTAGCCAGTCATGAGAGTGTTTCGCTGCAACAGTAAAATTAGTACAGCAAGTGCCTACCTGCGCTTGTGCTTAGGGGTCCTGAAGGTGCTGTATTGCGGTTTGAAAAATATTACCATTGCAGCAAATCATTATGTATGTTGCGCTCTTAATATAATTCGCACATATTCTGGTATGATTCCATGTCCCTTATGTTACATGGCTTTGATAGTTTCGCCGCCAACTTGTGTCACTGGCGAGTCTGTGGTGTTAGGGTGGAGCATCGTTAGCTGTGTTCAGAGGGCAGCGTTCTAAAACAGCAGTTGGACCAAGTTGGCTCATTTAGTATGTAATACTGTGTATTTGCGGTATTTCAATGAAAATTTTTGATACCAACTTGTGCCGCTGTGCATGTGCCATTCTTCAATAAAGCTGTTTGACGCCAACGTGGGCAACCCGCTTTGTGCCACTGGGCGAATCGCCGCATTTAAATAAGACTCCTCAGCGCCAACCTTTGCCACTAATTATGCGCCTTTCTTTAATGCACCCCTTTTGCACCAACTTGCCTCACAGGGGGTGTGCTGCCCTCCGTGACAAAACAAAACATTTCACACTTTATCCGGTGCTCGGTGAAATTGAAGTCGTGTCATTGATGCAAGTATACGCTCGGACAATCTTATATGGGAGGAGGAGGGGGCAGGCAGCGGTGCAGCAAGAATTACAGGCTGCAGGGCTCCTACCTTGTCCATCGCGCACTGCCTGCATGGATGGATTGATGCATGGACGCTCTAAGCGTCCCTTTTGGAACAGGGCTGTCGGTTTTGCAACCAAGCTCTTGTTCCAGGCACCTCTCTAACAAATTCATCCTGACAAGCTGCGCCGTGAAGCGGCACCTCTGCTAGATGGCTTTGCGTGTCATTGGATGGATGAATGGATGGATGGATGTTATGAGCGTCCCCTTTGGCACGGGGCAGTGGGTTGCGCCACCAAGCTCTTGCTAGTATACTTCCTAATGTCCTACCTAGGTTAAACAAGAAAAAATAAAAAAAAACACTATGAACTCCCACAACCAAATTTTCTGATCCTTTATTGCGAATTTGCTTTTGTACTTCTCCGTATTTTGTCGTGTCCCTACTTTTATCCCACCAATCCTTCAATTTCCTGTTACTAATCCCTATTGCGGGCATGTTTACTTTTACACTGCTCTCGCTGAACCCAAGGGCTTCGAGGAAGTGAGTGGTGCCTAAATGGACCATTGGGTAGACGTCTTCACATTCTAATAAAACATGCTCCATAGTTTCCCTAGGTTTACCACCGCAAGCGCATGTTTCTTCTTCCTTCTTGTATCTCGCTTTATAGGCGCGTGTCCTAAGACATCCTGATCTCGCTTTGAAAAGTAATGAGCTCCCCTTTGAGTTATCATAAATTGTTTCTTTCCTGATTTCGTTTTTTTCCTCTTAAGTAGTTACTCATGGCCGGTTTCTTTTCCATTGCCGCCACCTATGAGATTATTTTACCCTCTCTGACTTTCCGCTTGACGTTCTTTGTTGCGGTGTTGCCCATCCTACAGGCCGCGTACTTGCTGGTAAGCTTCATGGTTCTTTTCCTCCACTGTGAAACAATGCTTTTCCTATACAGATACTCAATTATTACAGATACAGATACTCAATTACAGATACTATATACATACTCAATTTTACTGCGATCTTCCCTCACTTCGAAATTAGTGCAGCCCATATCACCCTGAACAGCTTCATTTGTAGCCTTCCTGTGAGCGCCCAATGCGAGGCGTCCCACTGACCTTTAGTTCCCATCGAGTGCTGATTGTACCCCTGATTTAAAGGAAACCACATCTCTAAAAGTAAGTCCTGGCATCATTACACCTTTCCACATACCTCGGAGCACCTCGTACCTATTGTATCCCCGTAGCACCCTGTGCTTCATAATGGCTACATTTCTCTTCCCCATTACTGTTATTTTTTTCTGTTTTTCCGTATATCTATTGCCTTCGTTTATTCATATAGGAAGGTGTTTAAATTCTCTTACTCAAGGTATTTCCTGGCCCTGTATTGCCACTCTCTATTCACTGTTTTCATTGAATACCTTAACACCTGATTCTCTAACGCTAAATTTCAAACCTAAATTATCGCCTTACGGTACACAGATATTAGCCAGACATTGCAAATCACTTTGCTTGTTAGCTAGAAACAAAATGTCGTCCGCAAAAAATAAACCTGGAAGCTGCTCTTCTACTAATGTACCCGTCTGTTTGTATGAGAGATCAAATCCGATATTACTTACTTCTGGCGCCCTCTCCACCCTCACCATGTACATCATAAACACCAGTGGGGATAAAGGGCACCCTTGCCTCAGGCCCTTGGTTATATAACTTTCTCTTCGCTCCTCGTCCCTTCCCATTGAACGCAAACGCTATTTTCTTGGTAAATCTCTCTTCAAAGCTGTAGACAAGCGTCACCTAAACATTCCCTTTCCAGAATATTCCCCAAGATGTTGTGGTCTACGTTGTCATAGGCTCCTGTAATGCCTAAAAAGTCTACATATAACGGTCTGCTTTCTACTTTTCATATTTCAGTTCACTGAGTAAGAATAAATAAGTTATCTTTTAAACGCCTACCTATTCTGAAGCCATTCTGAAGTTCTCCCAAAATGCCATTACTCTCTGCCCATGCTTGAAGCTTTGATTGCTTGCATTACTAGCCTGTATATTACCGAAGTAATGGTCAACTGTCTATACGAGTCAATTCTATCTTTCTTACCCTTATCTTTATAAATTAAATTTATTATTCTTTTGTTTTCAGCAGATCTTCCTTATGCTTCGTCCAAGCTCACTAATCAGCCTAACGGGAACCTCGTCTTGCCCTGTGGCTGTGCGCTTAGGAATTTTCTCTTCGGCTTTCTTCCAGTTCAAATTTGTCAGCACGAGTTCCTTTTCCATCTGATTCTCTTTCATGCTCTTCGTTTCATCAAATACAACCTGGTAATTGCCTTTAAAATATTCGGCTTGTTTTTTTTCGGGTGCAATTTAGAGCCCCTTCCAGTTTGTTTCCATCTTCATCTAGGATATGTTGCTGTGTTGTTGTTGACTTCCTGCCTAACAATTTTATATGGTTCCCGAATATTCTAGGTGGCACCGTCTTTTTCTCACATATTTCTGAGAACCAAAGTTCACTTTCACCTTCTAGCTTTGATTGCACCAGTATGTGAATCATAGATTTTTCTCCCGGTATATTTCCCATTTACTGGCTACTTCATCCTGCGGCAACTGCGCCTTCATTCCTCATGACACGCAATGCCACCTAGCGGAGGCGCCACTCGATCGCGAAGCGGGTCTGGATGAATGCGTATAAAAGGATCCCCGTTGCATACACGACTCATCCATGATGCGCTTTTATAGGAGCGATACAGTGGGTCACAATATTGCTTGAATGCTAATCACATTAACGTCAATCTTCATCGGGCAATGGTCCGGCCTAATTTACTTATCGTTCGCATTGTCAGGTATTTGTCGAACATTTTATGATTATATTACACGTCACTGCATGAACGGTCATATTTTTATTAAATATGCTAAAGGGACATTTTACAGCCGATTTTTTAGGCCCTTTGTTAGCTCTTTTATGAAATCATTATCTTGGCCCTTGCACTTTTGGCAATATCTAGTTGTAGCTCCAGTAATATTCAATATTTATCCCAACCTAGGAAGACTCTCCGGTTTTTGTGTGTGCCATGTAGTTATTTCCCCTGTTCGGCACGTCATTCATTTTACCGGTGTGAGTCACTACTTGATCTCTGTTGGTTGTCGTCGCCAAACAGCTTGAGTGACCGTCTCGCGCAGTGGACAGCTCACCTACAATGTTACATCTCTACATCATCATCATCATCAGCCTGGCTATGCCCACTGCAGGGCAAAGGCCTCTCCCATACTTCTCCATCTACCCCGGTCATGTGCTAGTTGTGGCCATGTTGTCTCTGTAAACTACCTAATCTCATCTGCCACCCCTTGCTACGGTTCCCTTACCTTAGAATCCAGTCCGTAACCCTTAATGACCAGCGGTTATCTTCCCTCGTCATTACATGTCCTGCCCCTGCCCATTCCTTTTATTTATTTCAACTAAGATGTCATTACCTCGCGTTTGTTCCTTTACCCAATCTGGTCCCTTCTTATCCCTTAATGTTACACCCATCATTCTCCTTTCCATAGCTCGTTGCGTCGTCCTCAATTTAAGTAGAACCCTTTTCGTAAGCCTCCAGGTTTCTGCCCCGTACGTGAGTACTGGTAACACACAGCTATTATGCACTTTTCTCTTGAGGGATAATGACAACCTGCTGTTCATTATCTGATAATGCCTGCCGAGCGTGCCCCAGGCCATTGTGATTCTTCGGATTATTTCAGTCTCATTATCCGGATTCGCGGTCACTACCTGGCCTAAGTAGATGTATTCCCTTACCGATTCCAATGCCTCGCTACCTATCGTAAACTGCTGTTCACTTCCGAGACTTAAACATTGCTTTTGTTTTCAGCAGATTAATTTTTAGACCCACCTTTCTGCTTTGCCTCTCCAGGCTAGTGAGCATGCATTGCAATTGGTCCCCTGAATTACTAAGCAAGGCAATATCATCAGCAAATCGCAAGTTACTAAGGCATTCTCCATTAACTCTTATCCTCTTCTTCCCAATCCAGGTCTCTCAATAAAGACGCCATGTAAACACGCTGTGAATATCATGGAGAGATCGTATCTCCCTGCCTGACGCCCTTCTTTATTGGTATTTTGTTGCTTTTTTTATGGAAAACTACAGTGGCTGTGGAGCCGCTATAGGTATCTTTCAGTATTTGTACATACGGCTCGTCTACACCCTGATTCCATAATTCCTGCATGAATGCTGAGGTTTCGACTGAATCAAACACTTCCTCGTTATTAATGAAAGCTATATTTAAGGCTTTGTTGTATTCCGCACAGGTATCTCTATAGTAACATACAAACTTGGCAAGAAACTCCAGGACATCAATGTACTGCCACGCTGGCCAGTGTCACGTGACTTCACGGCGTCCTCTACCTATGTGCCCCACCTCAGTGAGGCTGTTTCAGGATCGCAGAGCCGTTCCCTTCGCCCGTGAAGATTTCAAGCAACGCCACGCGAGTTGTCATCGACCCGTATGAGGCAACCTGAACATCATTACGCTCATTGGCCTCAAGAATAGTAGTATGTAGGCACCGAACAAACGCCTGCGAAGCCATTTCAACAACTTTTGACTTCATTAGAAGGTACTTTACTGTAATATTTATCACCGCATCAGCCACAAACGGGTTCCTTCCTGTCGTCGTCCCGGCTTCTGGTCATCTAAGATTCTAGGTGACCTGCGTGCTCTTGTCTGGCCTTTGCACAACTGTCAGGAAATACGTTGCATCTTATTCCTTGTATCCACAACATAAATGCTCATCATCCTCTCCCACTGGTCAACTCGGTTGTCTCCCGTGCCCGTCGGGAAAGTTTGAATTTTTTTCAGGATTGATCTATATCGCCTCCTGCTGTTGACTAAAACAAGGAAACATTCAGTTGCAAAGGTTGTCATTTCACATTGCACACTGAGTTTTGCCTCTTTGTTCCGGTGCAACCTGTGATTTGGCAGACTTGCTCCTCCACTTCGCGGTTTTGCGCAATTGAACACATCGCGCTAAGCTTTGCCACGGTAGAACGATATTCCATTTTGGTCTTCTCGAATAAGTTTCCCTCCTATCTGAGCAGGCTCCCACGCGTAACCTGAATGTACTATTTACAGACAAACGGTCTAACAGAGCACAGTCACCGCAGGTTATTAGACACGATAACCATGTACTTATGACCGTTTTAATTGGGATTATCTTTTTTCTATGGTGACGGTTGTCCACACAACGTCATTTTGCGCACAGCTTGATACAGCTTCTTCATTCTATGTCAAAGAACTCGTGCGACTGTATTTGGAGCCACCATTTTCGATGTTCCTGCGTCAGCCAGCACGTTCATTCTCTGAGCATTTGATTTTCCTCTCACCCACTGTCTTGAGATCATACTAGTACGTATGCAATAACATGTAAAATATTTATAGCAAACAATTGTACACTGGTAATTTTGACATTTACTGATTGAATTTTGACCAATTATCGGCCACTGTATTCAAATAACTTTTTTTCAATAACCAATTCTAATAGCCAAACGCATGTCTATACAGGCAAGCACGGCATCTCAATTTTTGTTTCCGCATGTTCCTGGCTCCATCAGATATCGGCCGACTAAAGGAACCGAAGTTGCCTTGTTGATATAGCAAAGGCCACTCAAGATGTGAATGCCACCATATCACCTACGCAAAATTTTTAGAGGTTTCCATTGGCCCAAACCGGGTGGTTTTCCTCAGGTCCCAGCAACAATGAAAGCTGCGCGGTACAGAGGATCAAGGTGCTGAGTAACAACAAGCTGGTTCGCAAGATGTGCGTACGCTACGACACCACCCAGCCTTCTAGCCCGCACAGTGAGAGAGTTTTCATGTCCCTGCTGATGTAATTGCCGTCATAATGATTATTGTCGTCATCAGTCCATCTTTATGTGCAATGAAAGACGAAGGCTTCTCTCAGTGATCTCTAATTAGCTTTGTCTTGCACTAGCTGATTCTGACCTGCCCCTGCACATTCCTTTATCTCATCAACGCACCTAATTTCAAGCCGTCATCGGCTGTGCTTGCCTTCCTTTGGCCCACATTCTGTAACTCTGATGGCCCACGTGTTATCTTCCCTACTTACTACATGGCCTGCATAGCTCTATTTCATTTCAGTTAGTGTACATTAGGATATCTTCGCTAGCCGTTTTCTCTGTGGTACACATTGCTCTGTTCGCCTCTTCTAACATTAGCTCTAGCACTTTGCGTTCCATCGCTCCTTGCACGATCCTTAACGTGTTCTCGCGTTTCATTGTTAACGTCCAAGTTCCTGTCCCGTATGTTGGCCCCGGTAAAACGCAATGATTGTACACCTTTCAAGACGTTAGCAAGCTAACACTCAGAATGCGGTAATGTCTGACGTATGCATTCTAGCCCAGCTTTACTGTTTTGTAACTTTCATCTTCGGGGTCCCTTTTACGTAATTAAACTACAGAAACGTACCTGTATGCAGTCTCTAGAGGCTGACTCGGGACTATAAACTCTTGTTCCCTTCACAGGGTAATAAACGTTATCAGTCTTTGGTATACTAATCCTAAGACTAAGACAATATGTTCATTGTCTTAAAAAAAATCAATAAAGAAAGAAAGAACCGTACTTTTATACTTTCTCGGTTGACGTACTCAAGTTTTGTTGCAATTCAGCCTTGTGTTGCTGAACAGGACATTTTTATCCGCAAAGCAAAGGTTGTAGAGATATTCGACTTTGATCGTCACTGCTAAGCTTTCCCAGTCTAATAGCTTGAATAATTATTCTAAGCTTGCAGTGAATCGCACTTCAGAGTATATTCAGTGGATTGAATAGCACTGCAGATACCCAGCGGCAGCGCAGCATTGGCCAATGTGGTGGTTCAATATGTGACTCGACAGCGGGGGCTAAGAATCTCTCATTCCGGACAGGCCGCTACTGGAAGTTGCATCTGGAAATGTTTACCACGCGAGCCCTCTCAATTGAGGCTAACATATCAGGGCAGTTGCAAGAATTATGAGGCATTGCCTGGGATATTATGGGCCTTAGTGAGGTTAGAAGTACTGGTGAGGATAACGCAGTTCTAACTAACGGTCACCTAGAATCAAGAGCGCTAATTAAGCTACTTGTAATGTTGGATTCTTGGTTATGATACTTCAGCAAAAACACACGACACAAAAAAATCAAGTGCCGAACACGCACGCTGTGTTATGCACTTACTTTCTTTGTCCCTCTTATTTACGCTTAAGTATTGTAACCGTGAATCTAACGGCCACCTATACGGCTAGAAACGTCTCCCAGGTATTACAGAACATGGGCAAGGATTTCGAATTCATAATGAGGTAGCAGACAACATTAATGAATTCTGGAGCATTCCTGAGAGGGTAGTAGTCGTCGTAAGTAGCCTAGTAGGAAATACGAATTAAAGGTAGTGCAAGCCTTTGCTAAACTGACCCTTAGTCACGATCATGAAAAATAGAAGAGTATTATGAAGCTGTCGAATTAGCAGTAAGAAAGGCACAATATCAATATGCTGCAGGCATGGAAGACCTCAGTGCAAAAGAAGTGAAACACAAGGCCAGAGAGAAAACAATTGTCTACTACGTCATTGATTTTAGGACTTGTAAGGAGGAGCATTGGTAGGATTTAGGGAAGCGAATAGGCTCTGAATAGTGAATGCCTTTCCCAAGAAGCGCAGTCACAGCAAGTGCACTTGGAAAAGCCCTGGTTGAGACAAGAGGAATGAAAGAGATTTCATGGTCTCTGCCAATTCCAGGATAGTGCAGTATGTAGAAGGGTTAGGTAGGGGCAAAATGCACTGTCAAGAGGCGACTGATATTTATAATTACTGTCAATTTGAAGAGACAAATAAGAAAGAAATGCAGTCTAGATATAGTAGGAGCAAAAGCAGATGAATTGAAGCTGGTGCTCGCAAACAAATATGCAGCTCTAGAGCAGGAAGTCGAACAGATAACATAGAGGTATTGAATGCAACAAGCACTATGCGGATTTTAGAAGCCGGTATTGAATTGGGAAATCGGGTCCAACAGCAACCAGTAGGCATGCTCTCCCATGTAACACAGTACCTTATGATCAAACGACAAATCATGGAAGTGTCTTGATCAGATAGAATTCGCTGAACTGCGAAAGCTGGTAAACGAAAAATGTTCGAAATTATAGCGTAGCAAAAATTGGGGAAGCAGTAAAAGAGAGGCGTAGCGGAAAAGTAGTTATCAGAAATTTTGCATCAAACAGGGCAAGGTGTATGCAGTGAAAGATAAGCAGGTTAAGGTCATCAGTAATTTTGATGGTGTAGTAAAAGCAGAATAAGAATGCTCTACTGGACTGTAGAGTGCCGAGAGCGTCCGAACTAACGATAAAGTTAGAAGAGCCTTGCAAGACAGGATTCGGTGGCAAACGGTCGGAGATTATGGAACAACAGTCTACTTAATCAAAGATGGAGGAGATATGATACTTCAAAAGTTTGGGGCCATTTATACGCTGTGCCTGACAACTTCAAGTGTACCAGAACTGGAAGAATGCCAACATTATACTAACCCACAAAAAGGGAGACGTTAAAGATTTGAAAAATCATAGGCCCATTACCTTACTTCCAGTATGATATAAAATATTCACCAAGAAGATAATTTCCAATAGAATAAGGGCAACACTTGACATCAGTCAACCAAGAGTACAGGCTGGCTTCAGGAAGGCATACTGTACAATGAACCACACCTATGTTATCAATCAGGTAATTGAGAGATCTTCAGAGTGCAACCAACCTCTGTATATGACATTCATAGACTACGAAAAGGCACTTCATTCAGTACAGATGCCAGCAGTCATAGAAGCATAACGTAATCAAGTAATACAGGTGGCATACTTTAATATCTTCGCATATCTTCGCATATATCTACACATTCCACAGTTATCTTTGTTCTCCACATGAAAAGCAGAAAAGTATCTGTCAAGAAAGATGCCAGGCTGCTGAAGCATTTACCCTAGAAAGGAGGGAAATTGAACGATGAATTATTTTAAAAGGAATATGAGATGTGGAAATTCTGCAGGTGCTTTTTTCTTTGCAAATAGTTTAACCTAACCGTGGTGGCGGATCTCTGCTTAGAATAGTAGTCAGCCATCTACATGCAGGTTGCTGACACCAGTCCTGCTGCCTTTCCTCCGTCGCGCCGTCCTAGCTTTGAAAACGCATGTCTCATGTTTAACAGTAATACCAGCTGGAGCGCGGCCACCGTAAATAGGGCGAGTTGGCTTTGTGGGAAAGCCTGCTTACAAAATTTCGCATATCACCTAGTGTTCGTAAATATACCCAATGTATGGGGGGCTGCAGAGGATGCAGTAAATGGGCCAGTACAAATCGTTTTCTTTGCGGTTTCTGCGCAATGCCAAAAATCGTCTCAATCAAAGTTACGCAAAAGTATTCTTTACTTTTTATGAATCACTCAGTTACTTTTGTGTGACAGTACTTAGTAACTGTTTGAATTGCATTTTATTTAAATAAGTGTAAGCGGTAATTTTTTTCACTAACGTGCACAAGTCTGGCTGAGCCAGCATAAGAGCATGCCGCTGCAGCTTAAGGAGAGCGAAACCTTCGCTGAAATGAACATGGCTTCGTCGCATTGTTCAGCTCAAGTGTTCAAGTCTTGCTGCGGACTCCAGTTTGCATACCTGGCTATCGAACCACATTACTTGTGATTTTTTTCTTATTTTTACATAAAAAAACTTTTGAGCAGTGCATCCTCATTGCAATAAACATGTGTCCGCTGCCTTTTTGGCGCAGGAGTATCCAAACAATAGTCGCAAGGCGCGCCGCGTAATATTTAGGTCGCGGTTCATAGCACTTGCTTTGGCTCACTTAAGTTACTCGTGAATCTTTGTTGCGTGGACGTCTCTGTCAAGATCGGTGGAATGTACTAGGAGAGCAAGAATAAATAAACTGTTTGCTCGAAACGATATTCGTTAGCGAAATGCGATACTATCGCCCTTACGGGGACCAGTCAAGCCGACATCGATCGGATGAACAGAGTGCACTGTTGAATCGAGTACAACTTATCTTAGTATTGATCCACGAGAAAGGGTCCGTTGTCATACAGGCGCGTTATTGAGAATTTAAATTGGTACAGGTGCGATATATTGGACAAAATTTGTTTGATTTGTCCAAAGGAAAATCAACTAGGTACTTGTACCAAATGTTGACACAAACACTTGACTCATCGAAAGTGCTTTTTTCAACTTTACCCCGAACGTTCGACGTTTTCTTTTAGAAACATAACAAACGAAACAAGTCGAGGCCGTACTTCCGATTGTGCTCACTTGTAGTTAAACTGTGTGCACCACTCAAACTTCTTTTAAATCACAGTTTTAGTTGTGCTCAGTTTCAATTGTGGAGGAAATTGTTTACAGAACAGGCACTTAGGTGCACTTTACAATATTAAATCAAAAACTGAATCTTTTGTAATTCATGGATTTCAACTGTCAATCATTTTATTTAGGCCATATCTTGTGAGTATTGAATCCGAGTAATGTTCGCCAATATTTATTGACTTTGCTTATGTGCTCGTGTATAATCTTTGTTTTGTGTGTTTGGTTTCATGCTTTCAGTGTGATGAAAATGACTTGGGGAGCTGGTGTTCTCCAAACTGCCGGTGTCGGGTCTTGGGTGTGGTTCATCCGCCCATATACTTATGTTTTGAGGAAGGCAAACCACTTCCGCTTGGATTCAAGGAATTCTGACGCACATTTTCCTGTGCCTGTATTCTATAGCTGCACTTAAATTAAAACAAAGGTAAAGCTGAAATAAAACGTTCACCTGTTTTTTATGGCTGTTGTATTGTTTACAAATGTATGATATCGACTGGTGGGGCTGATACAGTACTGACTAACCGTTTCATCCTTTCTACAGAGGATTCCCAGATAAGAAGCAGTACAGGGTAGCATTCCTAATCCACAACGACTTCGTGGGCAGTATTGACGAATTCTTCAGCAATAATTCAAGAGTAGTAGCAGTAATAAATCTAAACACGAGGTTTAAGATAGGCGCAGTGCATGCCTACGCTCCAACCTTGTGTCACGATGATGAAGAAATAGAACAGTTTTAAGATGTTGAAATAGCAATGAGAAAAGTGCAAACTCAGTATGTTGTCGTCATGGGCAAATTTAAAGCAAAAGTGGGGAAAACGCAGTCTGGTGCACAAGCAACTGACAAATACGGCTTCGATTCGATTCTAGTACAGTTAGAGAAGGGATGTTGGCAGAATTCGCGGAAAGAAACAAGCTCCCAATAATGCAGGCTTCATGGGGAATAATATTAAAAAAAGTGGACCTCGAAAAGCCCTAATAGAGAAACAAGAAATGAAGTACATTTCGTACATTCTCTAATAGATTGGATAACTGGGCTAGCTGGCTTGCTTGCATCTTCACACTGTAAAAACGCACAAAGACGAGAACGAAGAAAGTGAACGGCACGGGGTGCTTTCTCACAACTGAAAGATTGCGCGCTTTTACAGTTTACAGGACAAGATCCACCTGAGGGACTCAACAATCTGCTTTGAACACAACGGCCCGGAAGACCAGCCACATGTTCGTTGCGACTTCTGCCGCTACGCGTTAGAGAGTTTCTAAAGGCGGCACTATGGCTACAATGGGATTTGAACTTGAATATGCGGCCCATTCTCCGCCCGTCGCGAAACACCACCTGTGCGTTACGCACCACGAAAGCGCACCTGGCCTCCTTACGGAGTGCGAGCTATTCATTCATTCATTATTTTCATTTATTTGTCATTGGCACATTATTTTGCACGAAAGAAATGTTGGACCGGTAGCCAGAGGTTAGTTTGCACACATAGTCAATATAAGAATATTAGCAGCTGCAAAATTTAGTACATATTGACACGTGTACTTGTTCATCTTTCTCTGGTGACCACATTTCACCGCTTAACATATGGTATCACGCAGCGCAGGACGCACCTGCATGAATAGGACGTTTCTGGAATGTTATCGATGGTTCCATCCGCTGTATGTCGCCGAAACTTGTATAATCTGATTGCATGTATGCGCGACGTGAATAGTGTAGAACTTTGTGGAAGACACGCGGGTCCCAGCGATTAGTCTGGAACATTCGACGATTGAAGTGTAAAAGCCGACGCGCTTGACCCGTTGATCAGATTTTCGGCGATCGCCGAATGTATTCGCCGCTATCGTTGCGGTATAAGTGTAGCCTGTTTCTGTTCGCACAGGTTCGCCCAATAAAAATTAGTTTTGTCTTTCACAGTATTGCTACTGTGTTCTTCAGCGTCACCACCACGTGACAATATACTCTTCCTAGTGATGCAAATTAGAGCAATTAGGCGACCTCGCACATGAAGACAAACAAAAACAGTATATTACACATGCAAGTATGATTCATTAAAAAAAGAAAGCTTATGTGCATGTGTTTTTACAGTTGTTCAAACAGATATTATAACAAATTGCAAAGTATACTGAAAAAGTTAATCACGTAATTTTAGAGGAGTATATCTATTTGAGAAAAAATACAATTTTTTTTTTGCCATTTCTGACTCCTGAGGTACTGAATTTTATATTCTGGCGCCATGAAACTCACTTAGTCGCACGCCATTCGTGTTACGAGGGACTGGTGAGCTAAAATTCATATTTGTTGCATTCCTTGTATTTCGGTTAGGCCTATTGGACAAGCCTACCTAGAATTACTGATTTCCATGTATAATGCTATGAACCAAACCGCAACTTTCATTTCCGATGCCACGAGAAATAGTAATTTGCCAACACAGCTCAAAGGATGGTGATATCATGTGGGCTTGTGCAAGTGACACTGCGCAAGGCCTTTTTTTGTAAACGAATAACGCGTTCTATGTAGGTTTTATATGTACCAGCCTATGATGCCCAGCGGTATTTGATGTGACAGTGAAAAAGAAAGAAATGTAGATAATGTTAAATATGTTAAGATAAAAACAGGCTCTACATTTAAGCACAGCAAGCACAAGCTAATTTCGCGCATATACTGGATATAGGAAGTCTCAAGTTTAGATCGCAATCTAATGCTCGCCTGAGTATTTTGGAGGGCCCAACTGTTCTATAGTACAACCTTCAAGGTAAATTTACATTCCTGCTTCGTCAGTGTTACAATATCGAAAGCGTAATATCACCTACTTTGTCTGATCTATGATTAGTGTAAATTTATTACACGTAAACCAAGTTTATATGTTTCATAACCTGCGATTTATAGAACTCCGCAATTCTTTAAGGGATTTATTTGAAAAGATTGGAGCGGTATCGGCAGCGTAAAGAAAAGCTTTTCAGGGCATTAATGCTTATAGAAGCTCATCAACATGTAAGGAGAAGAGCATGGGCCCTGAAACTGATCCTTAGAGAAAACCTTAAACGACAGCGTTTATTTAGAAGAAAAGTAGCCATGACGTAAATCTTGTTTTCGACCACTTGATTACCTAAAAAAGGTGCTCATATAATTTCGCTAAAGTTACAGGAGCATTTCCTATGTTGAGAGACAGGAACATTTCTTATTTTTAAGTTGTTCCGACTGTATTGGTTAAGTTCCATTATCTCATGAACACCCTCATTAGAAGAGCACACAAGATGGCACACAAGAGCACACAAGTAGTTCCGACTGTATTGGTTGAGCTCCATTATCTGCTGAATACCCTCATCAGAAGAGCACACAAGATGGCACTGGGCCTTCCAGACAGCACCAGCACGGAACTTCTGCTACAGCTGGGCGTCCATAACACGCTTGAAAAGTTAATTGAGGCACACCAAATCTCGCAACTCGAAAGACTAGCGAAGACACGAACGGGCAGGAGCATGCTGGACAAACTCGGTATAAGTTATCACAAGCAGCGCGGCGACAAGACATCCCTTCCAAGTGCGATCAGGGAAAAGCTGCAGGTGGCTAATTTACCCAAGAACATGAGCCCCGAATTCAATCAGGGTCGAAGAGAGAGTAGAGCCAAGGCTTTACTCCAAGCCTTCGGTAGGGACAAGGAAGCGCTGTACGTAGACGCGGCAGATTACGAGGATCGACGTGCTTTTGCAGTGGCCGTCCTCAATACCGAAAAACAATTGGTCAGTTCTTGTAGCATACGTGTAAAAAACCCCGAGGTAGCGGAAGAGGTGGCGACAGCCCTAGCCATCGATAACCCTAGTTGTAGATATGTACTCAGTGACTCGCAGACGGCGGTCAGAAACTATGCACAAGGCAGAATTTCGCCGAAGGCTGAGGCTATACTCAAAGCCGACGCGAACTATATCACCTCCGAGGAGACGGAGGAACGACACATCATATGGTTCCCGGCTCACGCGTCCCCCGAAACCCCCGTACCCAACCTCAACGAGGAGGTCCACCGCGTAGCGCGAGGTCTCACGTTCCGCGCCCGCGAAGAAGGATCCTCTCTTGGGGTGGAAATCACACGGAGGCATGGACAGAGAGGGACAGAATGACCAGATACTGTGATATTACAAAACTTTTATCAAAACTCAAGGCGGGTTTATCCGCACCCTAACCCCAACCTCGACAGGGCCCAAGCGGTAGACTGGAGGCAGCTACAAACAAAGAGTTTCCCCAATCCCGTACATCTCAGAAGGATATATCCGGAGATCTACTTAGATGATAACTGCAAATTGTGCAACAGGGCTCACGCATCTCTTAGACACATTCTCTGGGAATGTGAAATTATATGCAAAGAAAATGCAGTTTCCCCAGATGAAGCTGCGGCGCGATGGACGGCCGCGTTGCGCAGCTGAAACCTCCAAAATCAACTATGGGCCATCCAGCAAGCCCGTGAGGCGGTGAGGAGTCAGGATCTCCGGACCTCCTTGGGGGCGGCCTAGGCCCAGGCCACGAATTTGCCGGATTGTTAATAAAGTTGTTACCACCACCACCACCATTATCTCCTATCGCATTTCTATCACTTCCCCCTTAAATGACCCACATAACCAATAATGCCGGTAGTGCATAACTTTTGACAAGTCCCGGTGCAGGTTGTCCACATCAGTTCTAAGATCGAATGTCCTATTCACGATGTTGCCGCGTCAGTACTCCGATGAAGAAGACGACAACGCGAGTAGGCATGAGCGATTTCGTCAAGGCGCAGTGAAGTCGCAGTTGCGCTCGGTTTTAAAAAGGCGACCCGCCGATGTGCCCCCTGAATAGCCCTCGACGACCCCCATTTCTGACGTTGCGACACTGGTGGGGGTGCTGAAGCCTGCAACCCCATGCAGGCACCCCTGTTCGGAGCAGTACACCCAGTTCCGATGCTCCACCTCTCATACATACTCTAGTCTACCGTTTCAGTCGGCTCCTGCTCGGCCTCAGCCCGGAGTTCCCTCCCATTGCGACTCTCGCCGACCTGGCTAGATCATCGGCGCTTCTCCCTCCTTCACAAACGGCGCCTGGCCTTTTCCAGGTGACTCTTGAACACCCTCGCGTCCTCGACATCTTCCACCGTGATGCTCTTGAAAGTGTTGAGGACTGGCTTGACCAAAACGAACGTGTCCCTCTGGGTAATCGCTGGAACGACCAACAAACGCTCGCCCATGCTTATTTCGCGCTTGAAAACAGCGCTCGTACGTGGTACGCGAACAGCAAAAAGGAAGCGAGCTGCCAAACGTGGGGCAATATTCGCTGTCAGCTCCTGAATACATGCTCGAGCTCAGACCGGCGCGATTGCGCGCAATAACTTATTGAGGCTCGGGTACAGAAACCCAACGAAACCGTCGTCATGTATGCGGAAGATCTGGCCCGTCTATTTCGCTGAGCTGGACCCGAAAGGGTCCGAGGCAAAGAAGGTGTGTCACCTTGTGCGGGGAATTAAGGAACCTCTGTTGGCCGGTCTTGACCAAAACCCGCCAACGATGGCCGAAAAATTCGTCAAGAAAGTGACTGTCATCGAGCGGGCGCTTCAGCAACGTTGCCACCACTTCGACCGTTAGCCAAACAACAGACCAATCAGCTCCGCAGCTTAGATTGTTGATCATAGTCCTTTATGGGACATGATTCTTGATATCCTGCGTAAAGAGCTGCGACCCTCGGCATTCTTTCTAGGGAGTCGCAAGACGTTTCTGTTGCCGAAGTCGTGTGGCAGGAGTTGTTGCAAGCGTTCTCACCAGCCCCATGTCCGGGAACACGTCTGCCGACCGATTCCGACATGGTCCGACGTCCTCCCCCTTCGCCTCCGGTAGCACCATTTCAGCCACGGCCTGCTCCCGTGCCGTGATGGCCACGGGAGTCTGTGAGACGAGCTCCAGTTCGCCGTACCGACTTGTGGCGCGCGGCCGACCGTCGAACACTCTGCTTCCATTCAGGAGAACCAAGCCAAATTGCCCACTACTGCCCTCATCCAGACGCTGGCGTCTGCTCCTTTTCGCCTGCCGCTCCCGTTCACTTCGACGTCCGTCGCGCCCCGCGCAGTGATTAGCTGTCTACCAGCCAAGCAGCTTCACCATGTCATAGCTAGGAGTCCCCGTCACCTGTGTGTTACACTTCTCCAGAGCGCCAGAGTTTCACCACTGACATCGGGAGGGGTGGTTGCTCCCCTAGTCCACGCCGGTGAACCTAACGGCAGCGACCTCCGGGGGGAAGGTTGCCCTGTGTCGACACGCCAAAAATACCCCCACGACTTCGTAGTCTGTCGACTACGAAGGTGACCTGACGACGACGACTACTCACGCCGACGAAGTTGCCCGTGGCGATCTCAGCATACTGGTGGATGGACATGACGTCACCGCAGTTGTTGATACTGGCGCAGACCTCGATTATGCGGCAAGAGCTGGTCGACCGAATTAGGAAGGTGAAGATACCGTGGACTGGACCCCACATGAGAAGTGGCGGGGGTGAGCTAACGACACCAACTAGAACATGCACCGCCCGAATCCAAATCGGTAATTCTAGCTTGGTTGCGACTTCCGTCAATCTCACCGACTGCTGCAAAGACCTCATCTTGGGGATGGATTTTCATCGAGATCATGGCGCAGTCATAAAGATACCGGAACGTATGGTGACATTTTCTTCCAGCCTATACGGCGACACGATGAATGACGGGCAACATGAGCGTTTGCGAATCGCCGACGATGTGACCATTCAGCCTCGCTCCTGCCACCTTGTGTCTGTATCATGCAGGAATCCCTACCAGTGGGATGTGATCGCTGACCCAATTGTTGCACTATTGCTCACGCAAGGCGTTTCCATTGCTAGAGGCGTACTCGACATGAGTCATGGGCATGTGGATGTCCTTCTCACGAACTTCAGCAACGAACGCCATCACATCCAAAAGGGTACCGCAATTGCGTACTGCCACAACATCACCCAAGTTACAGATTGTTTCGCTCCACAAGCAACAACCGTCCCGCCCTTGACTCCTTTGTCTGTCGACTACATCTTCACCCTGTCGCCTTTCGAAGGGCAGTGCCTATTGGAGCTGATACACCAGTTCGAAGATTGCTTTTAGACTGTGTCAAAGGTCGCACAAACACCACTGACCAAGCAACGTATCATCACGGATGATACTACGTGGCCGATTCGACGATATCCCTACCGTGTAGCTCCAAACGAACGCGAACAGATTCATTTGCAAGTGGACAAGATACTCTAGCATGATGTGATACAGCCTTCGAAAAGTCCCTGGGCGTCGCCCGTGGTCTTAGTCAAAAAGAAAGACGGCAGTTTGCGATTCTGCATTGATTACTGCAAATTAAACCAGGTCACGAAGAAAGACGTCTATGCGCTGCCAGGCATCGACAATTCGCTAGAGAGGCTGCGACACGCACGTTATTTTTCATCAATGGACCTATGAAACGGGTATTGTAAGATCTAGGTTGATGAGAGAGATCGTGAGAAAACTGCCTTCGGGACCCCGGACGGCCTTTACTAATTTTAGGTCCTTCCGTTCGGTTTGTGCTCAGCGCTTGCCGCCGCTTTTCAGCGTCTAATGCAAACTGAGCTTTCAGGCCGGAAGGGGCAAGCATGCTTGGTCTATTCATGCATGCGTCGGTGTTCCCTTCCAAATGCTCGACCAGGCCTTTTAGCTCCGGGTCTGCTCGTTGCTGTTTAGTGAAGTCTTCCGCGCTTATTATACCAAGGAAGGCGTCGTCGTCCTCGTCGTCTTGTGGCGAGGGATCGATGGGGGCGCGTGATAAGCAGTCGGCGTCAGAGTGTTTTCTTCCGGACTTGTATATTACCGTGACGTCATATTCTTGCAGTCTGAGGCTCCATAGCGCGAGCCGTCCTGTAGGGTCCATTAAGTTAGCTAGCCAACACAACGCGTGATGGTCGCTGACGACTTTGAATGGCCTGCCATAGAGGTAAGGACGGAATGTTGCTGTAGCCCAAATGATGGCGAGGCATTCCTTTTCAGTCGTAGAATAATTGCCTTCCGCTTTTGACAGCGACCGGTTAGCATAAGATATCACCCGTTCAAGTCCTTCTTTCCTCTGGACTAGGACGGCACCGAGGCCTAGGCTACTGGAGTCAGTGTGGATTTCGGTATCGGCGTCCTCGTCGAAGTTTGCAAGTACCGGCGGCGACTGCATGCGTTGACTGCATGCACTTGAACTCGACATCACATTTGGTTAGATGCGTCAGCGGCTCCGCGATGCGTGAAAAGTGCTTCACAAAGCGCCTATAGTAGGCACACATGCCAGGGAATCTGCGCACTGCCTTCTTCTCGATTGGCGATGACAGCTGTCTTCTGCGGGTCGGGGCGTACTCCAGATTTGCTGATGACGTGGCCTAGGAGCAGAAGCTCATTGTAAGCGAAGCGGCGCTTTTCCGGTGTCAGGGTGAGCCTTGATGACTTGATGACGTATAACACTGTCTCAAGCTGCCTAAGGTGATCGTCGAAATTTGCGGCGTCATCCAAGTAAACAAGACACGTGTGCCACTTCAATCCTGCTAACACCATATCCATGACGCGCTGAAACGTTGCAGGCGCCGAGCACAGTCCGAATGGCATGACCTTGAACTCGTAGAGGCCGTCTGGGGTGATGAAGGCGGTCTTTTCGCGATCTCTCTCGTCGACTTCTATTTATTAGTAGCCAGACTTTAGGTCCATCGACGAGAAGTATTTGGCGTTGTAGAGCCTATCCAATGCGTCGTCTATCCGTGGAAGGGGGTACACGTCCTTCTTCGTGATCTTTTTCAGTCGACGATAATCGACGCAGACCCGCCGTGGTTGCTCAGTGGCTATGGTGTTGGGCTGCTGAGCACGAGGTCGCGGGATCGAATCCCGGCCACGGCGGCCGCATTTCGATGGGGGCGAAATGCGAAAACACCCGTGTGCTTAGATTTAGGTGCACGTTAAAGAACCCCAGGTGGTCAAAATTTCCGGAGTCCTCCACTACGGCGTGCCTCATAATCAGAAAGTGGTTTTGGCACGTAAAACCCCAAATATTATTATTATTATTATAATCGACGCAGAAGCGTAGGGTTCCGTCCTTTTTCCTTACCAGGACCACAGGAGAGGCCCACGGGCTTTTCGACGGTTGGATGATGTTATCGCGCAGCATTTTGTCGACTTGTTGCCTAATAGCTTCACGTTCTCCCGTCGAAACTCGGTAAGGGCTCTGGCGGAGTGGTCGAGCGTACTCTTCGGTTATTATGCGATGCTTTGCAACTGGTGTTTGCCGAATCCTCGATGACGTCGAAAAGCAGTCTTTGTATCGTTGGAGAAGACTTCTAATCCGTTGCTGCTTACTCATTAAAAGATTGGATTGACGTCGACGTCTGGTTTGGGGCTATGCTCATCGGGGTAGATGCGGCAGACTCCGAGAGGACAAAGGCATTGCTGGTTTGCACAATTTCCTCGATGTACGCGATCGTCGTGCCCTTGTTGATGTGCTTGAACTCTTGGCAAAAGTTGGTTAGCATAACTTCCGTTTTCCCTCCGTGGAGTCGAACGATCCCTCTTGCGACGCAAATTTGACGGTCGAGCAGTAGATGTTGGTCGCCCTCGATGACGCCTTCTACGTTAGCGAGTGTTTTGGTGCCGACGGAAATAATAATGCTGGAGCGCGTCGGGATGCCCACTTGATCTTCGAGCACACTCAACGCGTGGTGACTACGAGAGCTCTCCGGCGGCATCGCTTGATCTTCCGACAGTGTTATCGATTTTGACTTCAGGTCAATGATTGCGGCATGTTGGTTCAGGAAGTCCATGCCGAGAATGACGTCTCGTGAACACTGTTGCAGGATAACGAAGGTGGCAGGGTAAGTCCGGTCATGAATGGTAATTCTTGCCGTACAGATTCCAGTAGGCGTGATGAGGTGTCCTCCAGCGGTCCGAATTAACGGGCCTTTCCATGCGGTCTTAACCTTCTTCAACTGGGCGGCGATGTGTCCTCTCCTGACGGAGTAATCGGCCCCTGTGTCGACTAAGGCGGTGACTGCGTGGCCGAAGAGAAGCACGTCGAGGTCGATGATTCTTTGTCTTGCGTTACAGCTAGGTCTTGACGTGGGATCACGGCTGTGTCGCGTTGACCTGTGGCTGGTATGGGACGTCGTCAGGTCGTCTTTCGCCGTCATATTCTTTGCTTCCACACTTCACCGGGACGGCGGCGTATCGTTATGTCGACGAGGTAGTTTCTTCGGCGACTTCATCGGCGGTGGAGGATCTTCGTCAAGTTCGACGAACAGCAACCGCCCCTCCATCGGTTGCTGCTTTTAGTTTTCTGGATAGGGGCTCGCAGACCTGCCCTGGGCTGGGCCAGTGTATGGACGGCGCTGCGGCGACAGGTAGCGGCCTGGTGACGGCAAACGGGATGGTCGTCGAGAGTTCCACTGAGTGGCGGCTAGGTAATCGGCGATGTCACGCGGGCGCTCCCAAAGCTGTAGACGCGGCGCGTTGACGGCGAACCCTCTCAGTCCCAAGTCGCGGTATGGGCATCGGCGGTACACATGGCCGGCTTCTCCGCAGTGATAACAGAGCGGGCGGTGGTCGGGGGCTCGCCAAATGTCCGTCTTTCTCGCGTAGCTGCTCTGGGCGACGGGTGGGCGTGCTGGTGGCGGCGGCGGCGGACGACGGAATTACGGCGTTACAGGGCCCTGGCGCGGTCGCGGAGGGGGACCTTGGCCGCGTGCGACGGCGGCGTAGGTCATCGCTTCTGGCTGGGGATGCGGTAATTGAGGTTGCGCCTCAGGAACTCCCAGCGATCGCTGAACCTCATCTTTCACGATGTCGGCGATCGAGGCCACTTGAGGCTGCGACGAAGGCAAGACCTTGCGCAGTTCTTCGCGCACAATGGCCCTGATGGTCTCGCGCAGATCGTCCGTGGCCAGTGATTGAATTCCTGTGTAGTGGGTAGAGCTTGTACGGCGGTTGAATTGCCGGTTCCACATTTCGAGTGTCTTCTCGATGCTGGTGGCCTCGCGAAGGAACTCTTCTACGGCCTTCGGTGAACTTCGTATCATTGCGCCGAAAAGTTCTTCCTTCACACCACGCATGAGAAGGCGGACTTTCTTCTCCGCGGGCATATCTGGGTCGGCATGGCGGAACAGACGGTTCATTTCTTCCGCGAAGATGGCAACGTTCTCGTTAGGTAGTGTAGGAACCTCAGCGCTGACTCCCGTTATTGCAATCGCACCGCTAGCACGAGTTGTTGCAATCTCTGCGCTGACGCCCGTTGTTGCAAATGGGTCCCAAGCCCCAAGGGTAGCGTTGGCCTGGCGGCCTGGGGCACAACTGGAAGGATCCGAAGGTCCCGGCAAAGCATGAGTCGACTGGTAACAGAACAACTTGTTTATTCTAACATCGCAAAAGAGCGGGCGGTCAGGTCGACCGAAGTGGAGAGACGGGAGAGCACGTAACTCAACGGAAGAAATCGGAGCCTCTCTCTTGGCGTCCGGGGGCAGCTGCTCTTATACTCTCGGAGTAGAGGGCAAGAGGAAGGCCTCGTGACGAGACCACGTGACGGCGGGCACGGACAGGCTGAGAGACACGTTGAGACGAGTGTAGTGACGCATCCGCCAAGCCGGCGCCTGTCAGACCTCCACGCTTCACACTTGGGGAGCTCCTCTCCCCGGCTGCCGCGCTTTGACAAGCGTGGGCACACACACACGCACACACGAAGACACGTGGCACTGAAACACGCCTGGACGCGCTTGGCGGGGAGGCTTTGCGGGAGCTCCGAACGGGCCAAAATGTCCGCCGCTTTGAACGAAGCCCCGGCGTCCGTTGCATCCGCGCCGGCTATACCGCGCGTCTTAGGCGAAACGTAACAGTAGCTCCACTCGGGCGTCCAGCATGGCTTCGGCCCTTTCCTTGCGCACGACGCTCGTAAAGATGCACAGGAAGCCGCTACGGAACAGGTCCCATGTTGTCAAGGTCGTCTCCCGGTTCTCAAACCATGTTCTGGCGGCATCTTCTAAGGCAAAGTATACATGCCGCAGCTTGTCGTCGGAGTCCCAGTTGTTAAAAGTCGCGATTCGTTCGTAGGTCTCCAGCCAGGATTCTGGGTCTTCAGTCGCTGCTCTATGGAAGGTCGGTGGGTCCCGAGGTTGCTGTAGGATAACGGGGGACGCTGGGGCAGCCATTGGGTTTGTTTTGACCACGATCTTATTTGTCGACTCAGGTCCGTGCTCTGGGGGCAGTCCTTGCAGTCTGCGGCTAGCACGCTGGTCTTGGGCGATGTTGGTTTTGTCCTCGGGCTTCGGGCTTGGATCGCGGCTTTGCGGGGGCGTTCGGTACATGAACACACTACCACCTCCACCAGATGTCACGTGGTGGTGACGTTGAACACAGTAGCAATACTGTGAACGACAAAACTAATTTTTATTGGGTGAACGCGTGACCACAAAACAGGCTACACTTATAGCACAACGATAGCGGCGAACACGGTCGGCGATCATCGGAAATCTGATCAGCGGGTCGAGCGCGCCGGCTTTTGTACAACAGTCGTCGTATGTTCCAGACTAATCGTTGCGACCCGCGTGCCTTCCACAAAGTTCGACACCATTCGCGTGAGGCGATGAAATCAGATAACACAAGGTTCGGCGACAACAGACAGCGTATAGAAGCATCGATAACTTTGCAGAAGCTTCGGATACATGCAGGCGCGTCCCGCGCTGTGCGATAACATTTGTTAGGCGGCGAAACGTGGTCGCCCGATAAAGATAAGTACACGTGTCAATATACATATATTGTAAGCATTTATGCGGACTTCATCTTCATCTGTCCAAAGTCATCATCAATCATCGGCTCGTGTTCGTTTTGCATCGGCGCCATTTTTCCTTCTTGGAATAAAGCGTCGTTTCGACCGTGGTATTTCAAGTGGTGGAGGCGCTTTGAGATCCCTTCCACCTCAATCCACTTCAACATCTCTCCTGAAGCTACGTTGGGGAAGCCGCTTACGCCAAGAGGCCGCCATGTCGCAAGGCCAGACCGCAGCGTCCACCATCTCGGTTCAAGTGCCAGCCACTCCCACTCCCAGCTCTGCCAACAACCGGTATCGCGATCCTGAAATCTTCTCTGGCTTGCCTGGTGAGGACGTTGAAGACTGGCTCGACCCAACTACGATCGTGTCAGCGAATAGAACTGGAACGAGACATCGAGGTTAAACAACGTGCCATTTTACGTCTCTGAAGTAGCCAAGACATGGTTCCTGAATCATGAGAGAGACTTCCGTGATTGGTCATCTTTCAGGGAGCAGCTACGGCGGATTTTAGGCACACCCACAGTTCGTTCGGAAGTTGCGAAAAAGAGGCTGTCTGAGCGCGTCCAGCATTATGGCGAGTCGTATACCTCGTACATTGAGGACATCGTCGCGCTTTGCCGCCGTGTCGACAGTGCCATGCCAGAACCTGATGGCGTGCGGCAACTTCTTAAGGGTATCGGATCTACTGCCTTCAACGCACTAGCCGCTCAAAACCCTTCGACGGTGTCGGACGTCGTCTCCGTATGTCAGCGCCTCGACGCCCTGCAATCAATCCGCTTGCAACCGGACTTTTTCGACAACCCCTCGCAAACAGTATTGAGCTCCGGTCTATCATTCGAGCCATATTTCGTGAGGAATTGCAAGCGCATGGCTCACCCCCTTGCAGTAGCGCTCACATCCAACCTGCTTCTACTGACCTGCGCGGTATTTTTATAGAGGAATTGGCCTCCCTGCGGAACGCCCAGCATACCAACGCTTCTCCTTGCCCACAACCGGCTTCTTACGCCCAGGTTGCTGCAATTCCAGCCGCACCATCTCCAATCACACCACCTGCGCCTGTTCACGATCACCTGGCACCTTTAGTCACCCGAGCTCCGAACCCGCCTTACTACTTTGCCTGGCGTTCGTCGAGGCCTATCTGCTACTACTGCGGCTTTCGGGCTTTCGAGGACATATCTCCCGGTTTTGCCGACGCCACCTGCAAACCAAACGTCGTGGTTACCCGGCCTTTGAACGCGATGAGCCACCTCCTCGCGTTTACCGCACTTATGACGATAATCCTCCCGTTCGCCGATCTCCATCTCCGGCCGACTTCTCCAACACCGCACACAACACACGTGCCTCTAGACGCCGCTCCCAATCTCCGCTCCAACGTTCTGTTTCGCCACTTCGACCTGTCTCCCAACTCCATGTCCAGCGACCGGAAAACTAACCAGTGCAGTTTTTGGAGGAAAAACTGCATCGCCGCGAAGTGCTCCGAGTCCTCCTGAACATCCTTCGAACATGTTATTGGTGTCTGTGGAGGGTGTGCCTTTGTTAGCTGTGATTGACACGGGACCTACTATATCTGTTATGCGTGCGGACCTGTTCTCTCGTCTTCGGAAAGTGAAGACGCCTCATATTGGATCATCCCTGACTGGGGCTAGTGGAGCAATCATTCGACCATCAGCCCAATGTACAGCACGCGTCTTCATTGATGGTATCCGTCACCACATTAAGTTCGCGATTTTATTCCCGTGCGCTCATGAACTAATTTTAGGTTGGGGCTTTCTCTCGTCAGCGTCCGCTTTAATCTCTTGCCGTCAACGTGTAGTCAATATGACCACGACAATTCATTGCAGCGGGAGTGCCGATGAGCCACGACTGCGTTTTCTCACTGCTGCCGATTCTGTACTGCCTCCCGGCCACGAGCAAGTCATAAGTCTCTCTTCTACGGACATCACCAATGGCGACGTGTTCATCACTCCTTACGGTCGCTGTCTTGCCCGTGGGATTGTCTTCGCTTCCTGCTTGGGGCGGTTCAAAGAAAGCTCTGCGTTAATCATCGCTTTAAACGCGACCACTGAGACAATCCCCCTACCCCAAGGCTCCGCAGTGACCTGTTATGTGAATACCCAACCAGTCTCCCTGCTTCCTCTTGCCGCCTCGCAACCTGTGCCTCAACAGAACAAATCTGCTTCATCTGCCCTTGCTTGCATGATAAGTCCTGACCTTACGGCTGCTCAAAATGAAGCGTTGCTAAAATTGCCCACGAAGCACCAGGCCTCCTTTGATACGGATACTTCGTCACTCGGACAGACTTCCGTTGCCTTTCACCGTATCGACACCGATGGCCAGACTATTGTAGGCCGTCGTCCCTACCGAGTCTCTTTGGCCGAACGCAAAATCATCGAGGAGAACGTCGCCGATATGCTGAAAAGAAACGTCATACGTCCCTCCGCCAGTTCTTGGTCATCACCCGTCGTTTTAGTGCAGAAGAAGGATGGTTCGGTACAATTTTGTGTTGACTACCGTCCGCTAAACAAGATCACCCGTAAGGCTGTATATCCGATGCCCCGTATCGATGACGCCCTTCATTCGTTGCAAGGCGCGCAATACTTTTCCAGCCTTGATCATTGCTCCGGATATTGGCAAATTCCAATGCACGAAGCGCACAAAGAAAAACCGTCTTTTCTACTCCGGATGGTCTTTACGAGTTTAATGTAATGCCTTTGGGTCTATGCAATGCTCCCGCCTGATTTGAAAGAATGATCGACACTGTTCTTCGCGGCCTCAAGTGGAAAACTTGTCGATGTTATCTCGACGACATCGTGTTTTCCTCGACTTTCACTGGCCATCTGCAACGCTTAGATGAAGTGCTCACATGCGTTTCTAATGCCGGACCAACTAAACACGAGGAAGTGCCGTTTCACTAGCACAACGATTAAAGTCTTGGGTCATCTCGTTAGCAAAGATGGCATCCAGCCCGATCCGGATAAAATTTCCGCGGTACTGAAGTTTCCACGCCCACTTCGTGCAAAAGAACTGCGCAGCTCCATTGTACTCGCCTCATACTTTCGACGTTTTATCCGGAACTTTGCCAGCATTGCCTCGCCCCTCCACGAGCTCCTTGCTAGTTCCAGTTCCTTCGATTGGAACGATCAGTGTGAAGCCGCGTTCCAAGAACTCAAGCGCGCACTAACATCCCCACCTGTTCTTTGTCATTTTGATGACAAGGCGCCCACATTACTGCATACTGACGCCAGCGGTCAAGGAATTGGTGTCGTACTGCTGCAGCGCGACCACGAATATTGCGAAAAGGTTGTTGCATATGCAAGCCGCACTCTCACTTCCGCGGAAAAGAAGTACTCGATAACCGAACAAGAGTGCTTGACTGTTGTCTGGTCCATTCAAAAATTTCGTCCATATCTCCATGGTCAACATTTCACGGTTGTGACCGACAACCATGCCCTATGTTGGTTGTCGACGATCAAAAACTTGTCTGGGCGCCTTGGCCGCTGGATACTCCGATTACAAGCACATGATTTCGATGTCATATATAAGTCCGGAAGCAAGCACCAAGATGCCGATGCTCTTTCACGATGCCCATTACCACCATCATCGGAGCACATCAGATCACCTTGTCAAATTGGCCGCACGGAGGACGCTTCGTCTATTACACCGATTTCTTCCTTGACTACATCAAACCGCCCTTCAGTGCTTTCCACTCACCAGCGCGCCGATTCCTATTGCCATGGTATCATCAATCACCTTAGTGGTGTTTCATTTGCACCCAATGCCAGGCTACGGAAACAGCTGAAACTGTTCAAGTTTGAAGACGACGTCCTCTACCGGTACATTTTTCACCCGGAAGGCCATCGATGCGTTCCCGTTCTACCGCGCTCTCTTCGCGCTGCAGTTCTGCAGGCCTCACACGATGACCCCACGTCAGGCCACTTGGGTTTCCACAAAACGCACGTGCGCATACGCAGCCGATTCTATTGGCCAGGCCTTTCCACGAGCATAGCTAGATATGTTGCCTCGTGCACGCTTTGCCAACACCGTAAGCGACCTACTACTGCTCCGGTCGGGACGCTACAACCACTTCCTTGTCCAGCAGAACCCTTCTCTGTCGTTGGCATTGACCTTTTCGGGCCACTGCCACCTACTGCAGACGGCAACAGATGGATCGTCACTGCTGTTGACCATTTGACCCGGTACGCTGAAACTGCGTCAATATGCTCAGGAGCTGCCTCAGAAGTAGCGGCCTTCTTATTGCAGGCTGTCTACTTGCGTCACGGAGCGCCTCACGTTCTTTTGAGCGACCGAGGCAAGGCATTTCTTTCAAGCACTCTTAATCAAGTTCTGCAAGCGTGCAACACCGTGCACAAGACAACGTCTAGCTACCACCCTCAAACCAACGGCCTAACAGAGCGATTTCATCGCCCGCTGTGTGACATGCTATCCATGTATATTCAACTTCATCATCGTAACTGGGATGCGATTCTCCCATTCGTAACATTTACGTACAACACGTCTGTTCAACGGACCACCGGATACTCTCCGTTTTTCTTAGTATACGGCCGCCTTCCAACCTCATCACTCGCCGTTTATTTCTGCTCAGGCTCCGTCAACGCTTCACCATTCATTTGCGACCAGTTTGTGTCTCGTCTTGCCCAATGTCGTCGTCGCGCCCGTATGAACACTGCAGCCAGCCAAGACGATCGCAAACATCGGCACGATGCCTTTCACCGCGTCGTTTCCTACCGCCATGGTGACGATGTGCTCCTATGGACACCTGCACGAACACCCGGTTTATGTGAGAAGCTTGAGTCTCGATATATTGGCCCTGTGGTGAAGAGGAAGACGAAGAAGGCGCTTTTGTCGGCTGTGCGCACGATCAGCGTTCGTCTACTGCCAGTTAAAATAGACTGTGCTTAGTGCCTTATAATAAATCATCATATTACATTTGGTGGAAGGTGCTGCACTCCCCGACCTCACCCTGGAACTTCGCAGCCGAACTTTAACATCTGCTCCAGCCGCTACTATGAACGACGCTCCCAACAATCCGCTTGGCGCATCTGCCGCTCCTGTCATGTGCGGTGCCGTGCAACGGCAGCGGGACCCTCCTGTTTTTAGCGGATCAGGTGAGACTGACGTAGAAGATTGGCTCTCTACCTACGAGCGCGTCAGTGAACACAACAAGTGGGATGACCCGACGAAGCTCCGTAGCGTCATCTTCTATCTTGCTGACGTTACGAACCTCTGGTTCCACAATCATGAACGGGAACTGCAAACCTGGTCCGCTTTCAAAACTGCATTCGCGGAAGTCTTCGGTCGCCCAGCCTTGCGAAAACTCCGTGCTGAACAGCGCCTCCGCTAGGGCGCTCAACAGCCCGGCGAGACTTATACTAGTTACATAGAGGATGTCGTTGATATTTGCGCCCGCGTCGATTCCACCATGACTGAAGACGACAAGGTGAAGCACATCCTCAAGGGCATCGAGGACGACGCATTTCAAATGCTCCTGGCGCGGAACCCTACTTCTGTCGCAGCTGTCGTCACTCTTTGCAAGAGCTTCGATGAGCTGCGTCGACAAAGGGTCCTTGCGCGCAGCGCTCTCGCACCTGGCGACTCTTTCTCGGGCCTCACGCTTTGCTCAAACACCACGCCAGCAGCATCGCTCTCTGTTGAGATTAAGGATTTCATTCGTGGGGAGGTGGCGCGGCAATTGTCTATGCTGCCTCTCAATGATGGACCTCCCCAGCCTGACACATCTCTGGCTGCTCCCATTAGGTGGGCCATTCGCGAGGAACTTGCTGGGTCTTTACCTTTCGCCCACTCCTGCCCTCCTGTGGCTGCACCTCTGAGCTATGCCGAAGTCGCCGCGCGACCTGCGCCGCCGACCTTCTCGTTTCCGACGCCAATGCGACTTCAAGCTGCACCTCCTTCTTCGTCGCCTCGCATGCCATCTCGACGCCCAGTTCAGACCCCTTGGCGCACACGCAACCACCGACCCATATGCTTCGCTTGCGGTGTCGCCGGCCACGTTGCGCGCTTCTGCCATCGTCGCATGCCACCTGCTAACGCTACTGTCGCGCCACCTGGATATGCCTATTCCCACGATACTACCGGGCATGCGATGCTTCCCGACCACGACTTTTCGCAGCCTTCTCGACGCCCTGTCGGCACCCATCGTTCGCCATCACCGCGTCGTCGCTCACTTCCCCCTTACGTCGCCGCCAGTCACCTAGCGAGGGAAACTAGTTGCTGCAGTTCCGCAGGCACGAACTGCAAGCTTCGCGACTTCTACAAGGCCTGCACAGTCGCCACGCAATTTATTGGACGTTTTGGTGGAAGGAACCGCCGCAATTGCGCCTATTGATGCTGGGGCTGCAGTTTTTGTTATCGACGAAAAGCTTTGTCGCAGCCTCCATAAGGTCACAACGTCGTTGTCTGGTATGCTTCTAAGCACAGCGACTGCGCAGCATATAGCCCCGCTTGCTCAATGTATTGCAAGGGTGGTCATCGACGGCATCGCCTATATTGTTGAATTTCTCATGTTGTCATCATGTTCACATGACATTATTCTCGGCTGGGACTTCTTGTCTCACCATCGTGCCATCATCGACTGTGCCCGGGCCAAAGTGGCACTTTTCCCGCTTGCCGATGCCCTGCTGCCTGACCCCTCTGAACAAAAAGCCTCCAAGCTCACTATTGTGTCCGATACGGACATACCACGCGACATGTGTGTGCTTGTGCCCGTCTCTTGCTCTACCGCGCATTCACAGTACTTTTTACACCGTCGCCTATTTTTCTACGTCGCAAGGCCCTACCTCTCCCATTAGCCGTCCTCACCACTGTGTCTGGATTATACTCAATGCTTGTGTTTAACCCGTCTCACTACCCTGCGACGTTACTGCGCGGCGAATCACTCGGTCGTGTTCAGCCCCTTGACCCTCTTCACATTCTCGATGCTTCCGACGACATGGCCTGTTATGAACTCGACGCCCTCACTTCTCCCGTGCCGTGCACGTCATCATCATCATTGTCGTCGTCGTCGTCAGACGTTCTTGAATCTGCCGTAGACGCCGATCTGCCGCCTCCATATCGCCAGCAAGTCCTCGCGCTTCAGAATTTTCGCTCATCGTTTGACTGTGAACAACTTACTCTGGGGCGTACGGCAACCGTCACTCACAGCGTACACACTGGTTCCCATCCTCCTTTACGCCAGCGACCATACCGCGTGTCGGCAGCCGAGCGGCAGATCATTAACGAGCAGGTCGACGACATGCTGCACCGTGGAGTCATTCGCCTTTCCCACAGTCCTTGGACGTCTCCTGTTGTATTAGTTAGCAAGAAGGACGGGTCACTACACTTCTGTGTGGATTACCGTCGACTCAATAAGATCACTCGTAAAGATGTCTATCCGCTGCCTCGAATAGATGACGCCCTCGACTCCTTGCAAGGCGCGGAGCACTTCTTATCTTTGGATCTTCGCTCCGGCTATTGGCATGTGCCGATGGCCGATGATGACTGTGAGAAGACAGCTTTCATCACGCCCGATGGCTTGTACGAATTTACCGTAATGCCATTTGGGCTTTGCAACGCGCCGGCTACTTTCGAGCGTATGATGATCCTTCGCAACTATAAGTGGAAAACATGTCTGTGCCACCTTGATGATATCGTGGTGTTTTCGCCAGATTTCCCGACGCACCTCGTTCGCTTGCGTGAGATACTGACCTGCCTCACGTCTGCAGGCCTCCAACTTAACATCAAAAAGTGCCGTTTTGCTGCTCGCAAGTTAACAATATTGGGTCACGTTGTATCGAAGGACGGTGTGCTTCCTGACCCTGCCAAGCTTCGCGCGGTCGCAGAGTTTCCGATGCCCACTACTCTTAAGGCGCTCCGCAGCTTTATAGGGCTCTGCTCTTACTTTCGACGTTTTGTGCGCAATTTTGCGACTATCATCGCACCACTCACCAATTTGCTTACCGCTACCAACGGCATCTCCGCGTGGTCAACTTCCTGTGACGAAGCCTTCCAGCAACTATGTCGCCTACTTACTTCACCACCGATTCTTCGACACTACGATCCCACAGCGCCTACAGAGGTACACAGGGACGGCAGCGACATCGGACTTGGTGCAGTCCTCGCACAACGGAAAGACGGCTATGACGAGTACGTCGTCGCGTATGCGAGCCGCACTTTATAGAAGGCAGAAGCCAACTACTTAGTAACAGAAAAGGAGTGCTTGGCCATTATTTCGGCGCTCGTCAAATTTCGTCCATACCTATATGGTCGCCCTTTTGACATTGTCACCGACCACCATTCACTTTGCTGGCGGTCCTCGTTGAAGGATCCGTCAGGTCGCCTAGGCCGATGGGCACTCCGCTTACAAGAATATGATATCCGCGTTGTCTACCGATCGGGCAGAAAGCACTCTGACGCCGATGCGCGTTCCCGATCGCCGCTACCTTGTGATGTGGCTTCAGTGTCTCCGCTCTTCGCATCAATGTCAGCCTTTAACGTGGCTGATATGGCGGACGAGCAGCGTAAGGATCCCCTGCTTTCAACTATGCTGAATTTCCTCCACGACCCATCCGCCACACCCTCTTCTCGAACACTTCGTCGCCAAGCCGCTCACTTTACTGTCCGCGACAACGTTCTTTACCGCAGAAATTATTTGCCTGATGGTCGCAAATGGCTCCTGGTGATACCACGACACATGCGTTCTGACATATGCGCTTATTTTCATGCTGCTCCTCGTAATGGTCACGCCGGTGTTCTGAAAACGTATACTCGGCTAAGGCAGCGTTTCTACTGGCACGGCATGTATCACTTCTTGCGCCTGTACGTACGCGCTTGCACGGCGTGCCAACGGCGTAAAATTCCACAGCGCCCTCCTGGTGAGCTACAGCCGCTGCCCTGCCCGGCTCGGCCCTTCGACCGCGTCGGCATAGACCTATACGGGCCACTGCCCTGCAGCTCCTCGGGTAACCGATGGATAATTGTAGGTGTCGACCACTTGACGCGCTACGCCGAGACTGCCGCACTCCCGGCAGCCTCTGCGCGCGAAGCTGCGTTCTTCATCTTGCGGAACTTCGTTCCTCGACATGGCGCACCACGCGAACTGCTCAGGGACCGGGCACGTGTCTTCTTGTCCGAAGTCATCCAAGCCCTTCTCGCTGCATGCAGCATCGTTCACCGCAAGTCTACAGCCTACCACCCGCAAAAGAACGGCTTGACAGAGAGGTTCAACCGCACACTCGGTGACATGTTGACTATGTACGTCGCCTCGGATCACAGTAACTGGGACACTCTTTCGCCGTTCATCACGTATGCTTATAATACGGCCACACAAGCTACCACTGGCTTTTCGCCGTTTTTTCTGCTGTATGGACGAGAGCCCTCGTGTACTATGGACACAATGCTCCCATACCGACCCGACGCTTCCGAATGGACGCCTGTGTTTGAACCCGCGAAATACGCCGAGGACTTTAGGCAGCTCGCGCGAACCCTTACGACCGCTGCTCAAGGCCTTCAAAAGCTGCGGCGTGACAGTGGCGCGCTTACACCAGTTTTCCCGACTGGTTCCCTTGTTTGGTTTGGGTCCCGCCTCACAGCCCTGGCCTTTCGACCAAACTCCTTGCACGCTATAGACCGTCATAGACATACCGTCATAGCGTCATAGACCGTACATCCGCTGTCACCTACGTTGTAGAACCTGTGACGCCTTCACCCGACCATAGGCATCGCGGGCGTGACACGGTTCATGTCAACCAACTTAAGCCGTAATATGACCCCCTCATCCTACCTACGCCGTAAGTCGCCAGGATGGCTCCTCTTCTCTCCCGGGGGCCATTGTGGTGAAGAGGAAGACGAAGAAGGCGCTCTTGTCGGCTGTTCGCGCGATCGGCGTTCTCTACTGCCAGTGCAACTAGACTGTGCCTAGTGCCTTATAATAAATCATCATATTACAGCCCCTACAAAGTCATAGAGCAGACCTCGCCTGTGAACTATCGCGTTACACCTGTTGAGGCCCCAACCGACCAACGCTGCCGCGGAACAGAGATCGTGCACGTTTCCTGCCTGAAGCCCTTTCATCTCCGTTCCACTGTGTAATGTGCGGCCAGGCTGGCTGCTTCCGTTCACGGGGGAAATTAGTGTAAGCATTTATGCGGACTTCATCTTCTTCTGTACAAAGTCACCATCAATCATCGGCCTCGTGTTCGTTTTGCATCGACGTCATTTTTCCTTCTTGGAAGAAAGCGTCGTCTCCACTGTGATATATATATATATATATATATATATATATATATATATATATATATATATATATATATATATATATATATATATATATATATATGCTTGTTAAAGGTTAATACAGCATAAAGTGCCTAACATCATTGCAAAATTTCTGCAGGAAAATAACTTTCGTCGCAACACCAGCATGGCTTTAGGATTGGGTTTTCGAAATTTACACAGTCACAAACGAGAAGCAAGGGGGTTAACCGAGGAGCCCGATTTTTATTAGTCATATCATGAGAAGCAAACAAACACTCACACGAAGGACAACACAGGAGAAATTAATCGTGCTTAATAAATGAAATGAAGAAACGATAAATTACTGGAAATAAAAGTTGATGAAAAAGCAACTTGCCGCAGGTGGAAACCGAACCCACAACCTTAGCACTTCGCGTGCGATGCTCTGCAAGTTGAGCCAGCGCGGCGTCGTTTCCCCATCCACTTTCTTGGGTATTTATGTGCCCTAGTAGAACCCTGGGAGTGTTAGCCAGCGCCACCACTCACAGACCTTGGCGGCGGACGTGGAACGTCCTTTTTGCCGCAGGCGTCACGAGAACGTGATCTTTTTGGGTGGGGAAGACAGTTCTTCTAGGCGTTACTAGAAAACGCTATTCATTTAAACTCCGTTTTTCTGTAGGCTCCGTACTAATTACAGAAGTAAAGGAATATAAGTATATTTGTTTAACACTATCAAGCAACTTAAGCTGAAAGGCGCACATTTATTGTACTTCCTCTTTTGGCTCACGTAAACGTTCCGTGTTGCGCCGTCCAGGTTTAAAGACCAGCATTTGAAACCTCTTTAAGGCCTAACTTAGAATATGGGTCCATTTTCTTGGATTTGCATACTACGACTAACAAAAAGGCATTTGCGAAAATGCAAAGGAAAGCCGTGCATTTCATTTTCCCGAGTGCGGCCAAACCATTTCACTTTCAGCACTTATGCAATCCAATTTATTCCAAACCCTTTAGTCCCGCCGCAATTCCTTCTTTTTAATATTGTATATTTGCTAATGAACCAGAAACGTGGAATAAATTTCTCACTGTATATAGCATTATCAATAAACAGACAACCCGACATTCCCACCACCTTTTTCTTGTCCCAACTTTGCTCAGACTAATTTATTTCAGCTTGCTTTCTTTCCTGAGGGAATCACTGATTCGAACTCTTTGCCGGATTACAATATGGATTCTACTGACCTTATAAGTGCCCAGGCTCTTTAGCTCATATTACTATTGTTGAATTACTTCTTACTGCTCGTTTTCTTGACTTTGGATGTTGCAATTTACCACACTTATAATTTTGTATTTCACACTTGCTAGGGCCTCACGGCCTGCTGTATGTCGTGAATAAAAATAAAAAAACGCTGTTGCTTCTGTCGGCGGCCAAAGAACTCGGACGATCGTTGCTGTGGGCGTGTTGGCATCGGCGGCAATCATAGAGATAGCAGCCGGAGGCCTCGAAGCCTTTGATTGGCCCGACAACGTCGCGTGCGCCCTCTTTCGTTCATATATCAGGACCAGTTGCGCCAAAATCATCGCCACGACGCATCCAGTACGGCTACATGCTCTGCTTCCGGCTCACTGGTCTGGTCGTGCGTTCCACCTACTCCTCCAGGTCTTTCCACCAAGCTGTTCTCCAGGTACCACTGTTCCTATCGGGTACTGCAACATACATCCGCGCTTAACTACCTCATCGAACCGATGGAACCGTCTTCAGACCAGCGTAATAGCCCCCAGTAAATTGTCCACGTCTCCTGGCTCAAGCAGTGCCACAACCCAAATGTGTTCGCCTGCCCCTAGGCTGCGAGAATGGCTCCGCTTTCTGTGGGAAGTGATTGTGCTGAAGCAGCTGCCCTCCGTGCTGGGGAAGGTAGAAGAAGACCAGAGGCGCTACTACTTCGCCATAGCTCCGGCTTACTTGTTTAGGCCCACCGTTGCAAAGGTACCTCAAGTGCTGGTAGGCATATTTCATATTAAACAAACTCTGTATCCTATTGCATGTTAGGTAAACTAATAAATTCTTCGATTCCAGCATTCGAACAGAGCGCCTCAAGCACAGTACAATGTTCCAACCATTACACTAAGACCACGAGCCTCAGCATGCACAATAGAACCTTCTTTGGCATTTCCCTCGTGCAAGCCATCGCTTTGAGGCGCTCGGCCCGTCTCATTGAAATATCACTTGCATGAAATCTCCATATTGTCTTTCAGCACCGTCAATAATTGCACATGAATGTATTGATTTCTTCCGTTTTAATATGATTTCTTACCTGTACCTGTAAGCTTTCCTTTTGCATCAGAATTTATGCGCCACGTGGCAAAATGTGTCTAGGCGGGTGCGTGTTACAATCGCACAGACAGGTGGACAGAATCACCTCAGAGTAATGTCTCAGTTGCATTTAATACAAGTTGGTTTTACGTACTGAAACGAACAGCTATGCAGGCCCTGCCAGCTAGCGGAATCGTTTTCCCACTCGTGGTACTAGCTGCCGGTGTAGGATTTCTAAGCGAACCACCGCATTGCGGAAACACGTCTCCGCGTGTTAATTGTGAAAACGCCAGCCGAGAAGGTCGTTGGAAACGCTAACCGCACTGAACCAAAGAGGGCTCGCATATTTGCCCAGGCTGCTTATTTGGCGTATGCACAGAAACAATCCGTTGCTGCGAGTATGCCCACACTGCAGCTCATCGCAGGGTGGGCACAGACGCAACGCCTTGGAAACTGGAGGACGTGGCTAAGCTACAACGCCGACGAAAACCCTCCAGTAGTTAGGGAGCGTGAAGCGGACGCACGTAATGACCGCCGCTGTGAGCATGCCGCAGTACGGGAAACCGAGGTCGACAAATCGCGACGACGCCGGCAAGAACCTGTTGTTCTAGCAGATGCTGGTCGCGGTGATCGAGTTGTCTCTGTCCATATGCGTCTAGTCACGTTACGCCACGAATGGTTACTTAGTTGTGTTTACTGGTATTACTGGCATAACAAGTCATTTGGTAATATTGCAATTCACATTGTGCAATAATGTAACATTTTATTACACCCTTTGTTTCGTGCTTAGAGAGACATGTATTCAGTGCTTACCCCGCAGTGCGCGATTGCGCTACAGCAGGTGGGTTCTAGCACTGACATAAACAAATCTTAATTTTTACAGCACACTGGCACTTCAGACAACTTGATGAGGATAGCAATACGGGATTGTTGGTACGGCATATCTTATTTTGTTATAGCGCAAGCTTGACACGGACAACAGAAGACACATCTGACACACACAGCGCTACTTTAAACAACATATTTATTTCTCGTTCTCGTTGCTATATGTACACCCTCGACCCGTCATCAGCACGGGTAAAATTATTGGAAAAATAAACAAAAAATATAATATGGGAACCACACGTAGGCAGTTTCTTGACTTCAACCTTCCTTTCATTATCTTCAAAAGAGCTGAATTATCTTTGTTCGCGTTGAACGTATTACGTGTTACTGCGCTAGTAGGTTGTGGTCGGCTGCTGTTGTCGGCTACTGCTGTGTGCAGGTGCCCCATCTTGCTGATACCATTTAGTGGAAGACGCGAAAGCGGGACTTCGCTGAGAAACTCTTCCAACACTTCTTCAAGGATTTCGTCCACGTAACGCTGTCCAGTCAATGTGGGATCGAAGGAGATGGGACCGATTACAGCACCGGCGTAAATTCCTCACCAAACATTGAAGACCACTGCTACTGGTGTGGAGTGCACTTAAACCACTGTGGATTGGAGTTACTCCAATAGTGTAAGTTATGCCAATCTACCAGGGTGTTTCTGCAAAGATTGCCTTCATCTCCGCACTTGTTGCTCAAAAAGCTCAGTGACCCGCCGGCTTTTGTGAGCACCCAGCTCAAGAAATCTAGTCGATTCTGTAGGTCCCTATCTTCCATGCATTGATGCGGGTTAAGGTGGCACGGTTGAAAGGCCGAGAAATTTAGAATCCTCCAAATAGATTACTTCGAAATTTGTACCTCGTCGGCGACGTCCCGCACGCTAGCATAAGGGTGTCAGGCCATAAATGCTAGAACATCTGTGCGTAGGTTTGGACTCAGACACATTCTTCCGCAGCTGTTCCTGGAAGCTGCAGATTTGTCTCAGGTTTTCATAATTTCTGATGATAGTTGATGCGTTCGTTATGCCGCCACAATTTCATGACTGATATACAGGGTGTCCCACATAAATTGAGTCAAGAATTTAAAAATGAAAGACGCGTCGGAAGCGATATGAGCCCAACGCTTACAATCCGCAATAGACTACAGTAACTCATCAATTTATTGTTTTCCCCAAAACTCACTAATTAATTCAGTTTAATTTCCCAAATTTTCAATTATTGGCTGAGGACCCTAAGTATGAAACGCAGATTTGTAGAGCACCTTGAGAAACCACTGATCGAGTTGTTTCCTTTACAAAGCGTTTCACGTTGTCCTTCTTTCCGGGTTGGAAACAGTGGCCGCGATAAAGCAAAAAGCCACGTGACGGAGCGCTTGGGCAGTGGTATGCTTCTGCTCTGAAGCGCGTTTTCGGTGAACAAGGTCGGCTTTCGTCGGATGAGGCCGTAAATGCAAGCTGCTGGCCGAGCGCAGCCGATGAGATCAAGAACGCTGTGCCGCTTCACCGTCTTCCGTCACGTTGTAGCCGGCCTTGTTCACCGAACGCACGCTTTAGAGCAGCATAATACCACTCCGCAAACGCTCCGTCATGTAGCTTTTCTCATATTTTGCGGGCTTTCTTTGCAACCTGGAAAGAAAGACTACGTGAGAAGTATCGTAGAGGAAACAACTCCATCGGTGGTTTCCGAAGGTGCTGTACAAATCTGCGTATTATATTTGGGGTTCTCAGCCAATAACAAAAAAGTTCGTTAATTAAACTGAATTAATTGTAAGCGTTAATGAATTAATGAATGAATTAGTGAATTGTAAGCGATCACTTCAATTTGCTTCCGACGCGCCTTTCATATATAAATTCTTGGCTCAAGTTGTGTGGAACACCCTGTACATTTCCGGCCTTTCTCTCATTGCCATTTGCAGGTCGCAAGGCAAGGATCATGTTTTCCTACTGCTCATTAAAGAACGACATGAAGATTGGGACATAATAAAAAGCGTACCTTTGAACCATTACACTGACGTTGTCAATTCGCTTTGGTTGTGATATGTGTTGTGACCTTTAAAAAAAAACAACCAACCGTACCCTTTGTCTACGCTAACACAACAGTTGTCATAGGTTGATTCCAACTAACACCGAACGCGACGTGTTGCTACGGCCGGGGCGCGGAAGATAAAGGCACTAGCTCGATCACGATCGTTTTCTTTATTTCCTTGATTTTGTTTTGGCTAACTCAGAGGGAACCTCTTCGAAGGCGTTGCTTTTTGATGCGTAGTGGATTTCACGTAGTAGATTTCATATAGCGCGGGTTTATTTATCAGTAAGAAAAAATTAATAGACAATTAGTATCTCGCTGAACATACCGCAGTTAAATGTCACATGGCTGCGCCTACAAACACCTCATCTACACTTTTGCAATAAGGACAGTACCACCTGAGTCAGGTAATTATTTACCGTTACCTAAATAGGTCTCATTACCGAAAAAAAATTACTGGTGGCTACGCGTTCTACTGGAAACAATATGCACTAGATTTTCTTGTAGTAAGGCAATTGCACATTTTAATTCTTCATGTACCCTTTATATATTTGGACACTTGGGACAACCTGTATATATTTATGACCTCTGCATGCAAGCGACGATGTATCCATCTCTAATAAATGTTGAACCGTATAGGAAGAGTTCCTCCTGTTTTTTTATGGAGTCGTTAGCATGACTTACTGGAAAGAGAAAGAATACTGAAAAAGCATCTCATTCACGTACATTTAACACACTATTTTAAGAGACTGTGCTGAGGGAGTCAATGAAGTCTGCAGCTTTTCTTGTCAGAGTCAAAAAAGGACGCAAAGCAATTTCAAACAAGGTGAACATCCAGCAACATGTTCTTTCTCGAGGCATAGGTTATCCATAACTTTAGAAATAATTGCTAATTGGCTAACTTCTCATCATTCAATAATATATTAAGCTGTGTCCTGCCTATTTATTTAAATATGTTGTGTTTGTGCATGGTGTTTGCAGTGGAAAATTAAAATAATGCAGAAGTGAGAAAATACGGATCAACCAGTTGCCGCTGATGCTTCTAATGCGGTTATCACCTGATTTTCAGGATATGAAGAAATAAAGCAAAATAATCATTTAGAAGCCATGCATATCCGTGTCAACAATGATGCAGTGAGCTGTTAGGCCGAATCAAAATTTTGGAGAAAAGGAAGAGGGAAGTCAAAACAAACCTCAAATTATGTGAGTGACAAAACTCTGCTTATGATATATTAGGTGGGGAGGGGGGTAGAGTAGCCTTCGGTATCGCCGAGGGGCTGAGACATCCCTTCCCAACTGGGGAAACTCCGGAGGGCCTCGGGGCCCGGAGGCTCCTCCCCCCTCCCCCCCCCCCTGGGGTCGGCGCCTATGGAAATGTCATTATTATAACCTAAAAATAACGCCACCCGCCGTGGTTGTTCAGTGGCTATGGTGTTGGGCTGCTGAGCACGATGTCGTGGGATCGAATCCCGGCCACGGCGGCCGCATTTCGATGCGGGCGAAATGCGAAAACACCCGTGTACTTAGATTTAGGCGCACGTTAAAGAACCCTAAGTGGTAGAAATTTCCGGGGTCTTCCACTAAGGCGTGCCTCATAATCGAAAGTGGTTTTGGCACGTAAAACCCCATAATATAAAAAATAACAATGGCCCCAATACACAGCCCTGTGGCTCTCCCAACGTCACATTAACGTACCCAGTGCTTTTGCCAATTCAAATTACACATTAACGTCACTGAAGAAAATAATTGTCTACCCACCCAAACATAGTAGGTGGTTAGCGAAAATGCAGGATGCAGTCGGTTAGTCCTCCTGAATCAACCTACATTGCCAAATCATGATAAATTCCAAGAAGCTGCGTGGCGCATGAGAACCCCTTTCGAAACCCGTGTTGATTTTTTAAGATGTTATATTCAAGTAAGTGTTTAATTATTCCAAAGTAGAGAGTGTGTTTCTCTACATTGCCTGTAATTTGTAATTACATTAAATTTCATGTCATTCGTCTATAATTTTCACCGTCCTTCTTCGATCGCCCCATAATAGTTGGAAAGACACGAACAGTTTTCCTATCCGTAGGTAGGAGTCTTGACAACAATGCTTGTTTTAAATATGTGCATATACAGCGACATCGATGCAGCACAGTGTCTCAGAATACGCGGACAAATCCCATCCGAGCAAGTTGCTGGTTTTCATCACCTTGCTTTAATAGCTTTTCGATACCACTTATGCTAAACTCAATCGATTTCTTTGGGGATACGTTACTGGCGTACGATGAAGAGGTAAAATCTTGTATTGGCAGAAAGATAGACTGAAAATTATATTTTGAGCAATTCTCCTTGTGTGTGGCATTTTTAACATGGTGATTATTATATACAATGTTGCTTATACCGAGACTGTCAGAATGGCACCCCTTAACATATTGCCAGTAATGTTTACTATTGGCTCTCCATCTATTAATCATTTTTATATAGATGTTCATGGCCTCTTATATACCTTTATTTGTACTCTTGCGTAATCGAGCACAATTTTTTTATAGCGACCAATCCGTTTAGTTCATTAGAATTTCGCCATAAACCGCTTTCTTTTTTTGATTTGCTGCAAAAGTTGTGATAGCACCCATGAATTTCACCGTTTTCTTTTTTTTAATATCGAAGAATCGGCACTTGGTACTTGTGCGTTTGAGTTCAAGCAGCTTAGTTTTTAACAGACGCCACTGTCCGTGCCTATTCCTATTCTTATCATCTACCAGGCATTCGAAAACAGGTAAATAACTAAAACGTTTTTCACTTCTACCAGAATAATCGTCTGGAGCAAAGACGAACACTCTTCTATTCGCGAGGCACTTCAGGCAAGGAATTATTTTTATATATTGGCGACTACAGCCTGGTGGTCACTTAAACCCGGGATAATAGTGACTGAATTCACGAAGTTTACCGAGCTGGAAAATAACAAGTCTCAAATAATCTTTTCATGGGTTGGCTCGTTGATGTACAGGCGCTCCCAGAATAAAGCGGAACGCAAAACACGCGGCCGGTCGCCGGCGGAGCGAGCCCATGGAAAAAGTAGTACCATGGTCTGCGCGTGCGCGGTCTCCCTGGCGAACAAGGTTCGCTCCCTGGTGCCAAACGGTAGCCCTAGGTTCCCTTAACGTTTTGTCAAGGGGGGCTGGGCCGGTGGTGTCTGTGACAAGCTGTGTCTGCGCATGCACTCGCGTTGGAGCATAAGCGCTCGTGTCTGCATGTTCGGCTGCTTGGGCGCCTTTTTCTTTTTCATTTTTCGTGTGGGCCGTATTTATCGTTTGCTCAAAATATTTATGGTAGGTGACCGTGACTAGGGCTGGCAAAGGGAGGCGTTTTCGTCTGATGCAACCGTGATGATATCGGCGGCTGGATTGATAAAGAGATACGAACACATTGAAACAATGACAGTTACGCGAATTAAGCCCTATTCCTATCGAGGCAACATGCCGAAAAGATTGCCGATGAATGTGCGGAGAAAAAATATAATTAAGCGGTGTTCACAATGTATACCTCAAGGTGACATATGCCGCCTCACAGGAAAGTCTATAACTGCGGTCAACCGAATAATCCAAGCATACATGGATGAAGATGGCCTACTCAAAGATGCAGCACGATCGGGACGACACCGATGCACGTCGGAAGAGTCCGACCTTCTCATTGTTGCTGCAGCCGTTGCTGATCCTTTTCAGAGCGCCCGCCAGATCAAGACAGTCCTCAACCTGCAAGTCAGTGCGGAAACATATATATCGAAACGTTTATTTAAAAGAAAAAAAATGCAGAAAGCGAGTGGGTGGAGCCCCTAGTCCAGGGCCCCGCTGGCTTGAGCGGTCCGCCGTGCCTGGTCGAGGAGCGCCAGTTGCATCTCCCGATCCTCGCTGGCGAGCCAAGTCTCCCACTGCTCCCTTCCGGAAAGCTTGCCGGCTATTTTTGGTGTATTAATTTTGGGTGGCCTGTTCTGGCAGTCCCACGTAATGTGGGCGAGAGTTGGCCGGCCTCCTCACCAAGGACAGCGAACGCTATAAAGCGTTGGGTGAATCGCATTTTTCAACTAAAGGTTTGGAAATGTGTGCGCCTGTATGAGGCGCCAGTCATAAGAGTCCTGCCTGGATAGGTCAGGGTGTGGTGGACTGTACTTTCTTCGCTCGCGCCACTGGTGCTCAAGGATGTCTCCTGCTAAAAAGGAGTTTTCGTCAGAGTAGTCGGCCGCTCGGTTGACAAAAGCACGAGCTGCGCCGTCCGCTCTCTCATTGCCCTCGAGTCCTGCGTGACCCGGGCACCAAGTGATCATGTGTTTCTGCGTTAGGTTGGATCCTAATAGGTGAGTGGTGCTGTGTGGTAGCCTCACGGTGAGGAATAGTCTACATGCGACTTGGGAATCTGTAAGAGTTATCGACGATTGTCCCAGAGCGTCCTTAGTTTTAATCGCTAGCGCGATGGCTGAAGCTTCTGCGGTATTTGCAGATGCAACTCTAGCCCTGGCGCAAGTCACAGGCCCTTGATTTGCGGCCGCTCCTACCACTGCGAGGGCGTATTTGTAAACACCACATCGAGCGACATCTGTGCAGACTGTATCCGGGTTTCCACCGAATTGCTGCATTAACTTTCGAGCTCGAGCACTTCTACGTCCCCGGTGGTATTTCGGACTCATGTTCTTAGGGATTGGGGCTACTATGATCCTTTCACGAAGGACTCTGGGCAGAGATTCGAGTTCTTCTCCCGCATACTGTGGACGAGTAGGATAACCCACGCGGCAAGGTAATTTTCTGCCAGAGGAGGTTAAGCTAAGCCGCTCCCGTTGAGATATGAGCATCGCTGCCCGTAGCTCCTCGTAGTTATTGTGAATCCCGAGGGCCAGCAGGCGTTCAGTAGCGGTTCCCTGTGGTAGGCCGAGAGCCGCTTAGTACGACGTTCTAATCAACGCATCTAGGGCCTTTAGTTCTGTTTTCGTGGGGTCCTGGAAAGGGAGGCTATATGTGAGACGACTTAGCACAAAAGCCTGAACGAGCCGGATCGTCTTTGTTTCCTTGAAACCTTTTCGGTAATAAGTTACTCTACGGATCATACGGGAGATCTGTTTCACCGTAGTCCTAAGGGTTTTAATGGTGTGGTCTACTCGTTTGTTGCTTTGCAGCCACAGTCCGAGGACTCGCATTTTCTGGACCTCCTTTATCTGGCTGTCTCCTAGAAGGAGGTTCACCGGCTCGTGAGTTTGACGGCCTCGACCTCGTATCCTGATAAATTCTGATTTATCGGGAGCGCAGCTCATTCCACTGCTGCGAGCGAAGGTTTCAACAACGGTCGCTGCTTCTTGCAGGATTTTTTCTTTTTGTCCTAACGAGCTGCTGGTTGCCCATAGGGTAATATCGTCTGAATATAACGCGTACCCTAGCCCAGGTATGACGTCGACTGTTTTGGCTAAGCGTCTCATGCCGATATTGAAAAGAAGGGGGGGGGAGTATCGCCGCTTGCAGTGTACCTCTATTGGGCATGGGAAAAGGGTCTGAGCGCGTAGTGCCAATGCCTATTGTCGCGATGCGAGAGGTCAGGAAAGAGCGGGCGTAATCATAGATTCTTGATTCTTTGTCCACAAACGATGTAATTTAGCTCAGATAAGATAAGTTCATGTGAAATAGTAAAAATCAAGAGCCAGGACGAGATGTTCCGCACCAATCGTGCTGTTGCAAAGAACTTCTTCGCGAAGTAGCAGGAAAACATCTTGTGTCGACAAATGTTGGCGAAAAGCGAATATGTTTGTCGAAAATAGGTTGCCGTCTTCAATGTAAGACGTGAGACGTGTGTGCATCACCTTCTCAAATAATTTACCAAGACAGGAGGTCAGTGATATAGGCCTGAGATTTTGTAGATCATGAGGTTTTCCTGCTTTCGGAATAAGCACTATCTTGGCCTCCTTCCACTGTTGTGGAACTACACCCCTCTCCCATATCTGTTCATTAAAATACCGGGTAAGCTGTTCTAGGTGCTCGTCGCTCAGATTCCGGATCATAGCATTTGTGAGCTGATCTGGTCCTGGAGCAGTATTTCTCTTCGCAGCTTGCGCTGCCGCGAAGAGTTCTGCCTTAGTTATCGGAGCGTCTAGCACTGCGTTTTCTTGCCCTTGGTATGGCAAGGTGCATGGGAGAGTGATTACTGCCCCTAGGTATTTCTCTTTATGCTTAGTGAGGAGGGCCTGATCTGTTCCTGAAAATTCTCCGGTAAGTTTTTGAAGAGTGCCGTTCTTGGCCGTTTTTGTTTTTCCTGGTTCCATTATGCTGCGAAGTATCGCCCATGTCTTGGAGGTATGTAACGTTTCGCGAAGTGAGTCGCAAAAGCTCGCCCAACTCGCTGTCTCTAACTGCTGTGCGTAAGCGTTTGCCTGCTCTGATATTTCAGCATTTCTGTGGTGCAGTTTGCGATTAAGTCGCTGTTTTTTCCATCGTTTAGTTAGCTCCCTTCTGGCTTCCCACATATGTAGCAGATGGTTGTCAACTACCGGCGTTTCCGCTGTGAGCGCTGGCCGCTTAGATGTTGTTTTATGAGCGTCTCGTATGTGTGTTGCCCACGCTTCAGCGTTCTCAGGTGATATCTCCGGCATGGGGATTTTGCCATAATTTACCCAGTTCGTGATTACCACCTGGCCACAGGGTCGCCAAATTTTCGGGGAGCCTACCGACACGCTGATAATGAAATGGTCACTCCCTAGATTCTCTCCTAGATTGGTCCAGAATACCTCGTTGACATTATTTGTGAATGTGAGATCTGGAAAGGTGTCTGCACTGACGCTCTTACCTAATCTTGTCGGGTCTTGAGGGAGAATGATGAGTTGGAGATCATGTGCTTCGGTCGCTCGCTCGAGCTCCCGGCCTTTGGGGGTGTCTGTTCGGTAACCCCAGCTGGTGTGAGGAGCATTGAAGTCCCCAAGAAGCAGTAGCCTATCCTGGGTGCCGGAGTGACACATGACGTACCGAATGATGGCCTCAAAATCGGCCCTCCTTCCTTTAGGTGGGCTATACACGTTCGTGATTATGGTTTTTGCCTTGCTACGCTTCTGAGGTAGTATTGTTACAATTTGATGGTTGATGCTGCTAGTCGCCAGATAATCTATACTGATTGCTATGTCCTTGAGCACCATCGTCGCGACCTTAGGGTAGTCTATGTGGGATATCGTGTAGTAGCCAGTCAATCTGACCGGCTTGTTACAGATCTCTTGCAAACAAATAACATCAGGTTTGACTGGCACCGTGTTAATGTATTGTTGTAGAGCTGCCGCCCGTTTGTGGAAGGTGTGGCAGTTCCATTGCCAAATTTCGAGATATTCGTGATGTACTCGCGTTCCACTCGCCATGAATAGTGCTTTCGCTGTCCGAGGTCAGTATGGGTGGCGGACGGCGGTTAGATTGAGCGCTGGGGCTAATGCTGGCTCGCTTACGAGCCGCGCTCTTTGCACTGGCCACTGATTCGTCGACGTAAGTTTTTAGGCTTTGAAATTCTGCGTACATCTGCTGCTGAAAATTTTGCATAGTTTGTAATTGATGCACAACTTGTTGGAGTGTGACCTCCACAGAATTCGGCGTTGTTATAACCTCGAGAGGCGTGCCTGCTACTTTAGTATGTTCTGTTTTGTTCGTTTCGGTACAGCGACTAGCTTTGAGGGAGGCCAACTCTCGCTTAATTTCTGCCAAGCTCTCGCGGAGGAGCTTGTTCTCGTTAATGATCTTCCGATATTCGGGATTTTCTGTTATAGGAGCAGTAGGAGAAACGACTCGTGCCCAGCTTACCCTGTTATCTTGTGGCGCTTGCTTGGTCACAGTGACGATAGCCCCCGATTTAGGCGATTTTGGTGATTGGGAATGAGGTGGGATTTCGGGATTGGAGTTCTTTCGGGTCCGCGATCTTGACCTGGATCGACGGCGAGTCTTTGCTACCTCCGGCGAGGGATCCGATGCGGATTCTCCATCATCGGAACTGAACCAACGTAGGCGTTGAGGTGGCTTCGTTGAGCTGTCCATCCGGGTAGTCCATTGAAGGCCAGTCCTCGGCGTTCTTTTGCTTTGGGGTTTGAGACGTTTTTTACAACTTCAGTCTCCTGTCATGTGACCCTCCCCACAGGCTGCACACTTGGGAGCGCACTCATGTCCGGCTACAGTGTCCCGTTGTCCACATGTACGACATACTGGAATGTCCGGCTGGGGACAGACGTCCGATCGGTGACCAATTTGGTGACACACTTTGCACACCTGAGTGGTAATTTTGTAGGGATAGCAAGCAAGTTCTCCGCCGTTGTAGTAGACGTACCGCGGCGTAATACCTCCAAAAAAGGTGATAACGGCCGTTTTAGTGTTACGGTACATGCGCGCTTGGAGAATTTCAACCCCTTGCGTGCGTATGCGTAGATTCGCTTTTAGCATTTCAGGCGTCGTGTGCGGGTCCAAACCGTGAAGGACACCCTTGGTTGTCCCGTCGCTTGTCGCTACGTAGGCGTTGACCGAGTGAGGCCGGCCGTTGATGTTAAGCATTGCAATACGTCTAACGCAGTCCGCCACTGTCTGGTGCGGCGTGGACACGATAAAGATGTTGGAGCCTGGCTTGATTCTGAGCAGAAATTGCTCACCTGATATTTGCGCGTTGCATGCAGCAATCACGGCATCCGCCAGTAGTGGACTAGCTAGGTTCTTGACCGGTAGCCGTTGATGCGGTCGCACCACTATCTTGAAATCATCCTTTGGCAGGGGGAATAACCGCCTGTGTGCTGGTTTGCGTTTAGATTTTCCGGTTGCTTGACCAGCGGAAACTTGCTGATTCTTCAAGGTCCCCGAATATTCCAGTGCTCTCGTATTCTTCTCTTTCGCATCCTTCTTTTTCTGCCGAAGCATGAGGGCCGTCTGCCAATCCCCATCTGTTTAGAAGGCGCATGCGAGCGGCTGGTCTTCGTGGATTTGTCGCGGCACAAAAGCCACACTTTACGGAGCGCCAGAAACGCCGGCGCCTTGAGTTTGGCAGGGCATATGAGCGCTGGACGACCGAAGAATGGAAGGAAGTCGTATTCTCAGATGAATCGACATATTCATCTAGATGGGGTCAAGAGCGCCGCGTATAGAGACCATACAACTGCAGGTATTTTCATTTTCTTTTTGATCTTTAAATAAAGAAAAGCACAAGTTCTTCGGACGTGCAAAAGGTATTTCATCTGAAAAAACCATTATCTATTCCCTTCTTTTCGTCTAGATACGAGCCTGGGTATGTTTACGATATCTACAGCAGCGGCCACTGTACTATCAACGTTTGGGGAGCAATTAGCAAATAGGGCCTTGGTCCGTTAATCCGACTGTCCCCATCGTTCACAGCTGAAGCTTACTGCGATATGGTGGACTACCACCTATTGCCATACGCTCTAGAAGGGCCATATAAAGATGGCTGCTACTTGTTCCAACAAGACCTGGGCCCGGTGCACACCGCCAGAGCTGTGGAAAAACTTCTTCAACAACGTTGTGTTCGCGTTCTTGACTGGCCTCCGAAAGGTGCAGACTTTAATGTAATGTAGAACGTGTGGGGCATGATGAAGGAAAGTTTATGCAAGCTGAATCTGGGAGGGGCCAGTGCCGACGAGCTCTGGCTCGCCATAACGCGCGATCGGAAGCGCCTTGGTGAAAGGAGGGACTTCGTAGATGCGCTCTACGAGCCAATTCCACGCCGCGTTCAAGCTGCGCTTCATGTGGACGGCGCATTCGCGAGATATTGATAGCGGAACACACCAACAGCTTTAGACGAAACACTTACCTTTCGATTCCTTTTGTTTACTGTGGAAAAAATAAACCCAGTGTTCTTCCTGTCATTTAGATTTACTATGTTCTCCTATTTTTTGCATTCAGCTCACACAGCCGACCCTTGATTATCATTGTATATTTCCTTTGAGCAAAATAAAATGAGTATGAATATGAGTATCTTCGCCAACAAACGCCGACACGCGATCAATACGTAAGGATACTCGCTACCAATGGTCCAGATTCCGTGATTGATTGGCGCACGATATATGCGAACCACGTAACGGGATGGGACAATAAATGACTAGAGTCGTGAAGAGTTCATTAGAGTGCCCTTTGCATGATGTGACTTCTTGTGCGTGAAATTGGCCTTGATAAAATTGCCGCGTTATTTCATTTTGTAAACTTTTTTATTGCCACTATCGCAGACACACCCGTTAAGAGGTGTCATGTAATAGTGGTAATTGTCCTCGTATTGCGAAGCTAGTAGTAACATGGATAGGGAGCTATTTTACTAAGAGCTAATACTTCGCAGGACAGGATAACACGGTGGAAAAATAAGGCAGCGATGCCATTGTAGCCAAGCCGCCTCACTAGCATGTAATCACGCAAAGCATTGCTATCTCCCAGACGGGATGTAGACCATGGGGAGATCACGCTGCAAGGAATCCACAAGCCTTTATTTATAGACTACGGTGCATGCATGCTGTGCTAGACATTCATTCACCCAGCTCCCATTGCACAATGCTAAAGGGCACCTAGCGCTACCTTCGTGGAGCAAGGCAACGCCAATCTACATACACTAGGGAGCGAAACTTGCTCGCTAGGGAGACCGCGCATGCGCAAATCTTGCCTGTATTTATCCGCCGGCGCGCTCCGCCGACGAGCAGCTGCGTGTCCGGCGTTCCGAATTATTATGGGAGCACCTGTACAGTAGTAGAATATAAGATACTACAATACGCTTCAATTTCATGTTAGCGTGACAGCATGTTCTTACTACACAAATATTATGGCTCCAGAGAAGGTCTGGTAAATTGAAGTCGCAAGCCCGCAGCATAACTTCATGCGTAGATTCCCAGATAGCATCGCCTAATTCCTTCAATGGCACCATATCTTAGTTTGGTGGCCGATAAATCACTCCGTTTGTCAACGCAAAATTATCAGGTAAAGGAACTTCACACCACACTGCTTCCACCGCATCATGACTGATATCAAGGGCGGAGGAGCGCAAGTCGGACCGAACAGGCATAGAAACGCCGCCACCAATGCTCAGCCCATCTTTGCGGTAGGCTATAGAGTTCTCTGGAAAAACTTCACTATCGCTGATTGAAGCATTAAGCCAAGATTCCGTGACAAGTACTATATCCGCTTTTACAGGCTCTACTAAGGCCGCAAGTTCATCTAGTTTAAAAATTATGGGGTTTTACGTGCCAAAACCGCTTTCTGATTATGAGGCACGCCTTAATGGAGGACTCCGGTCATTTTGACCACCTGGGGGCTTTACCGTGCACCTAAATTGAAATACACCGGTGTTTTCGCATTACGCCTCCATCGAAATGCGGCCCCCGTGGCCGGGATTTGATCCCCCGGCCGTTAACCCAGTTTATTGAACAAGCTTCGGCTATTCACAACTAAAGCAACTAGGTCGAAATAGGGGCGTATATTATTTTGCACACTACGTGAAGGCTTCGTGACTGGAACGACTTCTTCTCTACTTTGTCGCACCTAAAGACCCTGCCATTTACAATAAGCCTATGAAAGCTGAACTTTATTTTGCTCTAATAATAGCGGGCTGTGTAAGCTTGAGTTCCATCCGTGCCCGGAGACCGCCCAAAACTCGGCGCAGCTATGCAAAAGGAGCGCAGAGGAAAATAAGCTAGGCGAGATACAAAAGCGACAGCTAGGAGCGCGCGGCGCGGCGCACGTGTTTGGCTGAGCAGGCTTGCAGTAGGAGATTGGCGGCGCCTCAAGAAGACCTATGTTCTGACGTAGACTTTATAGACGCGGCTTGCGCCGGCGGCATCAATGTCCGATCCACCGTTAACATGGGCAGACCAAGGAAGCTGCTTGTTCAGGAATTAGAAGTGACGGCGAAGAACCAGGAGGTGGGGGAGAGGAGGCGACCAATTATAGGCCGCGTAGGGCGCTAGGAGCCGAGGCGATGAGCAGGTGTTTCAGCGCGGCGCGGGTTTCGAAAGATGGAATCGGCTTGTCCCGACCGCCAGCGGGAGCTTGCGCGAGAATGCGGTCAAGGGGTCGGCGGCGACGCCGATGGCCGCCTCCCCCGCCTCCGCTGCTTGCGCAAAATGGCGGTGGCTGCAGCTGCCTCAGCGACACAGCTGCTTGCAGACGTCGCAACCTACCGCTGCCACCACCTTAAAGGTTCACGTCCGTCACCCCGTATGTCCTCGAAATGTATTTCTTAGCTCATCGATTTGTCGCCCCGGACTGATTCAGGACGGTCCGAGTAGCTGCATAGACCGACGTTCATTGGATATTTCTACTCTTTCCTTGACAGTCAGTACAACGTGACAATAGTGCACTTTCGGGCCGACCCGCGGTGTAGGTGAAGGAAGCGTTAAACACTCCCCATACATTGCACGATGCCGAAGAAAGCGCGATACGGGGCCTAGCCGCGCCGGAGGTGAAGCAGGCTTTAGGCACTCACAACATGTTGGCCAATCCCGAAGATAGTGCAATACCGGGCGGACCCGCAGCAGAAATGCTGTTGGCCAATAAAGGGCCACATACAAAGCTTCGCTGGTCCTCGTTCTTCACAGAGTGGAAGGGCGCTCAATGCTTTGTCTTCCTCTTTAGCTTTCGTGTATTCCCACAGGTGTTTGCGTACGCTACGCTTTTCAGTGGAGTTTTCCTGAGCAACACCCTAATCGGTCCCTTTATATTTTTGGCCATTTAGTAGGACGTTTTGTCTGTATTTGTAAAAAGAAAAATTTACAATTGGCCACTTAGCCTTCACCATGAGTCGAAAAATGTGGTGCACCCTTGGCACGGATTTTATCTGAATTCCCAAGTTTTCCTTGCAAATATTTTTAGTTAATTTTCCGAATTTTGTCTCCGGCTTCATTCCTCGATACCGACCGACTTCTCCTGAAGCTCATTACCTTCTTCCTGCAAAAGACCATTGAATATATTTGCGTGCTCTGATACAAATTTTACTGACGTCCTGAATGTGGTCATGGGGGATGCCGAAGTTTTTGTTCATTTATTTACCACGGCTTCAAACTTTTCGAACCCAGTTTCAATAGTGTCCAATTTTTTCATTATCGCCACCTGGCCATTTCGCAAACCTATCAGATACTCTACTTGGGTAGCATCATCGTGACTCCGCAAATTCATTTAGACAACACCATCAGGACCGGCGTTCAGTTCCACATCCCCGGCGAGTAGCAACAGCAGAACCAAATATAACGCCCGATTTGAAAAATAGCGAACTCGCCTTTTAGACAATTTTGCCCGGACACGTCTACCATATTCAGCAGCAGCAGCAGCAACAGCAGACACAATCGTGGGCGAAGCCGGCAACTCAATCATTTTTGTTCATCTTTGAAAAGGATAGTAAAACTAACCTGTAAAAGCAACAGCGGTGGCAGCTCATCTCGGAGAGCGTGCCGGCTCCAAATTCCATGAGAGCCTAGTGCCGCACGTTTATGTCGCCTTCTTTCATGTCACATGGTTTCTTCCGTTCGTAGTTTATTGGCGGCTCATCGCGGGGGAGGGGGGGGGGGGAAGGGGCAGGATCATTGTCTTCGGAAAACGTATTGCACGCTGACTGGCAGTGCGAATGCTCCGCCGACGTGCTCCAGGCAATTTTCTATGCGAACGATAGTACAGGCGTGCGCGGAAACGACACTTCTTTGCCAACAGCACCATTTTCACCAAAGGGCGGCAGGAATCTGCACAAACGAAAGCGGTGACAGTTGCATGTCAGCAAGGATGCCGGCTCCAAACGGTGCTCGAAACGGCTGCACCGCAGATCGCGTGAGCCTGGTCACTTTTACGGCTACAGAGAAGCATGGCAGCTTCTTGTTAAGCATAGAAAATCTTTGTTATCCCTGGCCAGACGAAGCGGTGCGTGATAAGCCTCTTTGTCGCTCTTATGCCAAGGTGGCTTAGCAATTACGGTGAATCGAATATTGGTCGGCTAATAAAAAGGCACAGCCAATATCCACGACAGTGTGTCAGCTGCCGGGTTTTCGGTCCCAGAAATATGGCGGACGTTTGTGGAAACTTCGGAGATAAAGAAAAGTTGCCCAAGTGGGCGTTCTGAGTACGATGAACCGTTGTTACTGAAAACGAAGGTTAACGGCTCTTGCAGAGTCAGGCTGTAAAAGCTGCCGTCTTGAAGAAAAAAAAACCAAATGCTTGATAGCGCAATAGATGGCCCACATCACCCTCCCAAAGATGCTGTGGCGAGCTTCTGTAGGTTTGAGGCGCTTTGAAAACAAGCGCAACGGTATTTGTGATTGCGCTGCTGCAGTACTGCACTGTGGTGCAAGGTTCTTGTACTCAAAGGTTCTGACGGTTCTCTTAGGCGGAGCCTCTTAGAACCCAACGAGGACGAAGCCGTTGGTTTCGAAAACACGCACAAACTTTTAATGAAACTAGAAAGAGGCTTAAAATAAATAGAAGGAAATAGAAAGCATGAAATAAACACTCAAACAGACATCACGGCAGTAAATCCAAAAACAAGAAAGGGGCTGACAGTTGGAATAGCACACTGTGGTATAAAGTTTGTAAACAGGGATAAGGTGCCTCAGAAAGGCTGGCCAACGTTTCGATAGGAGGACCTACTTTCGTCAAAGGCGGCCTCGTCATCCTCGGCGTGTTAGTTTTAAAGGGTTAGTGCAGTGACGTCACGTGCGGGTGTTGTCGCTGGCCGCTGGTTTTAAAGAGAGAGACTACCACAGGAAACGAGCGCTGTCGTCGGACGTCTGTGAGCTTCGTTCCCAAGACTAGGGGGCAAGAGCGGGAGAGTTAGCACGCGGGGAGAAAAGAAAAGAAAAGCAGAGAACAAAAAGGAAAAAAGAAAAAAAAAGGGGGGGGGGTTCGGGGAAGCCAGGGCGGCACCAATACAGGAAAGAAAAGGGGGGGGGGGAGAGAAAGCACAAGAAAGAGAAAAAACAAAATTTTAAGAAAGACAGGGGCTTGGGAGCCTGTTGGGGATGCGAGAGGTTCGGAAGCATTCAGGGGGAGTCGTTGGCGGCATCTTTTTGTGGCATTAAAAGGGCCGGTCAAGCGGTCAGTGCGCGAGTAACACAAAAGACAAAAAAATATGAGTTGAAAGAGTAACTTGAGTAGCATAGAAGCAATACGTCGAGCAATTTTGAAATAGTTAAGATGGCGACGACGAGTCTGCGGTGCAATGTATGGGGTGACTGAAAGGCAGCGGCATGGTCTCTCAAGGGGCCTTACCTCACTCGCTCAACGTAGGTGTTGTTACGGAGGCATCCAGAAATGGCGATACTCTGGGTTGAGGCGCCGAAAAAGGCCTCTTGACTTCGGAATGTGTTGATGAGGGGATTTCAAAAAAATAGATAATAAAAAGGAGGAGGCAGGGAAAAGAGAAGGGGAGGGGGACCGAAACCGGAATAACAAACAGGAGGGTGACGCGCGCAGAAGCGGGCGGCTTCTGCTGAAATATATCCGCTAAACTATACACTGCTATTATCCCAGGCCGTCCGATAGTATCAAACAAGAACACCCCGACAGAGAGCATTTCCACATTCCTTAACCACCACCTTGGTGACTTGCCAAAAGCACTTCCGTCATTCGTACAAGATACGCCCCACCTGCTGAGAATTATAGAGGACATTAATACTAAAGGCACACTACCCCACAACACAATTCTCGCAACACTAGACGTCACGGCGGTGTACACCAACATTCCAATCCCTGATGGTTTATCTTCGATAAAACAAACGCTGTCTAAACACAATGCACGACACTCTACTGAAGTCTACTTGTCTCTCCTTCAATTAGTTCTAACACATAACTCCTTCGAATTTGAGGAGAGTTACTACCTACAGATACATGGTATAAGCATGGGTACGCCCTTTGCACAAACCTACGCGAACATATATATAGGGATTCTAGAAACAGATTTCCTATCGCGCTGCACTACCAAGCCCCACATACCTACGATACATAGACGACATACTCATAATATGGGGACATGGTCAAGACAGTCTAGATAAATATGTAGCATATCTAAACTCTTTTCACCCAACGATAAAATTCACATCAGAATCCTCAACTGAGCGCATAAACTTTCTGGACACAACAATATACATTGACCATGGTGAACTAAAGACAACGCTGTATAGGAAACCTTTCGACATACAACACTACCTAGAATATACCAGCCACCATCCCAGACATTGCAAACAAGGCATCTTTAAAGACCAAGCCACACTGCTACGTCGAATTTGCGTTGAAAACCAAGACTACATAGATAGACTCGATCACCTCAAAGAAACCCTATCAAACAGGAACCACCCAAATAGTGACCTTCAAACAACCTACATCACTGCAACCAAACTTGATCGAGCCGAGCTCCTCAAGCCCCGCCCGAGGATCAGAAGAACAACAACGCCTCTTCTTACTACTACATTCTCAAACGCACTCCCAACTGTGAATAACATCCTAAGTAAATACTGCCCAATTCTCACCAGCAACCAGAAACTTAATAAGATCTTTCCCGACCCTCCCAGAGTAGCCTACAGACGCAACACTAATTGTAAAGATGTTCTTGTGCACGCCCAACTACAGACAAAGAGGAAATTGGGAACCAATCCCTGTGGCCACCCCAGGTGCTCTACATGCAAACATATTCAATCTACTACTACAGTAAAAAGTACAGCGTCGAATAACGCACACAAGGTAACTTCGGCTTTCACCTGCACATCAAGCAAGGTAGTCTACTGTCAAGAATGCGCCGCTTGTAGCAAACAATACATAGGTGAGACTGGACAACAAATTAATACAAGACTCAACGGTCACCGCGCGGACACAAAACACAATTTACCCAAAGCAGTAGCCAGCCACTTTAATGAACATGGTCATATATTTCACAAAGCAAGGCTCTATATACTACAAACAAATTTCCGTTCCCCTCGCGAAAGGAAGTATACCGAATCATACCTCACACACAAGTTTAATTGCCTACATCCGACAGTAATTAATTTGGCTCGCGGCGACTTAGAATCTTTAAAAGCGGTAACTTAAATCTGAAATTCTCATATCATCAACCAAGACACAAAACACATTATGCCACCAGCTAACCTTATTTCTTAACCTCACATACTCTTCCATTTCCCAAAATTTTTTCGTGCCTACTACTGAATTTAATGTACTCTTTCAGGTTTTTACGTCTATATCAACCCCCTTCTTCCATGTACACTTGCCCCCGCCCGCTTCTGCGCGCGTCACCCTCCTGTTTGTTATTTCGGTATCGGTCCCCCTCCCCTTCTCTTTTCCCTTCCTCCTTCTTTTTTTTATCCATTTTTTTTAAACCCCCTCATCAACACATTCCGAAGTCAATATGCCTTTTTTGGCGCCTCAACCCAGAGTATCGCCAATTCTGGATGCCGCCGTAACGACACCAAGGTTGAGCGAGTGGGGCAAGGCCCCTTGAGAGCAGTGGCGTAGCTAGGTCGTCTGGCACCCGGGGCCCATATGTCTTCTGTGACCCCCCCCCCCCCCCCCCCCCCCCCGCCACCGGGTGTAGACGAGGAAGGCGAGGATATCGACAATTTCCGGGTTTCAGCACCAATACAGCCGCCTTGGACACCACGCACGTCCCCCGGGTCCCCCTCTCCTTCGCTTTCTTTCCCAGAGGTCGCGAATGCAGCAGGTATTGGCGGCGAGGAGTTACGGAGTCGCCATCTATCGGAAGCGCCTCGCTGGCGTAGTATGAGGGATCACGCAGCGCGCTCCTCATAGGTTTTGCTGTCAGCGCTCACTGAAAACACCACCCGGGTGCACTCCCGGATATTTCTGTAAGTACTTTCGAAACGAGTGAAGTTTTGTACTGTCTAAATAATAATCTTGGGCAAACTGAAAGCACAGAATCGTTTACAGACGCTATCTCTTTACCGAATACGTACAGTGGACGCCACTGTGCGCGGTCGCCGCTATTTAGTCTCCCGAACCGGCTTCTTGCGTGAAAGGTAGGCAAACGCCAAGCCCAAACTATGTGAAATATGTTCTTATAGTGTTTGTATATCTAAATGGAGCGTAATAGAATGAAGCCTCAACGCAGCGATCGCACAGCTTCGCAGCGACCGACTGCGCGCCTGCATGCTTGTCCGCGCACTGTTTCGCTTTCGCCGCGTGCGCGTTTTCGCACCGTGCCATGAGCTTTAGGCTGCAGAATATGAGCATTTGACAGTATACAAGCAACCAATGTTGCGTGGGCGCTATCAGAGCTGTTCAAAAATAATTTCATTGTAGAGACTTCGACGTCTACGGGGACTGATGTGCTGGACGTCGCGACGATCCAATCTTCTTTCTTTTTTTAAATTCTTGGACGTTTCAATATTATTTATCGAGTTGCGTCGCACTATATGTTTATCGGTGTTCTCAGCGGGCGATTTCCCGCTGCTTCTTTTTTTGTAATCCAGTGCATTAATTCATAACACAAACATGACCATATGCCATGCGTTTTTTGTGTGCTTTTTACCGCTCGCTATCCACTCCAGTGAACTTGCCAGTATCTATAGCATCGACAAGTTCATAGACCGAACCGTCATGACATTAGTCGGGCAGCGGACTCGGGCGAGCGTCACAGTGCGCGTTTTTCGAACATTGCAGACCCGGCGCCGAAGCAGAAATCTTCCTCGCGTCTGTGCTTGCTGCATACCCGAGTGGCAGCCGATGACTGTTCGCCGGTTTTATGTTTCGCGAGCCAAGCTTAACGCAGCTTCTTGTCCGGCGGCTACGTATGAATAAGGCTGACACCGGGCTCCGTTGCGTACGTCTGGCACTGCGGCACCGAGCAAGCCTACCATGTTGCGCACCTTCAAAGGCAGTCACTACCTATTCTAGTGCTTTCCATCGTTGTAAAGGAGACACTCGAAGCGGGAAAATCCCGCCAATAAATGAGGACCGCAGCGTACGACGGAACTTAAACTTTCCTTTTCAGCTCGCTTCGGCGCTCCCGAAGCAGCCGACGCGGCCGCTATGTCCACGTGATCCCTGTTGCGCCGACGGTGGCGCCAGCTTTTCCAGTGGTGGAGCTCGAACCTGTAAGATGTTGCAGTCGTAGTCGTAGGGATGAACTTGACTATTCGTCGGGACTTAGGCAAGCAGGGTTTATTTGCATTATTTACAGTTGAAACTAGACATACATCAACAGTCTAGCGTGACTCCCAAATGGAGCCCGCAAGACGAAGCATACAGCAAACGAGCACACAGCTCAAGAGTACATTTCGAGCACGACAACGAGCACACACTAGCAGCCGCCAATCGCTGCTTATAAGCACTCCGCTTGACGTCATAGCTCGACGTCATTGAAGATGACCCGCCCTTTTGGAGGAGGAGGGCTCACATACACGTACACACACACACACACACACACACACACACACACACACACACACACACACACACACACACACACACACAGACAGGTCCAATGGTCCGGAGCCGACGTCAGAGGGGCTTCGTAGAACCCTGAGCCAACCGGGTAGCGCGCCCGGGTAGCACATTGGGAAGGAGCCTACGACGACGTTCCCGCGGCAACTCCCCCACCCGTAGCAGATCAGGTCCGCGTTGGGGAGTTGGGTAACAATAGTTGGCCCGCCAAACTCATTCGGTACCTCTACATTCCAGAGCTGCCTTTCTCCTTGGTCGCCTCGTGTGTCGGCAGACTTTGACGAATCCTGGGGCCCCCGTACCGCAAAGCACCCTTTTGCCAAGGCGGCGCATGGTGGGTTAACGTCGTCGTCCTCGCTCGTTCTCCGAAAGGCGCCGCCCCCCCGGATTGATCGACGCACCGGCAGCGGGCTGAAATAGCTGCAGGCCGATCCCAACAAGGCCAATACACGCTGTTTTTTTCTGCACCAAATAACACAGTGTGCTGCACTGATAACTTGTGATAAGCGCATGTAAAAGTAAAAAAAAAAATTATAACAAGTAACAAGTAAAAAAAATTTATAAAGTTATAATTACCAATTTTAGCGGCAACATTGCATTTGCAAAATTGAAGACCGACATTCATATCTTGCCCAACAACTTCACAAAAATCGTCGTAGGTACTATGGCCCGCAGTATTTTGGTTGTGGGCAGCCCTGAACGAAAACGAAAATTAAGTTGTGTCTCAGTGACGCTGATCTCCCCCCTATATTAGACAAACGGAAAACGCCACCTGCCTCCTTGCTGCGCGGGCGCCAATGTTATGACAATTAAGAGTTCTCTTTATTGTGATCAATAAAGCCTTGTTTTTATTTGCTGCTATTCGGACGAACGTGATTATCCTAGCTGCGGCACCACCAAAAGATTGGGAACAGAATAGAGCACGCTTCGCGTCCATTCTTGGCGTCACCATAAAAAAAAAGGACCTCGATGAAGCCCGTGCCAGCGAAACCTGTTCGGCGCTTGCAATGGAGAGGGTTGAGGGATGAACCTCACTGGTACACTATTTCATATTTATTTCGCTACTGCCATACTGGGCGCCGCCCGCAGTGCCAAAGTACTGTAGGTTGTAGCACCCAGATCGATTTTGTTTAAGAAGTTTTTGTTGAGTTAATAATAGGACTTTGAATCCTCAATTCTGGAATTGAAGTGCTTGCTCTATAAGTACTAATTACGGTATTATTAAGGATATGGTTATTACTTAGCTGCCATATTTTTCACGCTACCGAGTTCCTAGTAATCACGGACACATAAGTTCACAGAATATCCGGAAATATCCTTACAAAATTCACGTTTTCTTTTAATTCTGTGCAGCTGACACAGACACTATACCTATGACATGAAGTCACACATAACAACAGTTTTCTGAAACTTTCGAGGGTAAGAAGGAAAGCGTGAAACATAACTTCAGGTTTCGCAGCGGCTTCTCGGAGCGAGCGGGAGAGGGGAAGTAAAAGCGAGCTGAACATCGCGGCGCCCGCGACTATATACAGCCTGTCGAGTCATACGCCGCCAAACTCTTCGGCCGCACCGAGTCTGAGGACGATCCAGAGAATCCCATTCGCGACTTTTGACGGCCGCACTTATGCAACGTCGCTCTCAACGAACACTTCACCGTACACGAGAGCGCCGGGGCCGCTCGTTGAACGCCCTCTTCACTGCTGTCTTTGTTCGTCTTCGCTGCGCGTTCTGAACGGAAGAGGGACCCAAGAGCCTCAACGCCTTACTGTATGTTTAGCGACTCCTGCTCCCAGCATGAACGTACGGCACACCCCACATGAAACATTCCGCTAAGGCGAATAATTTAGCGACCATTTTTCGAATAAAATTTTTTAGCCCGTACATTCGTGCGATTATTTCATGGGGTGTTGATAGAGCTGCAGCCGACAATTCTGCGGCGCAACGAATCGGGTACATGAGCTCGGGCTACTGGATACCGGAGCATTCTTTGCCATTTGCGTCCAGTCAAGCCCGCGGAAAAAGTGGTGTCTTCAGGCGTATGACACCCCCCCCCCCCTCCCGCTGGCCCCTTGCACCCGGGGCCCACGGCCCCCCGGCCCCCCCCTGTTGCTACGCCACTGCTTGAGAGTCTATGCCGCAGTCTTTCAGTCACCCCATACATTGCACCGCAGACTCCTCGTCGCCATCTTAACTATTTCAAAATTACTCGACGTATTGCTTTTATGCTACTCAAGTTACTTTTTCAACTCGTTTCTTTTGTCTTTTGTGTTACTTGCGCACTGACCGCCTGACCGGCCCTTTCAATGCCACAAAAACATGCCGCCAACGACTCCCCCTGAATGCTTCCTAACCTCTCGCATCCCCAACAGGCTCCTAAGCCCCCGTCTTTCTTAAAATTTTGTTTTTCTCTTTCTTGTTCTTTCTCCCCCCTATTATTTTTCCTGTCTTGGTGCCGCCCTGGCTTCCCCCGACCCCCCCCCCCCTTTTCTCTTTTTTCCTTTCTGTTCTGTGTTTTCCTTCTTTTCTTTTCTCCCTGCGTGCTCACTCTCCCGCTCTTGCTCCCTCGTCTTGGGAACGAAGCTCACAGACGTCGGACGACAGCGCTCGTTTCCTCTGGTAGTCTCTCTTTAAAACCAGCGGCCAGCAACAACACCCGCACGTGACGTCACTGCACTAACCCTTTAAAACTAACACGCCGAGGATGACGAGGCCCCCTTTGACGAAGATAGGTCCTCCTATCGAAACGTTGGCCAGCCTTTCTGAGGCACCTTATTCCTGTTTACAAACTCTTTATCACAGCAGTAAGAAACACACTTGGCGCCAGTATGACGTTAACTAGTGCGCGTGTCCGGACTTGCCACGACGGCAGGGACGCATAAGTCTCGACGTGGAGACGCGGCGACAAGTTGAAGAAAGGAGTTGCGCCGGTACCACGAAAGGTCGGGGTATAGGATGGTTGACCGGGCTACCGGAGCGCGCCAGCTCTGGCTTGGAGAGGTGAGGCAGGCGGCTTGGCGGCACGAGCACACGGCGGTGGCGTTGTGGCCGGGCAGCTGGGCGTAGAACTCGGGCCCGTAGCCCGACTGCCCTCGTCCTGCCCACGGGCACACAAGCTCGCCGGCCTTGGGCAGCACGCGGCACTCTCGGGTAGACTGGCAACGCACAGGAACGGGTCGGGTGAAGTCCTGGTGGCTCGGGTCCGGAACCCGACGGCCCGTCTTCAACTCCCGGTCCGGTGGCCGACCTTCTCCTGGCGTCGCTTCCTGGAACTCTCCCGGCGTCTCCCGCTTCATCCAGCGCGCCTCGCCTTTTCTTCCGCTCTGGCCGATTAGTCATTTTCCGATTGGCTGCCTGACGCCTCGTGGTCTTTCCTAATTGGTTGGCATTTTACTCTTGTTTTCTTTTCTTGCGCCGCGCGTTCACGTGCGGGACGCTCTTTGGCGTCGTCGTTTTCCTCCAGCACGGAATTCGCCTCGGCGCGAGCACTCCTTGTCGACTGCTTCTGTCCATCCCGACCACCGTACCATGTCACGCACCACACACATCATATGCACCCATTGCTATGGTCCACGCGTCTGCCATACGGCGAGTTGGTGCGTCGGACAACGCCAGTGGCGTTTGGGCTTCCTGGAAGGATTGCTCTTGCTCAGATGACTAATGGAATGTAGGCGTTTCCGTTTTTTATGAAGTCGCGACACAGCAGATCGGTATGTGGCTGACGACTCCGCGGATGTAATGGTATGAAGCGCCTGTTAAAGTTTATGAGCCCCAGAAAGTCGCGCAACGTTAGGAAGAAGGTTGGACAGGAAAAGTCCTCGATTGCCCGCGCCCGTGATTCCAGTGGCTCGATGCCTCGGTGTGAAATGCGATGGCCAATAAAATACAGGGCTTCAATCCCGAAAATGTATTTCTGAGCCTTTAGCACCAGGCTGTGTTCATTCAATTGCGCAAATGAGAGGCGAATGTGCTCTTTGTGCTATTCGTCTGTGCGACTTGCAACGAGAATGTCGTCAAAGTAGACAAAAAAGAAGGAGTCTGTGGGTAACCTCGTCCATGGGCCTTTGAAATGTTAGCGCCGCATTCCTCATAATGTAAGGTATATCAGGAAACTCAAAGAGGCGAAAGGGATTAGGGATTGCTGTCTACGAAGTGTCGCTGCGTTCGATAGGAATTTGGTGGTACGTGCTCATCAAATCGATCTGGCTTTATATTTTAGTTCTTACGAGACGGGAACCGAAGTCATGTATGTGGGGAAGGGGATACTGATCGAGAGGAGTGACGGCATTCAAAGCTCTAATCACCCCAAGGCCACCAGTTCCCACTTATCCTGCTTTTGAACTTGATGGAGAGGTGAAGAACAATTGCTTGAGCAAGCACGAATAACGCAGAGCTGAAGCAAGTGGTCGAGCTCACGTCTGGCGCCATACAAGCTCCATCCTGCGAGCTTCCATAGCCGGGTGGTGACGGGTGCTCTGGCGGTGGCGGTATGATTCGTCACGTTGTGTTTCACAGGTAGCGCATCGTTTGTAGGCTTCGCGAATTGCGGTTTCTCAGCGAGCATCTTGTACGTTGAGACCAGCCGTAACGTACGGATGCCAGATGTGAGGGGTGGTTGACAGGACGTTACCCTTTAAGCGCCGATCACGGACACTCACATCTAGGTTGAACTGGCTGAGGAAGTCCGCTCATAGTATTATAAAGCTGACGTCGGCGCTACGAAAGACCAATCTGTGCTAGCGACAGGGTTCGATGTCTCGTGTTATTGACCGGAGCCCTGTTCACTGCGTGGGATGTGGGTGCTAACTTGCCGCGTTGGCCATCTGGGGCCGTGGCGCGAACTATAGACAGCTCGGCTCTGGTGTCGACGAAGAGGTGAATGCCGGTCATACGGTCGACTGCAAAGAAGAGGTGGCTTGCTCGAGGGCCGGTATGCCGTTAGCGACTGACCAGTGTGTTTGCCGTCCACGAACAGGGCTGAGTGCAGCATTTTGCTTCTTCACAAAAGCAGCGGTTGTACTGGCACAACTGCCGCGGCGAGCCTCTAGGTGCACTGCGAGACTGTGAAGGCGAATCGTTGTGCCGCAGATGAGCAGTCGCATATGAGGTCAGCGAGTACAGCTAGCTCATCGACGCTCCTCTCGTCAGAACCCGTCTGTACCATGCGTGCGGACTTTAGGAGGTGCTGCAAGGACAACTCGCTCGAATTTGCAAGCTGGCTCTTGTTTGCGGAGTGCTCGCGCTGTAACTGACGCAACCGGTTCAGTATTCGAGACCGTCGTTGGCCGGCCAGTTCCTCGGAGAGGAGCTGTTGGAGCCTACCCTGTTGCGATGGCTCAAGGTGCTGCAGGACCGTGCGTTTCAGGTCCTCGTATAATGTGGCAGAAGCCATGCCCGCTAGCATGTCTTTCTTATCGGAGATGTCGGAGGGTAGAGCGTCGGCAACGTGCAGGCACTTTGCTGCCTTCGAAGTGAGGCGCTGGAGTTGAAAACGGACCTCTACTTGCATGAACAAAACTTGGGGACTGTCGGGTCAAATGTTTGGAAGCCGAAGCTCTGAGGTGATGACAGGATACGCAATTGCAGTGTCCTGTCTGTCAGCAGGAGCAGGAGTATAGTCGTCACAGCTAGTGTTCGAAAAAAAAACGTAAATCTCCTGTATCATCACTTGATTGGAGCTCGTTTTAGCGGAGGCAAGGAATACACGTTATGACAGTTTGAGAACGGAGATTCGACAGGTTTTATTCAAAAGTAAAAGCAGGTTTGTCGAATTGCAATTGTGGCACCCCAGTTCGGCAGCCACCTCTGTTAAGAGAAACAGTAGGAGGCATTGACCCCTATGAGGAGGCAAGGAGAGGTAAATTAGATTTTCAGAGCAAGGGGCGATGCCGCCCACGGCGAGGCAAGGCTAATTAACGGGCGGTCGCTATGGAATCAACCCGTACAAACTGGGAATTCACAGTTCATTACGGACATTGAAAGAAAAAAGAATTGGAGGACGCTTAAGCTTCGCTTTCTAGAGTGGAACGCGATAGCGATATCGCACCACCCACTCGTTCGCTCGGCATGCTCTTGAGTCACACAAAGACTAAATGTGCGCCTGAGCAAGCGGACCGAACCAATAAAAGTGTCTCGGAGGGAGAGACCATCTACGCGAGCCAAACGCCATGATCGGCACGGACAACCGGGCCGCGACGCGCCATGAAGACGGACGTGATCATGAGGCTGACGCCTCGATGCGATCGTCCTCTATCTCGTTTGGGAGCACCACGCAGACGCACGACTCTTCCCCAGCAGCACGGCACACATCGCAAGGGACGCTTTCCCACTAGACGCGCTACGGCGCAGCGATCACGTCAGAGGCGTCCCGCATCGGACGCTGCACCTAGGAATCGCGCTGTTAGTGGAAACAGGAGACGCGTAGCGCGGGCGAGTGGCGCGCTACCTGTCGGGGAAGCGCTTTAAATTGCGAGGAGGGGGTCTTCAGTGTTTGGCGCAAGATGGCTCTGCGGCAAACAGTGTAGCGAAGAAATTTAGCGTTCCCGCTACATTTCTTCTTCGCCAAGCGCAGAAGAAATGTAGCGGAAACGTACTTCGCTACGCATTTACTGCGACTTCTGTAATTTACATGCTCATATTTATATATATTCCGCAGTATACCTTCTATGGCACGTTTCTAAGGCAACACCGCATTTACTAGAGGCGCTTTTGTCGCGCTTTGAAGCATCGAACTCATGGCGGAGTCACATCCTCTTCAGCCACCGAGGTGAGCGGACGCGGAATGTCGGGCTCTTCACGAGCGGTCTCAGCGGCCCACCCGGGACGCGATAACAGGATGGTAGCAGAAGACAAGGATTTTGAGATTATTTTGCCGCATTTGCCAACATGACGCGTCATTTTCAACACATTGTTCTTGCACGGAGATGTACGAGCGCGGCTATTCAAGGTCGAAGATTTCCGGGACGCTTTGCACAAGGAACGGTTGCTCCCTGACGTTGTGGCTTTGGGTGCCTACCAGATCAACCATGTGTGGGCCGTGAGATTAAACAGCCCTGAGGCGACGAAGCAGTTGGCTGGACTGAAAGAACTTCAAGTCAAAGGGCGACGCTGTCTCGTCATCGACCCGCGGGAGGAGCAGGTGAGGCTTCGGGTTCGTTGGTTGCTGCACGGCGTGGCTGACGACGACGTGCGTACGGCGTTGGCGGCGTTTGGCAAAGTGACCGAGGTTACTTGGGAACGCTGGCGTGTGGAAGGAGTGAACGAGAAAGGTTCGACTACTCGGACTGTGCTCCTGAAGCTCAAGAGTAGTCTCAAGGTTGACGACCTGCCACACCAGATTCGCGTCGCCGGCGAACTAGCGCTGTTGGTTGCACCGGGTCGGCCTATGCAGTGTTTGCGCTGCCATGGTTCGGGACATGTGCGTCGCGAATGCAAAGTGCCACGTTGCTCACACTGCCGGCGTTTCGGTCACGTCGACGCCGAGTGCGTTCGTTCCTACGCCGCTGTGACCGCAACGGCCGGTGATGAGGATTCAACGGTGCACATTATGGACGTGACCGAGGCGGTGGACGCAGCGAAATGTAGCGGGGATGTGAGCACAACTGGGGCACATTGCGATGCCTCAACTCCAGCAAGTGAAGATCGATCAGAGGCAGTACACAGCCCGCCAGATTCTGCGGCAAAAACGTCTGAGGGAACAGACGACTCTGCAAAAGAAGTTCTCAAGTAGCCGCAGCTCCCACACAGGAAGTGTCTAAAAAGGGAGTCGTGAAAAGCGTCCCTCGTAGTTCAAGTGCAGGCATGGACGCTTTCGGCGAGTCACCGAACGCCAGCGGCGTCGCGGGGAGTACTGTCGTCAGCTTGGCAGTTAAAAGACCCCTGGAAGACGCGACAAGCCAAGGAGACAAGGTCGGCGCGCGAAGCATCGAGGGACCGCCTGCGAAGACACCAACGGGTAGACGCACTAACCTCAGGGCAAGGCCTGGGGGCACAGCGGATAGAAAAGTTGACGACAAGCCACTTTCGCAAAGTGGTGAGGCCGTCTCACCGGGCGGTCGCGGAGGCGTCTAGCATTGAGCTAGACGCGCAATGTAAGCGCCACGCTCGGGCCTACCGTTTCCAGAAATCAACGATGGCTTCTCAAACGTCACTTACACTCGCCACTTTAAACGTTCGAGGTCTCGCGTCTAGGAAAAAACAAAGTCAACTGTACCGGTTGTTAACGGCAGATCTGGACGTTTTAGCTGTGCAGGAGACGAAAGTGGAAGGAGAAGAGGAGACGGTGAACATGCTGCGGGGGTTCACTGCACGGTACCACGCCGTTGTGAGCCACGCTATCGGCAGGTCCGGTGGGTGCGTCCTCCTTGTTCGATGGAATCCAGGACTGTCAGTGCAAAACGTTTCTTCGTGTTCTTCCGGTAGATTTGTGCTGTGTGATTTCACATATAGTGATATTGCATGGTGTCTTATGTGTGTTTATGCTCCAAGTGTGGCGCAGGAACGCATTAATTTCTTTTCTAACCTAAGACAGTATTTGTGCATTGATAAGCAGTTTGTTTTGGTTGGGGATTTTAATTGCATTTAGAACTCAAATGATAGGTCACCTAGAAGAATGGTTAGAGAGAAAAGCAGTGATGTGTTGTCACAAATGATTGCAGATCATGAGCTAGAGCATATTGCAGAGTGCCTGGAGGGCTCCCGAGCTGTGAAGTACACTCATTTTCAGGGCAACAGCCATGCCCGCTTGGACCGACTGTACCTGTCAGTGGATACGATCACAAAGTGTCGCAGTTATGGTGTTTCGCCAATTTCTTTTACTGATCGCTGCCTTGTAAAATGTCAAATAGGATTAAGGAAAGAGAGCAAGGGTTTTTCATGGGAGCAATGGAAATTGAATTCCAATTTATTAAGGGATGAATCTTTCAATGAAGCTGTGATTCATGCAATTAAGAATATCCATGAAGATAGTGGGGACAGAATAGGAGAGCAGTGGGAAATTTTTAAGCTACAGATAAAAATTAAAGCGATAGAAAGATCCAGCATTTTATTGTTTGAAGCCAAAAAGAAAGAGAAAGAGCTCAAGATGATTTTTGAAAAGCTAACAGCGCTTGACTGTGAAACGCCAGGTGTGTATGCCGAAGATATGCGTAGTATCGAACAGAAACTGGAGCTTTATGATGAGAACCGTTATCGCGGAGCGCAAGTTAGAGCAAGGGTAGAAGCGATGGCTATAGATGAATGTCCAACAAAACGCGCACTTGGACTCGAAAAAAGTCGCGCCCGGCGGAACCGTATACATGTTATTGAAGACAACAGGATAGTAATGACAGACAATGACAGCATAGGACGGGCTTTTGCTCGACATTACGAAGCACTTTTTGCTTCTAGACCTGTGAATGCACAGAGGTTTAAAGAAGAATTTCTTGAGAGAATGCCATGCCTGCAAGATTACACCAGAACTGAGTTGGAATCACCCATACCAAAAACGGAAGTAGAAAAGGCTATAGATAACCTGAATCTCGGCAAGTCGCCAGGGCCTGACGGTCTGACCGCTTCGTTTTACAAGACGTTTAAAAAAGAATTGTCTCATCTGCTTACAGTTCTTTTTAATGACGCTTACGAACCAGATGTCCTGCCCCAGTCTTTTGGGGAAGCACATACTGTATTTATACCAAAGACAGAAGAGACAGAGAAGTTAAAATTAGTTTCCTCATGCAGGCCTATATCATTAGCTAATTGTGATTATAAAATCTTGATGGAAGTGCTAGGAAGGCGGCTACAGAAAATAATTAGGGAATTGGTTGGTCCGCACCAAACATGTGGAATTATGGGGCGTTCGATTGTGACTAATATACATAAGATGCGGTACGTGATGGAGTGCTGCGACATTATGCAAGCAGGGGTAGCAATTCTACAGCTCGATCTCGAGAAAGCGTTTGATTGTGTACCTCATGGTATTTTGCTTGACATCCTAGACCACATTAATGTCGGATCCATCATTAGGGATGGGGTAGCTATGGCGTACCGGAACTGCACCACGCGATTTAATGTTAACAAGTCAGTGGGGGCCCCCACTAACCTAAAGCGTTCTGTACGCCAGGGTTGCCCCCTGAGTCCCCTTCTGTTCAGTATATACATAGAAACAATGTGCCTAGCGATCATTGAAAGCAGCAACATTCACGGCTTCAGATTAAATGCATCGGAAGTTAAAATTCTGGCGTATGCGGATGACGTCGCAGTTTGTTGTACAGATAAAGAGAGTGTAGCTGCAGCTATAGCTGTAGTGAAGGGTTTTGGCAAGATAACTGGAAGCATGGTAAACTGGGGAAAGTGCCTGGGCTTCTGGAACGGAGAATGGCCTTCCACCCCGGTCACTTTCGCCAACGTAAAGTGGCTGACGACACCCGTTAAATACCTAGGTGTCCCGCTGGAATATTACAAAAATAACGATGAGTATTGGAAAGATCAAATAAGAGAAACACAGATAAAAGCGAACAAGTAGAAAGGTGGACATATGTCAATGTTTGCAAGAGCTACAGTCTGCAATGTATATTTTGTCGCATAAATATGGTATGTAATGCTGGTATTGCATTGTTAAAGGGCAAATATACAGAAGTTGCACCGAGTATTCGCAGTATTTGTGTGGGCTTCGATTTGTCGAACGAATTTGTTCAGGCGAGTTAAAAACGGAGGTTTGGGAATGACGCACCTTTTTATACCACAGGTCGTAAACCGGTTTTTATTTTTCCGCGACTCAAGCGATCCTTTCTTGTGCACGGTGTGCCAAGTGAGGCTAAGGAGCGCGTTACATGGCTATGTAGGCAGTACAGACAATATGAGCGGTCCTGTTTGTGGATTTCTTAAAGAAGTTATTTTAAGTGTACGGTTTTTGTCCGTTAGATTTTCAAATGAGTACCCTTTTTCAGTGAAACGTAAAATATTGTACAAAGATGTATGCGATGTAGTTCTCCCTGTGCCAATGTACAGGGCCATATACAGTGGAGGCAAGGGCAAGACGTGCTTAAGCGGGTGAAAAGAATGCAAGTAACGCCAGAAACCAAGTCTTTCTTTTTTAAGCTTCACACGGGTACATTGAATGTCAAAACCTTTTTAGAAGATCGTGGGTTTTCCTTACCCTGGGGCTAGCATTGCTTGATCTGTAAGAAACCCGAAACTATAGATCATGTATTTCTAGATTGTTGGGCGGGTGTGTTCTTTTGGGATGTACTTCAGAGGACTATCAAAAAGGACTTTCCTTTAAATCCACAGGGTATTAGATATTTATCTATAGAAAACGATGATGGACTGCCATTTGACCTTATTATGCTAGTTGGCCTTCACTGTCTATGGCGCCCCCGTATGGCGGGGTATCACTGCGATCCGGATGCTCGGCCTGCACGAATGCTTTTCCGAGAATGCATGTCGAGATTTGTGGAAATTCAGAAAGCACAAGATTGTGTACCTGCGTGGCTGTCAAGGGTGGAACGCTTGACCGCGCTCAAAGAATTGTAAAATAGTCAGCCCTGTAAGGCTGACACTTGGTGCTGAAAACTTGCTAATTTATCTTGTTTTCTCAAATGTGATTTGTTGTTTGATATAGAAGTACAAAACAGGCAATAAAAAAAACACTCATGGCAGAGTGGTAGCGTCTCCGTCTCACACTCCGGAGACCCTGGTTCGATTCCGACGCAGACCGTCTTGCAAGTTGTTTATGAAGTGCCTTCAGCCAATTTTCGTTCACCGCCGACGCCGGCTTCTTTACGACGCGTGTTCCTTAACGCTCTCGCGTTAAAACACGCGTCTGTTTCGTTCTGGCTAGCTATAAGGAAAAGGACTACCCCAAGCTTAACACCTGGCTGCCCATAAGAATACTGCTCAGTCATTTGGAAAGCGTAGGTTTTTATTTTGCTACTGGTCGCCGGGTGGGCCCAGACGCGACGCCTTGGAAACAGCAGGACGAGGCTAAGATCCAAGGCCTACAAAATCTTTCAGTTAGGGAGCGCGACCCGGACGCACGTCATGACCGCCGCTGTGAGCATGCCGCAGTACGGGAACGCGAGGCCGAACAAAGGCGACAACGCCGGCACGAACCTGTTGTTCTAGCAGATGCTGGTCGTGGTCATCGAGTTGTCTCTGTCCATGTGGGTCTAGACACGTTACGCCACGAGTGCTTACTTAGTTACGTTTACTGCTATTCATATTGTAATATTGCAATTCACTTTGTGCAATAATGTAACATCTTATTTCATCCTTTGTTTCGTGCTTACATAGACGTTTAAATTTCATAAACAAATAAATAAATACACTTCTACAGCGGCTGGATTGGAACAATACACCTCTAGCACAGAACCCCGATAGCGCTGTTGCAATGGCGAAGCACGCATGTGCTCCTTTGCATTTCCTCGTATTTTGTGCGAATCCCTTGAAATCTGAAGGAATATGTAAGAACAACGAAGCACTCTGGAAAAAACCGTTAGTGACAAAAACACCATAGGTTCTATTTTTCGCCTAACGTAGCCTAATTTCTTTTTTACCTTGCATATGGTTCCTCGAACGCCTTGTGTGCATAATGTATAGACCGTAAACAGTAATCAACACTTGTGGCTCTATGTCAAAGTGTCAGCACTCACGCCATTATTAGTGTGACACAAACGACGGCGTTCATTAGGTTTTCCAAATGATGACGCGCCTTCTTGAGAAAAAACGATTCGGTTTCTTTTCAAAAAAGAGCGCGATAACCTGGTTTGACAGTACAGAGGAACATGAGGCCATTACCACAGCTGAAGCACTCCAAAGACATCTTCCGTCGCACATGCGTCAGTCTCGCAAGCCTGTAATTTCAATCCCTAATTGCCGAAGTAGTCCTTCATGTCTAACTAATTGTGCCCATATCTGGTCGTCTGTAATTCTGGGAACCCAACTATTCTGTTTGTGCATCTTATTGTTTGGCTCCCCTCCTTACTGTAATGAGGTGACTCAAGCTTCATTAGCTTCCCTAGCTCTAGCAGTCTTTCAGCATTACGTCGTCGGCCTATGTGCGTTTTGTTATTCTCTTGGTATAGGCATCCGAGTGTGGGCAAGGTGCACGGAGCTGAACACAATACACTATACTGCACGAAACACGAAGGAACAGAAAAACATGTTTCATTTTCTTTGACATTGTCTCTTTTTGGCAGCTTTTGATGCAGTTGGAGGTGATAGCAATGCATTTCAGCCTTCCTAAGAGCTCTTGACACCGAAGACATTGAAATGCCGACCTAATCGGTTACATCACGCACGCTAGAATGAGGGTTTGCAGTCATGAAAATCAAAATCTCTCCAGCCTTTTCACTAATGGTGTCTTTTCTGTGCCGCGTCTTCTTGAAGCTACCTGTTTGTTTGAGTGTCATGCAACTTCTCATAATTGTGGTCGCGCTAGGTCTTTCCACACACTGCCGATTTCGCTAAACTTGGGCATCTTTCCTCTTGTCGCCTCGTGGCGCTCCCAAGGCTAAGACCATGTTCGCCTTCTGCTCGCTTGAGTACAGCATCCTTTAGGCACGGCAAACAAATTCTTGGAAACGGTGGCGTGGCCCGACAGTAATAGACAGTCGAGCTGACATGCATCTAGCCGGTGGCACAGCTTGGAAGAAAAGCGGCGTTGTAACAAATGATGCTCTGTCTCGCAGAGGTTCCTGATGTATCATGCATGTTGTGTGCGTATATTTTCTATTCCGTATGGATTTGAACTCTGGAAAAAAATTGCTCTTGTCGTCATATTGGAATAAATGGCAGATGACGGCGCGTTCTTCGGCGACAGACGCGAGCAGCTGCTGAAGAAGTGCTTTTCCGGAGCGTTGTCGCCAGCCGCTGCTGGTAATGTCAGCCGAGCAAAGGTTGAAGCCCTTTCTCGTAAGTGAAGGGAAGGTTCGGCGCTGGCGAAAGTTTTTACAAATCACTCATGAGACGCTGTAATCGCGACGCATTCGGGCGCACAAAGCGCACTGTCACGTGGTAGTTTTCAAACTGCGCGGTCTTTCCTTTTTCCCGAATAAAAACGGCCAAGCTAAGTCTATCTCGTTGGAAGTCCTTGGTCGGGCAATATTTTTTAAGTTCAACAACTTCTCTTCTGACGCCTGAACGTTTCCAGCAATATTTGAAAAGTTAACTCGTTTACCTCGGCTAATTACTCAAAAAAAGGACGAGGAAAAAAATGGTACTCGAACTTTAGATAAACGCTAACAACTTCGCGATTTCTGTTCAGGAGAACGCATAGGTTTTTAAGTCTTGGTCCACGTTAGCTGTGTGTGTCTATGTGTGGGTGTGCGTGCGTGTGTGTTTGTGTGTGTGTGTGTGTGTGCGTGCGTGCGTGCGTGTGTGTGTGTGTGTGTGTGTGTGTGTGTGTGTGTGTGTGTGTGTGTGTGTGTGTGTGTGTGTGTGTGTGTGTGTGTGTGTGTGTGTGTGTGTGTGTGTGTGTGTGTGTGTGTGTGTGTGTGTGTGTGTGTGTGTGTGTGTGTGTGTGTGTGTGTGTGTGTGTGTTCGCTCATGTACCGGTGACGCGTGCCGAAGAATTTTTATCCATATCCGCCGCCAAGGTTTCTGAGAGGTAGCGCTGGCGAACACTCCCAGAGTTAGTTCTAGTAGTAACATGTATGATGCCGCTAGGTGTCACGCGCCAGCGCTAAGAAAGAAGTGACTGGAACGCACGCTCGGCAAGAGGTGGGGGCAGAAGAAGAAGAAGTAGTGGAGGCTGCGGACGCCGGCTCGAGTTTTTGTGTACGCCATCTTGTACGACTGTCTGTATCGCCGACACCTGGTACATCTTTAATTGTCTTTTCGTGACAAAACTGGTGGAGGTGCTGGGTACGCTTCATCCGATGCCACGAACCCCTCCTGGTAGCAGGAGTACCAGCCCCATACTAGTGGACACCCCTGTTCACCGGGCCAGTAGGAGAATCCGAGGATTGCCTCCGGAGCTTGACCGTCTCTCCGTAGCAACATCGACGCCCCCACGGACCAATATGGAAGGAACATCGACCTCTCTATCGACCGTTATGCAAGGTACGGCCACAACGGCAACTCAGTACCTGCTGCAGAATCTCCGAGTGCCGAAAGTGTTCCACGGAGATATATTCGAGGATGTAGAGGACTGGTTAGTCCAGTTTGAGCGCGTTGCCGAGATAAATGAATGGACCGACGCGGCACAGTTGAGGAACGTCTACTTCAGCTTGGAGGACGGTGCCCGCACTTGGTACGAGAACCGAGAAGGGCTCATCAAATCGTGGCTCGAGTTCCGTCGTGCCTTGCTAGAGACCTACACCAATGCTGATCGCCGTGAACGAGCCGAACGGTCGCTCCAATCCCGCATTCATCTGCCGAACGAGAGCGTGACGTCGTACGTCGAGGATATGACGCGCCTCTTCCGTCGGGTGGACCCAACCATGTCCGAGGAAAAGAAGTTGCGCCATCTAATGCGAGGAGTTAAGGAACAGCTATTTGCTGGCCTTGTTCGAAGCCCGCCAAAGACCGTGGCTGAATTCTTAACCGAAGCCACCACGATGGAAAAGATGTTACACCAGCGCTCAGCCTTCTATGAAAGGCAATTGAACCCAACTTCACCTTCGGACCAGCGCTCAGCTCCGTATGACAGGCACGTGAACGCTGCTTCACTGACGGACGCGATTGCCTTTGAAAACGTGGATGTTCTCCGAGATCTTATCCGCTCTGTGGTGCGTGATGAGCTTCAACGGCTCACCTGTCCGCCTCAGCCCACGCTAGGTTCCATATCTGCCCTCGTGAGGAACGAAGTGCAGCAAGCGATCCAAGGTCCCGTTACAAGCAACAATGCGCCGCCTGTAACAGCACAGTTGCAGCAGCCGTCGTATGCGGAAGTTTTGAGGCGAGTCCCTGTCCCCGCTCCGACCCATTTCGACCCCGCCACGTCTTACGCCGCGTCATACGTCCCCCCGCTCCCATCTGTGCAACCGATCCAACGCATGGAGGATCGTCGCCCGCTGCAAAGGAAATCTGACGTTTGGCGTACCCCGGACAGAAGGCCTCTGTGCTATCATTGTGGAGAAGCCGGTCACGTATACCGCGAGTGCCCATACCACCGCCTCGGACTGCAAGGTTTTGCCGTGGATTCGCCTAGGCCCAGATATGGCGAAAGCCCTAGGGCGATTGAAGAATACTTGACCCAGCAGAGTATGCCACTGTTCCCGCGGCGGCAGTCGCGCTCGCCGTCCCCCAGGCGTTTGTCCCCCGCACCTAGAAGCCCTCCAATGGCAGCGCAGGGACGATCGCCAAGCCCTCGCCGGGAAAACTAAGAACAGCGACCTTCGGGGGCGAGGCCGCTGATAATCGCCCTTCCGAAGACCTCCCATCGACGCGAGCACGGTCCATTCAGCACGATTCAACGACGACAGCAGCCGAACTCAGCGACAGACTCTCGCTTGACATACCTGTTGTGCTCGATGGCCACGGGGACATTGGACACGGGGGGATTGGACACGGGGGCCGACTACTCAATCTTGTGCGGAAAACTAGCGACGGAACTTAGAAAAGTTATCACGCCTTGGTCTGGAACGCAAATTCGTACTGCTGGCGGGCATATCGTAACACCGTTGGGCATGTGCACTGTCAGAGTACAAATTCGTGGGTCCACGTTTCCAGCCAGCTGCCTTATACTCCGCGATTGTTCTCGGGACCTCATCTTGGGCGTCGACTTTCTGCGAGAGTATGGTGCCATTATAGACCTCCGGGAGCGCACAGTGACTTTTTCGACAGAAAGAGCAGCGAATAACCGCGACAATTACCGACGTAACGCACTTCGAGTTTACGCCGACAGTGTAACGTTACCACCACGCGCAAGTGTCCTGGTAGTGGTCGTATGCGACGATCTGCGTGACGGCGAAGCTGTTGCAGAGGGCAATTCCTCTCTTATGCTGACTGATGGTGTATGTGCAGCCCGCACTCTCATTATGCTTCGAGGTGGACTTTCGGCGCTCCTCGTGACGAATTTCAGCCAGGAACATCGGCACCTATTTCGTCGTACTACTATCGCTTTCGCTGAGCCCATAGCAGACGTTGCTGAATGGTTTGCGTCTGCGACGAAGGAGAACCCAGCTCAGACACTCAGCAATATCGACATCAATTCAGACCTTTCGGAGGAAAAGCAGAAAGCGCTCCGCGAGTTGCTCCTTCGGTTCAAGGAGTGCTTTGCATCTTCTTCTAAGGTACGCCAGACGCCCATTACGAGACACCGCATAATCACGTATGACGACGCTCGTCCCATACGACAACTGCCTTATCGTATATCGGCAAAAGAGCGCAAAGTGATTAATGCACAAGTGAAAGAAATGCTTGACGATGACGTCATACAACCATCCCAAAGCCCTTGGTCATCGCCGGTGGTCCTCGTCAAAAAGAAAGACGGAACGCTTAGATTCTGCGTTGACTATAGAAAGTTGAATAACGTCACAAAAAAAGACGTTTATCCGCTTCCCCGGGTCGATGATTCGTTAGATCGACTCCGGCGAACCAGGTATTTTTCGTCCATAGATCTGAAGAGCGGATATTGGCAAATTGAAGTTGACGAACGAGATCGCGAAGAAACTGCTTTTGTTACCCCGGATGAACTGTACGAATTTAAAGTACTTCCATTCGGCCTGTGTTCTGCACCGGCCACATTCCAGAGAATGATGGACACTGTTCTGACGGGTCTGAAGTGGCACATTTGTTTAGTATACTTAGATGACGTCGTCGTGTTTGCGGCGACCTTCGAAGAACATCTGAAGCGTTCAGAGGCGGTACTTGAGGCGCTCCGCTCCGCTAATCTCACGCTAAAGCCAGAAAAGTGTCACTTCGGTTACGAAGAGTTGAAGTTTCTCGGTCATGTCGTGAACGCCGACGGCGTCCAGCCTGACCCAGACAAAACATCTGCTGTTGCTGCTTTTCCGACTCCTCGTGACAAGAAAGCAGTACGTCGCTTTCTCGGTCTGTGTGCGTACTATCGTCGCTTCATCGCTAATTTCTCCCGGATCGCCGAACCACTCATACGCCTCACGCGAGAAGACACACCCTTCATTTGCACGGATGAGCAGGACGCAGCTTTCACCGAGTTACGGCAGCGCCTGCAGGAATCACCTGTCCTCGCTCACTTTGACGAGGACGCTGACACCGAGGTGCATACCGACGCAAGCAACATCGGTCTTGGCGCTGTACTCGTTCAACACCAGGAAAGCGTCGAGCGAGTGATCGCTTACGCCAGTCGCACCCTTTCACGCGTCGAGATCAACTACTCCACCTCCGAGAAAGAGTGTCTAGCGGTTGGTTGTGTGGGCCATCATGAAATTTCGGCCTTATCTCTACGGTCGCCCTTTCAAGGTGGTGACAGACCACCATTCCTTGTGTTGGTTAGCCAACTTACGAGACCCGTCCGGGCGACTTGCTCGATGGAGTCTCCGTCTGCAGGAGTTCGATGTTACCATCGTCTACAAATCGGGCCGCAAACACGAAGATGCGGACACCTTGTCGCGCGGTCCCGTCAAAACTTGCGATAAGGACATGGACGAAGACGGCGCATTCCTTGGGGCCCTCACCGCATCTGACCTGATCAGACGGCAGCGCGAAGACGCCGAAATACGCCCCCTCATCGATCACCTAGAATGCAAGAATGCTACAATTCCACGACACATTTCTCGCTGTCTCTCGACCTTCTGCCTCCGACAGGGCGTCCTCTACAAGAAAAACTCGAGTGCCAGCGACAAAGAGTATCTATTGGTCGTACCTGCCGCCCTCCGTGATGACATTCTCCTAGCCTGCCATGATGAGCCCACGTCTGGACACTTGGGATTTTCACGTACGCTTGCAAGAGTACGCCATACGTACTACTGGCCCAGACTTTCTACCACGGTGAAGCGTTACGTGCAAAGCTGCCGTGAGTGTCAACGCAGGAAATCGCCGTCTTTGAAACCCGGGGGGTTACTCCAACCCATCGCACCACCTAGCGCGCCGTTTGATCAAATCGGCATGGATCTTCTGGGACCCTTTCCCTTGTCAGCCAGCGGAAACAAGTGGATTATAGTCGCCACAGATTATCTAACACGCTACGCCGAGACGAAAGCTGTACAACGTGCCACGGCCTACGAAGTTGCCCAGTTCTTTATCGATCAGATAGTCCTCAGACATGGTGCCCCATCATACGTGATCACCGACAGAGGAACTGCCTTTACAGCCCAACTGATAGAGGAGATATTCGAGTTGAGCTGCACGCAGCATCGCAAGGCCACTGCCTATCATCCGCAGACCAACGGACTGACGGAACGGCTAAACAAAACCATTGCTGACATGCTTTCTATGTATGTTGACGTGCAGCATAAAACATGGGATCAAGTCCTGCCGTACGTTACATTCGCGTACAACACCGCCATTCAGGAAACCACACGATTCACACCGTTCCGTCTTGTCTACGGGCGCGAGGTCCAGACCACGCTAGACGCAATGCTCCCGCATGACACCGACGCATCACTTACTTCCGACGCCGAGCAACTTACTCAACACGCAGAGGAAGCTCGTCAACTCGCCCGCATACACATCACGAAACAGCAGAGTACAGACGCACGACGCTACAACCTTCGACATCGGCAAGTTGAGTGCCAGCCAGGTGACCAAGTCTGGGTGTGGACGCCAATCCGTCGCCAGGGCTTATCTGAGAAGCTACTTAGTAGATACGTTGGACCCTACAAAGTGATACGCCGCGTTAGTGAAGTGAACTATGAGGTCATTCCCGACGGTGCCGCGTCGCCTCGGCGTCGACAGCACCACTCGGAGATAGTGCATGTTGTTCGCCTCAATCCGTATTTCGCGCGTTAAGGCGGCGCCAACCCGATGTCATACGACTTCCATACTTCCAGTTTCTTTTAGTAAGCATCGGGGTCGATGCTTTTCTTTTGGCGGGGGAATAATGCCGCTAGGTGTCACGCGCCAGCGCTTAGAAAGAAGTGACTGGAACGCGCGCTCGGCAAGAGGTGGGGGCAGAAGAAGAAGTAGTGGAGGCTGCGGACGCCGGCTCGAGTTTTTGTGTACACCATCTGGTACGACTGTCTGTATCGCCGACACCTGGTACATCTTTAATTGTCTTTTCGTGACAATATACCCCAGAAAGTGGATGGGGAAACTGGGCCGGCGATGGCTAAATTGGTTATAGCGTTAAAAGAGGGGATATCGTCTCCCACGTACAGCAAGTTGTTTTTTCATCGACTTTCAATTCAAATAATTTATATTGTTTTATTTCAGTGAGTCAGGCAAAATATTTGGCCCTCTGTTGTCCTTGGTATCTTTCTTTGATACGATTAAGAAGAATTAGGCCTCTCCGTAAACCACTTGTCTCATTTTCCATATATATATATATATATATATATATCAACAGGGTACTTTCATAAAATATATACTTCGTCACCACACAAAATAAAATACTACTGTTTTGTTTTCAACGCACTATGACATTTTGTTTGAGAAACATATTAATATTTTTCTGCGAGGCGTGCAATAATTGTTGTAGCATATTATTTCATTGCACAACACAGGATACGGTAGCGCACCATTATTAAACTGCAGAAGAAATTATTAGCTCAGTGCATTGTCAGGCACATAGCATTTTGTTGCACTTTTGAAACTCATGCTCTTTATTTTAATCGTCGCACTTAAACTATACTGCGGAAAAACCGCTTCACTGAAATAATATGCTAAAACGTGCATAATAAAGACAATTTTATACTACAATAATAATCAATCAATGAGTCAACGTTTCCTATTTTGCCCATGATCATCTAGAGAGCCTTTTTACTGGTTCATCTGAAAGGCAATATGCGAGTCAAAATGTACAAAGAACACAAATGTGGTTGACTAAACAATGCGAGATAGAGAAACAAATAGGGAAAAAGAAAACACGAAAGCGTAGAAGGTAGTTATAATACATTATTTACATATACACAAAATACAAGAAATGAACTCTGAGTTATGTCGGTACAGGCACAATTCCTATTAATTTTTTGCAGTCGAGCCATACATCGGATAGTTCTTAATTGCCGAAGTACAGACCGAGAATGCAGAATGCTGCCTGGTATACTGCTGCAGCACGAACACCTGCATATGATCAAGAAACTTTCGGAAATCCATGGTGCCATGGACCACCTTATAGAGGAACAAAAGGTTTATTAAAGAAGTGCTGAGTCTAGAGGTGTGAGATGAAGCATTTTGGAGAACGCTAAACTATGGTAACCAGAATGGGCGAAAGTGTTGCTTGAAGATAGATATCAATTTATCTTGGATGCATTCAAAAAATTTCTTATGGAAGGTGGGTGCAGTGGTGAACACTGTCAACAGTCGCAATTGGGTTTAAGTCGTCGGCAGATAGAGCCATGCTGTTCATTTATTAAAATACTATTAACACTCGAAGAAAGCAAGGAATGCAATATCGAATAAAACACTTTTGTCGCAGTGCAGATGATAGATATAAGCCGGTAGTTGGTAACTTCACGTCTAGTACCCCATTTTCGCACGCGCAATATGCATGCTACCTCCCGAGTGCTAAAGGATGTACTAGATTTTAGGGAACTGTTGAAGATGCTTGTGATGCTTAAGATGCTTAACTCTTTCAGACAACGCTTTATCCTGTTGACTGAAAACTTGCTTCCATCACACTTCTTGCATCTTCATAATCAAGAAAGCATACAACTTACAGAAGGGATGGAGAATTGACAATTGTTTATTGAGTTTTGTTAATTTTGCAGAATGTAGACTCCAAGCGAAAACTCACTAGAGGAAAACCCAATATGGTAACATAAATTGTTTCGTATTTTCGAAACCAAGAAAGTCACTTATCCAGCAACTTCGAAATTATGCCGGGTGCATGACATTGCGAAAAACATACTCACACCGAGGGAAAGCAGCCAACCATCAACCTTCCCGCTCGTTTTGCCAAAACATGCTGCACGTTATTCCAAATTGCGGCATAGTTCCAATAATGAGTGTTTCAAGTTGTATGCAACGCATTTTAAATATCATTACTTTCATTAGTTCTTTTGCCGTAATGCACAACGCATCTTTTACATCATATACAAAACATAAATGTTCTGCAAAGGAATCAGCAATTTTCCAGACATCACCATTTTCATCAAGAAGACGTACGTCTTTGGCGCTCTCTTTAGAAGAGTGAGAGTGCACGAAGCTCCAGAAATATTTTCAATTGCGTGTCACGCTGTCTTCAACACATGCAATGTTGTCGTACTGATTGTTCAAGCAATAATAATAATAATAATAATAATAATAATAATAATAATAATAATAATAATAATCTTAGTGGTACCGTGGCAACTCTGGACAGTCCTCAAGAGAAAAAAAGGGCTGATTCCTGTACGCTAGAGCGTCTGATTTCGAGCCATCTAAGCAGGAATTTGAAGGTTGCAGAAGTGCACACTTATAAGTGCACACAGGCACAAAAACAGGCACACACATGCGCGCACACACAAACTTGCCCATTCGCAGAGCATGGCACCCAAGCACACAGTCGACGGGTGCGAAACACGCAGCAGTGCCAATTCAGTCCGTTCGCAAGGAAGGCGAGTCCGAATAGAATATATATGCATCGGGTTGCAGTGTCGGGCCATACAGGTGTGATGGGGCTCAGGCTGTGCTGACCGCTTCTTCAACCAGGCGGAAGGAGAAATATGAGTGCTGTCTAGAGAGCTGTCGAATACCCTGCAGAATAGCTAGACTAGCGCAATGTTGCGCTGGTACTGCTGCGTGTGCCACTAGATGGCTTCGAGGCAATCCTCGCCTGCTGGCATGAGCTTGCGACGATCGAAAAGATGGAAGTAGAGGGTGCGTGTTGCCAGGCGCTGAACAAGCTCAAGTTCGTCAGTGGCGTGAGTTTGGTAAAAAGACTATACTGGTGAGCAGTAGTAAAGCAGGGGCCGAATGATATAAGTGTAGAGTGCTCGGGAAAGCTCAGATCAACAGGCAAGCGAGAGACGGGACACAAACCTAAGTATGCGGCGATCCTTCGATATACTGCTGGCGACATATGCAGAGAAGTCGAGAGAAGGGCTGAATGTTACACCCAGAATGAGAAAGGCCCGAATAGACTTCATAGGGGTGCCTCCTAGGAAGCAGGTTGGGCACGTAGCAGTTTGGTTGTGGCTGATTCGCATGAGAGGACTTTTTGCACCATTACTACAAAGTTTACGATTGTAGGTCAAGTTGCTAACCTTTACGGAATGTATCTATTTCAGGTGCATGTGCTACACATTAGAGTAACGTATCAGTGGAAGTCCTAACTTATAGTTAAACGCACTTGGCGAAAATGCATTACAAACTTGGCTTTTAGATTGTCTTTTTCCCGACATAAACAGTGGTCAGGAAAAAGTAGACCACCGACATTCACCACTAGTTGGGTATGGTCTACATGTGATGACAACCACGGCCAACTAATGGTGAATGTCGGTGATCTACTTCTTCCTGACCACTGTTTATAGCACAACAGCGAGAAACATTTTAGTAGAAGCTGAAGCGATTTGGAAACTTTAAGCATAATGACGGCACAAAGCACTGATGACACATTTTCACTTTCCCTGCAATGCACTCAATGTGCCTTTTCCATAAACAAAAAAGAAATGAAAAGCCATTTACCCTTTCATCGACTCATCACGTCATCATCATCATCAGCCTAGTTACGCCCACTGCAGGGCAAAGGCCTCTCCCATACTTCTCCAACTACCCCGGTCATGTACTAATTGTGGCCATGTTGTCCCTGCAAATGTCTTAATGTCATCCACCCACCTAACTTTCTGCCGCCCCCTACTACGCTTCCCTTCTCTTGGAATCCAGTCCGTAACCCTTAATGACCATCGGTTATCTTCCCTCCTCATTACATGTCCGGCCCATGCCCATTTCTTTTTCTTGATTTCAACTAAGATGTCATTTACCCGCGTTTGTTCCCTCACCCAATCTGCTATTTTCTTATCCCTTAACGTTACACCTATCATTCTTCTTTCCATAGCTCGTTGCGTCGTCCTCAATTTCAGCAGAACCCTTTTCGTAAGCCTCCATGTTTCTGCCCCGTAGGTGAGTACTGGTAAGACACAGCTGTTATACACTTTCCCCTCGAGGGATAGTGGCAACTTGCTGTTCATGATTTGAGAATGCCTGCCAAATGCACCCCAGCCCATTCTTATTCTTCTGGTTATTTCAGTCTCATGATCCGGGTCCGTGGTCACTACCTCCCCTAAGTAGATGCATTCCCTTACCACATCCAGTGCCTCGCTACTATCGTAAACTGCGGTTCTCTTCCGAGACTGTTAAACATTACTTTAGTTTTCTGTAGAATTATTTTGAGACCCAGGTCAGTGAGCATGCATTGCAATTGGTCTCCTGAGTTACTAAGCAAGGCAATATCATCAGCGAAGCGCAAGTTGCTAAGGTATTCTCCATCAACTTTTATCCCCAATTCTTCCCACTCCAGGTCTCTGAATACCTCCTGTAAACATGCTGTGAATAGCATTGGAGATATCGTATCTCCCTGTCTGACGCCTTTCTTTATTGGGATTTTGTTGCTTTCTTTGTGGAGGATTACGGTGGCTGTGGAACCGCTATAGATATCTTCCAGTATCTTTACATATGGCTCATCTACACCCTGATTCCGTAGTGCCTTCATGACTGCTGAGGTTTCGACTGAATCAAATGCTTTTTTCGTAATCAATGAAGGCTATATATAAGGGTTGGTTATATTCCGCACATTTCTCTATCCCCTGATTGATAGTGTGAATATGGTCTATTGTTGAGTAGCCTTTACGGAATCCTGCCTGGTCCTTTGGTTGAAAGAAGTCTAAGGTATTCCTGATTCTATTTGCGATTACCTTAGTAAATACTTTGTAGCCAACGGACAGTAAGCTGATCGGTCTATAATTTTTCAAGTCTTTGGTGTCCCCTTTCTTATGGATTAGGATTATGTTAGCGTTCTTCCAAGATTCCGGTACGTTTGAGGTCATGAGGCATTGTGTATATAGGTCGGCCAGTCTTTCTAGTACAGTGTTCCCACCATCCTTCAACAAATCTGCTGTTACCAGATCCTCCCCAGATGCCTTCCCCCTTTGCATAGCTCACAAGGCGTTCTTTACCTCCTCCGGTGATACTTGTGGGATTTCAAGTTCCTCTAGCCTATTCTCTCTCACCTTATCGTCGTGGGTGTTACTGGTACTGTATAAATCTCTATAAAACTCTTCAGCCACTTGAACTGTCTCATCCATATTAGTAACGATATTGCGGGCTTTGTCTCTTAACGCACACATCTGATTCTTGCCTATTTATAGTTTCTTCTTCACTGCTTTTAGGCTTCCTCCGTTCCTGAGAGCCTGTTCAATTCTATCCATATTATAGTTCCTTATGTCCGCTGTCTTACGCTTGTTGATTAACTTAGAAAGTTCAGCCAGCTCTATTCTATCTGTAGGGTTAGAGGCTTTCATACATTGGCGTTTCTTGATCAGATCTTTCGTCTCCTGCGATAGCTTACTGGTTTCCTGTTTAACGGCGTCACCACCGACTTCTATTGCGCACTCCTTAATGATGTCCACAAGATTGTCGTTCATTGCTTCAACACTATGGTCCTCTTCCTGGGTTAAAGCCGAATACCTGTTCTGTAGCTTGATCCGGAATTCCTCTAGCTTCCCTCTTACCGCTAACTCATTGATTGGCTTCTTATGTACCAGTTTCTTCCGTTCCCTCCTCAAGTCAAAGCTAATTCGAGTTCTTACCATCCTATGGTCACTGCAGCGCACCTTGCCGAGCACGTCTACATCTTGTATGATGCCAGGGTTCGCGCAGAGTATGAAGTCGATTTCATTTCTAGTCTCACCATTCGGGCTCCTCCACGTCCACTTTCGGCTAACCCGCTTGCGGAAAAAAGTATTCATTATCCGCATATTATTCTGTTCTGCAAACTCTACTAATAACTCTCCTCTGCTATTTCTAGAGCCTATGCCATATTCCCTCACTGACTTGTCTCCGGCCTGCTTCTTGCCTACCCTGGCATTGAAATCGCCCATAAGTATACTGTATTTTGTTTTGACTTTACCCATCGCCGATTCCACGTCTTCATAGAAGCTTTCGACTTCCTGGTCATCATGACTAGATGTAGGGGCGTAGACCTGTACAACCTTCATTTTGTACCCCTTATTAAGTTTCACAACAAGACATGCCACTCTCTCGTTAATGCTATAGAATTCTGCTGCTTCTCAAAAAGGCACCGAAGGAATCCTGGGGTGCGATCTTGTACGCGTTCCAAAATAGAACGGACCGCCTCCGTTCTAAACGTCACGAAATAGGCGGTCCGCAGTGTTCGCGAGAACGAGAGGAAGCAAACAGCCAATGAGCGAAGTGGAAGCCGGCGTCACGCTTTTGACGTCTGCTTGGGGACCGTATAATATATTGAGAAGCGTTTGCAACATGTTGAGAAATATTTTGCTATTATGAGTGAGTAGCAAAATGTGTTGGTGTTGCTTTTAAAACGTTCAATTTGGAAGGAAAAACGACTGAAACAAGATATTGCGGTTAATGTCTTCAAATGGCACTTGGTGGTGTTGCAGTTTCGCGAAACGTTTAGTGATAGCGCTAGCTACCACCCTGTTTCAAGCACACGGCGCGAATTTTGAAGCGGTTGGTTCAGTCGTTTAGTTGAAGCCGTGGCGCTAAACGTGGAAGCGCCGGCGAAGGGGCCGCGCGTGTCGGAGGCACAGAAGGAGACGGTGGTCGCCTTCATGCAACAGCATCCCCAGCTGGCTATAACATCCAGCGAGCTTCACTGCTGGCGACCGCCGACGGCTGTGGCAGCAGCTAGCCGACGCTCTGAACACGCAAGGCCCCGTCGCGAAAACCACCGAGCAGTGGCAAGAGTGGTGGCGTAAGCAAGTGTTTGAGGCCCACCGCAACGCTGCCGCAATCACCCAAGAACAAAGGTGAGTGACTGTCCAATGGCCTGGGCCATTTGTCCTTCGACATTGGCGTGTATTTTCAGAAGCACAGGAGTGGGGCGGCTACATGGTTTTCATGGCCGAGTCCTGCAGCTGACCGGGACGGTCCGCCTCCACGGCGTGACCGACCTCCCCTACCAAGAGGTAAGCACACTGCCGCCGTAATATCATGGGTTCCTGAACGGTGCCGGTTTAAAGTTTGCCATTATCTGTAAGTGGTACCTTTAGCGGAACGCGACACCGTTGGTGAACAGGAAAATAGCGTAGGAGAGAATGGAGAAGCAGGTAGGTTAATCAACTAGAATCTCAGTTGGCTGCGCTTTCGGGAAAAGGGGGGTTAAGTGATTAACACAGAATTAAAATGCCTTCACGGATGTGCACGAGGACGGTAACACATGGGATCATTAAGCACTCAATAATTGAAGAATATTTTCGCAAATTAGTACAAAAACTTGTAACATAGGTTTTGTAACGAATAGCCACGCTTATGACACTTTCCAGCAGGCTGACGTCCCCACTTCCGCCATGGGAGTCGTTGTCCAAGACGAGGCTGCGGGCGTGAGCACAGCGACACGTGAGCATCAGAGGAATGAGTGTTTTAATTATTGCCAAGTGTGTGTGAGTTCGTAAACATTTAATGTGTTTACTCTACAGCGGCAGAGGATCCACCGCGCGGCGCGTCGCCTACCGAAAGGGTGGCCGCTGCACCTGGTAAGTTATTGATCCTCAAGCTGTTAAATAAAATGAGCTCTTGTATTTTTTTGAACTAGCCCAATAAGCCATAACATGGCCATAGCCACTTTTATTCGTACCATAAAATGCAGTGCAACTGTAGAAAATGCTGTATGCTTTCAGTGTTGCAGCGCCCTGTTCGGCCACCACGTCGTCAGCGACCGCGACGGGCGGATACCTTGACGACGATGTCGTCGCAGTGCGCCCGCAGCCTGGAACAGGGCGACGAGGTGCTGCAGGTTGGTAGGCCCTTTGGTGTCATTTTACAGGAAGGACATAAATATTCTTTATGCTTTATTATAAGGAAAGCATGAATCTGAAAAACAAATCAGCTTGGGATGTAAACAAGAAATATGCGTTGTATAGAGGGCTCGGTAACGTATCTTGCCAACGATCAGCCGCCGGACGAAAGGTTGGTTAGCCCTGAAAAGGGCTGTTTGGTGGTGAGAGATGCATTAGAATATATGACGGAAGAGTAGTTCCAGCAGGTCTTTGTCTGTCCAAACGAAGAGGGTATAGCTTGTACGCGACGCTTGACACTGCCAAAGGATGCCATCAGGCCAGTGGCTCTTCAGCAGAGAGGGAATCGTTGTGCACGTTGCAATTCTTCACAACAGCAGCTTGCAGCCGTGAGCTGGTTGCGAGTAATCAGCAACTGATGCGAACAGTTCCACCATGATTATTCATTCCAGATGCTGCGCAGAATCGAGGCCTCCACAACCCGCCTCGCCGTCGCGGCAGAGCGGACGGCAGCAGCCCAGGAGGGGATCCTGGAGCAGGTGCGCGCCAAAGCGCAGGACATCGCTGCACACCTGCAGCAAGAGGGAAATTAATTTATCATTTTATTCATTTGTTTCACTAGTTCCGTTTGTTTTGTTTATCTATTGTTTGAGTTTCCTTTGAGTAATACAGGAGGATTTTTTGGTTGAGAGGTGCAATGCGTGCACCCATTTTTGTTCTGTGGTATTCGCCTCTTTCTATTTATGCTTATCCAGCTGCAATGCCAGCGTGCTTTTTTTTATTTACAAATTTCGAAGGCGCCTAGTCATTCACACTGGTATCGTTACAAATAGTTGTCGATTTCTGTGTATGGGTTTTGTACTGCGATATTTATATTGCTTCACTGTGTTGTAGCTTACTGCACTCATTATGAAGCGTTACCGCATAGTGTTTGCACTGTGATATTTTCATTTCGGCACAGTGAGGCTAAGGTGCAACAACTACAATGTGCTCTTTTTTTCAGAGCACCAAACTAGTCACTCTTTAAGTTGCATAGTTTCACAAATGAAAATGACCATCATCATTGCACCACGCCAGTGATTGGTTTCCTCTAGTCTTCGTTCCAAGGGGGTCATTGCAAGAATAACTTTCACGCGTGACACTTTCTGGGTGTTGTGAGATTGTAGAGCCAATTATTCATGTTTTATGTAACATGTTTCATCACAGCTGGCAAGTGCACTCACCTTTTTACAATTATGATTTACCTGCTGTTTAGCATCGCACTACAATTGCTACCGAGAAATGAATGCTTCTAGTCAGTGACTCATAACACTGATAAGGGAACGGACATACCTGGGATAGTCATACTTTCTTGCAAGGTCACGTAAATGTAACTGCAAGTTTTACATTCCGTGGTGAAAACGAATTGTGTGATGCTGATGTTGCAATGTTGTCACATGCTTTGCTACCTGAAGCATGTTGTACTACAAGGTTTGTGATGTACTTGTCATCATACAGTGTGAAAAGTTGACCTATCTATTTTTTGCGCTTTTACGTTAATTTACATCTACCCATTTGGACATGATGTGATGAGTGGAATGCTGTCACTACACTCGGCGTTACATTTTGTTTCTGTTTGAATCCGCATTCATTACGCTTTACTTGCTTGCCTCGCCTGCATATTCATGCTTGCACAGAAATTTTGATACACCTAGCACAAGAAATGGCTAGCAAGCATATTGCCTCGCTCCTACCAACGTACACTGAGCGTCAAAATGCACAGGATGCGGCGGTTGCGATAATTCCGATGTGTTTTATGAAAATTTTTCGCACCTTTTGCTGATGGTGACCATGAGTACAGAGTGCCAATCATATGTATTGCTTCAATCAAGTCTGTCATGACTATGATGGGTCAAGGGATGTTTTTATTCCATATTTCATGTGATATTTATAGAAAAGGCTGCACTTTCACGTTGCTACCGCGTTTCATGTTCCACTAGGAAAGAAGTACTTTGTGCCAATTTCCCATTACTGTAACCACCAACTATGGCAAAACAAACACATGTTTGGACATGAGTAAAAAGTAACAACTGCTGCATCTACAGAAAGTGGCATATCACAGGATGCACACAACACATACAAGCTGTTGTAGCGTCGTATTTCTAATGTTACACGAGGAAAGAAGCACTTTGTGATGTGCATAATGCATAAAACAATGCTAACTTGGGAGCAGCAGCCAATGCTGTTCTTCACAGATGAAGGGGCATGAAGCATTGCCTTACGACTGCTTCACGAGTACTACTGTTAATAAGTGGCAGCCTTGGAGACTTTTGCAGAGTGACGAGGATACAATTGTTTCCGCGGCTGTGGCATTCTATTTAAAGGATTCTTTGTATAAGTCTACTTCATCATCATCATCATCCTGGTTACGCCCACTGCAGAACAAAGGCCTCTCCCATACTTCTCCAACTACCCCGGTCAAGTAGTCCCTGCAAACTTCTTAATCTCATCCGCCCACCTAACTTTTTGCCGCCCCCTACTACGCTTCCCTTCTCTTCGAATCCAGTCCGTAACCCTTAATGACCATCGGTTATCTTCCCTCCTCATTACATGTCCTGCCCATGCCCATTTGATTTTCTTGATTTCAACTAAGATATCATTAACTCTTGTTTGTTCCCACACCCAATCAGCTCTTTTCTTATCCTTTAAAGGAGCACTGACACAAAAATTTGAAGTCGAGATAACTTGCGAGATCGATTTAGTTGGTCACACACACATCGTCTATAAAATATCAGCGGCGAATATCGCTTAGAACATACTTAAAATCAATTTTAAAGTACGTGCGCGCAGCTAACGGCAAAACAGAGCACCTCGCGACATTGACATCAACCGGGATTGTAAATAGCCAAGAAAACGCTACGTCATGTGGCTACGTCACGAATTTTCGTTGGCTGCCATGCGCTTACATGTGCTCTTCTCCTCTGTTGTTGCTTGTTCTAGCTGTTGTACTTGTAGTGGGACGCTCTCCGTGTCGCTGCAACTGCAGTTTTTGTCGTGTCCATCGGGATATTTCCCACACTATCAGCTTGACTGCGCTGCCACAAGGTTCAACGCCGATTTGTTGTGTCTTACCATTGATTGTGGCTGATGCGAGGGTTTTGTTGAGGTTCGTCCTCGCCATCGCCGGCCGCAATATCTGAGTCGCTAACTGATTGGCCACGTCTAAAGCGCGATACACATGGTGCGATTTTCCGTGCGATCTGTAGTACGGCGCGTCGTGTGCGACTTGCCGCATGCGGCGATTCGGGACACATGGTACGAATGAGCGAGCGGCGGGTAGCTCCGCCCAGAACCGGCGCCCCTGCGTGGAAGTTCGGAATGCTGCGTAACTTCGAACAGAAAGTGAAAGCAACCGTATTTGCACAGCTATCTTGTTTGAAACAAACGATGACAATATAAACACGTCTATGCGAGCACTGTAGACGTGTTTCCGCAAGGCCGCGTTAGCAGTATCGGATCCGTTGACAGCCGCCGATGGCCAGGAGCCGGGAGGCATAGCTCGCTGGGCCATCGAATCCGACACCGGTTGCGCTTGTGACACGATCGCTTGCAGCTCGTATAACGAAGCGCCTATGTTAGTCGGCACAACGTGTACACAGTAATGTCAGGCTTAAATTGCAGCACATTTTATTTCATTGGCGCCGACAGAAACGAACGAGCATGCCAAGCGAGCTTGCGATCGCTGGGAGACGATGTAGGCCTAGCTCGCCGGCCGTCTATCCGGGGCCGAGGGTGCTTGCGATGCGTCCGCAGCTCGTAATAAAGCGCCTAAATTCGCCAGCACAATCAATGTCTGAACATTTATGTTTCTCTTAAGTGAAAATACGGTTAGTTTTCCCGGTGCCGTTAGTAGCGATAAGTAAACAGGCCAGTCAGGCGAGCCGCTTCGTGTACAGACGATTGCTGGCGCGTCTGCGCTTACCGTGTCCGAGTAGAAATCACGCCAACGATTTACTATTTCGCACAACGTTTTATAACTCGCACTCTTTCGAGGTCACTTTATTTTAGAAGTTATTTCGTGTCAGAAACAAATTGTAGCCCATTTATATGCCGCCGTCAGCGGCGAAAGAGGCCCGCGTTTCGACCAGGGAGAGAAAAAAAACAAGTCGGAGCTAGGGTGGCTCACCCTATCGGAGCGGTGAGGTGCCCGCTCGCCGGCCCCACCCCGCCGGGTCTACCACGTGGCCATGACGTTCACGCTACCGGCGCTGTCATTGGCTGCGGTCGTCCGACCGATGCGGCAGTCGCACGACAATATTCAGCAAGTTGGTCGCGCACGCTGGCTGCGCGTCAGAGCATACGTCATGGCTTTTTGCGAACACGTGACCACTTTGTTTACAGTCCCGTTGGTCCCGTCTCGTTGCTCTCTGGAACCGAAACTTCGACTGGTCGCTACAAAAAAGACTGCAAATAATTACCTGTCGCGCTCTGAAGTAAATGAGGTTTCGTGCCGTGATTATTGGGTCATTTACTACTTATTAAAGCAGAAAAAACCACGTGGATTTTTTTGGTGTCAGTACTCCTTTAACGTTACACCTATCATTCTTCTTTCCATAGCTCGTTGCGTCGTCCTCAATTTAAGGAGAACCCTTTTCGTAAGCCTCCAGGTTTCTGCCCCGTAGGTGAGCACTGGTAAGACACAGCTGTTATAAACTTTTCTCTTAAGGGATAATGGCAACCTGCTGTTCATGATCTGAGAATGCCTGCCAAACGCGCCCCAGCCCATTCTAATACTTCTGATTATTTCAGTCTCGTGATCCGCATCCGCAGTCACTACCTGTCCTAAGTAGATGTATTCCCTTACCACTTCCAGTGCCTCACCATCTATCGTAAACTGCCGTTCTCTTCCGAGACTGTTAAACATTACTTTAGTTTTTCGCAGATTAATTTTTAGATCCACCTTTCTGCTTTGCCTCTCCAGGTCAGTGAGCATGCGTTGCAGCTGGTCCCCTGAGTTACTAAGCAAGGCAATATCATCAGCGAATCGCAAGTTACTAAGGTATTCTCCATTAACTCTTATCCCCAATCCTTCCCAATCCAGGTCTCTGAATACCTCCTGTAAACATGCTGTGAATAGCATTGGAGAGATCGTATCTCCCTGCCTGACGCCTTTCTTTATTGGGATTTCGTTGCTTTCTTTATGGAGGACTACGGTGGCTGTGGAGCCGCTATAGATATCTTTCAGTATTTTTACATACGGCTCGTCTACACCCTGATTCCGCAATGCCTCCATGACTGCTGAGGTTTCGACTGAATCAAACGCTTTCTCGTAATCAATGAAAGCTATATATAAAGGTTGGTTATATTCCGCACATTTTTATATCACCTGATTGATAGTGTGAATATATATGGTCTATTGTTGAGTTGCTTTTACGAAATCCTGCCTGGTCCTTTGGTTGACGGAAGTCTAAGGTGTTCCTGATTCTATTTGCAATTACCTTAGTCAATACTTTGTAGGCAACGGACAGTAAGCTGACCGGTGTATAATTTTTCAAGTCTTTGGCGAAACGAAGTGTACTTCGTTTGTGTTTAAATTGTCATAATCTGTCAGATGTGTGGATTTGGAACATTGACCATCTGTATGGAGGTGCACTTGTTGTGTATACAAATTTTTTGATGTATTTTCCGCTGTACAAACACAGCCCTGTGATAGCCTAAGGGCACTGCACTTTGTATAAATAAATTATGTATTATGAAAACTCACCATTCCTGTGTCCTTCAGGAAAGCTTGACAACGGCGCTGCGCTGCTGCCTTCCTCTGAGGAACACGTCGTGTGGTGCCAGCACCAGGATGTCTCCGGGCTCCTCTGGCTTCTCAGCTGGTGGCACTTCCCCACCATAATCGTCCTATGTCCAGTCGCCCGCGTCCAAGGCAATTTTATGGAGAGCAACGCATGCATAAATGATTCCCGCTGCTCTATCGGGGCTGTATAGCAGTGTCCGAAAGCGCTGCAAGCAGCGCAACTTGCTTTTCAACACCCCGATACATCTCTCCACAACATTGCGCATGGATGCGTGCTCCTGGTTGTAGTGGCCTTCAGAGGTGGTGCCGGCATGGCTGCCAGGTACTGCAATAAGCAGCCATGGCTCGAGAGAATATCCTGAGTCTCCTATTACAGAAAGTGACAGCTGAGTGCTCTGCCCTAGTTAGGGGTACGCATTACGAATACTAACCAAGCAGATACTCGCCAGGCTGCAGTTGTGCGGCTAGGCGTGCACGCAGTGGGTTATGCTGCCACACCCAAGAGTCATGGCACAAACCAGGGAACCGGGGGTCCACAACAAGAATGCGAAGTTCCGCGTTGCACACCTGCAATGGGGAGCAATACAAAATAGCGCTGCAGATATGCTCGAAATCCGTTTTGCCATTCATATGCACAAAAGAATACACGTACGCTGGTACAAGTAGCAGACTATTTCAGCCATAGGCGTGCACAGGGTCTTGCGATTGGGGGGGGGGGGGGGGGGGGGGGCGATGCGCCACCCCCCGACGCCTATGGTCCGCACTAAGTGATAGCTAAATGAAAACTCGAGGCCCGATATTGCGCAAGAACCCCCATACGAGCCAAAGCCAGCTCGTGCAATGGTTGTAAGTACTTCCGTGTTCAAAATGCTTCCATCGTGTCTTTCCTACAGTGTATCCATTTCTGCTACGACTGCCGCCCATTTAAAACACAATTTTGGAACGGCAGACTGATTATGCACAACACATGGCACTCACCATTACTCCCGACATGTCTGATTTCAACGAGCTCGTAAACAGTTCCCCGCATGTCCTCTTTTAATCGTTACATTACTTGTTATGCCAGCTTGGGCATTAAACTGAACAATTGCAACTATGGGCGATTAAAAATGGCAACCACAGTTTGAAGTAAAACATTGCAACGGTACTTACGACCATGACGTTTAGGGCGTAATAACCCTTTCTCAACATGAAGCTCGCCGTGTCAGCCGGGCTGAGTCCCTCTGGCTTCATAATGGCGATCAATGTGCCATCGACGCACGCTAGCACGCCTGGAATGGCACCGCGTCGCGCAAACGCCGCCTTTGCCTCATCCTTGGCAGCCGGTGTCAATGGAAAGTCCACCAACTTTCGCTGGGCAGACACGGAAATGATGGCCTCCGTCACCTCGTGAATGGTGCTGCTCACGGCCGACTGTGCCATGCCTACGTATACCTCGCGACCAACGCTCCTCTGTAAGCTTCCGGTGCCGAAGAATCGCAGCGCGCACAACACCTTCCATTCTGTGGAAAGGCCACTGGCTCGCTGGCATCCAATGATAGGGTCAAGCTCGTCGCACAAGCTACTCACTGTCCGTTTGGACAGACGAAAATACTGCCGGAACTATTCTTCCGTCAACTCTTCAAATGCATCATCTACCTCGGGTCGTCGTCTCTGCGCGACTGCAGCAGCCGCACAGGCGACACGAAAAGGCACGGCAGAGAAAAACGCCATGTTCTCCAACTGTTGGGAGCGCGGAATCGGATTGAACCGGATACGAAAGATGCTAACTGTCCCAAGCACTTACGTTCTAATCCAATCCAAGCCGTCTGGTAGCTGTTCTAATCCGTTCTATCGCTCCGGACGGACTCTCCGTCCGTTCCGTGGCATTCCACCGTTAGCACACGACACGGAATGATTATGATCAGCAAGACGTCACGGCTCACGTGACAATTGACGTCATGGCATTTGTCGCGGTTCAAATTGACCAATCGTGTGCGGCTCGATGGAACGGACCGCCTCCGTTCTATTTTGGAACGCGTACAAAATCGCACCCCTGGCGTACGTGGCTGCATGCGTAGATCTTGCATGATGTAGGTCGTGCTATACGTTGGACACAGTGCACATATTGCAAACACATCACATCTTGTTGCAGTACTGAAGTATAAAGAAGGCTAAAACATGACAGCACTGTGTCATGTTTCGTTCAGTGCGTTCTTGAGTGCATGCAGCATTTAAGATTTATCCCTAACTAGCCCATACGACGCATGCACATGAAAAAAAGTGAGTGAGTGAGTACTGGGTATTTGTACTGAACTTCATTACCATGCCGAATAGAAAAGGGCACTGTGAACTGCAACGGACGGCATACCCGATGATGTACATACTTCCCATTGTTCTGCAACTAGTGTTATTCGCTTCAGAAAGTTATTTTTGTAACTGGAAACAGTGTAGAGCTCGCCTGTAAAACTTGAGTCACCTGCGAGCACACAAAACACGCCGCGGTTCACCACCTAAAATTTCACAGGGCTCATTCACAAATCACACACCACACAAACTAAGGAGTCCCATATTTTAAATCGTTGCAGCGCCAAACAGAACTGAAAGTTCATTTCCTTGGACAGCGCTTCTCAGCTGGGCTCGTTCACTCGCCAATTACGAACTCGATGGACACGGTAAGCATACGCGGAACGTGAACACCGGTGGTAGGAGTGTTGGTTATAGAGACTTCAGAATTCGGAAACATTTCCATTCGTTTCGAGTGCAACAAAATAAGCAAACACCAAGCACAGACGTTACGGCAAGCGTGAGTCGGTTAAATGTTTTAGCAGACGCTCGCACTGAGACCAGTGGAACCCATTTGGCAGGTTGGATTTGTCGGCGTCGTCCTAAGTCGATTCCAATCCACATCCCACTGCCACAACCCACGGTCGTCGGTCGTGTCATTGTCGATATACTATCACAAACTATCTTTCAGAAGTGGGCACGGTGGGCCTGCCGAGAGTATGTCCGTAATCGAGCCCTTCTTTTGCTTCGTGCAGGGATTCTGAGACCGTGACACTGAAAGTGAACTGCCTTCAGCATTTCACTTTCAGTGGGCAGGGTGGATATGGCGAGAGCATGGCGTTTCACGAGCCCTTCTTTTACTTCGTGCAGGTTAATTCACACTATAATTCCCTCAAAAGTGACTGTCGTTTCCTGCTTGTCTTACCGTGCCCACCAGGATGTCTTAAGATAGCGCATGAGTGTTTCCACGTTCTCGAACTCCTCCTATGCGGAGACAATACAATGGAATGCACTACTTATTGTGCACAAAAAAAAAAAAACACGCAAATAGCAGGTCTGCCAAAGCCACAGAGGGCTTCACTGGCAGTGCCTGATCATCAGGTCACAGAAAATTGCACATTGCTATTAGCGGAGTTAACCATTAGTGGGTCGGAACAAAATTTTACGTTGAAATAATTGTTGAAATAGACATTGAATTAAATCCTGGTCCTATGTGCAAAAATGAATTACTTCAAAAGGTACTCCAAGGTGATGCCACCCTACGAGAAGAGATACTTGGCCTAAAATCTTAAACAGAAGGCATGATAATCGACATCCGAGGTCGGTTCTTGTTGATTGGAGGTCACATTTCTGAAATACAAACTGAGACCGTGACACTAGAAGATCTTCAAAACGCACTCCGTACGTCCCAGACTTGTGTTGCTCGCCAAGCTCGTAAACATTTCAACGAAAAAAAATAACTTTTAGAAATCTCACCAACCTAAGGGCACAGATAATTCCATACAGGACAATTACTAACCGGCCCCTCAAAACAGACGGCAGATGTTGTGGGTAAGTGCCAAATCTGAGAAGTTGCAAAACAACAAAGTGTTTATTGTTCACGACAAGTTGCACATAGAAAGTGACGTGTTTGCCTGGGACGAGATAAAATATGCACGCCGGATAATTTGAACCCCCTTCCCCAAGCGCCTCTGACTTGGGCTGTTCAGGACCGGCAAGTCAGGCTTTTAAAAAAAATGCTCCTCAAAAAGTAGGCCACCCTACTTGAAGCAGTTCTCCTTGCTTATAAACCACACATCACTGTCATTACTTAACATTGGCTCGACAGTTCAATTACCAACGAGGATCTTATTCCTCCAGCATTCAAAATGTTTCGTAACGATACGCAAACCAGAGGTGGAGGAGTCACTGTCATAATGAAAGGGGACATAGAAGCTACTCTTCTTCCTGACCTAAAGGATGTTGAATGTTTATGCTAAAAGTTTAACGTATTTAGACATGATTTCGTACTGTATTCTGTATATGGACCACCAGAGTCGACGCCGGACCTGCTGAATAAGCTAATGGGTCATATGATTCATTTCAGCAAGTATAAGTTGATTGTGGCTCGAGATTTCAACCTTCCACGCCTTGACTGACTGTTTTGTATTAAGTGCCTATTCTGTCAGCAATACCAATACTATGTTTGATATCATGCTTGATAATAGCCTCACTCAGAATTTCAGTGAATCTACGAGGGTAGGCAACTCTTCTCTTCCATTCTTGACTTAATTTTTCTTCATCGCAGCCTGGATGATTATGAAGTGTCTGTCTATTCAAGCCAGTCCGATCATAAAATCCTATCTGTTTGCTTTGCACTTGCTCCTTAATGTACAAAATACTGCAGTTGTTAAAAAAGTGAGGATTTTGTGCGTGCCGATGATGTTGTCGATTAAGACTACTTAGACTCTCAGTTAACCGACGTCACTGATGGTGCTCCAGGTGTTCTTTGGAACAAGTATAAGAGTGTGTGCTGCTTTTGCTTACGTGACTTTGTACGTGATAAGACAAAGAGAACGGTCAAATATACATCATTGATGAACAGACATATAATACATTCAAAAGGGATGACTAAACGCCTACAATTGCAAAGACCAACACATCATACTTTCAGTGAAGCTCGCACGTCACTTGCCGATGCCTATAATCGCGCCAAGTCTTTCTACTTTAATACAATCCTGAAATTCATTTCTGAGAATCATCAGGGCTTCTGGAACTTTACGAAGGGAAGTAAAGGCATGTGCAACAAATTCTTTATAACAGTGCCGTAATATCTGATCTGAAGACAATTGTGCAGCATTGAAATCCCTACTTTATTAGTATTTTTCTACGCCTTCTGGAGCACTAGATTCAACATTTCCCTCTTTGTCCAGTGTGACTGATTTAATTACACATGAAGTCGTACTTAACATTCGGCTTAGAGTAAAAGTCAAATGCTCACGGGGACCTGATGACATTCCAAGCGCATTCCGTCATTGTTTTGATGAATCCCTGTGCAAGTTCCCTGTTGCAATATTTCAAGCTTCTATTAAAAACGCATCTATACCTGATGGTCGGAAGATGGCACGTGTCGTTCCCGCCCTGAAGAAAGGTGACCCGCTTTCTTTGTTCAATTATCGCCCCATATCTATATATTATATTCGTGTTGAATGTTTATACAGCATATAGTGGCTAACATCATTGCAAAATTTCTGCATTAAAATAACGTTTTGTCGCAACACAAGCATGGCTTTAGGAAACTGTTTTTGAAAGTTACACAGTTAGTCACAGTATTTCGCTTTCTCACTTACGTCATTGACAGGGCCAGCCAGGCAGACTTAATCTTCTTGGACTTCAGCAAGGCTTTAGACCATGTAACACTTGAAAAATTAATCGAGACACTTCAGATTATGAAATTGCCCAAATTTTTTATTGCCTGGGTTTCAGTTCATATAAACCAGCGTAAACAATATGTAACTATAAGCGGTGAAGCTTCTTGTACGCTTTCGATCACATCTGGCGTTCCTCTGGGCTGTGTGCTTGGGCAGCTGCTATTTCTGTTATAGTTTAAAGGCATTGTCAATGTGCTAACGAACCCGTGCAAATTCGCGTGTATGTGGATGCCTACATTATTTTCAATGAGATCCGGTCAGCTGATGATCAGGTTGTACTAAACACGGCCCTTAACAAAATCCTGACGTGGAGCAATAGATGGGGTATGATACTACACTTAGAAAAGACAGTTCTTCTACGCGTTAATAGAAAAGGCTATATAGTTAAATTCCGTTTTCCTCTGGGCTCAGGACGAATTGCACAAGTAAAAGAATATAAGTCACTAACAAGCAACCTAAGCTGAAACACGCACATTTATTGTACTTCCTCTTTTGCCTTACGTAAAGGTTGCTTGTTGCGCCGTAAACTAGAAGATACACCAATCCAGGTTTTAGGACTAGAATATGAAACCTCTTTAAGGCCTAAATTAGTATATGGGTCCATTTTCTTGGATTCGCATACTACCACTAACATAAAGGCACTTGGGAAAATGCAAAGGAAAGCCGTGCATGTCATTTTTGCGCAGTGCAGTCAGACCGTTTCAGTCTCAGCACTAGTACAATCCAAATTAATCGAAACCCTTTAGTTTAGCCGCAATTTTTTTTTGTTTGAAAATTGTGTATTTGCTAATGAACCATAAACGTGGAATAAATTTCTACGATTTAGCATTATCGATAACTAGACAACCCCTCGTTCCCACCACCTTTCTCTGGCCTTTACATAGCTAAGACTATTTTATTTTAGCATGCATTCTTTCCTTAGACAATCAGTTATTGGAACTCTTTGCCGGCTAACTCTGTGGATTCTATTGACCTTTTGAAGCCCATGTTTTTTAGCTCATATTACTATTGTTGAGACATTTCCTACTGCTGATTTTCTTGAATTTGGATGCAGCAATTTAAAAAAGAACTTATAATTTTGTATTCCACTCTTGCTTGGGCCTCACGGCCTGGAGTATGTCATAAATAAAAATAAACAAATAAACACTCTTGGTGGTGTCGGCGTCCAAAGGACTCGGACGATCGTTGGTGTGGGCGTGTTCGCATCGGCGGCAATAATAGGGATATCAGCCGGAGGCCTCGCAGCCTTTGATTGCCCCGAGAACGTCACGTGATTCCTCTTTCGTTCATATATGAGGATCAGTTGACCCAAAATCATCGCCACGACGCATGCAGTACGGCTACATGCTTTGCTCCTGGCTCACTGGCCTAGTCGTGCGTCCCACCTACTCGTCCAGGTCTTTCCACCAAGCTGTTCTCCAGGTACCACTAGAATAGCAGCTTGGGCTTGTTGGTTTTCCATCCTGCTAGTAACAGCGCAAAATGTAGACAAGGGACGAGACAAACAATTGTCTCGTCCCATGTCTACATTTTGCGCTGTTACTAGCAGGCAGGTACCACTGTCACTATCGGGTATTGCAACATACATCCGCTTTTAACTTCCTCATCGAGCCGATGGAACCGTCTTCAGACCAGCGTCATCGCCCCCAAGAAATTGTCCAGGGCTCCTGGCTCAAGCACTGCGACAACCCCCATGGGTTCTCCTACCCTTAGGCTGCCAGAATGGCTCCGCTTTCGGTGGGGAGTGATTGTGCTGAAGCAGCTGGCCTCCGTGCTGGGGAAAGTAGAAGACGACCAGAGGCGCTTCCGCTTCTCCATAGCTCCGGCTTACTTGTTTAGGCCCACCGTTGTAAAGCTACCTCAAGTGCTGGTAGGCATATTTCATATTTAATAAACTTCGCATCGTATTGCATGTTAGGTAAAGTAATACATTTTTCAGATTCCAGCATTCGAACAGAGCGCCTCAAGGACAGTACAATACTCTAACCATTACACTAGGACCACGTGCCTCAGCATGCAGAATACAACCTCTTTTGGCATTTCCCCTCGCGCAAGCCATCGCGTTGAGGCGCTTGGCCCGTCTCATTGAAATATCAATTGCATGAACTCTCCATATTGTGTTTCACCGCCGTCAATAATTGCACATAAATATATTGATTTCTTCCGTTTTAATATGATTTCTTACCTGTACCTGCACGCTTTCCCTTTGCATCAGAATTTAAGCGCCACGTGGAAAAATGTGTCTAGGCGTGTGCGTCTTAAAATCGCACAGACAGGTGGACAGAAGCAGGTCAGAGAAATGTTTCAGCTGCATTTACCACAAGTTAGTCAGTTTTACTTACTGGAACGAACAGCTATGCAGGCCCTGCCAGCTTGCGGAATCCCTTTCCCACACGTGGGAAATACATCTCCGCGCGTTAATTGTGAAAACGCCAGCCGAGAAGGTCGTATGAAACGCTGACCGCACAGAACCAAAAAGGGCTCGCATATTTGCCCAGGCCGCATAGTTGGCTTGTACGCAGAAACAATCGGTTGCTCCGAGAAGGCCCACACTGCGGCTCGTCGCAGGGTGGGACTCGACGTGACGCCTTGGAAACAGGATGACGTGGCTAAGCTACAACACCGACAAAAACCCTCCAGTAGTTAGGGAGCGTGAAGCGGACGCACGTAATGACCACCTCTGTGAGCATGCCGCAGTACGGGAACCCGAGGCCGACAAAAGGCGACAACGCCGGCACGAACCTGTTGTTCTAGCAGATGCTCGTCGCGGTGATCGAGTTGTCTCTGTCCATATTGGTGTAGTCTCGTTACGCCACCAACGTTTTCTTAGTTATGTTTACTGCAAGTCATATGGTAATATTGCAATTCACATTGTGCAAAAATGTTACATTTTATTTCATCCTTTGTTTCGTGCTTACAGAGAAGCCTAAATTGCCTAAATAAATAAATAAATACACTTCAACAGCTGCTGGATTAGAACAATAGACCTGTAGCACAGAAGCCCGATAGAGCTGTTGCATTGGCGAAGCACGCGTGTGCTCCCTTGCATTTCTTCGCATTTTGTGCGAATCCCTTGAAATCTGAAGGAATAAAGAAGAATAGCGAACACTCTGCAAAAAACCGTTAGTGGCAAAAACACCGTAGGTTCTATTTTTCGACTCACGTAGCCTAATTTCTTTTTTACCTTGCATATGGTTCCTCGAACACCTTGTGTGCATAATGTATAGACCTGAAACAATAATCGACACTTGTGGCTCTATTTCAAGATGTCAGCACTCACGCCATTATTAGTGTGACGCAAATGACGGCGTTCATTAGGTTTTCCAAATGATGACGCACCTTCTTGAGAAAAACGATTCGGTTTCTTTTCAAAAAAGAGCGCGATAACCTGGTTTGACAGTACAGAGGAACATGAGGCCATTACCACAGCTGAAGCACTCCAAAGACATCTTCCGTCGCACATGCGTCAGTCTCGCAAGCCTGTAATCTCAATCCCTAATTGCCGAAGTAGTCCTTCATGTCCAACTAATTGTGCCCATATCTGGTCGTCTGTAATTCTGGGAACCCAACTATTCTGTTTGTGCATCTTATTGTTTGGCTCCCCTCCTTACTGTAATGAGGTGACTCAAGCTTCATTAGCTTCCCTAGCTCTAGCAGTCTTTCAGCATTACGTCGTCGGCCTATGTGCGTTTTGTGATTCTCTTGGTATAGGCATACGAGTGTGGGCAAGGTGCACGGAGCTGAACACAATACACTATACTGCACGAAACACGAAGGAACAGAAAAACATGTTAAATTTTCTCGAACACAGTTGCAAGTGAACGACAAAAATAGCGATATACATGTGTTCAGAAAAAGAAAACGCATAGTCGGATGCCTACTATACCTTGTTTCCAAATTAATCTTATATGACCTAGCAGAATAAATCTACACCATATTACGAAGCGGCTTACGAAAAGGGTTCTACTTAAATTGAGGACGACGCAACGAGCTATGGAAAGAAGAATGATAGGTGTAACATTAAGAGATAAGAAAAGAGCAGATTGGGTGAGGGAACAAACGCGCGTTAATGACATCTTAGTTGAAATCAAGAAAAAGAAATGGGCATGGGCAGGACATGTAATGAGGAGGGAAGATAACCGATGGTCATTAAGGGTTACGGACTGGATTCCGAGGGAAGGGAAGCGTAGCAGGGGGCGACAGAAAGTTAGGTGGGCAGATGAGATTAGAAAGTTTGGAGGGTCAACATGGCCACAATTAGTACATGACCGGGGCAGTTGGAGAAGTATGGGAGAGGCCTTTGCCCTGCAGTGGGCGTAACCAGGCTGATGATGATGATGATGATGATGATGATGACTTATTTTAGCGCAAGCCTTCGTTGCACCAAAAAACCCAAATGGCGCCGCAAATCATGCAAGGATGACCGTCGATTGTGATGCAATAAGCAGTCGACCAATGTCACATATATGTTATGTCTGTAGTCACGTTTATTTAACCTGTTTATCGGTAATTGAAAGAGTTCTTTTTTTCGGGTGTGTTCGACATACTCAGGCAATATCATGCCACATTTTTATAGCACTCGCTTGCCAAAGTTGCCCTTAAGCATGGCGGCACGAATTAGCACTGGTGATTTCATTCAAATATTATTAGGTATTTCACTGACTCAGTTATTTCACAGCGCCAAGTGCCATAATAACATTTTACACCTCAGTGTAGATCGAATTTAGGTATTGCCAGCCGTATATTGCGTTACACCGTTTCAGTGATCATTTGCATCTCTCTGTCAAGTTCCCTCTACCTCCTTTTTTCCCGTGACGCGTTTCAAAAGCACATTAATAATTCTAATTAGGTCAGCTACGAAGCCCAGTGCACAAAACCGACGGTATTTCGCGCTTTTGTGAAAACTTACCTTCTGTTTTCCTTGGTTACCTAAAAGCGAGCTCCGTTTCAAAACAAACTGACATATTTATTAAATGAGTACACATCACCCACTACGTTAAGAATTGTTCAGAGCTCGATCAAGCAGAGGCAAGAAATAGGCGTCTTGACAGGATGAGAACGGAGAGTCGATTGACTTTATTTAAAGTAAAAGCAGGTTCGTGGAATGGCAGTGGTGGCGCCCGAATCGGGCAGCAACATCGGTTGCAAAAGGGCGCAGGGGGGAATGACCCCACGGCCATGTGACGGACGGCCGCTGCAAGGGCACCCTTCCTCCTTCCCCCCCCCTTTCCCCCTAGAATGCCGGAGGCTTATGTGTGAACGGCGCAAGGAAAGAGGAGTTAATGTTCAACATAGGCTGGTCTTCTTTGCCGCGAACGCCAATCTTTAAGGCATTCTCTGAACGTGAAAGAACAGGGAAAGGGCCTTCATAGGGAGGAAAGAATCAATGGTGCCTTGAATAGTCGCGTCGCACAAAGACATGCGTCGGAGGGCGGGCGAAACTGTCGTGAAACTAAACGAGGGCTGACCGCGGCCGACACGTTGGGACGTAGGTCGACGCTGGTCGAGCCAAGAATGTAGTCCCTCTACGTGTTGCGCGGCCGCTGGCAGAGTGCCTTGCTCGGAGCCGAAAAAGTGGCCTGGAACGCGGACTGCTGACCCATAGAGCAGGTCGGATGCGGTGTCTCCGTGGTCGCGCTTGGTTGTTGTTTGCAGCCGCAGTACTGCTAGGGATAGCATTTACACTCACTGTTCTCTGTTGGGCGTGACGTGAGAGGTGCTCGACCTTGTCGTTGCCGTGTCGGTGATAAGCCGTGGCTCTATGAAGGCGCGAGCAGTCTGTCAGGGAAGAAAACGGGCGCTTTGGAATTGTCGGCCTCGGGCAGTAGTTATGTGCTAAAGGCAAGCGTACCGCGACACCCGCGTAGGAAGAAATCCTTCAGCCACTGTTTGGACCGTGATGTCTTGTAGAGGCGTCGCCTCTGCAAAACAACACGCGAGGAGGTACCTGAAACGTAGGAAGGGCGGAAGAGGCCCCACTTTGTCTAAATACCCATGATCGAAACGGCTCTATTTATTATGTATTCAGAGCGTACCCCCACAGTGCCCGAATGCGCTACAGCAGGCGGGTTCCAGCACTGACGTAAGCAAATCTTCAATTTTACAGCACACTTGCACTTCAGACAACGCGTTTCATTCATTAATAGTTTAAGATGCAGTTATTTTGGAAATAGGTCCGTCCTGGTACACAATTTCCTTATCTTTAAAATATGGTCAGTTCTGTATGAACAGTAATAAGGTTCTTTAAAGTAACTTTCTTGGTTAATTCCTGTTTTATTATCAAATATCTGAAAAAAGAACTTCAGTTCTTGTCGGTGGGAGACAAGCACTGCCCACTCAAGTTCATTTTTCATCTGAGTGCAGCTCTCCCCCCTCTTGTACCGTCCCAAGGCAAACCTACCTGCCCAATTTTGTATCTTTTTTTATGTCATCAATCACCGTAACTTGCGAAGGAACCCATACGGCACAGGCACCGTCTAGTATAGGTCGAACACATGTTAAATAGGGTACTTTTTTTTAACTTCAGTTCCGAAGTTTTTAAGTTGTGTTGTATAATGTTTAGTGCCCTTCCAACTCTCCCAACAACGACGCTTGCATGCGAATTCCGTGAGCAATTGAATAAAAAGACTTCAACTAGATCTTTATGCATAATTGCTTTTTTAGAGGCTCATTGTTTAAGATGTACTGACTCTCTATTGGCTTCCGTTTCCTTGTAAAAGATAAGTGGACACACATTGCAATATTTAGGTTCATTTTCCACATAGAGCACCAATGCTGAACACGTCTCAAGTCAATTTGAAGTTCGGTAACGTTACTCTCACTCCTTCTTGTTTTGTACACAACGCAATCATCTGCAAACAGTCTAACATGCATTGAAATACGCAATGAAATGTCCATAGGCGGAAAGTTGTCATTTTTCCGGAGTGTCACTTTTCCGCTGCTTTTCACTTTGCTGCGGCTTGTCAGTTTTCTGCTTTCCGAACCCCATGTATGCATATATATATGTGTGTGTGTGTGTGTGTGTGTGTGTGTTTGTGTGCGTGTGTGTAATTGAATTAGCAGTTGAACTTGAAGAAACGTCGTGTGACCTCGAAGAATTGTTCATGGATGTGCTTGCCTTATGGGAGGATTTACAGGACCTCATAGCATGACACAGTTTTTTGTCCCTCTCACACTCCTTTTTTGTTTTACTGTGAGTCCAAGTATCAGCAGCGCATGACTGCAATTTTTTCTCATTTGGAGTGAATCCGGCTTGGCCTTATTTCGGATAATAAGTGAATTATACAGGGTGTCCCAATTATCATCCACCAAAGAGAAATTGCGTTACTCGAAGAGAACATAGTGCATATTGTTTCCAGTATAGTGGAGTTTGCGCCTGTAATTTCCTTGTTACCGAGGTTTAATTGCGTAATTGTAGCTAAATACATAAATAGAGAAGTGTTTCCTAATTATCGAACTGTCAATAAGGAATTTGCAGGCACAGCCAGGGGACATCTAACTGCGGCATATTCAGCGACGTACTATTTGCGCTCACTTTTTTTTTTTGCGACTGCAAGACAAACCCCACGTAATATAAGAAAATACCACGTGACTGCGCTCCCACCTACATGCTGAAACAGCGCCCTCAAATCAGTTGATTTGAAGAACTGCTTTGCCTTTCTCTAATCCGAAGAAAGAGACAGTGCATCACCATTATAATGATACTGAAGGGGCAACAAAAGTAGGTTTCGTGACAATGCAGCTATTCCTTCCTCTCATCACGCTTCGCCCTTACGTCACACTTATTATCTGTCTCTCAAGGACGGCTGATCACATTGATAACAAAAGCCCCTTAATAACGCGGCCGAAGTTCCCATCTGACCATGCACGAAAGGCGAAAAGCAATGGAATAGGTATAGAAGGTTTGAATATCTCGGCTTTGCTCGCACCACGTCGAAAAAGTGCGCGCGCAGCTATATTTCGCGAAAGAAACTTGCTTCGAACCAGGGCCAAATTTTTCATAAGATTCTGTATATATATATATATATATATATATATATATATATTTGACCAACATCTAGAGCGCCTGAGACTAGCATTAGAAGCTATTCGCGCAGCAGACTTGACAATTAAGCCGGAAGAATGTCAATTCGGCTTCGATGAAATTCGGTTTCTCGGACACGTCATCAGTGCTGAAGGCGTACGGCCAGATCCCGAAAAGACAGCAGCTGTTGCGAGGTTCCCGACACCCACAGATAAAAAATCAGTGAGACGTTTCTTGGGTTTATGCGCATACTACAGAAGATTTGTGGAAAACTTTTCAAACATTGCTGTGCCCCTTACAATACTGACAAGAGAAGATCAACCTTTCATGTGGAAAAGCGAACAACAAGACGCATTTGACGAGTTAAGGAAACGCCTGCAAGCTTCTCCAATCCTTGTCCATTTTGATGAGACAGCCGACACTGAAGTTCATGCCGATGCGAGTGACGTCGGCCTCGGTGCCATACTAGTGCAGTGGAATAACGGCCAGGAGAAAGTAATTGCTTATGCCAGCCGTAAGCTCTCGAAAGCAGAGGCAAACTACTCCGCAACCGAGAAAAAGTAGCTTGCAGTCATTTGGGCAATATGTAAATTTCGGCCCTACCTCTATGGTCGACCATTCAGAGCAGTCAGCGATAACCATTCGCTTTGCTGGCTGGCGAATCTCAAGGATCCATCCGGCCGACTAGCAAGATGGAGCCTTAGGCGTCAAGAGTATGACATTACTGTCGTATACCGATCCGGGAGGAAACACAGCGATGCCGACTGCTTGTCACGCGCACCCGTTGAGACAACTGTGTCAGAGGAAGAGGATTTCCCGTTCCTTGGCATTGTTGACGCGTCACAAATTGGTCAAGAACAACGAGATGACCCGGAATTGCTTCCACTTATACAGCGCCTGGAGGGACTCGACGTTCAACTCCCGCGTATTTTTTCTAGAGGGCTATCCTCGTTCTGTCTGCGAGGAAGTGTCCTCTACAAGAGAAACTTCGAGAACAGCGAGACAAAGTTTTTACTTGTCGTACCCACATCTATGCGAGAAGAAATTTGGCATGCATGTCACGATGAGCCGACGTCTGGACACATGGGCGTGAGCCGTACAGTCGCCAGGATTCGTCTGAAATACTACTGGCCCAAGTTATTAGCATCAGTGCAGCACTACGTCAAGACTTGTCGCGAGTGTCAAAGGCGCAAGACTCCCTCCGTAAAACCGGCCGGCCTCCTCCAGCCTATAGAGCCACCAAAAGCCCCATTCCAACAAGTCGGTATGGACCTCCTTGGACCCTTCCCGACATCATCTTTAGGCAAAAAGTGGATAGTGGTGGCCACGGACTATCTGACCCGTTACGCAGAAACTGATTCCCTGTACAATGCAACGGCTGTCGAAGTTGCAAAATTCTTTGTCCACAATATCGTGCTCAGGCATGGCGCTCCCACAGTTATTACCGATCTTGGAACAGCCTTTACTGCGGACCTAATGAAATGCTTGTTGCAAATGACACATACTGATCGTAGGAAAACTACGGCGTACCACCCTCAGACAAACGGTTTAACTGAACGCCTCAACAGAACACTGACCGACATGCTTTCGATGTATGTCGACGTTGAACATAGGCTGTGGGACGAAATTTTGCCATACATCACCTTCGCATATAATACGGCCGTTCAGGAAACAACACGAGTCACCCCGTTTGAACTTGTATTCGGCCGAGCAGAAACCACAACTTTGGATGCTATGTTACCGTTATATGAAGAAAACCATAACTCATCTGACCTAGTTGATTTCTTGCAACGAGCCGAGAAGGCACGACAGATGGCAGGGTACCGAATACGCCGCCAACAACGCATCGACTCCAGCCGGTACAACCAGCGCCGTAGTGAAGCTCATTACGAGCCCGGTGACAAGGTGTGGGTATGGACCCCAGTGCGACGCCGTGGACTGTCTGAAAATCTTCTGTACCGATACTTCGGCCCTTACGAAATACTTCGTCGCATAAGTGACGTCACTTACGAAGTGAAATCCGCTGGACACGAAAGCCCAAGACGGCGCAACTCCACGGAAGTTGTGCATGTTGTCCGCACGAAACCCTACCAGGAGACGTCATGAACAACAACAACAAAAAAAAGTGAGAGCCCACAGGAACCCCTACTTCCTCTCATGCATCGGGCAACGCGGTAAGGAGGGGGATAATGCCACGAGAAACTTGGTGACATTCAAGTTGCGCGACCTTTGCATTGGGCACTGTGCACGCCGTACAGTGGTGTTGTTCAGCAACAACAGGCAGCGATCTTCGTGGCACGGGCAGCCAGTTGGACCCGGCTCGCATGCGCCACGCGCACGAGGTGTCACGCGAGGAGAAGAGGAAGACGGTTCGAGCCCAGTTTGCGAACGCGACTGTCGCGGACTTCTTCACGACCGCAGTGACTTTTACTTGTGGGCACAAGTTCGCCTTTAATAAATACCGTTGTTTCACTAACATCGTTACAATATATATATATATATATATATATATATATATATATATATATATAGCTGCTGCATAGACAAGCTCGCGGCAAGAAATAAAAGCGATATAAGCAGACAGGTAAGAGGCCAATTGTAGAGAAATGGCAAAACCGATGCGTTCGACTAAGTAAATGTGTACCACTTCTAAATGAGCCGATCTGGGAATCGAAAAGTCTCCACAAAAACCAGAGAAAAAGAAAGCCATCAGATTTCAGTCACCCTTATTATCTTTGAATTCGTAAGCGCAGTTGAACACCAGCTGCTGCCTACAGGGTGTGTTCGAATCGGTGTCCTTGTGCAGCTACGGCGCACTGAGTCCGCATTACCACTTAATCAGTGGCGTTCTTGTTGACCGACGCTAGAATTTTACGGCAAACATCCATTTCCCTGCCTTAAGTTTATATCATGTCGTTGTCTCGATCATGTAAACGCGATATTTCAGATAACCCCCAAGAAAGAAATCGAGTGGAGAGAGGTCAGGTGACCTAGCCGGCCAATTCACAGGCCCGTGCCTTCCAATCTATTGAGAATGTAATGTCGCATCCAGCCAGTTTCGTGCTCCAGAACTACATGTTACTGGGCTAGTCGGTTGTTGTCGGCTGCTGTTGTCGCCTGCTGCTGTGTGCGGCTGCCCCATCTTGCTGGAAGACGCGACAGCGGGACTTCGCTGAGAAACTCATCCACCACTCCTTCAAGGATTTCGTCCGCTAACACTGTCCAGTCAGTGTGGGATCCAAGAAGGTGGGACTGATTACAGCACCGGCGTAAATTCCTCACCAAACATTGAAGACCCCTGGTACTGGTGTGGAGTGTACTTAACCCAGTGTGGATTGGAGTTACTCCAAAAGTGGGCATTATGCAAATCTACCAGGGTGTTTCTGCAAAGATTGCCTTCATCCCCGCACATGTCGCTCGTAAAGTCCAGTGACCCATCGGTTTTTGCGAGCACCCAGTTCAAGAAATCTAGTCGATTCTGCAGGTTCCCATCTTCCAAGCACTGATGCGATTTAAGGTGCATGGGTGAAAGGCCGAGAAATTTAGAATCCTCCAAAACGATGGCTTGGAAATCGGTACCTGGGCGGATATGTCCCGCACGCTAGCATAAAGGTTTGAGGCCGTAAATGTACCAACATCACTGTGTAGGCTACGACTCAAAGACAGATTATTCAGCCGCTGTTTCTCGGAGCTGCCGATTTCTGTCAGGTTTTCATAACTGCTGATGATAGTCGACGCGTTTGTTATGTCACCTCAATTTCATGACTGATTTAAAGGGTCCCCACATAACTTGAGCCAACAATTTAAAAATGAAAGGCGCATCGGAAGCGAATTGATCCGAAGCTATACAATCCGCAATAGACTATAATAACTCATCAATTTGTTGTTTTCGCCATAACTCACGAATTAATTAGGTTTATTTCCCCACTTTTCAATTATTTGCTGATGACCCAAAGTATGATACGCAGATTTGTAGAGCACCCTCAGAAACCACCGATCGAGTTGTTTTCTTTACGATGTGTCTCACGTAGTCCTTCTTTCCCGGTTCGTGCGTTCGGTCAACAAGGTCGGCTTTCATCGGGTGACGGCGTAAATGCATGCAGCTGGCCGGGCGCTGCCGATGCGATCAAGAACGCTCTGCTGCTTCACTGTCGCCAGTCACGATGCCGCCGGCCTTGTTCAGTGAGCGCCCGCTTGAGAGCAGCACAATACAACGGCGCAAACGCTCCGTCACGCATCTTTCTTTTCATATTTTGCGGGCTTTCTTTGCAACCCGGAAAAAAAAAAACTGCGGGAGAAGTATCGCAGAAGAAACAACTCGATCGGTGGTTTCTGAAGGTGCTCTACAAATCTTGGTATCATGCTTGGTGTCCTCAGCCAATAATTAAAAAGTTTGTTAATTAAACTGACGGAATAAGTGAAGTCTGAAGTCTGACGGAAAAAAAAAGTCTGAGATTCTATAGGCTACTGCGAATAGTATGCATTTGATTCAATTCGCTTCCAACGCGCCTCTCATTTTAAAATTTTTGGCTCAAATTACGTAGGACACCCTGTATATTTTCGGCCTTCAAGTCGTTGCTATTTGCAGGTCTCAAGGCAAGGATCATATTTTCCTACTGGTTAATAAAGAACGACAAGAAGATTGGGACAAATTAAAAAAACGCACCTTTGAACATTTGCACTGACGCTGTCAGTTCGCTTTTGTGGTGATATGTTTCCTGACCAATAAAAAAGAAAAGCCATTCGTACACTTTGTCTACGCTACCACAACAGGTATCACAGCTTGATTCCAACTAACAACGAACGCGACGGGTTGCTACGGCCGGGGCGCGGAAGATAAGGCACTAGCTCGATCACGATGTTTTTCTTTATTTCTTTTATTTCGTTCTGGCTAAAAAGTTAAATTATGGGGTTTTACGTGCCAAAACCACTTTCTGATTATGAGGCACGCCGTAGACTCCGGCAATTTCGACCACCTGGTGTTCTTTAACGTGCACCTAAATATAAGTACACGGGTGTTTCCGCATTTCGCCCCCATCGAAATGCGGCCACCATGGCCGGGCTTCGATCCCGCGACCTCGTGCACAGCAGCTAGCCACTGAGCAACCACGGCGGGTCGTTCTGGCTAACTCAAAGGGGGCCTCTTCGAGTTGTTGCTTTATGATGCGGCTGGGAGCGCAATCATGTTGTAGATTTCATATACCGCGGGGTTTACTTATCCGTAGCAAAAAATTTGTACGCAATTAGTACGCGGCTGAAAATACCGCAGTTAGATGACCCTTGGCTGTGCCTACAAATGCCTCATTGAGACTTTTTAATTAGGATAATACCTCTTGTGTGAGATAATTATTTACCGTTCATTAACTAAATCTCATTACCGAAAAAAATTACTGGCGTCTGCTGCACTCTACTGGAAACAATGTGAACTAGATTTTCTTGTAGTAAGGCAAAAGTAACTTTTTTTTTTTTAATTCTTGATGCACACTGTATATATTGGTATACTTGGGACAACTTGCATATATTGTTGCCATCGGCCATACCATGCTGAATACGCCGGTTTTTTTTTGCATATATTGTTACGAAGAGTTGCGAGGAAATGGTTTTATTTACAGGCGATGGACGATGATCGTAGCGTGATCGCAGCGCGGCTCGGCCTCCCAAACTCCTCATCCTCTTCGTCTTCTCTCTTCTTGTCCGTGCCTTTCGTATCCGTTACATTTCCCCGCAAGCAGACGAAGCCCGTGGGGCGAGTCAGGATGGACAAGCAGGGTAGAAAGGCTTCAGGCGAGCAAGATTAGTCAGCTGAGTTCTGCTTGATTGCCGACCATTGCACAGGAGGCGAGCTATGACGTAAGTGAGTTCGCTCAGGCGGTCCACGACTACAAATGGGCCTGAATATTGTGACAATAACTTTTGGCGCAGTCCGCGCTTGCGTTGCGGTGTCCAAAGAATGACCAAGTCACCTTTCTCCAACGATAATTGTACGTGACGGTCGTCGTATTGCTCTTTCGAACGACTTTGCGAGGCCAGAGTACGAAACGAGCTTTTCGACGGGCTTCTTCGGCAAGACACAAAGTCTTCGATACAGAATCGTCACTGTGCAGTACGAAGGGTAAGAAAGTGTCGAGAGGGCTTCGCGGTAACCTTGCATACAAAAGATAAAATGGGCTATAGTTCGTGGTATCGTGTTTCGCCGTGTTGTATGCGTAAGTTATGAAGGGCAGCACATCGTCCCAGTTCTTATGATTGGAGGAGACGTACATGGCAAGCATATTGGTCAGCGTTCTTTTCTTCCTTTAAACGAGGCCATTGGTCTATGGATGATACGGCGTGGAATGATGGAACTGTGAAGTGCACAAATGAAGTAACTCTTCAATGGCATCAGGAGGGAACTGGCGACCACGGTCGCTGATGATGACACGTGGTGGGCCATGACGAAGGACCACGGAACGCAGCAGGAAGACCGCCACGCAAGCAGCGGTAGAAGACGGTATGGCTGCAGTTTCTGCATACCGTGTAAGATGGTCTACGCAGACAATTATCCAACGGTTCTTGTTGTTAGATAACGGGAATGGACCCAAAAGGTCAATGCCTACTTGCTCGAACGGCGTACTGGGCGGTGTCAATGGCCGAAGGGGACCCGGGGCTGCGGTGGTCGGTCGCTTGTGACGTCGGCACGTTTCACAACTAGCGACATACGCTTGGCTGTTTCGTACATCTTGGGCCAGTAAAAGCGCTCCTGCGTGCGGTGCAGCGTTCGTACGAAGCCGAAATGGCCGGATGTCACATCGTCATGCATGGCGCGTAGAACGTCGGAGCGGAGACTCTCGGGGACAACAAGCAGAAAACGCGCTCCGTGCCCGGAGTAATTAGTTTTGTAGAGCAATTTATCACGGAGAGTAAAGCGACCGCTGCCTTTAGAAGTACGGGCGGCGACAAAAAGCGGATCGAAGGTACCATCATTCCGTTGTTCTCGCTGAAAGTCTGCCGCGTCAGGGAACGTAGAAGTAACAGCAGCGAGACAGTCGTCAAAATTCTCTGCATCGCAGTCGGTAGTCGCAAGAGGAATCCGAGAGAGGCAGTCTGCGTCAGCGTGACGACGGCCACTCTTATGCGATACCACAAAGTCGTATTCCTGGAGGCGCAGCGCCCAACGTGCGAGACGACCAGAGGGATCACGCAAACCGACCAAGCAGCATAAATAATGGTGGTCGGTGATAGTCTTGAATGGTCTAGCGTAAAGATAACACCGAAACTTTTGTATAGCGAAAACGGCTTCCAGGCATTCCTGTTCCGTAACCGTATAATTGCGTTCAGATTTGCTCAGGCAACGGCTGGCATATGCGACAACATGTTCTGCGCCACTGTGACGTTGTACAAGCACCGCTCCTATCCCGATTCTACTAGCATCAGTGTGAACTTCAGTCGGGCAAGATGGATCAAAGTGACGCAAGAGGGGTGCTGACGTTAGTACAAACTTCAGTTGAGAGAATGATGCGTCACACTCTGGTCTCCAATTGAAGGATGCATTTTGTCGCAAAATACTTGTCAACGGGTGAACTATGTCGGCAAACCGGGGAACAAAGCGACGAAAATACGAACATAGGCCAATGAATGAGCGGAGTTCTCGTGCAGAATGCGGTGGCTCGAAGGAGCTCACCGCTTCAATCTTACGAGGATCGGGTCTGACGCCATCCTTGTCGACTAAGTGTCCCAGCACCAGTGTTTGACGTTCGCCGAACCGACACTTTTTATGCGAAGCATATTACTAGAGCCCAACGCAGCTCCTCAGGCGCGGCGGTGTCGCCTTCAATGACCTTTAGTGACCCCATGCCATACCACGTGACACCGTGACGTCACGACAGAGGAGAAACGGGGCTCCAACTCGCGCCGTCGCTCGCGGCGTCGCCTTCAAGGCTGACCACGTGACACCGTGACGTCACGACAGAGGAGAAACGGGGCTCCAACTCGCGCCGTCGCTCGCGGCGTTGCGGCGGTATATAAGCAGCTGCGCTTGTTTCTAGGTGGCTTTGGCTTAACTCTTGCAAGATGGGCTGGGTGGGAATCGAAACAGGGTCTCCGGAGTGTGAGACGGAGACGCTACCACTGAGCCACTAGTACGATGCTTCAAAGCGGTACAAAAGCGCCTCTAGTGAATGCGGTGTTGCCTTAGAAACGAGCTGTTTCTAAGGCTCAGCCGTGCGTCGCTTGCTCAGGCGCACATTTCGTTGCCGCGCCGAACGCTGCGTTGCTCGACGCTCACCGCGTCCAATGCGGGGCGCGTAGTCGCTGCTCCGTAGCCCATTGTCTTACACCCCTTGGCGGGTCGACGGGAACGCTGTCGCGTTCCCCTCTTGAAGGCGAAGCAGAGTAACGCATGAGTTGTTTCTTCGTCTAGCCGAACCAAATATATCCAAGCAACAGCAGTTCACCAGGCTAAACAGTGGTTCAACAACTAAAATAAAGGCTAGTATGCTTCGCATCCTGGGCTTAACCTTAGCTAAGCCACAGCCATTTTTTGAGTTTAGAACCAGTCCAGCTTTCTCAATGCAGTCGAGAACGAGGCTGAGGCGTTCGTTATGTTCTTCAAACGTGCGGCCAAAGATTACAACATCATCGAGGTAACACATGCATATCTCCCACTTTAGACCACGTAGTACTGTGTCCATGAATCTTTCAAAGGTGGCAGGAGCATTGCAAACGACAAAAGGCATAACATTAAATTCGAATAAGCCATCTGCAGTCAGGAAAGCGGTCTTTTCCTTGTCGGCAGGGTCCATAGGTATTTGCCAATACCCCGATCGCAAATCAAGTGTTGAGAAGTAAGAAGCAGAGTGTAAGCAATCAATGACGTCATCGATTCGGGGTAGTGGATATACATCCTTCTTCGTCACTGCGTTTAGATGTCTGTAGTCCACGCAGAATCTCCAGGAGCGATCTTTTTTTTCGGACCAGGATTACTGGGGCTGCCCATGGACTACACGACTCTTGAACGACACCTTTGTTCATCATCTCCTTGACTTGTTCTGCAATAACTTTGCGTTCGGATGATGACACTCGGTAGGGCTTCCGGCGGATGGGGTGTGCTGAGCCGGTATCTATTCTGTGACGAGCGCGGGACGACAGTAAATGAAGGGGTGCATCACCATGCGTGAAGTCGAGTGCTGCCTCATGCCTGGCAAGGACCTGTACCAGTGCTTGCCGTTCCCATGTACCGAGAGCCTTGCTGATCATGCCGAGCATTACCTCTTCAGAATGGCGACTATCGCAAGGAGAACAAGCTGTAGAGACGTCCGTAGTTAGTGCCGCTATTGAGCTACACGCGGCTTTATCGAAAAGAGCGATTTTCATACCGCGAGGAAGGACAACCGGCGTGGCGGAACAGTTCAGCGCCCACAATGTGGCGACTCCTTTCGTCATGCACACGACAGAGCTGGGCACATGTATATCTTTTTTAGCACAGTTTATGCGGAGAGGCCTAACTACAAGGTCAACACAGTCAGCATCAACAGTAGTTGCAGAAACACGAACGGGCGTCAGGCACCACGATGGTGCAATCACTTCATCAAGAGCACTGAGTGTGTCTGTGTCCCTGTCTTCACCACCCGACCTTTGTTCGGAATGTGCTGATATAAATAACTTGTTCAATGATATTTCGCCACAACCACAGTCCACGGAAGCGCCGCACTGTTCAATAAAATCTATCCCAAGGATAACATCGTGCGAACAACGAGAAAGAACAAGGAATTCCGACACAAACACTTTCCCAGCCAACAAAACTCTCGCAGCACAAACACCAAGGGGATGAAGCCACTCGCCGCCTACTCCACGAAAGGTAATACCGTCGTTCCAAGAAAACATAACTTTGTGGCCTAGACGGTTTTTGAAAGCGAGGCTCATCACAGACACAGTCGCCCCAGTATCAACTAAACCCATGGTCGGTATTCCGTCAATCGAGACATTCACTTTGTTTTTGAGCATCACAACAGGCAGAGGCATTTCTGGCAAAGACCGTCCGGCGACCACACCTCCATTGGCCGCGGATGCTAGTTTCCCGGCTGCGGTGAGGAAGAACGGCGCCGAGAAGACGGAGAGCGGCGGGGACGGTTATTTGGTGGCGTCAAACTGCGCTCAGATGCTGGCGAATCGCTGCGTCTGGGCTCGTGTGAGAAGTGGTTCATTGTAAGGAAATCGGTCGTCCGCAAGTCATGTGAAGTACGGGTTCTGGGTGACGAGAACATTGGTGGTGTCCTACGTGATTGACGGCCTTGGCGACAATACCGAGCTATATGGCCTGTGGAACAGCAGTTGTAGGACACGGGAGGGTCGCGGTTCACAGCGTCTTTCTCGAAACGAATGGTAGGCGGCTGCGGGCGGCGAGAAAGTTCGTTGTCATGTGGATAGCATGACCCTGCTGCTTGCTGAAATCCGTTGTATCTTTCATAAGTCACGTCGTGGTAGTAGGGTCGGTGCTGTTCTTGTCGCGGCCTGACAGAAGTCAGAGGGCCTCGGGGTTAAAAACGCGGCTGCTCTCGTTGTGGCCGAGCGTCATAAGCAGGGCCTCTGTCGTAGAGACGTCGCTGCTGTCGAGGCGCGAGTTCATAATCCTCAGTGCCCCTTGACGCAGGATACGGAGAGAAGGATGCCACGTTTGACTCAAAATCTCTTGGTAGGCGGAAGCTATGAGTGCCTGGATGTGTCACTTGCGCGTGCACGCTGAGCTCTTCCCGAACTATTTGCCGGATCGTTCATGTAAGATCGAGAGGCTGGTTGCTGTCCACGCTTGCAACTGTTGTCACATTGGCTAGCCTACCAAACTTCGGCGTGATGCGCCTCGTCTTTAGGTGCTCGAAAGTGCGACAGTGCCGAATGACGTCAGCGACGGAAGCCAGGTTGTCTTTTGCAAAGAGGAAATGGTATACATCCTCGGCAATTCCTTTTAGGATGTGCCTGACTTTGTCTTCCTCGGACATTCCACAGTCCACCGTCCTACAAAGCTTTATTACTGCCTCGATGTACGTCGTGCAGGTTTCGCCTGGCGCTTGCGCACGTTGCAGTAGCGTCTGTTCTGCCCTTTTCTTTTTCATCGAGGAGTCACCGAATCGCTCTTTGATTTCCGAAACAAATCTTCTCCATGTTGTGAACGTCTCCTCGTGATTGTCGAACCACAACAACGCCGTATCCTTTAGAAAGAACACGACGTTCGAAAGCTGAGAAGCGCTGTTCCACTTGTTGGCGGCACTCACCCGGTGGTAATGGATGAGCCATTCCTCGACGTCTTCGTCCGATCTTCTGGCGAAGGGAAGCGCATCTCTCAGTTGCAGAACAGAACTTGTCGGCGCAGCAGTTCGAATGGGCCGTTGTTCGTCTGCGTCGGTGAACATATACAACTCTGCTGTATTCGGTGGGAGTCCAGCAAGGCGACGGCTCCGTCAAAGAACTTGTCGTTCAGCCTCCGTCTTCGAGTGTCGATTACCCCGCACCTTCCACCACAACTGTAATGAAGAGTTGCGAGGAAATGGTTTTATTTACAGGCGATGGACGATGATCGTAGCGTGATCGCAGCGCAGCTCGGCCTCCCAAACTCCTCGTCCTCTTCGTCATCTCTCTTCTTGTCCGCGCCTTTCGTATCCGTTACAATATTTATGACCAGTGCATGCAAGCGACGATGTTACCATCCCTAATAAATATTGTACCTTATTGGGAGACGTTTTCCTCTTTTTTTTTGCAGTCGTTACCATTGCTTACTAGAAAGAGAAGCAGTACTGAAAGACATCTCATTCACGTGCATCTAACGCACTATCTATAAGAGACTGTGCCGATGGAGTCAATGAAGTCTGCGAGTCTTTTTTTTTTTTCATAGTGAAAAAAGGACGCAAGGAAATTTGAAACGAGGTGAACATACAGCAACATGTTCTTTCTCTAGGCATAGGCTATCCATAACTTTAGAAATTGTTGGAAATCGGCTAACTCCGCATCTTTCCATATTATAATAAACAATGTCCTGCGCATGCATTTAAATATATTGGGTTGGTGCATGGTGTTTGCAGCGGAAACTTAAAATAATGTTGAAGTGAGAAAATACGGATCAACTAGTTGCCGCTGATGCTTCTAATGCGGTTGTCTTCCTCTTGTCAGGATTTTGAGAAATAAAGCGAAATTATGAATTAGAAGCCATCCATGACCATGTCAACAATGATACAGTGAGCTGTTAAGCCCCAGTAAAAATTTAGGAGAAAAGGTGGAGGGAATTCAAAAGAAACCTCAAATGATGTGAGTGACAAAACTCTGCAAATATACTTTAGGTTGGTAGGGGAGTGGAGGAGCCTTCGGCATCGCCGAGGAGCTGAGACACTCGCTTCCCAGTCGGGGAAACTCCGCAGAAGCCTCGGGTCCCGGAACCCCCCCCCCCTGTCGGCGCCTATAGAAATATGGCTACACGCGTGTGGTATTTGATTGTTTGAACGAGGAGCGTGGGCACCATCACTCGAGTAAAGAGGAGGGTGAACGAACGGGGCTCGCACTGTGAGTCTAACCGGCGCGCGCTGCAGCCGCTCTTTTAAATATAACATGTAAATAGTTGTTCGTCTTGCTGACTGCTCCTTCGTGAAACAATGTGGTGGAGGTGGAACGTTCCCCGTCCTCGCCACGGAGCTCCATAGCGGCCGCACCATCGTCTTCTTAGCCATGGCTTCCGATGGGACCACCCCGTCGCCACCTACACCTGCGGCGACAACCACAACGTACAAAACGGTGCCAAGTCTCCGTGATCCTGGGACATTCTCGGCCCAAAATGACGCTGACGTCGACGACTGGCTCAGCATGTATGAGCGTGTTAGCCAAAGGCACCACTGGGACCCCACCATCATGCTTGCCAATGTGATATTTTAACTGGACGGGACAACGCGTGTCTGGTTACGTACCCATGAGATCCAGCTCTCCAGCTGGGACATTTTCGAAGAGCTGCTTTTCATACCTATTTGCCAAACTCGTCAGGTCGCCAACAGGCTGCGCGAAAAGAGCTTGCCACCCGTGTTCAGTCGTCGACCGAATCGTACGTCTCCCAGATACAGGAGGTGCTCGCACTTTGGCGAAAAGTCGTCGAGCACATGACCGATGTTGACAAGGCGGGCCATATCCTGAAAGGCATCGCGGACGACGCCTCGTCTATAACGACGTTCCTACTGTCGACGCCATCGTCAAGGAATGCCGCCGCTTCGAGGCAGCCAAAAGCCGCCGCATCGTCCCACAGTTTTTCCGGCTCCCAAACATCCCTGCCACCTCCTACTGCTCCGCCCTTACCGCCACACGACCATTTCAAGAGAACGTCACACGTATCGTTCGCCGCGAGATTGAAGCGGTGAGTCCGGTCCCCCTTCATCCACGACCCCCTGAAGGTACCTTTCACTAAGGGGCCGCCACTATTAAAGCGAAAGCTTTACTGGCCGTGAACTTGCGATTTCGCCGTGGCCGTGCTCCGAGGAGGCACAGGATGTCACTCTGCGGTCCTCGTCACAACGCGTTCCTCGTCGCTGCGTTCGCCTCCGCTCGCTTCACCAGCTGCTTCGCTTGCCTGATAACGTGTCGGAGAATTGAAAAGGAGAGCTCGCATGTGCCACAACCACAGTTGAGGCGGCAGTATGAACGGCGACAATTCTGATAAGTAGGAGGATGTTTGGAAACGACATCGGAGCGAGATGAAGAGGAAAGGAATCGCCCAGGAAACAGACGAACAGCGCGCGAACGACTAGCTAAATGCCGCAACATAGCTAGACAACCAGACTAACCTGGACTTGCAATAAAGACTAACCAAAGCTAACCATGCTATGCCTTAGCTTTCGCTACGTATATCCTGGTATAGCCATGATAAGCCACTGCCAATTGTTTCCGTTATATAAGCAGTTGTGCGGCAAGAAATTGTAAACCACCCCTACCGCCTGTTCTGACTCGCGACCTGATTCGGCATCCATTCCCATGTCAACAACCTATAATGCCCAGTATTTCGCTCCCAGACCACGTAATCCTGCTGAATGGTGAACCGCAGATGACAAACCGATCTGCTCCCGCGGCCGCCGTGCTGGTCATGTATCCCGCCGCTGCCGCACCATCTGGATGCCGCCGTACTGGAGGTCATTCCCTGCTCCTCGCCCATACGCCGACGCTTACCATTATTCACCTCGCCGTCTGTACCCTAGTTCTGATGCCATTCACAGCCGCTCCTCCACGCGAACGCAGTCGCCTCAACGCCATCGCTTCCCATCATCTCAACGTCGCCAATTTTCTTCGCCAAACCGACGGACGGAAAACTAGGCCATGCAGCTCTTCGAGGTAGTGCTGCATCACTTTCGTCCTGACCAAATCATCCGCTGACGCTCCTCAGCAACACGAACCTAATTGAAGTAGACGTAGATGCTGTTCCGTTGAAGGCATTAATTTATACTGGAACCCAAGTGTCCATAAAGAGAGCTAACCTATTTCGTAACCTCAAAAAAGTTCTTACGCCTGCCATCTCTCGAGCCATGCGTGTCACCAATGGCGCCCCTGTTGCCGGTAGGGGTATGTGCACTGCTCGCATAGGAATTGCTGGCCGCCAAGTTCTAATCCTGTTCACCGTGCTGACCAGTTGCCCACATGCCCTAATCTTCCGGCTGCACTTTCTGGCGACGCATTCTGCCGTCATGGACTGTTCCACCGGCATTCTGTGCCTCGAGCTTCCTAATCTTTCAGACGTTCGCCCCGAACCACCGAACAGCATCTGCACTGCAGCGCTTGTTTGCTTACCTACAAAAGCCCTAACCTTCGTCGAATTGGTCTCAACGGCAACCATGCCTGATGGCATGTCACCTGTCACCGTACATGTGTACATTACCTACAGGTGTGACTGAGTGAATCTCTTCGCATTTTATTAGGATGTGCCGAGCGGCCTCCGAACTTCCGCTGTGGCACGCTCATATTGTTGTGAATATTTGGTTCTGTATGTTTTTGTCTTTAGGCAAGCAGCACGAGCCTCAAATAGCAAGGCAATGTCATTCGTGTTAGCGTAGAGACGCGCTGGCGCCTTACCCAATGATGTTGCTGGGTTTGTTCGAATGCGCACCACGCATAATTTCTTGCCAAATTTATCATCTCTAATCTTCCTTACGTACAGAAGCGCGTGGTGTGTTCCGCAACTGTTACAATTTTTACCCCGTCTAGAGGTATTTGAATATCTAGTTAGTTTAACTTTTGCCCTCGCATGGTTCCAGAATTACTCGGGGCGTCCCTTAATACTTTTTTATGAATGCCACGCACCCGAAGTTCACTCGTAGAGTTTTTCTTGCACTGGTTCACTCGCCACCATTTTCTTTTCCCTATAATTGTCAAATCTGCAGGGACTGATGTTAAGGTTCTATAATTTACGTTTCGTTTTCCAGCGCTTCAGTTGCATGCACTTCCAGATCCAAATTGGTATCTCTGCGCTCGCCGATGGTTTTACTGGAATTGAAATTCCGGACGTGCACTGTGCTGTTAAGAGGCCTTATTGAACAGTTTTTCATGAGCAAAATTTGTGAGCACTCCTGTTGCTAGTAGAACACATGTAGTGTCATGGATTTATGTTTTGCATTTGGGAGAGCGCCCGTAGATTTAAATTTCCATATTCGCCACCTGCTCCGTTTCTCTGACTTCTGCAGAGCCATGAGGCATTACTATTCAAAGCTTAATAAGACATCGTTTGTTAAATTAGTACGTGAACTTCTAAATTCAGCCTTGAAGACGTCAGTACATTTCAAGAAGGTCATAATTTTTGTTAGACTTTTACCTCTACATTTCCCGACCCGGTGACAATACCACGACAGCAGCACGTGATCCTGCTTGCAATATGCACCTAATGTCATTGGCTAGAGAGTTCTTTGCACGTCAAAACCAGTCACTTTGCCTAGTAAAGCCACGTGACGGTTCACAGCCGGAAAGTATAAAGGTGGAGATATGCGAGAGTGGTTTTAAAAAATAAAGTGCGGTGAACGAACATCTTACCATCCTTCTCCGTTGACGTTCTCCGTGGTAAATAGCACAGCGAACTCTTAAGGCGTGAGTAAACAGGCTGAAACCGTCTGAATTTATTCTGTGCATGTTTACATTTACGGCATATTTACCGTTTATTAGCTTGCCGGAGCGATATCTACCACTTGTTATTTTTTCAGGTTCGTTTACCTAATTGTAGAAGCATGCTTAGAAGCCAATTCCAGCGCATGAATGAATCGGCTAATAAAAACTGGCCTAACTTGAATCACTGCATGCTAACAAAAAGTAATTAAGTTATTCAAGCATGTGAAGGTTCAGGAGTGAAGATCAACGGCCAATATCTCAACGACCTTCAGTTTGCAGATGGCATTGTCCTGTTGAGCAAATTCGGGGATGAACTGCAGCAAATGATTGGTTAATAAACAGGTGACAGAGGTAATGTGAAATAGCCTAGCAAATAAACAAAAATTTATGACCACCCGTCGGCCTTTAGAGTCTGTGTACGTTTATATATATATATATTATATATATATTATATTATATATTATTATATATTATATTATTATTATATTATATAATATATTATTAAATTATATAATATTATATTATTACATATTATATATATATTTATATATATATATTATATATATAGTACGTTTATCTAGGTCAGTTACTAACAGCGGACCCTCATCATTAGAAAGAAATCTAAAAAAAAAAGGGGTTTGAATGCATACGGCAGGCATTAAAAATCCTTACTGGACGCTTACCGCTGTCGTAGAGAAGAAAACTGTACAATCATTGCATTTTTATTTAATCAATTATGAAAAGTTTCAGTCATTGCTAACATATGGGTAGAAACTTGGAGGTTAACAAAAAAGCTCTAGAACAAGCTAAGGACCACGCAAAGAGCAATGGTACGAAAAATGCAAGGCGTAAAGTTAAGAAACAGGAAGAGAGCGGTGTAATTCATAGAAAACTAGGATTGCCTATACTTTAGTTAGGTGGGTAGCGAAAATACGAGAGAAAATTACATATGGAGATGAAATTAGGAAATTTGCAGGCGCAAAGTGTAATCAACGCAATACAGGGATAATTGGAGATCACCGGCAGAAACCGTCCTCGTGCAGTGAACATAAATAGGCTGCTGCTGAAAATGATGAACTGAAGCTAAACCTTTGAGTACTAATTTAGGCACCTGCAGCAACCATTGATAAATCAATACACTCGACTTAGTGATGCTCAGCATAAAGGCCAACACAAAGGAGGCAATACGCAAACGTCCCTGCTTTTATATAAAACTATTATTCATGATATCCGAGCTGTTTCTTACATTTCGCAGGAAAGGCAAACATGCAATAATATGAATGTGAGCCATTAACACTACCTGGTTTACTTTCTTCATGTTTTTATGAAACCATTTGCAGGTTCTGAACTCCACTGACTGCTTAAACGTATCCTAGCTGTCATCACTGTAGAAGTTACCCTCTAGACACTGGTTATGAAGTCTGCAGTGAGTTTCTTATTTTTAGTTCTTTTCTGGCAGTAAGTATTTTTTTACACACTTTCATGAAACGATATATTGAAAAAATTCTATTTTGCCTTTTACGTTTGCGTAGCGTATTTGAAATAAAGTAGGGTGAATACTTCGAAAAATATTCGCAGTAAATATGATGTATCTACCGCATAATCAGGTGACGTCGCTTCCTTGCGTGTCGATCTTCTTCTCGCTCCGAGACACGTTATAGCAACGCAACTTTCTAGTGCTGTTCTTTTTCCTGAAAATCAACGCTCGGCTGAAAAAGGAGCCATCCCGGCCACCTATGGCGACGACAAAGCGATGGGCTCATAATTAAGCTTGAACCTGTTTAATGAACCATTTCACGTCCCCGGCGGCAGTGGTCACTTGGGGATGTCAATGGATTGACGAAGTAGTAGACGGTAGAGGTTTGGGCAATAAGGACCATCAAATTTCGGAAGTAGCTTGGTACTCGTACTCGTAGTACTCGTAGGTGAGATCCAGGGCTATATGAGAGAGTCAGGTGGGAAGGTCGGCCATCGCCACACCAAAACTTTCGGGGGACCGGTCTGCTGTAGTGAGCGAGCGGGCGAGCTGCACACATTCCACGGTATAGTTAGCGGCAGCGGAAACCAGACTGTGCTTTAAACATCTGGATGCGATGGAAAAACTGTGTGCATTGTGCAGGAAAGTTGACGGTCCTAGGAAATGAAGTAGGAAGAGAGTCTGGTTGCAGCTTATTTGGTGGTGTTGTAGGTGATGTGTTCCGAGCGGTAGAACAAGGTTCCAGTTGGAATAATCCGAGCCGACATACATTGAGAGCATATCGCCGAGAGTATGGTTGAACCGTTCCGTCAGACCATTTGTTTGGTGGTGATACGCGATGGTAATGCAGTGTTTAATGTTGCATTGATGAACGAGAGACTTTAATACTCAAGAAGCAAGCGCGTGTGTTCGCTCACTCAATACTTCACGAATAGCGCCATGGTGCAGAATGAGGTGATGGAGCACGAGTGAAAACAGCGTCGAATGCTGTGGCCGCAGGGAGGGCATTGGTTTTCGCATGTCGATTCCGGGCATCGACGACGGCTATGACCCAACAGTTGCCAGCAGCCGTATGTGGGAGAGGACCGTGCAAATCAATGCCAACGCGCTCAACGGGACGCACATGGCATGGAAGTGGCTGCAACAGAGCGGCTGGATGAGGAGTCAATTGGCGACCTTGGTAATCAGGGCACGAGCGGATACATTTGGTGACGCAACTGTACATGCCCCGCCACTAAAATCGAATTGAGGGCATGTGTAGGTTTTCAACACATGGCCATGGCCACACTGCTAGTCGGCGTGAAATGAAGCCCAGATATCGCTACGAAGGTGGCGTGTAACTACCAGGAGGCACTTGCGGCCGTGGCAATGCTAATTTTAGTGGCAGAGAAGTCTGTATGGAACTGCCAAATGTGGTGATTGACGACGCAGTGCATGAGACACACGTAGTTCAGTTCAAGACAATTCGTCAGAATCTTCAGAAGAGTGGTTATCCATGGGTCCTTTTCCTGTTCTGAAGCTAAGTCGGTGATGTACAAAGATAAGAGAGCAAAGGTAAGGGGCGAAACGCTGTCTAAGTCGGGTGCTATCGGCCGATACCACCCGACGCGAAAATGCGTCGTCGTCGGAATGGTTACGGCTGCAACGCTGGACAACCCAATGTCCTATTCCTTTAGACGTAGAGCCCGTCGAACAAGCCAGCCAAGTGGTTCTTTGAGGGACGACAATCAGCAAATCGCATGGTGGTCTGTGACGACGCCAAATGTCGACGGAAAGGTGAGGGCGATATTTAACAAGAGACAATGGCTAAGCATTCCTTTTCAGTAACAGAGTAGTTCGCTTGAGCTTTGGTTAGAGTTCGGCTGGAGTAAGCTACAACGGTACTCGCCAAAGCTAGGTTTCGCTTGCACTAGAACTACACCCAGACCGATGCCGCTGGCGTCAGTGTGATTTTCTGTCGGAACATTCTGATCCATGTGAAGTAAAACTAGTGGAGAGGTAAGTAGACGACGTAAGTTGGTAAATCGTGGTCACACTTTTCTGACAAGATAGAAAGGTCGCTGGTAACGGCTAGAAACGGTGGAAGGGCTGCAGTGATGGTGTCAGTATTTCGTACAAAAGTGCGAAAATAGGAACAAAAGCCTATGTAATGTCGGTCTAAGTATTTTCGGCCACAGCGTAGAGCGCACTGGGATTAACAAGTACGCCATGCTTAGAACCAACATGGCCTAATATAGTTGTTTCGCAGCGCCTAAACAGCAGGCCGAACAGGCCAACATACGTAAGGCAGGGAAAAACTTAATTCAAGCGCTGAAGATGTCTGGAAGTCGGGCTGAAATAGCACATCGTCGTCTAATTAACAGGCATGTTTTCAACTTCAGCCCACACAAAATATCGTGCGTCATCGGTACAAATGTGGCCGTCGCGTTAAAAAGAGAGAAGGGCATGACATTAAATTCCTACAAGCCGTCTGGCGTGAGAAATGCTTTCGTACAGCGATCAGTCTCGCCCATGTGACCTGCGAGTATCCAGAGTGAAGATGAAAGGAAGAAAAAAATTGGCTCTGTGTACGAAACCAAATGCGTCCTCTAAGCGCGGTAAACAATAGACGTCATTTCGCGTGATCTTATTCAAACGATGATACTCGTTGTGGCATCGGATTTAACCGTCTTTCTTTCTAACAAAAACGATTGCGAATGCCCATGGACCACTTGGAGGCTGAATAACGTCGCGAGTGAGCATGTGGGTCACCTGCTAGTAAATAACGGGCCTCTCTGTGGCCGAAACCCGTTAAGGTCGCTGCCGCAGAGGTGCATGAGAGCCAGTGCCGATGGTGTGAGAGACAGCTGTCGCTCTACCCCAAAAAAAGTGTAGTGGCGGTCAAATAAAGAGCTGGATTGATGAAGAAGACCGAAAAGCCCGTCTCGCTGCATCGGGGCAAGGTTACGCTCGATTTATAGGCCAAAGGCGTGGAGTCAAGAACTCGAAGGCATAGGTTTTACAGTGGCGTAGAAAGCCACGTGTTGAAAATCTCGTCTTGCTGCGTCGGGGTAACGTCAGGCTCGATTTATGCGGCAAAGGGGAGGAGTGAAGAACTCGAAGGCACAAGTTTTACAGATGCGATGTAAGTCTCCCGGCGTGTTGAATAGTGCATCTACTCAGTGCGATCGAGGCACTCGTAGCATAGCAAATGAAGCCGCAGTGCAGTTGAGTTACGATTACACATGGAAATGGCACCAGCACGGACATAAAACACAGCGAGTGGAAAAGACACTGTTCGGCAACGGGCGTAGAGGCCAGACGGCACAAAAAGCACACTACCGTCACACAGGAAGCCGCACGAGAAGGGGAGGATCACAGACGACCATGGAAGTATGTCGGCGTCTTCTGTGACGCAAGCTTAGCAGGAGGCTGCTCTTCAAATGGCGTGTCACAACCAGGAAGGAGCGCAGTCTATGATGGCGTCATGGCTTGAAAGAAAATTCTATCCGACGATGATGTCATGAGTACAAGAGGTGAGAACGAAAACTAAATAACGCAAAGCTGCTCTTCAGTGACGACTTGGGCTCTGTAGGCTCCTAATGGATCAATGTGTTGAGGGCGAGGTGTGTGTAGCGAAAGTCCTGAAAGCGGCATCATCACTTTCCGAACAACGCAGAAGAGGCTGACATGCCTTACCAAAATTAAGGCTCTTGTGTCTATAAGTGCTACTCTACTAAGTCCCCGATCTGATCAATCATGTTAATCGGAGGACTCGAACTCTTCGCACGACTCGCAGTTCCCGCCTTTCGAACTGCGCTGACTAGTTATCCTGGGGACGAGTGGTAGGCCGACGCCACATGGGCGAAATGGAGCTGCTTCGAAGGGAAGGCAGTCGACGACTCGCGAAAGCGAATTTATCTGATGGGTTTAAAGAACTGACAGGTGAATCAGGTGAAGCACTACGTTGAAATTCTCTTGGCGGATAGTTGCAAGCTGGTTACCAGAATCGAGCACTTAGTTGCATCCGGCGCCGAAAGAAACGCGCCACGTGGGTAGCAATTCTGCAGGAGTAACAAATCAACGGGTTGTATGGTGTGCGCCATGGTTCTTGCACGCAGGGATATCGTGGCATTAACTGGAGTGTAGACGGTAGCGTCAGCGTTGGTGCATGAAACGCTCGTTGGGTTGGCATTCAAGGCATCATAGTAACCTACGCATAGCTGATTGGACTGTCGTGAAAGGGAGGGGGTGTGCATTTTGAGACTTGTTCCTGGATGGCGTGGGCGTCAACGAGGAGGAGGCCGTCTCTTGCGTCATAGACACCACTGAAAGTTGGTGGGCTACCTCATCGCAAACAAACGGCTTAAATTGCACCATTAGAGAAGAGTCATCGGCCGCAACGCAACAGTGAAGCCAAAGAAAGCCCAACAGTGAATTGCGTGTGGCGAGACGCTGCTTGCGCAAATCATAATAGCTCTGGAGGAGCGTTACTACTTCAGACACAGTGCTGGAGCACTTTGCCAACAGCATCTGAAGACCATCGTAATCAACCGCCTTTAATATATTGTCACGTAGCAGTGGCGGTGAAGAAAGCAGCAAAACTGTGAGTTTATTATTGGGTGAATCTGTGCCCTCAAAAACAGGCTACACTCAAATAACAGCGACAGCGGCGAACACAGCCGGCGATCGTTGATAATCTGATCTGCCGACCGGGGGCGTCGGCTTTTATGGAGGAGGTTAAAGAAAAAGTGCTGGAGTGGCAGTCGCCTATACCGGCCAATGGGCTCGGGGGGCAAGAAACTTGCGCCCCGATCTTGCCGTGCGAAAGATGTTGCGGTGACATGAAACTGCCTGCTGAGAGCTTCCCAGTGTCGTTCCCTGACCAGTTTTCAATTGGTTAACAGATTCTCAAGTTCTCACGCGAAACTGTGGGCTGTTAGGCGGGCAATATTGCAGGTATCAGTTGAGTAGATATCCGAGTACTGGTGCATTTCGTCATTTTATATGCATCAACATGCAGCTGACGCAAAGGCAAAAAAAATGCGCGCAATAATTAGCGCCTAATTTCCTTCTTTATTGCAGTGTAGAAATTGACCAATCGTAAAAGCTGACAGCGCAAGCATTACAGGGTCTCTTAAGATCTCTCTTAAGGGGTGAACGGAGAAAACCTATTTTTCCTCGTTTTATCATTCGCCTCTTTCTCTTTGCCTCTTTTCTTTCTCTTCTTACAAGTCATCTCAGTCATTACTAGTCATTACTGGTCATTACTAAGCCTTTTTAGTCATTTGTAAGGAATTGAAGTCGGTACAAGTTGTCGTTAGACATATGGGTCATTTCGTAGTCATTACTAGTCATTACAAGTAATTTCAGTCATTATTAGTTATAACTGCTCACTACTAAGCATGTTAGCCATTTGTAATAAATTGTAGTCATTAGAAGCCATCGTTAGACATGTTGGTCATATCATAGTCATCCGTAGTCATTACAAGTCATTTCAGTGATTATTTCTTATTACTGGTCATTACTAACCATTTTTAGCCATTTGAAATCAATTGTGGTCATTACAAGCCGTCATTAGACATACTGGTAATTTCGGAGTCATTAGTAGTCATTACAAGTACTTAGTAGTCATTATTAGTCATTACTTGTCATTATTAACCTCTACCAATCTCTACTATAACGTTATCATTCACTAACTGTCACTATCAATAATTTTTCATTATTTGATCTGTCTTCACATGGCGTGACGACGCTTCGGCGGATTCTCCAGCGGTCATGTCTGCTGACACAAACTTCACCATGAGCCTAGAGATGCTTTAACCTTAATAAAACACTAAATAAATAAGTAATGACACCATACCATGGGAAATAGCAGTAAGTGCGACAGACATAAGTAGTCACTATTATCTTCATTACCATCATATGTTGCAGGTGCTTTAGCATCTTCACTGCATGGAGGGTCTCGGAACTTTGGTGGCGGCTGCTTCCTTTTACCTTGAGATACAAACTGTTCCTTTATTCTAGAGAATAGTAACGTTATTCTAAATCTTTGGTTAAATGAGAAAAATAATGCTAATATGTCCACTGCTTGCACGTCAATTTTTCTAATAACACACGAGCGCGCCAGCACATTTCGGGATCCGGGGACGGCAAGAGACGATGACCTGAAAAAATAAGCTGTGGCGACTGGCGTGCGTTTACGCTCCCCCCCCCCCCCCCCGTTCCCCACAACATGGCGAAGCGGCGGCTTCACTTGACGGGCGCTCCCTCCACTCTAGCAGTTTTTTTTCTTTTATACATGAGTCATCAAAGTTCCCAGAATTATTGGTAGTGACCGCATGTTTTCCAGAAAGTACCCCACAACTCGTGTTTCTCATACAATCAGATTCCACAAGCTTCGGTGACAATAGACAACCTCTATAACTATCCATAATATTTCAGTACCTTGCAAACACGCACGCGCGTCTTGCGCGCGCGGAGAGATAGCTAAATCGTTAGTGGCTGAAATGGAGTCGGCGATGAAACGTTAAATAAGAGCACGTGCCAATGCGCCCCTCTTAATAGCTTCGTCCCATTATCCCGGTGCTAAAAGCAGGAGCACAAGAATTTAGAGCGCATGCACTCAAGAGAAATAACAAACAAGCAAATAGCTAGTTAGCGTTGGTAGAAAAGCTTATGCAGCACAGCATGAACTATTTCACGTCGTGAGCGGCGCCGCCGTGATTGCGAGATGCCCTCTGGCAAGACCTCGTAGTCCAGTGCACCGATACGTCGGATTATCTTGTAGGGTCCGAAATAGCGTCAGAAAAGCTTCTCTCTAAGTCCTCGTCAGGGTATTGGTGTCCAAACCCAAACACGGTCGCCAGGCAGGTACTCAATGTAGTGTCGCCAAAGATTGTAGTGTTGGGGATGGGTCCACTGCTTGTTCTTGACGCGCAGGCAGACGAACGGTGTGGCTTCTTCGGGACACTGAAGATAGGGGGTGACGTCGGTATTCTCTTCGTCGGTGACGTGCGGGAGCATGCCGTCGAGAGTCGGGGTATTGCTCATGCCGTAAACCATATTTAACGGCGTGATCTGCGTTGTTTCTTGCACCGCTGTATTGTAAGCGAAGGTTACGTACTGCAGGACCAAATCCCACGTGTTGTGTTCGGCGTCGACGTACATCGCGGGCGTGCTCGGTGGTCGGTAGGCGGTGGTCGTCCAGTGACTTATCTGGCATATACTACACTATGACTTAAGTAAGGTTATCTATGATAGGCGTTCCTCTGTCAGTAATGAGGACTTCTGGCGCACCATGTCGTAGCAGGATGTTATCGATGAAAAATTTGGCTAATTCCGCTGCACTACCTTTGTGTAGGGCTTACATTTAGGCATAGCGGGTAAGGTGGTTGATGGCCACGACCATCCACTTGTTTCCCGATGCTGACGTGGCGATGGATCCCAACAAATCCATCCCTATCTGCTGAAACGGTCGGCAAAAAAGCCCGATCAGCTGTAGTAAACCCGCTGGCCTTGTCGGTGGTATCTTGCGTCACTGGCAGTGACGTCATGTCTTGATGTAGCGGGCGACGTCTGTTGTTAGGTTTGGCCAATAGTACTTCTCTTGCATTACTACGAGCGTACAGGAACACCTGCGGAGCCCGGCGGTCCGATCGTCGTGTAGCGCGTGCAATGCTTCTGGCCAAAGTACTCCTGGCCCAATGAGGAGGCAGTTTGCGCGGACTGGCGAGTTCTTATATATGAGAACGTCCTTGCTATAGTAGAACGAAGACACTCTACGCCGAAATACCTTACGGATAATGTCGGTTTGCTTTGTAAGTACTCAAGAAGGCTTCGTCATCCCGGGTTTACTCGCTGCTGTTCGGTGAAGTCTGCTACAGATATTGTTCTTAAGAAGGCGTCGTCGTCCAATTTGTTTTCAATAGTTGAAGCGCCAATAGTGACAACACACAAGAAGGAATACAGACAGGACAAGACGCTTTCTGCTATCCGGTTAGGCGACCTGAAAGATTATTTTAGTTTGCCAGCCAACACAAGGCGTGGCAGTCGCTTACCACTTAGATGTGCCTGCCGTATATGTAGGGCCGAAATTTCGCCGTAGCCGAAATGTTCGGAAGGAACGCATTCTTGGTCACAAAACTATTTGCTTCCGCTTGTGACAGTGGCCGGCTAGGGCAAGCTTTTACGCTTTCAGCTCTGTCCTTCCTTTGGACTAGCACAGTACCGAAGTCTACGCTACTTGCCTCGGTGTGTATTTCTGTTTCAGCGTCGTCATCGAAGCGTGACCGGTGGCGACTGCATTCGTCTTTCCAGCTCCTCAAATGCGTCACCCTGTCGTGTTTGCCATGCAGAATCGACGTCAGCTGTCCTGATATGAGTTAAGAGTTCTGAAATTCTTGAAACGTCTTCTACGAAGCGCATGTAACAGGTACACGAGTCAAGGAATCTGCACACTGCCTTCTTGTCGAAGGGCCGCGGGAACTCCAGAGTTACTGATGACGTGGCGTGAGAACAGAAGTCCTTCATAAGCGAAACGGAGCTTCAGGGTCAGTGCAAATAGATTGATTGCCTCTAGTACAGCATGAGGCCACCTTCGCCTTAGGTGATCTTCGAAATTTGTCTCAAAGACTGCAACCTCATCCAAGTAGACGAGACAAGTCTGCCACATAAGTCCTGCGAAGAGTGTGTCGATCACGCACTGGAGCGTTGGAGGCGCAAAGTCTGAATGGCACCATCTTGAACTCGAAGAGACTATATGGCGCGATAAACGCGTTCTTCTCTCGACCTCTTTCGTCAACTTCAGTTGCCAATAACCAGTCTTGAGGTCCGTCGATGAAAAGTACTTACCATTGCAGAGTCGATCTAATGCATCGTCTATCCGTGGGAGGTATCATACGTCCTTCTTGGTGATAATTTAAGCGGCGATAATTGACGCAGAAGCGCAGTTCCATCCTTCGTCCTCACTAAGACCGCAGGAGACGCCCACGGGCTTTCCAACCACTAGGTGATGTCGTCGCGCAAAATTACGTCGACTTGTTGCCTTATACCTTCTCGTTCTCGCGTCATATATGGTAAGGGCTCTGGCGGCATGGTCAAGCGGATTCCTCTGTTATTGTGCGATGGTTTGCAACTGGTGTTTTACGAATCTTCAATGACGTCGAAATGTAGTCGTTGTATCCGCGGAGAAGACATTCAAGCTATTGTTGCTTACTCAAGGCGAGGCTTGGGCTTAATTTGAAGACTGGTTCAGAACTATGGTCGTCGGGGTAGATGCGGCAGAATCCGAGAGAACACGCGCGTTGCTGGTTTCCACAATTTCCTCGAAGTATGCGCTCGTCGTGGCCCTTGTTGTCGTGCTTGAACTCCTGGCTAAAGTTGGACAGCATGACTTTCGCTTTTCCACCATGCACTTGAGCGATCCCTTCTGTGTCGCAAATTTCCCAATTGTCGCCATACAGTCGTCATGCATTCCTTGTCACGCTGCCACATTGACGCCGTCTCGGTCGTTCAATCATCTCATTCCAACTTCGTTATCTGTCTCGTCATGCCGTCGTCATAATGCATTCTACCTCGACCCAGTGGCCTAAGTTGTCTAATAACTTGAGCCCGTTCGTGGTCGTGGTGCCATCATTTTCATTGCACCACGGTCATTGAAGCTTTGTCATACAACATTTCTCATGACATCGTCGCACTGTTTTCGTCAAGCCATCATCCTTACGCTGTCACTCCAACGTCGTGATCACTTCAGTATCGTCGTTCGATTGTCCTCCTGATGCCGTCATCGTTATTAGTCGACGTCATCCGTGTTCGTCGTTATTTCGCATCATCCTGGAGGCATTCATTCTTCATTATGCCGTCGTTGTCATTCAATCGTCTTCATTGCGTCGCCGTTACATGGGCGCTACGATGAATGCGTTGTCTTACCGTCGTTGTCTTGCCGTCTTGATCAATGTATTGTTACCAATCCATCTTTTTCCGTCCTGTTTTATTTATACCGTCACCGTCACGTTACCGTCATCATACAGCCATTGTCATCTCATTGTCCTCTTGCCGTCGCCATCAATTTGTCGTGAATTTACCATCGTCATAATTTACTGATCGGCATCTCAGTGTCGTAAAGCCGTCGTCGTTGTAGGCTTTTGTTGTTAAATCAGTGTCATTCCTTCTTCGTAAATCCGTCGTCGCTGCATCGGCGTCATAGAGCCTTCGTACTCCATGTTTTACGGGTGACTTTGGCATGCGATTGCCATAGCGAAATGGTACGATATTGGAGTATGTGGCATGTAGCCTAAGAAATGATGGTCTCGGAGTTACCACTACAAGTGTTAAATAAAAGTCACTTCAAATATATCTTCTGTGGCTTGATTTTAATCCGTAGTACCGTTGGCAAGCGTCGGGGGATGAGTTCTACCGTAATTTTAGTTTAAAGCAGGAACTGGGAATAATTCATGGAATGGACCACGGAAAGAAGGCACTTCAGCAGTACCCCTGCAGCAACGCCACGAGGCGGCAGGTCGCAATGCAGACTACGGGAAAAACTGGCAACGCAGGCTACGCAGTGTGCCTGCGCAGTCAAGACCGCAAGAGCGCCAGGTTCAAGCCAGTTGGCTGTGACACTTTTGCTGTCGACTCGTAGGATGACAAAAAGACGCGCACTGTATCAAACTGCAGAAGCGCTGAGATGACAGGATGGCAGCAATAAGAATGATAGTTTCTTGCCTAGGCGTATATTCAAACGAAGCTTGCTTTGCCTCTTCCTTCGACTCTTCCTTCAACAGCTGCTGCTGTGGCTGCTGCTGTCTCACTCGCTGCATCGGGGGGTAGTACGGAGTTTGTGTATACATGACAGGAGCAAGACGGAGAGGAAGGGCAACGAGTGAACCTCACTTTGAGGCATTTGACCCCACCGTGTCGAACGTGCACAATGCCCTCTGGATCTCTCCGGGCTCGCCACATTAGCCTCTTGACAGCCGTAATTATCCGTGAACTCCCTCAAAAGCATTGCAGAAACTTCGTATCTCCCCTTTCTGTTAATACGCTAGTCAAGAGGGGACGTAGAACTATAGATAGTAGGGAGAAGATCCCGTTCCCATGCAACGGTGGCGGAAGGTGAGGTGAGAAAGCAAGGAAACCCCACTACTAAGCGACAGTGGTTGCGGGGACACTGGATATGCTTAAGTTCAAGATACTCTAACGTACGTTGCTGCTATTTCTTAAAATAAACACCATGGAAATATGTCAAGCGGCCAAAACTAGGCAGGGCGTGCAGAAGCCTAGCCGCAATATGTAAACCGCACTGCAGTGTCAGCCGACACAACCGAAGCGGTGGACGATAAAATCAATACTTATGTGCCCGTCGCTGTAGCTTTGCGGCTATGGCGTTGCTTGAGGTCGTGGATTTGATCCCAACCGCGGCAGGGGCAAAATAGAAATTGGCATTGCGACGGAGCAAAATAGAAAACGCACGTGCACTTATATTTGGGGACACGTAAAAGAACATTATGGTGTCAAAATTAATACGGAGTCCGCCACTACGGCGCGCCTCATAATCCGATTGTGGTTTTGGCCAGTACAGCCTCATAATCCAAGCGATGTTTAATTGTTTAGGCACGATGCGATGTGCCAATTGAGGCAATGGCAATGCGCAATTCTTTCAGAGGTTACGAAATATGGCGCGCATCAACGCTTCAAGCAAGCACCTTTCCCTGTTTGTTCTGCGTATTACGCAGACAGAAAGCAGTGGGGCACGTAAGGTAACACTTATCAACTCACCCCTCTCGTGTTAACAAAAACGTTGATGAAAATAAGCTTTCGCCTTCAACACCACCGCTAGTTATTGTGAATTTAAGCAACCATTACAGAAAGCTTTCTTTCATTGATTCCCACTGTGCGTCGGATCTGCATAATTTCTATACTTGATCTTAATTCCCTGCCCATGCCCAATGATTTGTTGGTTGTAGGAGGCAAGCGTTCGCCATACGCATATCCTTACAGATTGCACAGCTATCGCTAAAAACTGCGCAATAGGGCTGGTTTTAAGGATCATTGTTTGTGCCAAGCAAAGCTTGCTTTTGGAAATCATGCCTATATTTTAAAGCGAAAGCGTTTAATGGCTCATACCCCTGACGTCCTTGAAGAAAACGCATCGTCCATTCTAATGGTACAAAACATTGTCATCACCAGCAATGATTCATACTCTCTAAGCAAGCAAAACATGTCATGCCTCATCCCTCTCGTAGTGCAGAGTCTGCAAGCACTCAGCAGGGTGCAGCGTACAATACATGCATTCATTGTGATCACGCATACAACGTACGACAACTCCACGTCTAGTCTATTGGTACAAAAGGAACCACGTTACTTTCTCAATGAGTCATACACCCGTTAGTGATGGCTTATACCTCTGTAATCAAGCAAAAAAGCTAATTGTTCATACGGCCGTAAGGCTGCGGCAACAACAGCTCAGCGAAGTGACACGAACAGCGCATAGGTTCACACAGCACCATACGTTTCAATCGCCCGCTGAGGTTGTGCAATGTAAATTACAAGAGAAACATCGTTGGCCTGAGTCTGACCCCGCTGTACGAGTGCGCGAAGCCGCAACTAAGCGTCGGAAACGAGCCGAAGAAGCTGAACTGCGAAAGCAACAATGCGACAATGTGACACGGCACATTACCAAGTGTGCAGCAGGCTTCCGTCTTCACGTGTTAAAGGAGTGTAACATGCTGTCGAACTTTTTATTTGGAGTTCTTTCTAATAAGTATAAGGGTTCGCGACATTTTTCTAGCGATTGCTTTTTACCTTTTCATAGAGGTGCTTTACGGATGGGATATCACCACAGTCCAGGCGTTGAAGCCAGCAATTGCGAGGTAAGTAGAGGGAAACTAGTACCCTTCAACAATGGTACTCAACAAATCGTGCAGCAGTTTTTATCGCAAAAACCCGGAGTGGCATCTTAAGGGGTGTCCCGGCTAATGTTAGCCAAGGTGTCAAAACAACAGGTACGGTATACGATTACAAAACCTATGGCGTACTGTCGTCAGACGTGTTCCGTTACTAGCACAAGATTTGTGTAATGATCATCCGGCTAATTAAAATGCTTAATTATTCATATTTGGTTTCTTTTATTGAATGGCATGACCCAGTGTAGAAAGGCTGTTACTGCGTCCTAAAACATGGCATTCAGTGCCGTTAAACAAGCTACGCATTGTATAAAAATTTTTCCGCACATAACTCATAGCAGATGAAATGCGTTAGGTGCCGTGTCATTACGTGCCAGCGTGCCGCGATGCCAGTGGCGAGAAAATTAATAAAAAAAAAACGAACTGTGCTCATTGCCGGATTTCGCAACCACCAAGTCAAAAGAAGAATTAGCGCCACACGAAGCAACTCTATCATACTATGCCCAGAATGGAGAAGGTAAATACGTAATTGAAACCGAACAAGAATCCAGCTTTCGCATGTCTTGAGTGTCAGCGTCATTTCATAACGTAATTAGCTTAATGAAAGTTACTGTTGAGGAAATTTTTCGCTCTGCATTTCAGTCTTACGTACGAGCTTCACTAAAGCTATACAACCTTTTGACACGTCCATTGGTACATCTTCACACTGCGCAACAAGATGTCGAAATTATATATCAAGCTGTTTCTCCAAATTTTCACGAAGAACAGCACGTAATTATGAGGCATTTTTACATTTTATCAAGCGGTGGTCGGTATAGTCAGGCGTGTTGCAAAGACAATCGTCAGAAGATGACACAAGAATATTCTTTTAATGGAGCGACGATGTAAAGTTAAAGTTTCAATGTATAACTTGTTAAAACCCAAGTGTTTCTTGAGAAAGAATGAGGCCCTTCATGAACTATTGCATGTATATCATGTCCTGGCAATAAGTTGTCAACTGAGCGATAAAATAATGGCGGGAACAGCATCGTTAATAAATCTTCGTGAAGATTTTTTTTGCGATTGAGGGGGAAGTAGCCTTTCGAAGAATGTAAAGTCCGAAAAGCAACTGAGGAATATACTGCATGAACGCGAGAAGATAAAAAAGTCAATCAGTAAAGCAATCATTCAAAGTAAATTTTTTTCTTTGACAGGGATGGCCCGACAAAAAGCCGTAGTGGCTTGACTAAGGTTCGCACACCCTTTACATGGTGACGCACGGTAGTGCAGAAAACCATAAAACTAGAACAAAAATAATAAACGAAACGTAGGCGGAGTTAGGTTGACAAATACACAGCCACACAAGCAACGTAGGCGATAAATTATGTACACAGTGCGTGAAACTCGCAATAAAAAACCTGTACAGGGTACAGATTTCTTCGACATGACGAAAAAAGAAAAACTCAGCATAAAAATGACGGCATGAATAAATTCGCATCTGCTTTTTTTATAATGAAAATGCTTCACGCATTACATCGGCGCAAACGGGAAGAGAAGGCCACTAAACTTCGAGTGAAGGGTTAAAGCTAATGCAGTCCCGTGGGATCAAGAAATTGATGGTAATTGGTCAAGCTAAGACATTATTCTTTATAATAATGTAAATGTAGATAATCGGTAGCTTTAGAATCGTTAAAAAAAAAGTCTGGTCACGTCGCCGTCACCTAAAGGGGGCCATTAGATGCAATAATAAAGTATAAATTCATAAGTGTATCTGATTGATGTGGTTTGCAAAAAATAGCATCGTGATAGCAGCTAGGCTCACTTTATACGATCGCCTTGAAGGGCTCGTCAACTGTTTCTTCAGCTACGGCTACCCAGGAGCAACGAGACATTCAAATAGGAGAAACAGGTTTCCAGCCTCCAGAAAAGAAATGCAGGTTGTCTGAGTCAGAATAAAGCATTGTACAGAACGCAGCAACGGAGATTATAATCGCTGTGATTGCATGGATTGCAACTGTGCTTGGAACGTTTCGATATGATCTAGCAGGATAGACATGATAAGCAACAACAAATGCTACATAAATTGTGATAATTCTGTACTAATCCGCAATGATTATATGGCTCCTGAACGAGCGATGGATAGACATGCAGAAGCTAGCAACATAAGTAAGCAAACATGAAGTAATGGCTGAGCCTAACAAAGCTGACGCATTCGTAGGCAACTCGCAGAATTTCTGTAGCAATTTTCGTAAAAATGAAGAAAAACCTTTTTCAGAGGATCTCACTCATGGCTTTGAATCAATTGTGTTGCTGCACTTTCACTTGTGCGTACAATTCACTCTCGCAATTTATTTTAACTCACGGGAACAGGATGGTGTTCAAGTCGCTGCAGGCACTTTTTTGTTGAGCGTCAGCTACTTCTGGTATTGGATCACTGCGCGAACAAGAACAATGAGTGATTAATAGTTAATGACACGGGATTCACACCTATTCGTCTTCATCAAAAACGTTCGGTGTATGTGTGTGTGCATGCGTGTTTGCCTGTAGATTTTCGTAAGCACATACGGGTAATCGGAACTATACCTATGGCTATAGCTGCTGTGTAGTTCTTGTAAGGCCATGTGCCTGCTAGTACTTCCACGTTCTTTTATTATGGGGCACATGGTATACATATTGCATAGCGGCCCCCGACTTTGGGAAGCAGTTTAGGATTTTCCGTGAGGCCCTAGACAATGTCTGTGAGTTTGTCAGCCTGTAAGCAATTTAGTTAAAAACCTCTCATGCCAGCGATGTCCTGTTCCAGGCACAACTTGAATGAGTGAGGAAGCTAGTACAATGCTTTGGTAGAAAACTCCATACAGCTCTGGAATTTTCTGTAAACTTTACAAATTTGCGACCGTGTTGCGATTTTACGAATGTTGCGTCAATGTTAACGAAAAGTGCTTTTCGAGAAAAAGTTCTGCTTGTCGTTTGTCGACTCTAACGTTTGAAGTTTTCTTATGGTGAAAAAGGGCAAAGGCGCCGCTTCCCTCGAACAAGTTGGTATAGACAAAATCCTGAAGCAGGCGAGATATGCAACGTAGTCAGTCAGCTGTTCAAACTTTGCTGCTGCTGCTGCTGCTGCTGCTCTCATGTAGATTATTTCGAATTTACCATAGTTGTCAACCTGAGTTTGCAGGTTGACAAGCATGGTAAACCACAATAATGCTAACCGCACGTATGTTATGCCACAGAAATGAAATTGGGATAAATATATAAAATACACTCAGTTCATCCATTCGCTCCAAGTGAGTACACTTATCGGTTCTCAATGCAGCCTGCGTCTATGATGTTTCTTTGCTTTTAAATGGATGCACAATGTGCGTGAAAGGCTCGCAAGTGCAGCATGCTGTAGCGGCACTTATTACCGTGTGTAGGAAGAAACGCTAGCGTTAGATTGCACAAAATTTGACTTACGGCAGCCATATGAGGAAAATTGCATCTTGTGAACCCAATAGAGAAGGTAACCTTTCTAAACAAGTTTCTGAACTTTTTGGCAGGTTGAAGAAGGACAATTGGTTAAAAAGCTAGTAGAACTCCACAATGCATCAGTGAGGTGAGTTCCTGTTCCATAGTTTCTATACTCTGTTTCAGTAGTTCCGTGTAGCAGAGCAAAGGCTACACGACCATGAGTGCAGATTCGTGCGCAGCGAGATTTTATTTATTTTTATTTATTTTCAAATACTGTAGGCAGTCTTGGCCGTAACAGGGTGGGTACAGCAGGTTTGCACATCGCGTAAAAAATGTAAACACTTTACAAACGTAAATAGGACAGAAAGCAATGAATGTTGGAAATACAATGCAAAACAAATAACGAAATACAAATAGAATAGTTTGGCTAAGAAATACATGTTTCTAACATTGTGACAGTGATATTGGAAGCAGCATAAAAGAAAGACTATTGTATGTATTTCTAGAATAGTGTGACAATGTTTGCATGGCACCACTAAGATTCAATTTCATAAAAGGTTTTTAACGCGTTCCTCAAAGATTTTAATGCTACTCGACTGCAAAACAGACGCCGGCAAACTGTTCCATTCCTTAATCGATCGCGGAAAAAAATGAATAAGCGTACATGTCCAGATATGCTTTTGGAATTGAGAACATGCAATGATTGCTTGATCTGACGTTTCTAGCCTGCCTGGGAGCAAGATAGGGTGTGGTTTCAATATTGAAGTGGCCTTTTGATAACAAAAAAAGAACTTTAAGTCTAGCCAACTTCCGCCGTTGAGCCAGTGGAGGCAAATAAAGCAACCGAAGCATTTCGGAAACAGAGTCAGTACGATAATACCGGGAAAGAATGAACCTTGCAGATTTTCTCTGTATCTTCTCAATGCGGTTTATTAATACTGATTGAAACGGATCCCAAATGACACTGGCATACTCTAACGTTGGTCTAATGTAAGTTAAATATCTAAGTAGTTTGATGGGTGTAGTTGCTAGCTTTAATTTTCGGCGAAGGAACCATAACTTTTTTTTCTGCAGCTCCACAAATTCTGTCTATGTGTGATTGCCAACTTAAGTCTTTCGAAATTATTAAACCTAGGTATTATATCGTTTCAGCTTCGGTTAGAATTGTTTAGTTCATCTCATAATTACACTCAAAAACATGTTTGTTTTGTTTGTAACTCTGAGCATGACTGATTTAGATTCATTAATTTTCATTTTACTTTTTGCGGCCCAGATTTCTACAGCTTTAAGGGCTTGACTAAGTGACGCCTGATCGTTTTGGTTATTGATTTCACGATATAATAAACAATCGTCTGCAAACAACCGGATGGTTATGTCGTTACTTATGTTAAGAGCAATATCATTTATGTAAACTAGAAAAAGAAGTGGTCCTAAAACGGATCCCTGTGGAACACGTGAGGTTATATTTAATTGGTTATATTTGTTACCCTTTATTTCAACGTATTGTGTCCGATCTGTAAGATATGAGCGGATCCACTTAACAACATCATAATTTATATTCATTTACGTCAGTTTTTTAATTAATTCATTAAGTACGACCAGATCGAAAGCCTTCGAGTAATCTAAAAATATAGCGTCGACCTGCTTTCTATTGTTCGAGGAAGCTGAAAAATCATTGATCGTTTCTATTAACTGTGTAACAGTCGAAAGGTGCTGTCCAAACCCGTGCTGGTTAGGAAAAAAAGCTTTGTTGTCTTCAAGGTAGGTGTAGATTGACTTTGAAACTGTGTTCAAGTAGCTTGCAGCATACACACGTGAGTGAAATTGGCCGATAGTTTCCAATATGTTGCCTTTCACCAGACTTGTGGACCGGAACCACTTTTGCGACCAGCCAGTCATCTGGGACCCGTTTTTGCTTCAGCGAAGAATTAAAAATGATTTCTAGATAGTGAGCTACCCATTCCGCATATCTGCGCAGAAAGGCATATGGTATGCCGTCTGGACCTACAGATTTCTTATCGTTAATTTTAAGCAAAAGAGCTACAATGCCTTCATGCGAAACCTGAATATTAGGCATTGGTGATGTGTACGGGGATTCAGGAGAGAGGGGAGAAAGATCATCTGCAGAAGTGTCAGTAAAGACAGATTGAAAAAAAAAATCATTAAAACATACTGCCATACGCGAGTTGTCCGACACAAGTTCGCCATTAGTGACAATGACACTTGGACCTTCGTTATTATGCGACAAATGGCACCAAAAATGGTGCGGATCGTGCTTCATAAAATTTGTTAATGTCACGTCATAGTAATTTGTTTTAACAGCAGCCATATTTGTGCGCAATATAGAGCTTAGCGCCGAAATTTTATTATGATCTTTGTTTGACTTCTGCCTCTCACGGTTAATTTTCCGCTTTAAATGAATAATTTCGCGGGTTATCCACGAGTTCCGAGATATAGTGTCAGTGACTGGAACCCGTTGTTTGTCGTAATGGCCATAAAAAGTGACCTCAAAGGAAGTTGTTTACTTTGTGAGGAAAAAGATCGGCATGCTGAAAAGCCCCATTGTCCCATCGTGTGGCTCGTACTCAGTTCGCTCTCTGCGCTTTAACTGCTTGCGCTGCGTTTGTTGCTGCTGCTCTACAAATTGGTGGAGGTGCCGGGTACAACAGGAAATATGCAACTTTGTAATCGGACACTACAACCCGTCTCCTGTATGCCGGAACAAAAAACACCACATCCTCAACCTCAACCCGCTGCCACGGTGACTACCGTGGTCTGCCCTGGCCCGTAACGTCAACGCGACCGACCCATCCTCAGCTGTGTAGAAGACCATGACGTAGAAGACTGGCTCGCTGACTACGACCGGGTGAGCATGGACAACCACTGGGACGGCACCAAAAAACTTAATTAGGTGTTTTAGCGGTTTGGCCAGCGTGTGATGGTTTGACCACTAAAGCGATCTGACGGCGTGGGTGGCCTTTAGAACTAACGTTATGGAGGTATTCCGTCCCCCCGCCGTTCCCAAGCTTCGCGCTGAAGGTTTGCGCGGTCGTAAGCAATAGTGCAAGGCGACAGCTAGAGGTTATAAAGGATATCTTCTTTACCGCTGTTACCGCGTTGACATCATAATGGCTGATGCCGAGAAGATGAGGCTTATCCTAAAAGGCATTGAAGACGATGCGGTCTTCCAGATGCTTGTGGCTAAAAATCCGGCAGCAGTTTCTCCACTTATTCGTCTCTGCCAAACCTTCGATGAACTATGCAAACAACGCGTAGCCACTCGCCAATCTCCTCTACAGGCCACTTCAATGCGGAGCTTGCCTGTGGCCCCGGATAACATTTCGCTTCTGCTACAGATCAAGGAGTTCATCCGTGAAGAGGTTGCTCGTCAGCTTTCTCTGATACCGCTTACACCCGGCTAGTAGAATTTTCTCTCCATTGGCGTCCTCTCTCCAATATGTCACCAAGGAACAGGGAGCCTACCATATTTAGCCTTCTTTGCAGCAGGCTCCGATTCCCTCTCCCCTGACATTCGCCGAAGTCGGTACGAAACCTGCCCCGCAGACCTACGGTCCCATTCGCACGCCTATGCGCCCGCCAGTATCTGCTCCCACCAGACCAATGGTCCAGTACGCACACCCCCAAGACCATTGGCACACGGAAGACAACCATCCGATTTGTTTTTATTGTGGCCAGGTTGGACACGTGGCCAGTTCTCGTCGTCTACTTACACCGAATATCTCCAAGAACGTGCGGCCATATGCGCCACGCTTCCAACGAAGCCGCAATTATTCGGATAGCTTTAATCTCCTCCTACCAGCCAGACCGCATTCTGTGCTCGCCGTTCACTTTCTCCTCACTGCCGCTCCCTCTCTTCCATGCAAGGTAGGCGGATCCCTCTGCACTATGAAAAGTAAAAATTGCAGTTCTAGAAGCAAAAATTACAGTGTCAGAGAAAATTATAAGGCCTGACTGTTGTTCCCCGAAAAACGTTATTCAAGTCGCGATAGAAGGAACATTGATTGTTGCACTTGCCGACACCGGCCATAGACTTGAGCGACAGATGCCTGTATTTGTCGCTAAATTGCAAAAATGATGACAGCGCTTTCTGGACTTTTCCTTCGGACTGCGAACACGCTGCACGTCGAACCATCCGGCGTTTCCATTATTCGTGTCGTGATTCAGGAGGTTTTGCATGCCATCGAATTCACTGTGTTCCCATTATGTTTTCAAGGCGGCACATTAGGTAGGAATTTTCTCTCCGCACATCATGCTATCATCGACTATGCCCGCGCCGAAATCTGGCTCCTTCCGTTTTCGAAAGATGTTATCAATGACAAGAGCCCTCTTCGCAAAATCACCATTTCAGAAGACACCGTTATACCTGCTTGCTCTTCTGCTCTTATGAACTCTTGGTTCACCGCCGATCACTACCACTGCCGTTCGCCGTCCTGAAATTGAAAAGTGGCCCTCAGCTCATGTGCGTTTCAAACCCATTGGCTGAACCAATTTCTTTACAATTTTTTTTTGAAATAATGGAAAGAGCAGAGCTATCCGCTTCACCTTAATCTTTGAAACAACGGACGCCTCCTCTTATCTTGCCGCTCTCCAGCCCATCGTCTCCTCAGCCACTACCGCGTTATCTTACGCCAGGTATTGCCACTGACCTTACGAGGACGAATCGAGAGGAAGTTCTTGACTTGACACAAGGGATAGCTTGCTCTTTGTACTGTTAAGCAACGTCACTCGGCCGTACAAGGTCTCCTTCGCACACTATCGACATTGGGAGCCAAGCACCCATTCGGCAGCAAGCTACCTAGTATCGACGAACGACAGACACGCAGGCGATGACCAGTAGAACGATATTTCCACGTGGTAGTGACGTTAAAGAACGCAGTACCAATACTGTGAAAGACAAAACTAACTTTTATTGGGCGAACCTGTGGCCACAAAGACAGGCTACACTTAAAGCACAACGATAGTGGCGAACACAGTCGGCGATCGTCGAAAATTTGATCAGCGGGTCAAGCACATCCACTTTTATATATCATTAGTCGAATGTTCAAGAGTAATCGCTGCGACCTGCGTGCCTTCCACAAAGTTCTACGCTATTCGCGTCGCACATACATGCAATCAGATTACACAAGGTTCTGCGACAACAGACAGCGGATAGAAGCATCGATAACATTCTAGAAACTTCCGATACATGTAGGCGCGTCCTGCGTTGAGCGATAACATTTCTTATAAAAGCGCTCACCCGTAAAAGATAAACGACTTCACGTGTTAATTCCCCCCTCTCAAAAGGCATCGTCCCGATGGTACAAACATAACAGAAGAGTGAAACACAAAAGGACACTTAATAAACAAAGCAACAAAACAACAAAAAAACAAGGTCCAAGGCGACACAGTTCTGAAAAGTCCAAAGTTGAGCTATGCGAAGCCCCGCAAGTTCATTAGCGCTGGTGGAACGGCTTAAGTCGCACGACATGAACTACTTCAGGTCGTGAGCGTCACCGCTGTGATAGCGTAATGCCCTCTGGCACGACCTCACAGTCGAGTGCGCCAATGCGTCGGATCACCTCCTATGGTCCGAAATAGCGCCGTAAGTTTCTCGCTAAGTCCTCGCCGGTGTAAAGGGTCCAAACCCAAACACGGTCGCCGGGCTGGTACTCGATGTAACGTGGTCGAATGCTGTAGTGTCGGCTGTCGGACCTCTGCTAGTTATTGATACGCAGGCGGGCGAGCTGTCGGGCTTCGTGGGCGCGCTGGAGAAAGGTGGCGACGTCAAGATTCTCTTCGTTGCACACGTGCGGCAGCGTGGCGTCAAGAGTAGTCGTCGGATTGCTGCCGCAAACCAGCTTGAACGGCGTGGGCTGTGTTGTTTCTTGCACCGTCGTGTTGTAAGCAAAGGTTACGTAGGGCAGGACCGCGTCCCACGTATTGTGCTCGTCGTCGACGTACATTGCTAGCGTGTCGGCGAGGGTTTAGTTAACGCGTTCCGTGAGACCATTTGTCTGTGGGTGGTAGGCAGTGATCCTGCTGTGGCTTGTCTGGCTGTATTGCGGAATGGCTTGGGTGAGTTCTGCTGTAAAGGCCGTTCCTCTGTCTGTGATGAGGACTTCTGGGGCACCATGTCCCAGCAGGGTGTTTTCGACGAGAAATTTCGCCACTTCGGCTGCACTTCCTTTCGGTAGAGCTTTAGCTTCGCCGAAGCGGGTGACATAGTCCGTCGCCATGACGATCCACTTATTTCCAAATGTTGACGTCGGAAACGGTCCAAACAAATCCATCCCGTTCTGCTGAAATGGCCGGCAGGGAGGTTCAATCGGCTACCGTAATCCTGCTGGCCTTGTCGGGGGTGTCTTCCGTCGCTGACAGTCTCGGCATGTCTTGCCGTAAAGGGAGACGTCGGCGGTCAGACGCGGCCAGTAATATATTTCCTGTATCCTGGACAGCGTCCGGGAGAATCCGAGGTGCCCAGCGGTTGAATCGTCGTGTAGGGCGCGCAGTACATCTGGACGCAGCGCTAATGGAACAAGAAGAAGGTAGTTGGCGCGCACTGGTGAGAAGTTCTTCACGAGTATGTTCTTTGTAGCGTGAACGAAGATAATCCGCGCTTAAATGCCTTTAGGACAACTTCGGTGTTCCCTTCCAAGTACTCGACGAGGCCTTTTAGCTCCAAGTCTGCTCGATGGTGTTTAGTGAAATCTTCCGCGCTTATTATTCCAAGGAAGGCCTCGTCGTCCTCGTGGTCTTGCGGCGGGGGATCGAGGCGGGCGCGTGATAGGCAGTCGGCGTCAGAGTGTTTTCGTCCGGACTTGTAGATTACCATGACGTCATATTCTTGCAGTCTGAGGCTCCGCCGCGCCAGCCCTCCTGAAGGTTCCTTTAAGTTGGCTAGCCAACACAACGCGTGATGGTCGCTGACGACATTGAATGGCCTGCCATATAAGTAAGGGCGGATTTTTGCTGTAGCCCAAATGATAACGAGGCATTCCTTTTCAGTCGTAGAATAATTGCCTTCCGCTTTTGACAGTGACCGGCTAGCACAAGATATCACCCGTTCAAGTCCGTCTTTCCTCTGGACTAGGACCGCATCGAGGCCTAGGCTACTGGCGTCAATGTGGATTTCGGTATCGGCGTCTTTGTAGAAGTGTGCAAGTACCGGCGGCGACTGCATGCATCGTTTGAGTTCTTGAAATGCGTCGGCCTGCAGCGTTTGCCACTTGAACTCGACATCACATTTGGTTAGGTGTGTTAGCGGCTCTGCGGTGCGTGAAAAATTCTTGACAAAGCGCCTGTAGTAGGCACACATTTATTAGTATTACCCTCAGGTCCAGTGGCATTACAGAGGGGAGTGGAACATACGGAAAAAGACACTATACAGGTTTTTCTTCTGCTAATACAATGTTAGCTAAAACGATGAGATAATTGCGGGAAGCAACAAAAATTCAAGCAATTGAGCAATAACAAATATAATTACATAGTTGGATAGTTACATTGCAATACACTTGTGTTTCAAACATTATGGAACTGGGAATATTGAACAGTGGACGTGACTGCTCTAGGAAGGTGGTTCCAGTCCTGTGAGGTGCGGTGTGCAAATGATTGATAACATGTTTGCGTTAAGCACGACATCATTCCCACCTTTTGTGCATGATCGAAACGAGGGGAAATGTATGATGGAGGAAGAATAAGGTCGTTGCGTAGGGCGGGACTGTAGTATATCTTGTGGAAGAGACATAGGCGGGAAAACTTGCGGCGGCAGGCGAGTGACGCAAGCTGTAGGGACTCTTTCATTAAAGTGATACTGGCAGTACGACTGTAGTTTCCTAGAATGAAGCGGACAGAGTTATTTTGGACAAGCTCGAGGGCAGAGGTTAATATAGCAGTGCTGGGGTACCAGATTGAAGACGCATATTCGAGTTTACTTCGGACTAAAGATTTGTAAAAGAGGAGTTTTAAAGAAACAGGAGCAGATGAAAAATTGCGCCGGAGGTAACCTAACGAGCGGTTTGCATTGCTAATTATTTTGCTATTATGAAGAGACCAAGAAAGAGAGGAAGTTATGTGCACACCCAAGTAGCAATAGGATGTTACGGATTCGAGATCGGAATTCTCAAGGAAGTAGGAAATGGGCAAGAAGTTGTACGGGAGATGCGTAATACCTTACATTTTGTAGTGTTGAGTTCCATCAGCCAGACTTTACACCAGTTAGATATACAGTTGATATCGTTTTGAAGGATCATAACATCATTTTGGTCAATAATTTCTCGGAAGACTACACAATCGTCGGCGAATAAGTGAATGTTAGAGGTCACGCATTGCGGCAAGTCATTAATATAAATGAGAAACAGGAGAGGGCCGAGCACTGAGCCTTGGGGCACGCCAGAATGAACAGGCTTCAACGGGGAATCATAAGCGTTAGCAGACACGAATTGTGAGCGTCCGATTAGAAAATATTCGATCCAGGAGAGATGCTTCCTATCAATGTTCAATTTGCTTAATTTAAAGAGAAGTAAACTGTGGCAAACTTTTTCAAAGGCTTTTGCGAAATCTAGGAAGACACAGTCAGCTATAGAACGACGATCAAGAATTGTATGTAGCTTGTGTGTAAAGGAAGCCAACTGTGTTTCGCAGGAAAGAGATCGGCGGAAACCATGTTGAGCCTTCGAAAAGAACGAGTTGGCATCAAGGAAATTAACAATGTTTGTGTAAAGAACATGTTCGAGGATTTTACATAGGATACTAGTTAGTGAAATCGGGCGGTAGTTTAGGGGTGAATTTTTACTTCCAGATTTATGAACTGGAACCAGCTTTCCGACTTTCCAGTCGGATGGCAGTGTGGATTCATCAATTGATTGTTGGAATATTTTGGATAGCATAATACTAGAATATATTTTGGTACTTTTTAAGAATTTCGGGTTGATAAGGTCAATTCCTGGGCTTGAGAACTCTTTCAATGATTCGATAATTTTTTCGATGCCAAGGCGTTGTATAATTACTGGATCCATTGTTAGAGAATCAAAACACTGCACGTTGGGAAGTGTTGTAGACGAGGTTATAACAAAACTACGGCAAAATACATCATTTAATACCACAGAGCAGTCGGCAACTGGATTCGCATCACCAGAAGAGTCAAGTAACGTGATTTCGCTATTGCGGTCGGGGTGAATGGTTCGCCAAAACTTTTTTGGGTCATTACTGAGCGTTGTTGGCAGAGTATTTTGTAGGGAATTATTACGAGAACATTTCAGTGCGGAGACATAAACATTATTCGCTTTCACATATGCATCCCACCGCTGCTCGGAGGGGGAATGCTTGGCAGAGCGATAGAGCCGCTTTTTTTTGTTACGAAGTCGTTTTACATTCGAGTTATACCAAAGTGCTGTTGTATGCGAAGAAATAGTGCGCATAGGTACGTGCTTGTCGATTAGTTCATGTACTTTTCTTGTAAACATATTCCAGTTAGTTTCGGTAGTACGGCTTTCAAAATCATCTAAGAAAACGTTGAGAAACGTAGACAGTTTGTTATTAATAGCTTCAAAGTTGGCTTTACTGTAATTACGAAGGGACTTTTTGACTCTCCGGTTTATCGGCTGACAATATTTTACTTCAAAAGAGAGCGTTAAATGATCGCTAATGCCTGGCAGATACCATAAATCAGAGACCATATCAGGACACTTCGTTAGTATAAGGTCAAGCGTATTTGCCGTATTGTGCGATAGCCTAGTAGGTTGAGAGACAAGCTGATAAAGAGAAAATACCGAGCAAAGATTAATAAAGTCAAAGCTTTCTGATGAAAACGGTTTCAAAGCCGGGGGCTCAGAAGACCAGGAAATGTTGGGAAAGTTGGTCTCCCAGGAGAAAAATGAAAGCGTTAGGATGACGTGCAATAATAGTATCAATGGCATCATGTAAATGGGCAGCAAAATTTGTGCAATTATTGGGTGGACGATAGCAAACCCTGCTATCCAAGGATTCTACGCACTGCCAAGGATTCTACGCACTGCCTTCTTGTCGATGGGCTGCGGGAACTTTGTGATGGCAGCTGTCTTCTGCGGCTCGGGGCGGGTCCAGCTTTGCTGATGACGTGGCCTAAGAACAGAAGCTCATCGTAAGCGAAGCGGCACTTTTTTGGCTATAAAATAAGCTCCGATGACTTGATGGCCTCTAATACTGTCGCAAGCCGCTTAAGGTGATCGTCGAGATTTCCGGCGAAGACGTCGACAAAAAGACAGGCTGCACTTAAAGCACAATGATAGCGGCGAACACAGTCGGCAATCGTCGAAAATCTTATAAGCGGGTCTAGCGCGTCGTCTTTTATACATCAGTCATTGAATGTTGCAGAGCAATCGCTGGGACCCGCGTGCCTTCCACAAAGTTCTACACTATTCGCGTCGCACATACATGCAATCAGGTTACACAAGGTTCGGCGACAACAGACAGCGGATAGAAGCATCGATAAATTTCTAGAAACTTCCGATACATGTAGGCTCGTCCTCTGCGGAGCGATAACATTTCTTATGAAAGCGCTCACCCGTAAAAGATAAACGAGTTCACGTGTCAATATGCTCAAACGCGATGTCATCCAGTCTTATAGTATACCCTGGTCACCACCAGTCGTCTTAGTTAAAGAAGACCGTAGCATACTATTTGGGGTTGATTATCGAAGGTTAAACAAGATTACCCGAAAGGATGTATAACCATTGCCACGTACAGACGACGCACTTCACTGTTTGCAAGGAGCGGAGCTCTTTCCTCCTTATCTCTGTGCTCTGGCTACTGGTGCGTACCCATGGCTGATTCTGACTCTTCAAAAGCCGCTTTTGTAACAGCAGACTGCTAGTACGAATTCACTGCGTTGCCATTTGGTCTCTCCAACGCGCTCTCTACCTTTGAACACATGATCAACGGCATCCTGCGCGGCCTGAAGTACCATACTTGTCTCGGCTACCTCGATAACGGTGTCTTCGTTTCTCCAGATTTTCCGAACCATCTTCGTAATTTACATTTGGTGTAGTGCCAGAACCAGAGGACAAGCGTAGCAGGCACATTGAGCGGGCTAGCCCGTGCCGTGCTCGCGTGGTGAGGACACGCCGCCAAACTTTATTTTCGTGATCTTTTGTAGTGACGACCGAAAATAGTGATCTTTAGCATCCGCGCATAGTGGCGTCGGTGGGCGCTACATAGCCTCTTATCAAGACGGAACAGCGAAATGGAGTCGTCGATGAAGTGAAGAAGGTGCTGTTTTTTGTGAGATGCAGGTCCTAGGATACGCAGGCCGCATCCGCGGGAAGCCTCGTAGAAGGCGTCTCGAGGTAGGCCGGTTTTATGCGCTCTCATGAGTCTGCCTCTTCGAGACCATTCAATACGATGTTAGTGGACATCGGCGTGTTGTGGAGGACATGGTATGGTCTATCGTAGGAGGGTATAAGAGGTGCCTTTAAAACGTCTCGTCTAGGGTAAACGTGGGTCGAAATCTCAAGGTACGGACGCAGTAAGATGCTGTGTTCCGAAGATCGAGGCGGGGCGGGGTGCCATTGCTCAATACAGCCTTGTAGGCATTGAACGTACTGCTGCGGCTGAGGCGAGGGTACGAAGGAAAGAACAAGTCTTCAGGAAGTCGCAAGGGGTGCATTATAGACGACTTAAGCGGGAGAACAGCCCAGACCGCAACGAAGGACAACGCATAGGCTGAGAAGAACCATACCAAGGTTATCGACCCAGTGCTCCCGATCCAGGCGCGTAGTTAGGTCTGCCTTAAGCTGGCGGAAGAGCCACTCAACTTTGCCGTGGGCACAGGGATAATATTCAGTGGTACGGCAGTGTTTAGCGCCAAGCAGGCGTTTAGGGTTGATGAGAGGGTACAGTGAAATTACCGGTCGCGATCAGTGGGGATGATGCCGGGGCAGCTGAAGCGGAAAACCCATACTGAAATGAAGGCCTGGGCGAAAGCTCCGCAGTGATGTCCGGAATGGCCACGGCTTTGCGCCAACGGCTGAAGCCGTCAATCATTGCTAGAACCTACCGGCAGTAGTGTTAGGTAGAAAGTGGCCCGACCAAGATGGACGTGGTGAAATTGACAACCACGTGGCAAGAAAGAATCTGTGGGAGTCTTCTTGTGGTGGGTCATTTGACGATCATGCCCGCGAGGCCGGAACATGCGAACTGGGGAACATCGGTGTTAATGTTTGGCCAGACGTAGCGCTGTGTAACGAGGCGCTGCATGGCTCGGATGCTAAGATGTCAGTTGTGATGGGGTTAGAACAACACACGACTGAAGGCACGCGGAAAGGAGCGAGTTGTAGGCGCTGACATGTCACACCAGAGTAAACCAGGCGCAAACGGGTTAGGAACTATTTGTAGACGGAAGGAATGAGGATAGTCACGGCAGCGCTTGAAGCTCAGGGTCTTCTATCTGCGCAAAAACTAGAGGTTCCCAGTGCACAGTTATTGTAGAAGTGCCGAGGAAAGTGACGCGGGAGAGTGCATAAGCTGCCTCGTTTACGGCGGCTTTTATGTGCCACATATCCGTTGTGAACTCCGATGTATAGGCCAGTTGGCGAAGTGCTGGTGCGACGTACATGGAATAGTCTGTACGGAAGAGATACACCAGAGCCTTGTGATCCGTCAGAATATGAAATAGCTGGCCCTCCAAGAAGTGCATGAAGTGCTGGATAGCGGAGCAGATAGCGAGCAACTCGCAGCCAGAAACGTTGTAGCGAGTCTCGGCAGGTTGGAGCTTCTATAGAAGCCGCAGAATGGACGCCACTCGGAGTCGATTTGCTGCTGGAAAATAGCGCCGATGGCGGCACTGGAATCATCCACTATCATGAAAGTAGGCACGTTAGTTCTCGGGTGGTTGAGGAGCACAGAATCGGTGACGGCTTGTTTAGCAGCCCTCAAAGCACCTTGAGCTGCGGGAGACCCAGGAACCCAAGCTCGGGAGATTCAAAGACGCATTTCTGGGAGTTGAAGCAGACCTAATTGTAGAAGGCGTTGAAAGAGTTCCCGGAGGCAACGCTCATGATCTTGTCGATTGCGACTCGTGAAGAGAATGTCGTTGATTTAGGCAAATAGAGCCGGCACGCGTTCGTTACTTCAGCCATCAATCTTTAGAACACTTGAGCAGCATTGCACACATACTCAAACAGGCCGAAAGGTGTAGTAATAGCCGTCATTTTGATAGCAGAGGGCTCAACGGGGATTTGGTGATAAACCTTGACAAGTTCCACTTTACTAAGTATTTACATCCTTCCAAGTGGTGTGTGATATCTTGAATGTGCCGAAGTGGATTGCTCTCGTGGAAAGTGAGTGTTGAGTACCCGGTAGTAGCCGCACCAACAGCCATTACCAAGTTATTTCTCGGGCACGAGATAAAGTTGGGAAGCCCAACTGCTGGAAGAAGGGCGAATTATACACGGCTGGAACATGTGCTAGAATCCCCGTTTAGCAATTGCCAGACGCTCACCGTAGAGGCGCTGCGGACTAGCTTCGATGGGTGGAGCACGTGTGACAATGTGGAGGGTTACGCTGTGCTAGGGTGGCTGATCTAAATTGCAGGGATTCATCGCCTCAGGAAAGTATTAGAAGATGCGGGACTACGGGCGTGGGGGGATCAGCGTGTGGATGCCAGTGGGAACGATAGCCGACAGAACTAGAGGGATGGACAGTCCCGTCATGCTGAGAATCAGGTGACGCTGGTGCGCACTGCCGTTGAGGTCGAAATGGATCAGGAATTGAGAGCCGAGGATAGGCTGATTAAAGTCGGCAACGATGACGACCTGCTGGAACGTGCGCCGCAGGCGATGGTCGAGAGTGACGGACCGTAGACCATACGTGGCGTTGGAGGTGGAGTTCGCCACGAGGAACGTAGGGCCTGGATACTTAAAAGCGCGGTCGCGCTTGGAGAGCGGCAGTACTCTGACTTCAGCATCAGTGTCCGCAAGCAAACGCAGCCCGGAAATGGCCGGGTTGTAAGAGGAAGTCACATGCCACCGTAAGTGATCTCACATTGCATTTTGCTCCCACCGGTATGTGAAATAGCACTGGTGGATGTGGTGCTAAAAAGTTCGAAGATACCACCACATAGGTGACGCTCGAGGCCTGCGCGAGTGGAGACGGTTCGCAAAAAGGGCGGCTGCTGGGGCGTGAGCGAGCTGCGCTGGCCCTGAGACGACGTCCGAAGGGAGTCGATCCAGGAACCTAAGTGGTAAAGGTCTCTGGTGTTGAAGAGAGAGCGGCGACAGGAGAAGTCGCGTCGTGCACTCGATGAGCGAGCTGGACGAGGTGGCCAATGGTCAAGTCTCCTGCAGCGACCAAAGCAAAGCTGGTGGACTGCGGCAAGCGCGGCAGGAAGAGCTCTTTCAAAAGCGCAACCTCCACGTCGAGATGGCTTGAGCCCAAGAGCCGTCGCATGCTGTTGAGCAACTGGAAAGGGCAGGGATCTCCATGCTCCTCGGAGGTAAATAGGTGTCGGAGGCGTGCAATCTCAGACGCCGTGGTGCGGTCCAAAATACACCGCTTCAGTTGCGGGTGCGGAGCATCCTGCAAAGGGCCACGATGACGTCTTCCGCCTCGTGAACAACCTCAGAAGCCATGTTGGCAAGTAAGTGGCGATACCGAGAAGTCTCCGAAATGATGTGGTGTAGATCTAAGAAGGCTTCGACCTGGGTGAAGAAACCTGTGGGTCCTTGTCTTAGAAAGTGGGCTGTGGAGTTGGGATGTCCTGTGGGCGAGAGGCACCGTTAAGCGGAAGGTAGCCCAACGCCGGTAGGCTGCTGGGGGTCGGTCATGTCGTAGTTCTAACTCACTAACGTAGTGAACCAAGTGATTGCAATGGAGCGCCAGAAAAAAATGACCATCATAGCAGGCCCTTAGGACGGACTAGCACGTGCCGTGCTCGCGCTCAGAGTACGTTCACCCAAACTTTATTTTTGTCAAATCTTGGAGTACCCACCGAGAGCACCGACCTTTAGTGTGCGCGCGTAGCGGCGTTGGTAGGCGCCACAATATCAACTTTTGACCTGTCCTCGGAATGCTGGTGTCCAGATTAACTTGGAAATTGCATATTTTCAGCACTAAAGCTGACTGTATTAGGCCACGTTGTCTCCAAAGAATGTATTAATAACTGTTTTCCTAAACTTTGTGCCGTATCCGAATTACCGAAGCCCACTAAATTGAAAGCTCCACACAGCTTCATTGCCTGTGTTGCTATTTTCAACGAGCCCTTGTAAATGTCAGTACTGTGATTGCACCCTTAAACCAACTTCTCCAAGGCAACAATGAACTTTCTAATGGGTCAGAAACCTCTGTTGATGCATTTACGACTCTTCACCTACTACTTACGTTTCCACCAATCTTGCGTCATTTTGATCCAAGCACACCTACAGAATTTCACAATGACGACCGTGGTGGCGGCCTTGGTGCCGAGCTCAAACAGCGTAAGAGCACTAATGCCGAATGCGTGGTCGCGTAAGCCAGTCGTGCCCTCAGAAAAGCTGAGGCGAACTGCCAGGTAACAAAAAAAAAAGAATGCCCCGTCATCCTATACACTCATCAAAAATTGCGCCCATATATCTACGGTCGACTCTTAGACGTGGTGACCGATCATCACGCTCTTTGATGGTTGTCTAACCTCAATCAACCACTGGGCTGCCTCATTCGGTGGGCCGTCTGAACCCGTGAATATGACATCCACGTCGGAAACCGCTCCTGACACAGACACTCTGATGCCGATGCCCTGTTAGTTAGTTCTGACGCCCGTACTTCTACCTACAATGATGATATTTCACCACTTCCCATCCTAGACATGGCCTCGGAGCAGCGAAATGACCCGTGAATGGTCATGATATTAGATGTTTCGCAAACCCTCCGGCAGTTTCGGCACCTCGAGCCTTACGTCGGCCGGAGCATCATTTCGCCAACCCTGACGGATTTCATAGCGCCCGAACTACCACAATGACGGCAGCACATGACTCTTAGTAGGGCCCCGCCAGCTCAGAAATCATTTATGCTCCGCTTTTCACTGTGACCCCAGTGCAGTCGCGCCGGAGTGTCGCAGACTTATGCATGGTTTCACCTACGATACTACTTGTGCGCGATGTACAACTTCGTCCGCCAATACAAAAACGCAAATATGTCTCGCATCTCTCCACTGCACCTGTCGACCCACTTTGCTGCCCAGCCACCCCATTTGACCGTCTCGGCATTGATTTAGAGAGACCTCTTCCGTCTACTGGCGCTGGCAATGGATGCAATTTCGTCGTAGTAAGTCATTTCATACGATAAGCTGTACCCACCACCTCACTTGCCGCAACAGCAAAAGATGTCACCTCGTTCATTCTAAACACCAGTATTTTCCGCCATCACGCTCCTCGGGAACTGCTGAGCGATCGGGGTCTCGTATTCCTCTCGGAGGTCCTGCAGTCTCTCCTATCCCCATGCCAAATTACCGCACCACTGCCGCTTATCATCCACAGACCAATGGTTTAACAGAACATTTCAACAGAACTCTTAGTGACATGATCTACGTAAGTTGCGTCAGACCACTCCAGCTCGGATCATCGCCTTAGTAATCACATACGCATGAAACGCTTTCTCTCAAGCCCCCCTACCAGATTCTCACTATTCTTTCTATTTGACGGCCGCCAGCGCACTACCACCTTTGATACGGCTCTTCCTTACCAGCTGGACGCTGCCGATTGCTCACCTGTTTCTACGGTCGCTCAGCATGTCAAAAAGCTCTGACAACTCGCCTATTCTTGACGTCTGTTCAACAGTGCTGTTGCTGCAACAGTGACCATAGTTTCTGGTGCTGCGTTTGTCACTGTTGCTCTACGATCCGAACAAACTCCTGTTCTAGTGCTTCTCTGCATCATTTTCCTATCAATGGCGCCGCGGTAACTCAATCGGTAAGAGCATCTCACGCGTAATGCGAAGGTGTGAGTTCGTACCCCACCTCCAGCCAGTTAGTCTTTTTTTCACTTTCATTCTCGTAGATTTATTATTGCTTTAATTGAATTATTAGGCACATGCAAGTTCCCCTATGTAGTGTTTGGTGTCTTTGTTCTGGGTTTCTTATGATAAGATCACCTTCAAGTACTTCGTGCTGCTATTTAACTTCCCGTCACACTGTACAGTTGCACGACACTGTGGTGCTGCTCTTCCACCGAGCAAGACGAATTCACTCAAGCAACAGCAGGGAAAGTTGACTGTCGGTTTAGCATACGCTAAAGAGGATGAAGGTAAAAGCCTGCGAGATGATGAGAGATACACAACATTACTTGACGTTTTCATGAAAATAACTTGTCACTTCCTATTACTTGTTTCCTTCCACCAAGATCATTGGTTCGAGTGTCTTAATCAACCATATCTTAATTACTTGTACCCTAAGTAACTTTGCCCTAATTATCACCAAAGGTAGTGAGGTCGACGCACGACCTTAGTGCTGTCAGTAGGAATCCAGCTTAGAAATATGGCCGGTTCACCCATATCCCCAAGTTTGGTCGCGTGTTCGAATGCTTTAAGTGATTTCACCTTAATTAGCACCAAATATTGTGGGTTCGACGTCCTTCAAAGGTTGTGGGTTTGCTCTCAGTTTCACCATGTCAGTTAGAATCCAACATGGAGAGATGGCGGGTTCACTCTTATGTCCAAGTTGGTTCGCTTTAATCTTCCTTCCATAACGCCAGACAGCGCATTTTTTGACCCGTGAGCAATCTAAGGCTATCGCCTTAGTAAAGGAGACTGGCTTTGTACCCCGACAAGAGTTCGTGCTCTATGAGGCTCGTCTTCGGAAGCGTATACACTGTGTACCAAGGTGGCGACAAATTGGTTCATTGAAGAGGGACACATGCCCTGTGAACAGTTGGCATCAGAGTTTCACTGAAAGTTTCACTGAAGAGTGGCACATCTCTTTGCTACCATGTAGGAGAGGCACACAAGCACATGCTAGAAGAGGGACACGTACCCAGTGAGATAAGTTGGCGACTAAGAGGTTCATTATAGAGCGGCACATCCTCAGTGGCCCATACGTGTTAACCTATGTTGGCATCCCAGTGACTTCCCATTGACCCGAGTTAACTGCGGGACAGACATGAACAGACAGATGGAAAGCTAGCCCCTGAAATGAGGGCGAATTACCCTAGGAATGATAATCGCATTAAATGTCCTATTTTGTTTTGAAAGAACTGTTTACTGTTATTCATGCACGTATTTCTCAAATGAAAAACAGTATAATGAAAACTTTGTAAAATTCCCGCCGTAATTATGCTTACAGTTCATAACGGTACTATACCAATGAAAAAACTGGGACCACATCAAGCGCACAGAATATGGTAAAGAGAGGAATGCACATAGAACGGAAACACAATAAGGACAAAATGAACGAACGCCATCGTTCTCATTTTCACTGTGGCCTTGTTTTGTATGCCTCCATTTCAGTATCATTATTCCATGCGAAATGTTACAGCTTTACACTACGTCGTATCAAAAGGTACAAATGGTGTTGAAGATATTAAGATATTATGTAAATGGTAATGCCAGTGTAATATTATGTGCACTAAACTAGCAGAGTTGCGCATTCATGGAAAACTCACATTTCGTATATATTGCTTGAAATGACACACAGGACTCACAACATTGAACATACTCCATTTGCATGTCTTCCCCTTGTATGATCGTCTTATACAACGCTTCCGCTTTGTGTTATTGTTGTCAAGTTGCATTTGGTTTTGCTGCGTAGCATGCACAAAACACACCTACAGATTCACGCCTAAGAAATAGCAATTCACCATAACCTAAATAACTGGCTAGCTTTATTGTTGCTTTAAAGAAAAAAATACACTTGTGTGACTAGACACTATAAGGGAGTAACTGGAGAAATGTTCACACTAGTATGATAATGTCCTCTGCTTGCTTGCAAATACCTTCTGTTTTGTTTGAAAAGGAAGAAAAAGCAGCTGACTAGGACTTCATTCGTTACCATTATCAGCAGTATTTGTACTCAGATGGACAGACAATTGACTTCTAATTGGCAAATGCAATTACAACTGCTTTTCGCGAAACAAACGCTTCACACTCTGCCTTGCTGCTACATGTTCATAGCCTTTAGTATAAAACGATTCTGATGGACAGGATACAAGTAAGCTACCGCAGGAGACGAAAGTTCTGATAAAGAAACGCCAATGTATGAAAGCCTCTAACTCTAAAGCTAGAATAGAGCTGGCAGAACTTTCCAAGTTAATCAACAAGCATAAGACAGCTGACATAAGCAAGTATAAAATGGATAGAATTGAACATGCTCACAAGAACGGAGGAAGCCTAAAAGCAGTGAACAAGAAACTAGGAAAAGGCAATAATCAGATGTATGAGTTAAGAGACAAAGCCGGCAATGTCATTACTACTATGGATGAAACAGTTCAAGTGGCTGAGCAGTTCTACAGAGATTTATACAGTACCAGTGGCACCAACGAAATTAATGGAAGAAAGAATAGTCTAGAGGAATTCGACATTCCACAAGTAACGCCGCAAGAAGTAAAGAAAGCCTTGGGAGCTATGCAAAGGGGGTAGACAGCTGGGGAGGGTCAGGTAACAGCAGATTTGTTGAAGGATGTGGGGCAGATTGTTCTAGAAAAACTGGCCACCCTCTATACGCAATGCCTCATGACTTCGAGTGTACAAGAACGCCAACATAATCTTAATCCACAAGAAAGCAGACGCCAAGGACTTGAAAAATTATAGACCGATCAGCTCCCACTGCCTACAAAGTATTTACTAAGGTAAATGCAAATAAAATAAGGAGCACTTAGACTTCTGTCAACAAAAGGAGCAGACAGGATTTCGTAAAGGCTACTCAACAATAGACCATATTCACACTATCAATCAGGTGAGAGAGAAATGTGCGGAAGATTGCCGACCCTTATATATAACTCTCGTTGATTACGAGAAAGCGTTTCATTCAGTAGAAACCTAAGCAGTCATGCAGCCATTATGGAATCTGGGTGTAGACGAGCCATATCTAAAAATAGTGAAATATATCTATAGCGACTCCACAACCACCGTTGTCCTCCATATAGAAAGCAACCAATTGGCCACGTCTGACCGTCGACATTGCCCGTTACGTCAAGACATGCCGAGACTGCCACTGACGCAAGACAGCACCGACAAGGCCAGCAGGATTACAACTGCCGATTGAACCTCCTTGCCGACTATTCCAGCAGATCGGGATGAATTTGTTGGGGCTGTTTCCGACGTCAACATCCCGAATAAGTGGATCGTCGTGGCAACCGACTATCTTACTCGCTTCGCTGAAACTAAAGCTCTACCGAAAGGAAGCGCAGCGGAAGTGGCAAAATTTTTCGTCGAGAACATCCTGCTGCGACATCCTGCCCCAGAAGTCCTCATCACCGACAGAGGAACGGCCTTTACAGCAGAGGTTACCCAATCCATACTGTAATACAGCCAGACAAGCCACAGGAGGACAACTGCTTACCATCCGCAAACGAATGATCTCAAGGAGCGCCTAAACAAGACCTTCGCCGACATGCTAGCAATGTACGTCGACGTCAAGCACAAGACGTGGGACGCGGTCCTGCTGTATGTAACCTTCGCTTACAACACGGAGGTGCAGCAAACAACACAGATCATGCCGTTCAAGTTGGTTTATGGCAGGAACCCGACAATGAAGCTCGACGCCATGCTGCCACACGTCACTGACGAAGCGAATGTTGACGTCGCTACCTATCTCCCGTGCGCCGAAGAAGCTCGACAGCTCACCCACCTACGGATCAAGAACCAACAGCGCACCGACAGCCGACACTACAACTCCCGACGACGCTATGTCGAGTACCAGCCCGGTGACCGTGTTTGGGTTTGGACTCCGATACGCCGACGACGACTCAGTGGAAAAATATTGCGACGCTATTTCGGACCCTACAAGGTGATTCGACGTATCGGCGCAATGGACTATGAGGTCGTGCCAGACGGCATTCCGCATTCACATCGGCGCCGCGCACGATCTGAATGGGTCCACGTGGTGCGTCTCCAGCCCTTCTACGAACGCTGACCAACTTCCTTAGTTTGTTGTTTCTTTCCTACGTATATGTTTGTTTATTACTTTCGTTCGCAGCATCGAGTCGATGCTTTTTAAGAGGGGGGTAGTGACACGTGTACATGTTTATCTTTCTCGGGTGACCACGTTTCACAGCCTAAATGTTATCACGTAGCGCAGAACGCGCCTGCATGTATAGGAAGTTTCTGGAATGTTATCGATGCTTCCATCCGCTGTCTGTGACCGAACCTTGTGTAATCTAATTACATGTGTGCGCGACGCGAATAACGTAGAACTTTGCGGAAGGCACGCGGATCCCAGCAACAACTCTGGAACATTCGACGACTGATATATGAAAGCCGACGCGCTTGACCCGCTGATCAGATTTTCGACGATCGCCGACTGTATTCGCCGCTATATTTCCGCTATAAGTATAGCCTGTGTTTGTTGGGTACAGGTTAGCCCAATATAAGTTAGTTTTGTCTTTCACAGTATTGCTACTGTTTTCTACACCGTCACCACCACGTGGCAATATGTCAAGAAGACTTTTATCAGTAAAAAGCTGTGTTTTACGCCGTCCGATGAATGAATACGATTAAATATATTTTCTATCTATACAACGCCTCGTATACTCAGTTGGCGGAGCACTCGCCGTGGTTGTTCAGTGGCTATAATGTTGAGCTGCTGAGCACGAGGTCGCGTGATCGAATCCCGGCCACGGCGGCCGCATTTCGATGGGGGCGAAAACACCCATTTGGTTAGATTTAGGAGCACGTTAAAGAACCCCAGGTGGTTGAAATTTCAGGAGTCCTCCACTACGTCGTGCCTCATATTCAGAATGTGGCTTTGGCACGTAAACCACATAATTTAATTTTTAATTTAATTGGAGGCATGTAATGGCAATCAAAATTTTTATGCATCGTAAGATAGAAATGTTACCTTATTGTATGCGTAACTCCGTATTCCACATTACCTTTTTAATATTGCGCAGGAAAATATGTATGGGGACTTCAGAGATAGTTCCGAAGTGTTGTAGAAACAGCTGGAATTTCTAATGAATTCATTCAGTCCTGTTGTGAGTTCGGACAAAAGGAAATTAAGCTAACAATATGTTACTGCTGAACTTATGAACAAAGCTGGTTATGTTCATGTGCGGGCTTCAGCATATGAGAGCAGACGCGCCATGGTTTGTCGTCTCATATTTCTTTTGTGCAATCTTTCGAATGGCACGTAATATAATTACTCTAGAATGTTTCGAGTGCACTCCTTGGTGTCTTTGTTGTGTGAAATAGCATACTCAAAACCGCATCAAATTTCTGAGGAAGGTGTTTCTTTAGCTATTAATTTGCGCATTTTACCCTAGTGCCTTTGAAGTTTTATGGAACGTTGTGCATCCTGAATAGCAGCAACAATGCATATTTTTCGGCTATCCGCAATAGATAGAATGACTATTTTTTTCTATTTCTCCCAGGCTCGCATTGTCGAAGAGTAAGGCTCACAAGCCAGTTCATTTTGCCGAGGTGTGCCCTGGATATGTAAGTATAATTTCTACGACCCTAAATGGCTCACGATTTTAATGTTTTATTCTTCTTCCATAAGTGCCTATGTGAAAACAAGAATAAGCTAGAAGGTGATAAAAAACCCAGTCGGTTTCAATCAAGGAGAATGCTTTCCTGAGTAAGGTGGGGCTCAGAATGGGGCGGTGTCAATGCACTCGGATCTCTCCGCTCCATCCCTCGGGAGAGGGCATTAGGGGGGGGGCTTCTAACTCCTGCAAATTGTCGGTCGGCAGTTTTCGTGGGCTTGGGCTCACCCAAAATTAGTACCGCCGCCTAGCGGCTGCGGTCACGCAGACAGACCTCTAGCGGCAGCTCGAAATGTCATTTGTCTTTTAGTTTCTGCGTAACAGAATTGTTTCTCGTACATTCTAATCACAGTCTGAAGCTATATTGTCCTCAGCTTCTGTGTAAGTCGTACCTTACGAATTTTCCCACACAATTTACTTTGAAAAATTCAGTTAGTTCAATAAGTAACGCGCACTTGGCGGAGATGCTGTAACAATGTGGATGTGTGCTGCACATACGCAGCGCGCGCGCGTGACTACTTTTGGTGCACGCGATGTATCTGTGCGTCACGCTTGGGGGTGCTGCCTGTTGCATCTGTCGCACAGTGTGTGTTGCGATCATAACTGACTTTATGCCAAGCATTGATGATGGTGATGATTTGTTGGCACCCCGTTTGAAACGGGGCGGTGACAACTAATCACCTAGCCTGCTCGATCTAATCAAGCATGCTATACATGCTTTTCATCAAGAGTTCTTGCATGCGTTTTCTATGTCTCTTTTCTGCCCTGCTTTCTTTCCACCAATTTAATAAAGGACTGTTATTTTCCTGGACTGCTGAACGGTTGACGCTAGCGTCCACTTTAAACCCAAGCGCTTCTCGAAGGTCTTCGTTTACTAAAGTTCTCGCTGGATGAATCCCTTCGCATTATGTTAGAATATGCTGAGTGGCCTCCGGATTTTTGCTGCAGCATACACATGCCTCATCTAGTTTCGAATATTTACTCCGGTAGGATTTCATTCTTAGGCAACCGGCTTGGGCAAGGCACTGTGTTATAGCACAGGTTTTCGCTTCTAATTTCTTTTCTCTTATTCTGGTAAATCTTGATGGTGCTTTTTGTTTTCAGCCTCTGCATCCAATTAACTGCCTCTATTTCGCTCACTTCCTTTCTGATGACTCCTACAGTATCATTTACCCTGTACTTGCTGCCAAATTTCTTGACCTCTTCCTTAATTTAGTGTCCATGCTTTACAATACAGAAACTTGCGCACATCAGCTGCCCATTTATTTTCATGCATGTTACTGAGTCTTTTTCAAAACTAATTTTGCTACGGGCTTCTCTTACCTTATCTTATACAACCTCAAATATATCCGCCCAGATACACATTGAACCAGCTACAGTCTGGTGCCAGGCCCAGCAGCACCAACGCTATGCCCGCGGAAGCTAGGCGAAGAAACCGTTCCTTTAAAAAGGTTGCTCAGTGCGCGTTTGCATTGACTAACCCGCAATAAATATTACCCGCCAAAACCCCTATCCGCTGCCGCTGATCGGCGACGTATTCACGTAAGGCGTGAAGCGAGTCTCCATGACTCGTAAATACGAGTGCGGGAGCGATACACAGCAGTTGCAACCCCCCACGACCCTTTGTAATTTAACACGATGCCTTTTAGGCCTTGTTGACACAAGGTCAAAAAGGCATCATGTTAACTTACAAAGGGCCGTAGGGTGTTGCAGCTGCTTTGTATCGCTCCCGCACTCGTGTTCACCTGTGATCGTGATAGCTTTAAATAGAATGACTGAGGTGGTACTTCGTCGTCCTAAATAAAGACATGCTTTACTAGCTGGAAGAAATAGTCATATTGTCCACTAGCTTCTCTTAGCATTTAGAGCGGCTAGATAAAGTCTTCACGTGTCTCGCGAGCACTTGCATTTAGTCACAAAGAATAGCCGATTTGCATAACAGCCATTAGGAAGAACTATCGCGTTATTAGCATCGCCATAATCAGCCATACCCCGACAACGTCCTTGATCTCCTGTAACTTCCTCATCTGCTCAATCACAAATACCTTCGTTTTTTTTAAATGTGTTGTATTAGCGGCGTTTTCTTTGTTTTCTCTAGGGTAGGTGTAACATTTCCAATGCTCTCGCCCTCCACCGTTCCTGTGGCCTCCGGAGTTTAACATGACCTTTGAGACTTTAAAATCAATTCTAGCATCCCGTCCTCTGCCATTTGTTTGAATTCCCTATATCCTTCATAACGCGCGAGGACATGGTATTCGCGTTCTTCTGAACCGACATAACCACGCATCCGGGGAGCAATTTGTCACTTAAGCCAGCCAAACACGCTCCGCTGGTGAACACACTGCGCGCCTTGCTGAAGTGCCAGGAAACAGAGTGTGACAGAAAAAAAAAACTTCCTTATGACTAGGAAACCGACACCACATCCCATTTCATCTAGCGTTGTTCGTTAAGAGGCGCGGTTGTACCACAAATGTTGGGACGTTGCAATACACCCAGGCAATTGTAGCATAGCCAGTCATGAGAGCGTTTCGCTGCAACAGTAAAATTACTACAGCAAGCGCCTACCTGCGCTTGTGCTTAGGGGACCTGAAGATGCTGTATTGCGGTTTGAAAAATATTACCATTGCAGCAAATTATTATGTATGTTGCGCTCTTAATATAATTCGCACATATTCTGGTATGCTTCCATGTCCCTTATGTTACATGGCTTTGACAGTTTCGCCGCCAACTTGTGTCACTGGCGAGTCTGTGGTGTTAGGGTGGAGCATCGTTAGCTGTGTTCAGAGGGCAGCGTTCAAAAACAACAGTTGGACCAAGTTCGCTCATTTAGTATGTAATACTGTGTATTTGCGGTATTTCAATGAAAATTTTTGATACCAACTTGTGCCGCTGTGCATGTGCCATTCTTCAATAAAGCTGTTTGACGCCAACGTGGGCAACCCGCTTTGTGCCACTGGGGGAATCGCCGCATTTAAATAAGCCCCCTCAGCGCCAACCTTTGCCACTAATTATGTGCCTTTCTTTAATGCACCCCTTTTACACCAACTTGCCTCACAGGGGGTGTGCTGCCCTCCATGACAAAACAAAACATTTCACACTTTATCCGGTGCTCGGTGAAGTCAAAGTCGTGTCATTGATGCAAGTATACACTCGAACAATCTTATATGGGAGGAGTAGGCGGGAGGCAGCGGTGCAGCAAGAATTACAGGCTGCAGGGCGCCTAACTTGTCCTATCGCGCACTGCCTGCATGGATGGATTGATGCATGGATGCTCTAAGCGTCTCTTTTGGAACAGGGCTGTCGGTTTTGCTACCAAGCTCTTGTTCCGGTCTCCTCTCTCACAAATTCATCCTGACACGCTGCGCCGTGAAGCGGCACCTCCGCTAGATGGCTTTGCGTGTCATTGGATGGATGAATGGATGGGTGGATGTTATAAGCGTCCCCTTTGGAACGAGGCGGCGGGTTGCGCCACCAAGCTCTTGCTATTATACTGCCTAATGTCCAACCTAGGTTAAACAAGAAAAAAAAAAAAGAAAACACTATGGACTCCCACAACCAAATTTTCTGATGCTATCTTGAGAATTTGCTTTTGTACATCTCCGTATTTTGTCATGTCCCTACTTTTATTCCACCAATCCTCCAATTGCCTCTTACTAATCCCTATTGCGGACACGTTTACTTTTCCACTGCTCTTGCTGAACCCAAGGGCTTCGAGCAGGCCAGAGGTGCCTAAGTGAACCGCTGGGTAGACGTCTCCACATTCTAATAAAACATGCTCCATAGTTTCCCTAGCTTTACCGCAGCAAGCACATTCTTCTTCTTTCTTCTTATATCTCGCTTTATAGGTGCATGTTCTAAGACATCCCGATCTCGCTTCGAAAAGTAATGAGCTTCCCTTTGAGTTATCATGAACTGTTTATTTCCTGATTTCGTTTTTTCCTCTTAAGTAGTTACTCACGACAGGTTTCTTTTCCATTGCCGCCACCCATGAGATTATCTCAGCCTCTCTGACTTTCCGCTTGACGTCCTTTGTTGCTGTGTTGCCCACCCTACATGCCGCATACGTGCTGGTAAGCTTCCTAGTTGTTCTTCCTGCACTGTGAATCAATGTTTTCTTGTACAAATACCTCAACGTTCTCCCAGCCTATTTACTTTCTTCCATATTCTTTAACGGTTATTCATAATCAATTTTACTGCGAGCTTCCTTCACTTCAAAACTAGTCCAGTTCATATCACCCTAAACAGCTTCATTTGTAGTCTTCCCGTGAACGCCCAATGCGAGGCACCCCACTGACCTTTGGTTCCCATCGAGTCCTGATTGTACCCCTGATTTAAAGCAAACCGCATCTCCAAAAGTAAGTCCTGGCATCATTACACCTTTCCACATTCATCGGAGCACGTCGTACCTATTGCGTCCCCGTAGCGCTCTATGCTTCATAATGGCTACATTTCTCTTCCCCTTTACTGTTATTGTTTTTTCCTGTTTTTCCGTATATCTATTGCCTTCGTTTATCCATATACCAAGGTATTTATGTTCTCTTACTCGAGGTATTTCCTAGCCCTGTATTGCCACTGTCTGTTCACTGTCATTAAAACTTCTTTCTGGGCGAGTTGGTGCATACTTGACATGAAAACTGTTTACAGCGCAAACACATGCAACCACAAAGAATAAGAATTGCACACTGAGGTTTGCCTCTTTCTTCCGGTGCAACCTGTGAGTTGGCAGATTTGTTCCTCCACTTCGCGGTTTTGCGCAATAGAGCACATCGCGCTAAGCTTTGGCACGGTAGAACGACATTCCATTTCGGTCTTCTCGACTAAGTTTCTCGCGTCTCTGAACAGGCTCCCACGCGTAACCTGAATGTACTATTTACAGACAAACCGTCTAACACAGCACGGCCACCGCACGTTATTAGACACGATAACCGTGTACTTATCGACCGTTTCAATTTGGATTATCTTTTTTGTATGGTGACGGTTGTCCACACAACGTCGTTGTGCGCACTGCTTGATACAGCTCTTTCATTCTGTGTAAAAGAACTCGTGCGACTGTATTTGGAGCCACCATTTTCAATGTTCCTGCGTCATCCAGCCCCTTCATTTTCTGAGCATTTGATTTTCCTCTCGCCCACTGTCTTGAGATCCATACTAGCACGTACGCAATAACATGTAAATTATTTCTCGCAAATGATTTTACACTGGTAATTTTGACATTTACTGATTGAATTTTGACCAAATATCGGCCACTGTATTCAAATAACTTTGTTTTCAATAACAAATTCTAATAACGAAACGCATTTTATACTGGCAAGCACGGCATCTAAATATTTGTTTCCGCATGTTCAGGCTCCATTAGATGTCGGCCGATCAAATGAACTGAAGTTGTCTTGTTGATATAGCAAAGGCCACTCAAAATGTTAATGCCACCATATCACCTACGCAAAATTTTTAGAGGTTTCCATTGGCCCAAACCGGGCGGTTTTCCCCAGGTCCCAGCAACAAGGAACGCTGCGCGTTACAGAGGATAAAGGTGCTGAGTAACAACAAGCTTGATTTTGATTTCAAGATGTGCGTACGTTACGACACCACCCAGCCTTCTCGCCTGCACAGCGAGAGAGTTTTCACGTCCCTGCTGATGTCATTGCCGTCATAATGATCATTGTCGTCATCAGTCAATGTTTATGTGCAATGAAACACGAAGGCTTCCCTCAGTGATCTCTAATTACCTTTGTTTTGCACTAGCTGACTCTGACTTGCTTCTGCGAATTCTTTTATCTCATCAGCCCACCGAATTTCAAGCCGTCATCAGCTGTGCTCGCCTTCCTTTGGCACACATTCTGTAACTCTGTTGGCCCACGAGTTATCTGCCCTACTTACTACATGGCCTACACAGCTCTATTTTTTTTTTCAATTAGTGTGCATTAGGATATCGGCGCTAGCCGTTTTCTCTCTGATACACATTGCTCTCTTAGCCTCTTGTAACATTAGCGCTAGCACTTTTCGTTCCATCGCTTCTTGCACGATCCTTAACTTGTTCTCGGGTTTCATTGTTAACGTCGAAGTTCCTGTCCCGTACGTTAGCATCGGTAAAATGCAATGATTGTACACCTTTCAAGACATTAGCAAGCTAACACTCAGAATGAGGTAATGTCTGCCGTATGTAATCTAACCCAGCTTTATTATTTTGTAACGTTCATGTTCGGAGTCCCATTTATGTAATTAAGCTAGACAAACGTACCTCTATGCAGTCTCTAGAGGCTGACTCGCGACTATAAACTCTTGTTCCCTTCACAGGGTTATAAACATTATCTGTCTTTTGCATGCTAATCCTCAACCCTACTTTTATACTTTCTCGGTTGAGGTACATAATCTTTTGTTGCAATTCACCCTTAGTGTTGCGGAACAGGACGTTTTCATCCGCAAAGCAAAGGTTGTTGACATGTTCGACGTTGATCGTCACTGCTAAGCCTTCCCAGTCTAATAGCTTGAATACTTATTCTAAGCTTGCAGTGAATCGCACTTCAGATAATATTCAGTGGATTTAATAGCACTGCAGATCCCCAGCGGCAGCCCAGCATTAGCGGATGTGGTGGTTCGATCTGTGGCGCGGCAGAGGGGGCTAAGAATCTCTGATTCCAGACAGGCCGCTACTGGAAGTTGAACCTGGCAACGTTTAGCACGCGAGCCCTCTCAATTGAGGCTAACATATCAGGGCTGTTGGAAGAATTATGAGGCATTGCCTGAGATATTATTCGCCTTAGTAGGTTAGAAGTACTGGTGAGGATTCATCATCATCATTATCATCAGCCTAGTTACGCCCACTGCAGGGCAAAGGCCTCTCCCATACTTCTCCAACTACCCCGGTCATGTACTAATTGTGGCCATGTTGTCCCTGCAAACGTCTTAATGTCACCCGCCCACCTAACTTTCTGTCGCCCCCTACTACGCTTCCCTTCCCTTGGAATCCAGTCCGTAACTCTTAATGACCATCGGTTATCTTCGCTCCTCATTACATGTCCGGCCCATGCCCATTTCTTTTTCTTGATTTCAACTAAGCTGTCATTTACCCATGTTTGTTCCCTCACCGAATCTGCTCTTTTCTTATCCCTTAACGTTACACCTATCATTCTTCTTTCCATAGCTCGTTGCGTCGTCTTCAATTTCAGCAAAATCCTTTTCGTAAGCCGCCAGGTTTCTGCCCCATACGTGAGTACTGGTAAGACACAGCTGTTATAAGCTTTCCTCTTGACGTAGTAGATCTGCGGAAACCCGCAAGGTGGAGAGAAGTAATGAATAAAGGGAAAATCAGACATCCACCCGTTCGTAGCAATTGCTACAAAGGAAACCTTTGTAGGGAAAATCAGACATCCACCCGTTCGTAGCAATTGCTACGAACGGGTGGATGTCTGATTTTCCCTTTATTCATTACTTCTCTCCACCTTGCGGGTTTCCGCGGAACTACTACGTCAAACACTTGCCTTTGCTTCGTGTTGTCGACAAATTCGACTTCGCTCTGCCATCTGCTAGCCGCCTGGTTAGCTCAGATGGTAGAGCGGCTGCCCCGGAAAGGCGGTGGTCCCGGGTTCGAGTCCAGTACCAGGACAAATTTTTCTTCAACTTTGAGGCCTTCCTTTCGGGGAACCCGCTTGGGTTTCCTTTGTAGCAATTGCTACAAACTGGTGGATGTCTGATTTTCCCTTTATTCAAACTTTCCTCTTGAGGGATAGTGGCAACCTGCAGTTCATGATTTGAGAATGTCTGCCAAACGCACACCAGCCCATTTTTATTCTTCTGGTTATTTCAGTCTCATGATCCGGATCCGTGGTAACTACCTGCCCTAAGTAGATGTATTCCCTTACCACTTCCAGTGCCTCGCTACCTATCGTAAACAGCTGTTCTCTTCCGAGACTGTTAAACACTAATTTAGTTTTCGGTAGATTAATTTTCAAACCCACCCTTCTGCTTTGCCTCTCCAGGTCAGTGAGCATGCATTGCAATTGGTCTCCTGAGTTACTAAGCAAGGCAATATCATCAGCGAATCGCAAGTTGCTAAGGTATTCTCCATCAACTTTTATCCCCAATTCTTCCCACTCCAGGTCTCTGAATACCTCCTGTAAACATGCTGTGAATAGCATTGGAGAGATCGTATCTCCCTGTCTGACGCCTTTCTTTATTGGGATTTTGTTGCTTTCTTTGTGGAGGACTACGGTGGCTGTGGAACCGCTATAGATATATTCCAGTATCTTTACATATGGCTCATCTACACCCTGATTCCGTAGTGCCTTCATGACTGCTGAGGATTCGACTGAATCAAATGCTTTTTCGTAATCAATGAAGGCTATATATAAGGGTTGGTTATATTCCGCACATTTCTCTATCACCTGATTGATAGTGTGAATATGGTCTATTGTTGAGTTCTGCCAGTTCTATTCTAGCTGTAGGGTTAGAGGCGTTCATACATTGGCGTTTCTTGATCAGATCTTTCGTCTCCTGCGATAGCTTACTGGTTTCCGGTTTAACGGCATTACCACCGAATTCTATTGCGCACTCCTTAATGATGCCCATAAGACTGTCGTTCATTGCATCAACACTATGGTCCTCTTCCTGGGTTAAAGCCGAATACCTGTTCTGTAGCTTGATCCGGAATTCCTCTAGTTTCCCTCTTACCGCTAACTCATTGATTGGCTTCTTATGTACCAGTTTCTTCCGTTCCCTCCTCAAGTCAAGGCTAATTCGAGTTCTTACCATCCTATGGTCACTGCAGCGCACCTTGCCGAGCACGTCTACATCTTGTATGATGCCAGGGTTCGCGCAGAGTATGAAGTCGATCTCATTTCTAGTCTCACCATTCGGGCTCCTCCACGTCCACTTTCGCCTAACCCGCTTGCAGAAAAAGGTATTCATTATCCGCATATTATTCTGTTCTGCAAACTCTACTAATAACTCTCATCTGCTATTCCTAGAGCCTATGCCATATTCCCCCACTGACTTGTCTCCAGCCTGCTTCTTGCCTACCCTGGCATTGAAGTCGCCCATCAGTATAGTGTATTTTGTTTTGACTTTACCCATCGCCGATTCCACGTCTTCATAAAAGCTTTCGACTTCCTGGTCATCATGGCTGGATGTAGGGGCGTAAATTTGTACTACCTTCAATTTGTACCTCTTATTAAGTTTCACAACAAGACCTGCCACCCTCTAGTTAATGGCGCAGAGGCGGTGTCGTACCCTATGAAGTGCTAACTGAGGGGCGACTGTTGCTAGTTGAAAAGTGAGGATTACGCAGTCCTAACTAACGGCCACCTAGAATCAAGAGTGCTAATTAAGCTACTTGGAGTGTTGGATTTTTGGTTATGATACTTCAGCAAAAACACACGACACAAAGAAATGAAGTGCAGAACACAAACGCTGTATTATGCACTTACTTTCTTTGTCCCTCTTATTTACGCTGAAGTATCGTAGCCGTGAATCTATCGGCCACCTATTCGGCTACAAGTCTCCCAGGTATGACAGAACATGGGCTAGGATTTCGAATTCATAATGAGGTAGCAGACATTAATGAATTCTGGAGCATTGCTGAGAGGGTAGTAGTCGTCGTAATGTAGCTTAGTAGGAAATACAAATTAAAAGTAGTGCAAGCCTTTGCTTAGCTGACCCCTAGTCACGATCCTGAAAAAATAGAACAGTATTATGAAGCTGTCTAATTAGCAATGAGAAAGGTACACAATCAATTTACTCCAGGCATGGAAGACTTTAGTGCAAAAGAAGTGAAACACAAGGCTAGAGAGAAAACATTCGTCAACTACGTCATTGATTCCAGGAATTGCCAGGAGGAGCATTGGTAAGATTCACCGAAGCGAATAAGGTCTGAATAGCGAATGCCTTCCCCAAGAAGCGCAGTAACAGTAAGTGCACTTGGAAAAGGCCTGTTTGAGACAGGAGAAATGAAAGAAATTTCGTGGTGTCTGCCAATTTCACGATAGTGCAGTATGTAGAAGGGTTAGGTAGGTGCAAAAGGCACTGTCAATAGGTGAATAATATATAAAATTACTGTCAATTTGAAGAGACAAGGAAGAAAAAAATGCAGCCGAGATGTAGTATGAGCAAAAGCAGATGAACTGAAGCTGGTGCTCAAAAAAAAAAAAAAAAAAAAACATGCAGCTCTAGATCAGGAAGTCGAACAGATAACATAGAGGTATTGAATGCAACAAGCACTAGGTTGATTTTAGAAGCCGATATTGAAGTGGAAAGTAGGGCACAACGGCAACCAGTAGGCCCGCTCTCCCATGTAACATAGTACTGTATGATGAAACGACAAATCATGAAAGTGTCTAGATCAGATAGAATTCGCTGAACTGCGAAAGCTGGTAAACGAGAAATGTTCGAAATTATAGCGTAGGAAAAATTGGGAAGGCAGTAAAAGAGAGGCGCAGCGGAAAACTAGTGATAAGAAAATTTTGCACCAGACAGGCCAAGATGTATGCAGTGAAAGATAAGCAGGGTAAGGTAATCAGTAATTTTGATGGTGTAGTAAAAGCAGAATAAGAATTCTGTACTGGGCTGTAAGGTGCCCAGAGCATGCACGCTACCTTTATCGAAGTAGTAATGAGTACGATACACAGGCTTCTTCTGTAACTAACGATAAAGTTAGAAGAGTTAGAAGACAGGACTAGATGGCAAACGGTCGGAGATTATGGAACAACAGTCTATTTATTCAAATATGGAGGAGATATGATACTTCAAAAGCTTGCGGCCCTTTATACGCTGGGCCTCACAACTTTAATTGTACCACAGAACTGGAAGAATGCCAACATTATACTAATCCACAAAAAGGGAGACGTTAAAGAATTGAAAAATTATAGGCCCATTACCTTACTTCCAGTATTATATAAAATATTCACCAAGATAATTTCCAATAGAATAAAGGCAACACTTGACTTCACTCAACCAAGAGAACAGGCTGGCTTCAGGAAGGCATACTGTACAATGAATCACACCCATGTTATCAACCAGGTAATTGAGAAATCTTCAGAGTGCAATCAACCTCGCCATATGACTTCCATAGACTACGAAAAGGCATTTTATTCAGTAGAGATACCAGCATTCATAGAAGCATTGCGTAATTAAGGAAAACAGGGGGCATACGTTAATATCTTCGCATATATCTATAGATTCCACAGCTACCTTTGTTCTCCACATGAAAAGCAGAGAATTACCTGTCAGGAAAGACACAAGGCTGCTGAAGTATTTACCACAAAAATTACGGGAAATGAACAAGGAATTATTTTAAAAGAAATATGGAATATGGAAACTGTGCAGGTACTTTTTCCTGCGCAATTAATTTAACCTAACTGCGGCGACCGATCTCTGCGTAGAATAGTAATCCGCCATCTATATACATGTTGCTGACACCAGTCCTACTGCACTTCCTCCCTCGCACCGTACCGGCTTTGGAAATGCGTGTCTCGTGTTTAACAATAATACTAGCTGGAGAGCGGCCACCGTAAATAGGGCTTGTTGGCTTTGCGGGAAAGCCTGCTTACAAAATTTCGCATATAACGTAGTGTTCGCAAGGATACGCAATGTTTGGAAAGCTGCAGAGGATGCATTGAAAGGGCCAGTCCAAATCGTTTCATTTGCGGTAACTGCGCAATGCCAACCAATGTCTGAATCAAGGTAACGTAAAAGTTATTGATTACTTTTTATGAATCCCTCATTTACTTTCGTGTGACAGTACTTAGTAACTTCTTCAATTGCATTTTATTGGAGTAAGTGTAATCCGTATTTTTTTTCTCTAACGTGTACAAGTCTGGGTGAGCTAGCATAAGAGAATGCCGCTGCAGCTCAAGAAGAGCGAAACCTTCACTGCAACGAACATGGCTGCGTCACATTGTTCACCTCAAGTCATGAAGTCCTGCTGCAGACTCCAGTTTGCATACCTGGCTATTGAACCACATTACTTGTGATTTGTTTTCTTATTTTTACATACAAAAACTTTTCTCGATTCTTTCCTGAGGCATCGCCGATGTGGAATTGAGCAGTGCATCCTAATTGTAATGAAGATGTGTCCGCTGCCTGATTGGCGCAGGAGTATCCAAACGATCGTCGCAAGGCGCGCCGCGTAATATTTAGGGTCACGGCTCGTAGCTCCTGCTTTCGCTCACTTACGTTATTCGTGAAGCTTTGTGGCGTGGAGGTCTCTGTAAAGGTTCGTCGAATGTACTAGAAGAGCGAGAATAGCTAACCGTATGCTGGCAACGATATTTGTTAGGTAAATGGGGTACCATTGCCGTTGCGGGTACCAATCAGGCCGACATCAATCGGACGAACAGAGTGCGCAGTCAAATCTACTACAACTTATCTTAACATTGATCTACGAGAAACAGTCCATTGTTATAGAGGCGCGTTATTCAGAATTTATATGGCTACTGGTGCGATATATTGAACAAAATTTATTTGATTCGTCCAAAGGAAAATCAACTGGGTACTTCTACCAAATGTTCACAAGAAAGACTTGATTAATCTAAAGTGCCCATTTTCAGCTTTGCAACGAACGTTCGACGTTTTCTTCGAAAAAAAAAAAAACGAAACGCGTCGAGGCAGTACTTCTTATTGTGCTCGCTTGTGGTTAAACTGTGTGCACCACTCAAATTTCTTTTAAACGACAGTGTTAGTGGTGCTCAGTTTGAATTATGGAAGAAATTCTTCACAAAACAGGCACTTAGGTGCACTTTACATTATCCAATTAAAGACTGAATCTTTTGTATTTATCTTTAGATGTTTAAATTGTTGTGCATTTTAATTAGGGCATATTTTGTGAGTCTTGAATGTCAATAATGTTCGGAAATATTTCCTGACTTTGCTTATGTGCTAGTGCATAATCGTTATTTTGTGTTTGGTTTCATGCTTTCAGTGTGGGGAAAATAACTTGGGCAGCAGGTGTTCTCCAAACTGCGTGTGTCGTGTCTTAAAAGTGGTTGAACCGCCCATATACTTATGTTTTGAGGAAGGCAAACCACTTCCGCTTGGATTCAAGGAATTCTGACGCACACTTTCCTGTGGCTGTGTTCAATAGCTGTATTTCCATTAAAACAAAGGTGAAGCTGAAATAAAACGTTCGTCTATTTTGGATGGCTGTTGAATTGTATACAAATGTATGAAATCGACTGGTGGGGCTGATACAGTGCTTCGTCATTGCTACAGAGGATTCTTAGATAAGAAGCAGTACAGAGTAGTATTCCTAATCTATAACGGCCATGACGGGCAATACTGATAAATTCTACAGCATTACAGCAGTAGTATTAAATATAAATACCAGGTATGGAAAAAACGCAGTGCAAGCCTACGCTCCAAACTTCTGTCACAATGATGAAGAAATAGAACAGATTTAAGAAGACATTGAAATAGGGATAAGAAAACTGCAAGCTCAGTATATTGTCATCATGGGCAGCTTCAATGCAAAAGTGGGGAAAAGGCAGGTTGGTGAACAACCAATTGACAACTACCGCATCGATTCTAGTAACACTAGAGAAGGGATATTGCTAGAATTCGCGGAGAGAAACAAGCTCCCAATAATGCAGGCTTCATGGGGAATCATATTATAAAAGTGGACCTCGAAAAGCCCAGTAGAGAAACAAGAAATGAGGTACATTTCGTACTTTCTCTAACAGATTCGATAACGGGGCTAGTTGGCTTGCTTGCATCTTCACACTGTAAAAACGCACAAAGACGAGAACGAAGAAAGTGAACGGCACGGGGTGCTTTCTCACAACTGAAAGATTGCGCGCTTTTACAGTTTAAAGCACAAGATCCACCTGAGGGACTCAACAAGCTGCTTTGAACACCACCGCCCGGAAGACCAGCCACATGTTCGTTGCGACTTCTGCCGCTACGCTTTAGAGAGTTTCTAAAGGCGGCCCTATGGCTACAATGGGATTTGAACTTGAATATGCGGCCCATTCTCCCCCCATCGCGGAAAACCACCTGTGCGTTACGAACCACGAAAGCGCACCTGGCCTCCTTACGGAGCGCGAGCTATTCATTCCTTCATTATTTTCATTTATTTGTCATTCGCACATTATTTTTTTCACAAAATAAATGTTGGACCGGTAGCCAGAGGTTAGTTTGGACCCATAGTCAATACAAAAATACTAGCAGCTGCAAAATTTAGTACATATACACTTCCTAGTGATGAAAATTAGAGCAATTAGGTGACCTTACGCATCAAGACAAACAAAAAAACACTATATTACACTTGCAAGTAGGATACACGCAAAAAACAGCTGATGTGCATGTGTGTTTAGAGTTGTTCATGCAGATGCTATAAGATATTGTGAAGTATACTGAAAAAATGGATCACGTAATGATAGAGTGGTACAGCTTTTTAAATAAAATAAAAAATAATTTTTTTTCTATTTTTACCTAATGAGGTACTGAATTGCATAATCTGGCACCATGAAAGGCAATTAGTCGTACCCCACACTTGTTACGAGGGACTGGTAAGTTAATGTTCACATTGGTTGCCTTCCTTGTATTTCGATTATGCCTAATGAACAAGCCTACGGGCAATTACTGATTTCTATGTATAATCTTATTAAGAAGAATCGCAACTTTCATTTCCGATACAGGAGAAATAGTAATTTGCCGACAGGATTCAAATGATGGCGATATTACCATGGATGCTTGGGTAATTTACAATGCGCAAGGCCGTTTTTAGTAAACGAATAACGCGATCTATGCAGGTTTTATATGTACCAGCCTATGATTCCCAGCGGTATTTGATGTAACAATGAAAAAAAGATAAGCGTACAATCTTAAGTGTGTAAAGATAAAAAAAACGCGTTCTACATTTAAGTAATACAGAGCAAGCACAAGCTAATTTCGCGCATACACTGGATATATGAAGTCTCCAGTTTAGATCGCAATCTAATGCACTCCTAAGTATTTTGGGGTGCCTAACTGTTCTATAGTACAACCTAAGTTGAAATATCCTATTAATAATATTGCCGCGCCAGTACTCCCATGACGAAGACGACAACGCGAGTAGGCACGAGCGTTTTTGTCAAGGCGCAGTCACGAAGAAGCCGCAGTTGCGCTCGGTTCTAAAAGGGCGACCCGCCACTGTGCCTTCTGAATAGCGCTCTACGACCCTCGTTTCTGACGTTGTGACACTGGTGGAGGTGCTGAAGCCTGCAACCGCATGCGGGCGACCCCTGTTCAGAGGCGTACACCCCGTTCCGAATCTCCACCTCTCATAACGACTCCAGTGCACCATTTCAGTCGGGGCCTGCTCAGCCTGAGCCCGGAGTTCCCTCCCGTTGCGACTCTCACCGACATGGCTACATCTTCGGCGCTTCTCCCTCCTTCACAAATGGCGCCTGGCCTTTCCCAGGTGACTCTTGAACACCCTCGCGTCCCCTACATCTTCCACGGCGATGCTTTTAAAGAAGTTGAGAACTGGCTTGACCAGTACGAACTTGTCGCTCTAGTAAATCGCTGGAACGACCAACAAAAGCTCGGCAATGCTTATTTCGCGCTTGAAAACAGCGCTCGTACGTGGTACGCGACCAGAGAAGCGAGCTTCCAAACGTGGGGCGATTTTCGTCGTCACCTCCTCGATACATTCTCGAGCTCGAACCTGCGCGATTGCACTCAACAACTTTTGGAGGCTTGGGTACAGCAAACCCAACGAAGCCGTTGCCATGAAAGATATGGCCCGTCTGTTTCTCCGAGCTGACCCCGACACGATCCGAGGCAAAGTAGGTGCGTCACCTCATGCGGGAAATTAAGGAACCTCAGTTTGCCGGTCTTGTCCGAAACCCGCCAATGACGGTCGACAAATTCATCACGGAAGCGACTGTCTTTGAGCAGGCGCTTCAGCAACGTTGCCGCCACTTAGACCGCCAGCCAAACAACACCAACAGCTCCGCAGCTTAAATTGTTGGCCACCCTCCGTACGGGGAATGATTAGTGACATCCTTCATGAAGAGCTGCGAGCCCTCGGAATTCTTTCGATGGAGTCGCCAGTCGTTTTTTTTTTTTTGCCGAGGTCGCGCGCCAGAAGTTGCGGCAAGCCTTTTCCTCACCAGCCCCATGTCCAGGAGCATGTCCGCCATGCTATGCCAACATGGTTCGACGTCCTCCCCCTTCGCCTCTGGTAGCACCATTTCAGCCACGGCCCACTCCCGTGCCGTGGTGGCAACGGGAGGCTGTGAGACGACCTTCAGCTCGCGGTACCGACTTGTGGCACGCGGCCAACCGTCGACCAGTCTGCTTCCCTTGCGGCGATTGAGGCCACATTGCCCGCTACTGCCCCCATGCAGACGTTGGAGCCGGTCCCTTTCCGCCTGCCGCTCCCGTTCACTTCACCGACCGTCGCGCCTCGCGAAGTGATCAGCTGTCGACTAGCCAGGCAGCTTCACCATGTCATCGCAAGCAGCCCCCGTCACCTGTACGTTACACTTTCCGAAAACGTCAGTTTGACCACTGACGTCGGCAGGGATGGTGGCTGCCCTAGTCCGGGACGGTGAAACTAACAGCAGCGACCTCCGGGAGAAAGGTCGCCCTGTGTCGAGACGCCTAAAATACCCCCCACGCTCTCCACAAAAACGACCTGACGACGACTACTACTCAGGCTGACGAAGACGATATAACGACGACGAATACTCACGCCGACGACGTTGCCCGTGCCAATCTCAGCATTCTGGTGGATGGACATCACGTCACCGTACTTGTTGAAACTGGTGCAGACTTCTCGGTTATGGGTCAACAGCTGGCCGACCGCATGAGGAAAGTGAAGATGCCATGGACAGGGCCCCTCATGAGAAGTGCCGGGAGAATCCAAATCGGTAATTCCAGCTTCGTTGCCACTTTCGTCATTCTCCCCGACTGCTGCAAGGACCTCGTCTTGGGGATGCATTTTCATTGAGATCATGGCACATTCATAAACATTCCGGAACGTATGGTTACATTTTCTGCCAGCCCATACGGCGACACGATGAATTACGGGCAACATGAGCGTTTGCGAATCGCCGACGATGTGACCATTCAGCCGCATTCCTGCCGTCTTGTAGGAAGCCCTACCACGCAGCTGTGATCGCGGATCAAATTGTTGCGATATTGCTCACGCAAGGCGTTTCCATTGCTAGAGGTGTAATCGACTTGACTCACGGGCATGCGGAAGTTCTTCTAACGAACTTCAGGAACGAACGCCGTCACATTTATAAGGGTACCGCAATTGCGTACTGCGACGACATCAGCCAAGTTACAGATCATGTCGCTTTACAAGCAACAACTGTCCTGCCCTCGACTCCTTTGTCTGTCGACTACAGCTTCACCCTGTCACCTTCCGAGCGATAGCGCCTATTGGAGCTGACACACCAGTTCGAAGATTGCTTTTCGACTTTGTCAAAGGTCGCACACACATCACTGACCAAATACCGTATCATCACGGATGATACTACCCGGCCGATTCGACAAATCCCAACCGTGTAGTTCCAAAGGAACGCGATGAGATTGAAAAGCAAGTGGAGAAGCTGCTCGAAGATGACGTGATACAGCATTGAAAAAGTCCCTGGGCGTCACCCGTGGTCTTAGTCAAAAAGAAAGACGGTAGTTTGCGATTCTGCATCGATTACCACAAATTAAAGCAGGTCACAAAGAAAGACGTCTATCCGCTGCCACGCATCGACGATTCGCTTGACAGGCTGCGACATGCACGCCATTTTTCATCAATGGACCTACGAAGTGGGTATTGTCAGATCGAGGTCGATGAGAGAGATCGCGAAAGAACTGCCTTCGTGACCCCCGACTGCCTCTACGAATTTAGGGTCCTTCCTTTCGGTTTGTGCTCAGCACCTGCCACTTTTCAGCATCTAATGTAGAGGGTGCTTTTCGGCCTGAGACTTCTCAGACTCAGTGGGACAAGCCAAGGGAAAACAACCGCTTATCATCCCCAGACAAACGGATTAACCGAGCGTCTTAATACCACCCTTGCAGACATGCTATGCATGTATGTCGACATAGAACGTACGAACTGGGATTAGATTTTGCCTACAATTACATTCGCCTATAAAACCACTAAACAGGAAACTACTGGAATGACACCGTTCAGCTTGGTCCGTGGTCGCGAGCCACGACAACGCTGGATACCATGCTGCCGCACGAGTTTGACGACCTACCTACAGACGTTCCCGAATTTACTCAGCACGCGGAAGAAGCCAAAGAGCTTGCCCGCGTACGTATCTACATTCAGCAAGACCAAGATTCAAAGCGGTTCGATCTTCAACGCAGGTCCGTTTTCTACACCGCCGGCGACAAAGCATGGGTCTGGATACTCATATGCTGTCGTTGAAACTCCGAAAAACTCATACGACGGTACTTTGGGCCGTACAGAGTGATCTGCCGCCTGAGCGACGTGAATTACGAGATCGTCCCCGACAGTCAATAGCTCCAGTCGCAGCAAGCACTTACCCGAAGTGGTAAGGTACGGATGAAGCCTTACCTGTCGACCTAACTTTTGCTTTCTTTTGTTCTCGTTTGTGTGTGTGTGTGTGTGTGTGTGTGTGTTTGTGTGTGTGTGTCATTGTCCCATTGTCCCGATTATTTTGCGTATCGGCACGATGCTTCATTTGGAGGGGCGCTAATGCCACGCCAGATCTCCGATGAGGACGATGACAACGCATATAGGCATGAGGCTTTTTGCCAAGGCGCAGTGCAGACGAAGTCGCAGTTGCGCTCGGTTTTAAGAAGGCGACCCGCCGCTGCACCGCCTGAATGGCGCTCGACGACCCCCGTTTCTCACGTTGCGACAATGTTAATGGAAACTTTCAGGTCCTGGATGTCCCTCAAAGACTGTTTGCTGTCATCAGCTAAGCCTTTATTATCCAATCTGATGCTTGTGATACTTTCTAGGTTAGACGTCATGTCAAGCAAGGCTTTGGCGAGTTCCGTTACGGTACCCGATGGTTCTTCCGCAAGAGCCTGTCCAAGTTATTTCAGTGGTTCTTCACCCATAGCAGATTTCATACAACAAAAGAGCGATCCAAGAGCTTTAACTTGAGATAAACGGTAAAACGCCTACGTACTTAGAAGTATGCAGGGGAGGGAGTTACTTACATGGCTGATGTTAGCAGCTGCCTGTATCTCTTTGAAATGATGTTCGCTCAGTGCAAGAAGGTGTTTCATAGCAGAAACCAGATGCGCCGATTGTCAGAAAAGCCGCTGGGCGCAGCCGATAGAGCCTTCGAAAATTACTACTTCCGTCATGCAACCGCTCGAAACCCGCTTTCGAAGCAGTCTTTTGGAGATATGTACACAGCTGCGGCATCCTAAGAAGATTCAGTCTGCACGGCGACGCTTGGTCAGTGTCGATTCGTTCGGTGGCGAATGGAAAACGCAGCCTGCAAAGGTACAGAGGTGTGCGTTTAGTACATCGCTGATGCTGGAAGCTGCCTGGATCGCTCTGAAATGATGAAACTTTGTAAATATTTCTATAGTCTGTGTGTGTGTGACTGTATGAGCTGTGATGAGAGAGAACATCCAGTCTAACATCTCCAGATGATCACTATAGTTGTCTCTGTGTTTTCCCGCCTTCCTTTGTCACTGAGTCCTCCATCTTCCAATGGGAAGCACAGTGGGCTCCTGTACTGATGCAAACGGTTGGAAACCACTCATCTGCTCAACTTGGGTCACTGAGTACGTGGTAACGTGCACATACATGGTGGTTTTCAGCATACCGAATTCACGCCGGCATGGGTCACTGCATTTGCGGGACTGGGTAGGCACTGCGGCTATAAGAAACCCTTTGTGATCGGCTTGGAACACTGAGCACGCGCCACTCGGTTTTTGCGGTTTCTCAATGAACCTTGTGTGTTCGTTCGCACCACACAACCTGTTTGGTGCCAACGTGGTCACTGGATGTGTGCCACTGGCAATGTGCGGCTCTACAAGGACAGAAATTATGCCTTAAATTCCTCCGCTGATGCGCGCAGTCGAACCGACGTCCCAAGGGTTCCTCAAGAACAGCCAGCAAGTCGATGCTCGAGCGATCTGCGGCACAAATGCACTGCCTATGTACCACTTTTCAATGAATAGTTTTTTTTAACCAACCCTTTAGCGACCTGCACTATTAATACACTGGACATTTGCTGCTGTTCAGTGAGCCTATCGCAGACTTGGGTTACTGAGTAAACTCCAACGAGTGCGTGAGAAGCGACGCAGCAATTGGCGTCACGCTTCTTGTTTCGGAGGCCATGCAGGGATTTCTTGACAGTGTCAATGGATGGCGTACGGTGTTCAAAATGACGCGCGAGGGAGGAGCCCGATTGCCGCATGCGGCGTTTCTCAGCGTTCCCAGGCCACGTGCAGTCCTCGCGGCCGCAGCACTAGACGGCATCGAGTCCTGTTGGAGAAGCCCGAAATAGGAGTCGCGCTGGTGCAATTCACGCCTCATATCTAACTCGTTTCGCGGCTCCACTAACATGCATATCGACATTCATTCAGTTTTAAATGCATCAGCGTCGAACGTCATCGTGAGCTGTCATCGTGATTTTTTTCCCACCCGTTACCCCGTGCCTCCATACCCCACACTTACACATAAGCCTGTTTAGCGCTGTGACTGAAGTGCTCAGCAAGATATATACTGCTTTGCAAAATTGGCTGCATGGGCAGGCAAAGTAAATTGCAGTGGGGTAGGTATTGTCGCTCTTGTCTCCCTCCATCACAGCCGCTAGACGAATGCGGATGGGCTCGGTCCTGTTGGTGGAGAGTTAGGCTCTTATATTTACCCTTTCGCCGTGCCCTTTTGTTCTGTGCAGACATGGCATACCGACTGCGAGAAGAGAATGCTTGTGACATCAACGCGATAGCGTCAAGGGCCACATGTCGCATTAAATCCTAAGTAGGCATCCCGCATCCAGCGTCGACTTTCGTTTAGGCAAAAATCATTCCGTAGAAAACTTACCCAATTACGCTTACGCAACCACGCAGGCCCTCCGTTTTGCGCAAAGAAGTTACTAACTAATTGAATTTGTCAAACAAAACACGTCAGGAAAATCGTCAAGTACGACTTAAAAACAAGAAAGAGACATAATGGCGCCGGATTGTAATTTTAATGTAGAAAACATAATTCAGTTACGTGAAAAGTCAAACACAAACCCTTTTCCAGCGTTTCTACCACTCATATGCCAGCCATGACGTCCGAGAATTGCACGTACCGGAGCGCGCAAAACCGCCTAGTTGCTTGCAACACCTCCACATGACGCCGGCCTCCAATTTATGATAACTCAAAAGGAAGCTTACTACATTTCGAAGCCTGATCAGGATACGTTAGAACACGCACTTATAAAGCGAGATATAAGAAGAAAGAAGAAGCATGTGCATGCTGCAGTAAAACTATTCAAACGATGGAGTATGTTTTATTGGAACGTAAAGTTATCTCCACTATGGTCGATTTAAGAATCAGTGGCCTCCTTGAAGCCCTTGGGTTCAGCGAGAGCAAGGGAAAGTAAACATGTCCGCAATAGAGATTAGTAGACCCGCCGTGGTTTTTCAGTGGCTATTGTGTTGGGCTGCTGAGCACGAAGTTGCGGGATCCAATCCCGGCCACGGCGGCTGCATTTCGATGGAGGCGAAATGCGAAAACACCCGTGTACTTGGATTGAAGTGCACGTTCAGGAACCCCAGGTGGTCAAAATTTCCTGAGTCCTCCCCTACGGCGTGCCTCATAATCAGAAAGTGGTATTGGACCGTAAAACACCATAATAAATTAGATATTAGTAAGAGGCGATTGGAAGATTGGTGGAGGAAAAGTAGGGAAACGAGAAACAACGGAGGCCTTCGAAAACAAAGTTCACAATATGTGTTCAGAAACTTTGGTTATGGCAATTCATCGTAGGTTATTCTTGACATTCTTTTTAACATATTGCTACGGCATGAGCCGGGCGAGAAGAGAAAGAAGAGGTTAGCTGGTGTAGCCTCGGGACGCCATCTTGATTGACTTCACCATCAATCTCGTCCCTTAAATAAAGCCGGTTTAACGTTAACCGTAACAGTTTTGTGGTGGAGGTGCTGGGTACTTCGACCAAGACGACGGAGCTGCTGCAGCAAGTGCCACGCCGGAGCTGACCCCTCGCTCGACTGCCTCCATCACCGCTTGAGATCGCGGTGTCCCACAGCGGCGACCAACAGCCTTCTCTGGCCGCTCCAGTGCGAACAACCGGCGCCTGGATGCATCAGATGGAGCCCCGCCCTTTCTCACGAAAATTCGGTGAGGACGTGGAGGAATGGCTCACCCACTACAAGCGTGTGAGCAAGTACAACGGCTGGAACTCCACGGCTCAGCTCGACAATGTGGTTCTGTTCCTCACAGACACTGCGCTAGTATGGTTCGAGAACCATGAAGATACCTGCACAACGTGGGACAGCTTCGTTACTCACCTCACAGAGCGCTTCGGCGATTCCACCACGAAAAGGAAGCGGGCGAAGTAGACATTGCTTCAGCGCGCTCAAGTACCAGGTGAGACCTGTACTACGTACATAGAGGCAATCCTGAAGCTTTGCAGAACGGTCAATCCTCGAATGTCCGAAGAGGACAAGGTTGGACACCTTCTCAATGGCATAGCCGAGGTTGTTTATAATTATTTAATCGGAAAGGAGTCTGGCCTCGGTCGCCGACCTCATCAAGCATTGCCGCACATTTGAGGCCTTGAAGCAGCGCCGTATCACGCCAAAGCTCGGCAGGTTAGCAAATGTCACAACGGTGGCAAGCGTTGACGAAAGCTACAACTACGGTTTTCAATTTGACCTTGCGGCAACTATAAGGCAAATTGTCCGCGAAGAACTTGAACGACACACCAAAGGGGCGGATGTCGAACAGCTTGGTTGCGCTTTAAACCAACCTCAAGAACATGCATCTGCTGTGTCTGCATTGTCTGCTATTGCAGGCATTGCAGACTGTCGAGTCGATCAGCTGCGACAGCACCGACGTACCTTTCCCAACGACATGACGCACGATCAACGAACTCGTTGAGCTACCACCACGAATCGGGATTCGGAAGATCGCGTTTATTATTCGCAGCGTCCCAGGGTTGACCCCCAGGCTTACAACGTCGGTCGCGCATCGCCTGTTTGTTACAGCTGTGGCGCCTTAGGACATATTGCTCATTTTTGTCGCCGGCGCCGACAGACAACAACATATGGCCCACCACCAACTTGGCTGAATTTTGAACGTGACAGTTATAACGACCGCTGGCCGACAGACCCTGATACTGCCAACACCACAGGCGCGCCACCCCGGAATACCTTGCGTCAATATAGTAGAAGGAGTGGCTCGCCAGCTTCAGACCGCAGCCTGACGCCGCCAACCAGTCGCCAACGCCGTTCACCGTCACCACGGCGACGTGCTACGTCTCCACCGCCGTCGGGAAACTAGCCGGCGCGGCCGATGGAGGTAAGGTCGCCGGACAGTCTGCGTCTCTGCGAAATACTCCTCTGCCTATTACTATGGTGAAGAACAAAGTGCGTGTGTTAATTTATAGTATACCTGCAACAGCATTAGTGGATACTGGTGCTACCGTTTCCGTCATGAGTGTGACTTTCAAAGAGAGGCTGGGTCGGAAAGTTATGTTCCCGTGGAATGATGGTGTGACGTTTCGTGGTGTCTGTGGAGAGTGCCTAGTCCCCCTTGGTATTTGTGTTGCAAGTGTTGTATTCGGAGGAGAAGATCTTAAAACAGAATTTTTCGTACTACCGCGGTGTACTCATGATGTGATTCTCGGGATTGACTTTCTTCAGGATTGTGGTGCATCCGTTAACTGTGGCACAGGCGAAATTACTTTGAATAGCGCGCTTCTCGCCACCCTTGTCGACACATCCTTACCAGTGAAAAACTATTGTGTTATTTCGAATGATTTGCTGCTACCGCCTTGGTCGCCGTCACGTATCCCGGTCAATTTCGCTGCTGCCGACCTTCCATCGTTTGACGCGCAAGTCCAGCCACTTACGTCGAGCTGCGCAAAAGATGTACTTGTACCACGCTCCACGAACCAGTTGTGTTTAGCCGCCGAATAAGTGAGGTGGCATAGCACGAATATGTGGATACACCGGAACACATTGTCCCTCCGTGATTTCGCGGTACCTGTTTGCGATTCTTCGGATCAGACCGAGGGAGCTTTCGATGCGTTTGAGGGCGGCGCCATTGGCCTTCTTAGACTCGATAAACATAGATAAACTGTACTTTTTGTCGTAGTTTCTTACCTCATATCACGTTGCATCAATCTTATTGCTATTCTCTATTATCAAGTGGATAATTGCTTCAACACCTAGACCCGTGTCGGCGGGTAAATAGGCTGGGCTCCCAGTAGCACAAAGAGCCGTTTCTATTCCAGAAGCGGTATATCGGACCGGTTATGACGAGCTACCACCGCGCCAAGGCAGCACTTCCATCTTCCTGGAAAACCTCGGTACCAACTTATGTACTGTTTCATGTCACGAGCAGCTCGATCAGCTAGTCCATTAGCTGCTGGGTGATATGGCGAGGGGCAACTGAGTACAACTCCATGCCACTCCAAGTAAAATATCAATTTTGTCGCAGCGCAGTTACCGCTCCTCGCAGTTGATACTTCTCCGTGCAATTATGGCACTCCTCACATAAATTTAACAGTCCATTATTAAGTCGCGGGAAAATTTAAGTTATTCTCATTTTGAGGGCGCCTGGTCGGACGGGCTGGCGAACGGGCCGATAGACGGAAGGGCAAGCGGGCGGGCGGGCGCACGGACGGACAGACGGACATTCTCAAACACCGGAAGTAGGTAAAGAATTCTAATCGCAATGAAACAAGATGCAATAAAAATCAATCGTTAGCTTTATACAAAACGAATTGAGCAGGCGATGAATATCGGACATTACTGGGTAAAAGCTTCCACTGTTCTATAGTGCACAACTATATAACACAACTATAGTGCACAACTATATAACACAACTGGCTAAGGCTACGCTGTCTACTCTCGCTGGCCCTGCGCTTCGAGACAGAACGGGACGCGCGGCGACCAGCGGGGCCGGCAGGTGTTGCGGTTGCTGACATCAGCGATGGAAATTCCTCAGCTCTGAGAGACGCTCGCTGTTGCTGCTGCGCTTGTTGTTCAGCCATCTTGCGCTCCCATTGCCTCTTTGTAACTACGTATGGGACCTTGTACCTATTCTTGCAAACCTTGTCACCGGTCAGATGTGGCCCTCCGCACAATCTGCAAGTGGGGGTACATTTATGGTCTACCTTGGGATCAACGGCCCCGCAAGCAAAGCAAGCCCTCACGTGAGGGTTTGGACAAACGTCGCGGCGGTGGCCCACCTTTCCGCACTGCTTACATACATCGAATTGCTTTCGATACAGGCTGCACTTGGTGAGAACGGGACCATAGCACACGTAATTCGGGACATTCAGGCCCTTGAAAGCCACGATGACTGTGGTCGAGCTACCAATTCTCTTCGCGCCAAGTACCAATGGATTTCTCGAGTTAACAATGTTCCGGTCGATTGCGGCCGTGGGGTTTTCTATTGGGATACCTCTAATAATGCCTTTAACGGTGCCATATGGCGCGGTTCGACATGCGCCAACCACGTGTTCCTTGCCACCAATGCAGATCGATTTTATCTCGGCGTAACGTGAAGCACGTATATCGTCGGGGGTACTCACCACCATGATGTTTTGTTGCAAGTTGGGGCAGAAGGTGCCCGCTGCTTCGTCCTCCCTTGATACGTTCGCCGCCGTCATGATGGCCGATGCCACGGTGGCGGTCTGAGTCCTCGCGATGTTAAGGCCTCCCCGAGGCCGCACTATCACCTTGGTCTCCTCCCTCGGTAGAGCGTCCGGCATCTTTGCTGCCCTCGTCACCGAAGCTTTCACGTTCCTGGCAAAGTTCTTCGTCGTAGGTCTTCACTGGCGAGCGGCAATCCCCACGCCGGCCAAGGTCTTTATACGCCGGCCTACGTGCGACCAGTCTGCATCGTCGTTGAATTACTCGGGAGAAATTTCTTCCCCTTGAACTTCAACACACATTTGGCTAACGCCGGAATTCGCCGGGTCCCGAACAATGGACGTCTCCATCTCGGTCGACATGTTTGTACAGCCGCCGCCCGAAGACGACGGCCTTTCCTCGCAGAGGTTAGGCCTGGCTATGGGCAGTTCCAAGCTGTTCGATCAGGCTTAGTGGAACGGCGCCGGCCTCCACAGAAAGTCCCGGGAAATTGGCGAAAAATCGTACCTTTTGGTAGCCACCGGTACCAGTTGATGACCCGCAATCTCACGGACACGAATAATAGTTATACCGCGGTAAAAAATAATTCGCACTGCAAAATTGGTCATAAAATCCGGTGCCGATGCGAGCACGTTAGCTCATACCATGGCGCATACCCCTGCCCCCTAATCAGAAGAGTCTTCAACCTTGCCCCCAGCCTTCCCGTCCGAACGCACGCAGAAGACGTCCTCAAGTTGGGAATCCACAACACTTTCGCAGAAATTACTGAAGCCCAAGAGCTTTCTCAGTTTGTCAGACTGTCTTGTACCCCAGTCGGCCGAGCCGTACTTGGCATGCTGGGACGTAACCCCACGTTCGTCGGTCCCAACGCTCTGAAGCGGCCCAGGCACGTCAGATCCAAGATATTCATACAACGGACGCCATGCAATAAGCATCAGACCTACAACGAAGGTCGAAGACGAGCCAGGGGTAAAGCTCTGCTCGCCAGTGCCCGCTTGGACAACGATCGAGCATGCTTCATAGACGCTGCTTCGTAAGCTCAAGAAGAAGCCTTCTCCTCTGTGGTCATCGACTGCGATTACAAAGTCCTCAGCTGCGCTACGATCCGCACTTCTAGTTTCAACGTTACAGAGCAGATTGCAATTGCTCTTGCATTGACAGACGGTGTACATGACACAATTTATTCAGACTCCAAGGCCGCTATCAGGGCCTTTCAGATGAGAATGGTGGCTGTAAGGCCCTACGTATTATCAAATAAGCTAAAGACATCAAACATCACTCATTGGCCTGTTTCCCTGCGCACCTTCAAACCATTGAGGGTGCCTCGCTCAAGCCCAACGATGAGGCGCACTTGGCTGCACGAGGTTTGACTGACCGTGCGCCGGGTAACGCGTCCTCTCCTCGGTGACCCAAGCCTATCTGCTCGTACAACGACATCTGCAAGCATAATTATCTCTCAAGAAGACTCCTGTCTTTGTCGCACTCCTCTCTGTGCGGGGCCCAGGCAGTCTCAGACTTCTACGAACAGGCACTTACCCGAGGTGTGGTGGTTATGCGGATTTCGGACATGTCCTGTGGAGCTGCGCCTCTGCCGGTCGCCCTTTCACCCAAGAGGAAATAATGCGGCTTATTAAATCCCAGGACCATACCTCTCAAATCCGGGTAGTTCAGAGGGCCCGCGATGGGCCGTCAGGTTCCACCTTATGGTCCCTGAGTGGGCCTATACGTTGAGTATACTCGCGTCTATTGGGGGCCGAATAAAATTGTTTCACTGACTCACTCACATCATTTAGTATTAAATACTTATTCCTTTTTGATTTACCAACCATATAATTATTGCATAAATCTCTAAACGCGATAAAGCGTCCAAGATTGCAAAAGAAAAAAGTGCAGCTTTTCATTCCGTGTCGTGGAGGAAGAAGGGTACCGCGTGAGAACGATGAAAAACGACGACTGCTGGAGAAACTTGCCTGTTAGTTAAAAAGACCTGATAAGCTTCTTCATCGAGTGAAATCATCCAAACGACAAATTGAGTGAAGTTTCAGAGTGGGACTGCGGCCCTGCCTGTTCACCCATGCGCACTTGAGCTCCGCACCATAGCTGCGGCGCTAGCGCCCCATCACGTGTTTTTATGCGAGAGAATTTAGATGTCCTATACTTAGGAAAAGTCGGGGTTGTCCGCGACGAGTTGTACCAAAATGAATGGTACGTCATCAGCCTGTTGTATTACGTCAGTGGTAGCAACGAAGATAGTAAATTGTATAACAACGTAATTAGTAGCAAGTAGGTGTAAGTAATGTAGATGAAAGTTAAATATTTCGAAGTAAACTGAAATAAAGTTATAACCAGCTAAAGTAGGCTGACATAATGTGTAATAAACGAAAGTAGGATGAAGTAAGGCGAATGAAAAAAGCTGAATAATGTGGCTTAAGGCTGGTACAAATTATAGCAAGGTGGATTGAGACCGATTAAGCTGGATTAAGGTTAATTAAATTGCATTTGAGTGCTGCAAAATACAATAGGCTGGATTAAGGTGGATAAAATAGATTATATGATGCATTTTATGTGTTTATATTTAGATGTTAGAGTGGGCTGGGGTGCGTTTGTCAGGCTTTCTGAGTTCATGAACAGCAGGTTGTCATTATCCCTCAAAATGAAAGTGTATAACAGTTGTGTCTTACCAATACTCACGTACGGACAGAAACCTAGAGGCTAACGAAAAGGGTTCTACTCAAATTGAGGACGAAGCAACAAGCTATGGAAAGAAGAATAATGGGTGTAACAGTAAGGGATAAGAAAAGAGCAGATTGGGTGAGGGAACAAACGCGAGTTAATGACATCTTAGTTGAAATCAAGAAAAAAAATTGGCTTGGGCAGGATATGTAATGAGGAGGGAAGATAACGGATGGTCATTAAGGGTTACGGACTGGATTCCAACGGAAGGGAAGTGTAGCAGGGGGCGGCAGAAAGTTAGTTGGGCGGATGAGACTAAGAAGTTTGCAGGGAGAACATGACCCCAATTAGTACATGACCAGGGTAATTGGAGAAGTACGGGAAAGGCCTTTGCCTTGCAATGGGCGTAACCAAGCTGATGATGATGATGATGACTTATATGTTTATATGTATATATGGATTATATGATTGACAGTTTGCTACGTGTTGCCTCGTATTGTGCAACGCTGGAGCCCAGGGAGACGGCAAAAGATGTGAAGATGTTGGGGCCGGGATATAATTTGAATGTTTCAGCATCTGTGGTTGGCCAGTGAATTCCGTGGACGAGTGAAAGAGGGAAATAAACGGCATAAAAATGGATAGCACTGCTGTGAGAGAAGAAATGGAGGCTCGGATATGCAAATTTAAGACTTTAGCATGTAGTGTGCTCCGAAAGTTCGTTTTTGTAAAACTCGATTGTGTACATTTGAACATGAATCTTCTGCTCATCTCTTAAACATCGTTTAGGACCGTTCTTTCTCGCGGCACCTGGCACGGCACAGACCATGGAACCTTCATGGCCGCATGGAAGCCCGAGTTCACAACACCATGAACATAGACACGTGATCGCCGGTATACGTCATATCGCTGCAAGTTTACGACAGACACTGCGCACAGTAGCCACCTTTGAAGGTGCCACGAATAAAATTGTCGTGTTGCGCAGAAAAATTGTCCATGCTGTGTGAAATCGAACTGTCCGCGCGCTACAAAAAAGTGTCCGTCTAGTGCACGCTAATTGTGCTTGACTGTACAGGACCAAGTCTGTGGATGTGACCTGACAACTGCGCTCGGCAAGAGGAGCGTTTCAGTTGGACAGCTCACAGCGCCGCATTTGCAGCTGATAACAGGCCAACCAAGCAGACGGGGAACAGGCTGCTCGTTGGTTATGAGACCTGGGTCTCATCAAAAGTCCTCCCGAAAGCCTGAAGCTCAAGGAGAAGGCGACAGCGAAATTCTGTAAGGCTAGATCCCTTCTTTACGCCCTCCGCAATAAGGTCTCACGCGAAATTGATCGGTTGATGGAAACTGGAATCTGATCACCGGTACAACGTGCAGAGTGGTGTACGCTTGTCGTAATGGTATTAAAAAAGATGGTACTATATGAATATGCGAAGAATTTACAATCACGCTCAACCGGGCATGTGATGTAGAGCATTGTCCAGTTCCGGTAATCGAGAACATGATCGCTAGCCTTAATGGGGGTCCGAGCTTCAGCATGTTCGTTATGAAGGACGCGTACAATCAGGTACTGCTCGACGACGTGTTACGCAAGCTGTGGTTTATTACACCTATTGTAGTCTGTTTTGTTATGAAACATTTCTATTTGGTATAGCATCCAAGGCGGCTATTCTACAAAGGAAGATGGACGCAATACTCGTGGGGCTACCAGGCGTCGAAGCCTATCTTGATGACGTGCTAGTGGCAGAACCTAGCATAGGCAACGGAAAGTGGATGAGGGAAGTTTGGGAACGGTTCCGAAACCAAGGCGTTAAGCTTAGACTGGAGAAATGCAAGTTTCAAAAACCTTCAGTCACGAACCTAGGACATCGAATAGATCGTGAAGAACTGCCTCCCACTGAGAAGAATCATGCAGGTACCATGCCCAAGATATACCACGGAGTTGCGTTCATTCTCGGGTATGATCACGTACTACGCCCGTGTGTTGCCAAATATGTCCACGGTGCTCACGCGATTGTACCGGCTAATGGACAAAACAAAACTACTCAGAGCCGGAGCGAAAGTCGTTGGCACTTATTTTTGACGTATCTCGTTTCCATGATTGCCTTATAGGTCGAAAGTTTACCCTGGTTACCGAAACAACCATCACCCTCTCCTGGAACTACTGAGGCCTGATCGCTAGACTCCAACGATGGCGGTTATTCGCATTCAACGGTGGGCACTGTTCCTGGGTGGCTACCAGTACAAGCTACAGTACGTGTCTCGAAAACAACTGCTGACAGCAGATGCCCTCAGTAAACGGCCAGTAGAGGCGAATGGTCCAACGTTGGAAAGCGAACACCCGAAATACCTCTTGTCGCTGGATGCGCCTCAAGAAGGTATTGTGACGACCCAAGAATTACAGGAAATAACCGCCAAGGACCCGGTGTTAGCCGCAACACGCGCTAAATAGTGCGTGGTTGGCGTCGAACAGCTAAGGAAATGGAGCGACAGCTATTACCGTTCTTCGATCGCAAATTAGAATTATCCTAGGCCCGCCAACTAATCTGCTGGGGCAGTCGGATCATGACACCGTTTGCGGCATAAAGTAGAATGTTACAGCTGCTACATGAAACACACCTGGGCTCGTCGTCAATGAAATATGTGATACGATCATCGTTCAGGTGGCCGGGTCTGGACAGCGACGTAGAGAACTTGTCGGCTTAATTCACAAACTGCTTGCCGAACTTGCTTATGCCTTCGGCCTCCCCACCAGTAAATTGCCAAGAACGTCTGACAGGTGGTCTAGTATCCACATCGATTTTGCAGGGCCAGATGGTCAGATGAACATGCTGGTGGTAGCTGCAGACGCGAAGTATATTGTAGAAGTTTCAATGAGGAACGCGAACACAGCTTGTACTATTCGGTGTGTGCGAAGCATGTTCTGCCGTTTTGGGGTACCACGCACAGTCGTGTCTGATAGTGGTACAAAATTTACAAGCCACATTTTCACCACGTTCGTAGTAAGAAATAATATTGTACACTTACATAGAGAGCAATCCCATCCGCTATCGAATGAAGCCGCGAAGAAAAGGTTCCAACCATGAAGGATGAGTTGCGTAAAATGACACAAGGGCTGCTGGAAGATAACCTAACGTGACTGTTGTTCAATTACAGGTGAACCCTCCAACGGGAAGGAAAGTCCCGCTCTGAAATGCCGCTTGGCTATCAGCTATACGTTCGCGCTTGGACGCCTGCTTGCCAGCCAGAGCTGCCCATTCAGGGATGGGCCCTGACGAATGAACAGTTTCCCCAGGCAACAATGTATACGTTCAGAGTTATGGAACCGGTCAAAAATCGGCACTGGGGCCCATGCAATCTATTTATGACCCAGAATGGTAAAGGTTGAAACGCCAGAGTAGTGCGGTGCCACGTCGACTAAGTCCGCCAGCGTCATGAAGCTACAGCTGCAAGGACTGCTTACGAAGCTAGTGCAAGGGAGCAGTCGGACGATCAACCTGACCCAACCAGTGCTGTCCCTTCATCACCGGACAGGACCAGCGCTGTCACGTCAGCGTCATGTTCCTACACGACAGCCAAAGAAATATCTGCGGTAGGACCGCCACCAACAGGCCAGACAAATGTCCCAGCTCTACGACTCTACTGCCGCAGCAGGTTCTTGACGCCGAGGCAGCCGACAAAACGACCGGACTCGTGCAGCCTAACTTAAGGCAATCGGAACGAACTCGGAAGCCAGTATGGCGCTTCTAATTAAGCGGAAAAGAATCTTACATTTTTGTTGTTCGTCGTTGCAGACCAGCCAAATAAGCTGTGCGCGGGCACATCCATATTCACATGCCCTGTTCTTGAATGAGCATATCGTTATTTCCCTTTCCGTTACCCAAACACTTTCAGTACTGCATCCTATAGACCGTTTTATTGAGGGCGCCACCATTTTGCGATCACAGCGCCGTCTATCACCCGGCGCCATGCTGGTATGCAGGATGGCGCCGGGGGGTTCAAAGCGAATGTGCTTTTGACGACGAGCAGCGAGTTTCTGCGCATTCTCGAGAGGTGTCAACAAAGTGTTTGGTTTGGGAAACTTCTTAGCGAGTCGTAACCGAGCTTTTACGGTTGATATAGCCGCGATATCGAATGGCGACGGGTCTAAAGCGTTCCCACAACTCTGCCCACGATTGAAGTAGGGGGTGAGCCAAGTCACAACATTGTCGATAAGTAACGTATACATGTAACCTGTTATTATTGTATGTCTAGCCTTGAATTATATTAAGGCATAATTCAGGCGACAGCAATCTGTGTGTGTCAACTGCTGTGTCAATTTTTCTTGATATAATAAAGCCGTTCGGTACAATCTGTCACTTCATACTGTTAGAAAAACTGAAATCTCATTCTATCGTTGGAAACGCGCAAATCATCCACAGCTACTTTAACGCACGAAGGCAAGAAGTGGCCATTAAAAAACAACATTATGCTTTCACCAATATCGTATGTGGTGTACCACAAAGCTCGGTTTTAGGCCCTATTCTGTTTTCATTATACATATCTGATTTACCGGACGCACTTAACCTGCCAAAAGTCTTGATGTATGCTGATGACATCGCGTTAGTTTACTCAGGCGACTCACTCTCGTCATTACAAGACAGTATATCTGGGAAACTGCTAAAAGTAGCTATATGGTTTTCAGAAAATATACCAGCCCTTTCCCACTCCAACAGAAAAATAATAGACTACAGTGCGTTCACTTTCGCTCTAACGAACCGAACTCTGGATTGTGTTGAATCATTTAAATATTTAAGGGTTACTTTGGACAGCCACTTGCACTGGAGAGAACAAATTAGCGTTGTCTGTAGAAAACTCACCTTCAGCTTTTACACACTGGCCCCTGCCCCGCGATACTTTCCTCGTGCTTTGCTTCGTTGCATATACTTTATTTTGCTTCATACCCACATGAGCTATTGTTGTGAAATATGGGGCCTAAAATATATAGCTTACTTAATACCTGTACTGCAGTGCAGAAAGGCGGCCTAAGAAAATAACATTTACCTAAGTTCATCTCCATAGTATCGTTCTGTTTACTGACCTTCGTATTATTTCTTTCACGGCGTTAAGAAATTATAAGATAACTTGTTTAATTCATGAAATGCCCAACACCAACTTTCCCTTACCCAACACCATATTCAACTTCGCGCGTGCAAACACCAGGCAAGCAACTAACTTTAACTTAACCCTTCCTTATTGCAGCAAGGTCTACGGGGAACGAATATTAGAGTACTTTGGCGCTATAACTTGGAAGTTTGATTTTGTGTGTAAACGTTTCTTCTTGTATATCCAAACGTAATAACTCTTCGTTAAAAAAAGTACTTCTTCATGTAAATATTGTTCTTACTCAGTGAGCAGATATGTACTTGGTTGACCTGTATATGTATTTTTTGTATTAGACCAGCTACTAGCCACATAGGTTATTGCTCCAACTGTTTTGCGCATTCCTTGAATTGTTCAAATAAAGGTCACTTTTTGTTTGATTGATTGATTGATTGATTGATTGATTGATTGATTGATTGATTGATTGATTGATTGATTGATTGATTGATTGATTGATTGATTGATTGATTGATTGATTGACTGATTGATTGATTGAATCAAGTGTCTCAATGTCTCATGCTGTGTACCACACCAGCGTATATCCCACTCAAGGTAACTGCGAAGATCCGAGGAAACATGTTTTGCCAGCTTTCCTGCTACTAAAATTTTGGCAGTGCGATACTCTAAACATGGCTTATCTGGAAACCGGGAATCAGGCTTTACAAAATAAATAACCGGAAAATTACTCAATTAACATGGATAAAATTAGCTTATGGTAGTGGCCGCGAATATGTCACGATTGACCAGACGCACGCGACTCATCAAAAGATTATGCGCACTCTTAGGTATCGAATGGTGCGTGCGCGTGCAAGGCACCTCACCCACTCGACAGAGCTGAAAAACGAGCAACTACTCTTTGCAGCAGCAACTTTATTTTCTGCAGTAATACAGCGCGCGATGAGTGGCGTCGACAAGTTGCCGGCAAGATTCGGAAGCACGGGGGAGCCCATGTGAGCTATGGCCGGCCGGCACACGGTAGGCATGGTTTTGGTTACCGAATGGAAAAAGAACACACCTTCATTTCTCAGTCGGCACGTGTTGTTTTCATAATACGTCCTCGGTCAACTACGACTAGAACGTTGGTTGTCAAGCATGATAATGTTAGAACACGTTTGAGGAGAAAACGTTTAATGTACGTGGATAAAGAAATAGCAAACTTCATGCACTCACAATATTTGACCGAATCGAATACGCACCTTTCTTTCATATCCCAGTTTGAGCACGGGTGCCGAGTTCGGAGTTTGTCGCCGGGCGTTCACTGAGAACAGAACTTTCCGAACGGACACGCGATGGCATCAAGTATTTTCTGTTTATACTTGCAATGCAAAGCGGACGTTTCTCTGCAATCGCAGCGGCGGTGTCCACGAAGTCGCCGTGGCTTGAAGACACAATTGAAGCTGGCTTCCGAAAGGTATCTTTTCAACCAAATACAGCGGAGTGGTAGTCCATCGACTTTGAATCATCTGACATCGCAGAAATCACAGACAGAGCACGTTAGAATCGCACTAACTTGCAATTAAACCACTACCTTTCAAACCTGTAGCTCGGAGAAAACGGAATCCGCACATAGCGGTCCGAGGCGGAGAGAGGCCCGGCACACTGGTTCGAGGCTACGTTCCTTTTCGCCAATAAAACAGTTCATATAATGCAGTGGTGCTATCAATAAAGTTGTTTGAATTTGAATTCGAATTTTTGAGCTTATTTGCAACCATGTTGCGGGAGAGCAGGGGTATAAGCTGCTTAAACAGCTTGAGAGGATCTGGCGACCCTACACACACAGAGAATAACGGTAGTTATAGCAGCAAATAAAAAAATAAAAAAGGAAATATAGAGTGCAATGTACGTGGCTCACCTACAGGCAAAATATACTGGCGTATGACACGCGTCCGAAAACTTACAAAAACACTATTTGAATAAACAGCAAAATGAAAATAAACAAATCAGCAAGAATTTCGTACGAACGCGCATGAGTTTATTTTAAAGATGTTGTTTGAATGAGGGTCGTGAAATGTCAAAGAGTTGTTCGCTACTAAATGTATTTAGTAATATGGCTAACAAGAACTCTAGCATGTGCTTACTGGCATGTATTGCATTTTTGTAATGTTTGTTCTTAGTCGAACTAATATTTCTAGCGCGTTAGTATTGTTGACTATACCATATTTGTACTGGCGCACAAATTATAAGTGTACATAGAACTGACCCTAATAATACTGTGTTTCTGAATAGGTCCTCAGTGCGAAGATAGTATGGAACCTTACATATTAATGGAACCACATGCTTTTGCAACACTTCAAGCTGAGCGATATTTTCGTTAGTAGTTGTACCTTAAATTAGTAGCCCATATTTAAATAGTGGTAAAAAGAGACAGTTATGAGGAAGTATATTGACATGTACAAGGAAATAAAAAAAAAACGCGGCGTATCACACCAATCGTTTAAGAGAACTTACTAATCGTATGGTATACGTGGTCATCCCATGTCATGTGTTATGCAAGGCAGACTCCCAGGGTTTTTATTGATGGTACTAGTTCTATTTTTATGTCACTTAACTAGAGCAAGCTAGACAGGTTTGTTTGGAGGTCGAAAAAAGACCGTCTTTGTTTTATTCGTGCTAACTTTAAGTGATTTCTTGTAGCCTAGTCATGTATTTTAGATAGCGCTTTGTTACCCCTATTTACTAAGTCTCTACCTAAATTTCACCTAAAAATAAGTAAACTGGCATTATCTGCATAAATTATAAAGTTAGCGGTAGTACCAGTAATCGGGATCTCATTATTACATAGCAAAAATAAAAATGGTTCCAGAATGCTTTGCTGGGAACACCACATTTTATTTATCTTACCCTCAGGGCCGAAGCATTACAGAGGGGAGTAGGTAGAGAATAAACGCAATGCATAGTAACATAATAATAACAAAGTAATAATGAACAAAATAAACATAATACCACAAAGGATGGTAAGGTATGGTGAATCCTAATTATACAATGTTAGCTAAGGCATATTAAAATCGGGTATTATCATTAATGGAAACAATTTCGGAAGAAATGTGATTCCAATCTTGTGAAGTTCGAGGTAAAAAAGAGTAGAGGTTTTAGTATGACATGGCTCGATACCAACCTTAAAGTGATGGTCAACACGGCTAGATATAATATGTGGCTGAAGAGTGAATTCGTCAAGGAGGGTAGGGTGATAGTAAAGCCGATGGAAAACGTTCAAGCGAGAATTTTTTCGGCGGGATGCTAGAGTTGAAAGAGATATATGAGATTTCATAGAAGTTATACTAGCAGTGCGGTTATAACAGGAACAGATGAAGCGAGTAGAGCGATTGTGCACCATTTCTAGTGACGCAACCAAATTGTTAATGCTTGGATCCCAGACTGGAGTGGCGTATTCTAATTTAAATCAAATGAGTGCTTTATATAATAAGAGCTTTAAAGACGAAGGGGCTGCAAAAAAGTTACGGCATGAGTAACCTAACATGCGGTTAGCGTTGTTATTATCTTCTCAATATGAAGAGACCAACTTAGATTAGAAGTGATATGAACCACTAATTACTTATAGGAGGAAACCGCGGCTAAGAGAAAGTTGTTTAGGTAATATGGAACAGAACTACTGGATGCGCGAGAGATACGCACAACCTTACACTTGTTAATATTTATTTCCATTAGCCAAGTATTGCACCAGTTAGATATAGAATTTAAATCTGACTGGAGAATGCTGGCATCGTTATCAGTAACTATTTCACGAAAAATAACGGTCATCAACGAAAAGATGAATATTAGAAGAAACTAAAGAGGGAACGTCGTTAATGAAAATGAGAAAAAGAAAGGGGCCTAATACGGATCCTTGTGGAACTCCAGATTGAACAGGACATTGGTTAGAGGAAAGTTCGTTGGCTACAACAAATTGGGGACGATTTGAAAGGAAATCTTTGATCCACAAATAAAAACTACTATCAATATTAGGTTGACTATGTTTATGAAAAAGAAGTATGTGGGAGACCTTGTCGAATGCTTTAGAAAAATCTAAGTAAATACAGAAAGCTAACGAAGAACGATCAAGAATACGGTGCAGTTTATGAGTAAATGATACGAGCTGCGTTTCACACGAAAATAATTTCCGGTAGCCATGTTGAGCTGGTGAGAAAAAGGAGTTAGATTCAAGAAAGGTGACAAGGTTCGAGTATATAATATGTTCTAAGAGTTTGCAGAATGTGCTGGTAATGGAAATGGGTCGATAATTACATGGTGAACTTCTATTGCCAGATTTGAAGATTGGAATCACCTTCCCAATTTTCCATTGGGTTGGAAGAGTTGATGTGTCAAGGGAATGCTGAAATATTTTTGTTAGTATGATTGAACTGTAGACACAAGTATTTTTAAGAAATTTGCAATCAATAGAATCATAACCAGGGGAGGAATGGTGCTCTAAGTTATTGATGAGTTTCGCAATTCCAGCCGTGTCAACAATAAGGGGAGGCATGAATGGGTAACTGTAATGAAAAATGTCTGGAAGATTAGTATTTGTAACCACGGAGATATTTCTTGAGAAGGTGTCATTAAGAATAGTAGCACATTGGTTAGGTGGAACGGGATTGCCAGCTGTGTCTACCAAGGCAATGGATTTATCAAGACAGGGGTTAATCATACGCCAAAACTTTGGAACATTAGACTTCAGAAGTTGGGGTAAGGTATTCGACATGAAGTTATCTTTAGCTTCCTTTAATGCTGCAATGTATGTATCAGATGCAGATTTATAGTTTGAGAATGATAACTTGGCCTAGCGATACAAACGTTTCTTTCGATTAGAAAGCCGTTTGATATGGGAGTTATACCATGGTGTTCGAGCATTAGACGTGATAATACGAAGAGGGATGTATTCTTCAAATAATTTGATTACTTTTGTTGAAAACATGTCCCAGTTATGTTGAATAGAACGTTCATCAAAGTTAGTCAGAAATGTGTTAGTGAAATCCGCTAGTTCATTGTTGATTGCCTCGAAATTAGCTCTAGCATAGTCACGAATTGTTTTGCGTATTTTGCTGGTTTTTGGAACGTGCGCATCAATAAAAAAGGAAAGTAACGTGTGGTCGCTTATACCTGGTAAATAAGAAATACTATAAACAAGGTCAGGTCTAGTTGTAAGGATTAGATCAAGGGTGTTGGCTGAGACAGGCGTGATTGTAGTAGCTAGAGTGGTTAACTGCGATAACGAAAACGTAGAGCATAGTCCTAAAAAATCGTGAGCTTGAGAGGAAAATGGCGACATAGCAGCTGGTTCTGTGTTACACATTATGTTAGGAAAGTTAAAGTCGCCGAATAAAAAATATGGGAGATAAAGGAAAACGTGAGAAAACATTTGACCGTTTCTCAGATGACCTTTCTCCTGCATCCATTATATACTGAGTTTTATATTGTAAATAGGAGGAAATTAAAGAGTGTACAACGCCTGTATTCCCTTAATATTACTAGCAGGAGTGAATTTTTTTCAAACTGGGTTTACACAATACCCTAGACAAGATAATCGAAGCGCGCAACGTTGCTCATTACGAGCGTTCGGCAAACACCACAACCGGACGACGCATCCTCCAGACGCTGGGCATCAGCTACCACACGCAGCAAAAGGTCGCGATACCCACACCGATTCGCGAGCGCATCAATGTTCCGCCGTTGACCAAGAACATGCACCCGACGCATCTCGTTGGTCGGCGCAACAGGTGCGCACGAGACCTGCAAAAGAAATACGGTAGTAGCAGAGAAACCGTTTACGTAGACGCGGCCCTTACGAGTGGCGACGCGGTTTCGGGGTCGCAATCACGATCTACAGCGGAACTTGCGTGGCGAGCGCGACGATACGCACGGAAGAGATGGAGGCGGTCGAGAAAGCGGCGCTAGCAGTCGCGGTAGCCACCACGGACGCCGAATTGATATTAAGCGACTCACAGGCAGCGATACGCAACTACGCCAGCGGCCGGATCTCCCTGAAAGCGGCCCACATTCTCCAAATTTAAGACGGCAATATTTGCTGCAAAGAACGATAGTTTCCTCGTGTGGACCCCCGTCCACACGGACCCTCCGCTCTCGGGCAACGAGACGGCCCACGCCGCAGCTCGAGGACTTACATTCCGAGCCGCGGTGCCCACCGCGAGAGCTATACAGGGGTGGATGATGGGTGACCACATGACCACGTTGAGACCTCACGCAACACTACAGATTGAACAGATATATACCCACCACCGCACGCCAAACAAGAAATAGGAGGTGGCCTGGAGGCGATTGCAGACACACACATATCCAAACCCGGCGATCCTTCATTTCTGCTACCTCAACATTTATTCGTCCTACTAGTGTAAAGCGTGCGGAGTCACAGCAACGCTGCAGCACATGCTGTGGGAAAACATCGGTAGCGAGCAGCACGAGTCCCCGTCGAACGGGGTAGACGTGGCAGTCTCGAACCGAGGGTCGCGATGGAAGGCGGCCCTGCTCAGCCACGACCTCGCCAATCAACTGTGGACTGTCCGGCAGGCCGAGGAAGCCGCCGCTGACCAAGCACTAGGGTGCTTATGGCCCCACCCCACCCAAATCATCGGACATTTCTAATAAAGTTTTCACTCATCCGTATTTCACTCACTCACCATATTTGATATATGTCGATGATATATTCGCATGGTCTAACTAACCCGACTTGATGATATGGGACATAGAAAATTATTTCAAATATGACAGAATTGCAAGGCAAACAGATTGGTCTGGACCGCTCGCGAAAAAATACAACGCTTACTTCAGTGACTAATCATCCTAACTGCTACCAGCTGCAAGCAGACCTACATTTACCGCTGTGCTATGAAAGTCCCACAGGTTCAGCGTGTTAGCGGTTAAAGTCTCCACATTGCAGCTTCAAACTAGACTGCATCGTAGATGAGAGAACCGCAAATCAACATAACTTCTGTATCTCATACGCGTATATATTCTAAAAAGTGTAGCGCTAGGAGCAACATAGCCCGACTCTTTAATCGTGGCAAGTTGCAGGCAATACTTTCAAGCTCACTTTCGAGATGTGATTCTTGAGGACTGGTTGCGGTTAATCTGACAAAAATGTGCAAGTGAAATCATCACTTGTCCCCCACGGCTCTCCTTTATGCCTAACCTTCAGTGGGATCCGTAGGTGCGTCATTGGCTGCCGGAATTGGTGCGTTTTAAGTCAAGCTCACTGAAATCGGATCCTCAAGCGCTTATCTGGGTGTGGCTCAGCCATGGGTGACAAAACGTTGAACTGGTGGCCGAGCCTATGCGCAATGTTCGACGACTTAAGGCTCTTCACGCAGTTTCCACAATAATTCCGCGCCGGCCTCAGGCAGTGCATGTACACAAATACCCGAGCAAGTGGATGGGGGTAATGACCGCCAGGGTAGTTTAATTGGTAAAGCACCGAACGCGTAATGCGCGAGATGTCTATTCGATTCCAACATTCGGCAATTTTAATTTTCATGCACTTTGCTTACTCTATTGATCATTTTTACATTTCAGTTAAGCAAAATTATTTCTCCAATAATTCTTATGGCGTCTTCCTCTGTTTTGGTCATATGGTTTTCAATGACTTTACATGGCGGTAGCGTATCCTGCTGTACTCAATCTTCCGATGTGTCACGAACATAGGTAGGCAAACTCGCCCATGAGTCGGCTCACTCGGACACAAACTGACTCATGACTCCAAGTCTCAGTCCGTCTGGCCGACTAGAATTTTGGTGGGCGTCGGTCCAAGAGAGGAAGCACAAGTTGACTTCTAGCTAGCTTGACACATCTTGAGCAGGCTGGAAGTAGCTAGCGCTGTCCAGCTATAGTTTAGACATTTTAAAGATGTCTAGCAACTGATGTCTCTAAGCCAAACGCACTAGAAATTATGAAGGCGTTTATTTAGAAAAAAAATCAGAAAGAATTCGAATCCGTGGCTGGCACTTGAAAGTCTCCAAGTGAGACACGGTTTCCAGGCTGTTGTGAAGACAATTACATAGAAAAAATATATTTTCGAAGGCATTGCCAGGAAGGATCTTGGGCAGCCTCAAGGAATTATGGGGGGGAGGGCGGGGATGGCTCGCCAAAGCATATGGGGAATGGCGTAGGGGGCGACACGCTAAATTTTGTAAGCAATGTAAGCAAGGAAGTTCCTCCCATGCTTTGGAAAAAGGAGCGGATAGTTGCGCTCGTAGGTCATATGAAACCCCTTGTAGCGAAACCACCACCTAACTGATAAAGCGCGCAGAATGCGATGCTTCGGATTTCGTACGAAAGCTTTTTCTACTAAAATTTCCATTCTGCAAAGGGCGGGGGATACCGCAATTTATATTTACGTAAAGACACCTAAATATAAAGTATCCGTGATACGAAAACATAGCCGTGTATTAAAGTTGGTTTAAAGGAAAAATACGTTAGCATAAGACAAGATTAGCCAGCATTACATAAGAGCAGACCCGCCGTGGTTGCTCAGTGGCTATGGTGTTGGGCTGCTGAGCACGAGGTCGCGGGATCGAATCCCGGCCTCGGCGGCCGCATTTCGATGGGGGCGAAATGCGAAAACACCCGTGTACTTAGATTTAGGTGCACGTTAAAGAACCCCAGGTGGTCGAAATTTCCGGAGTCCTCCACTACGGCGTGCCTCATAATCAGAAAGTGGTTTTGGCACGTTAAACCACAAAATAGAAGTACATAAGAGCAGCGCAAACAGCGCAGGTGGCGCCAACGATGGTGCTTCGAGCTTTTTTTAGCCCGTTTCATAACTTTCGTGAGGGTGGCGGGCTTTGTTCTTGCTGTTCGCATGCTTAAAGGTATATGTGTTCTCGAGTGGAGACCTTCGGATCGTGTTTGCAAGAACGGCAACAAAAACACCGCTTTATTTCGGTTCGGTAATTGATTTTATTATACTCTTGCAGGAACCAGGTATTAAATATTGGAAACAATGTACGATTCCTATTTACAAAAAGAACTGTAGCTCCAGCCAGTTCTGCCGACAGCTAAAGACCGAGGAGCAGTTCGTCTTCTTCGTCGGGGTGCCCGCTCGCATCGTCCCAAAGAAACATTCAATATGCATGTAGCATTATCCCCGGCGGCAGAAGCAACATCTCGCAGCATTTAAATATTGGTCTCAGCAGGGGCCCTATAACGTAAAACTATTCCAATCTGTTTTATTCCAAGCTCCTGATGTCAAAATTACGTAACCGCCGACGCAATTATCGAGCGGTGACCCGCAGCATTATCTGAACAGCCTCAAAAGCGGTGTCCACGTTCATAGGACGTCACCTTTGTTGTCTTGCAAAACGAATAACACTGCCTGCATTAGGTGCTTCAACAAGTTGAACGCGTTGTTCGCGACCCCTTTGAGGATGCGGCCTACTTTGTCAGCATCGGCCATTTTTTCGTCCACTTGCCAATAAAGAGCGAGTACGTCTTGTTTGTGCGAGGCATACGACTCAGTGGGAGCCTACTCTGATAGCAAAGTCTATTCTTGCAGCCAGTTGGCGACCGGTCGGCTATCCAAAGAGATGGCGGAACATTGATTGAATGCATCCCAGCTAGACAGCTCGTTCTAGTGTCTCCGGAACCAGGCAAATATTACATTCGCTCGCGTTATGGTAGGGCCCCCCGGATTGTCCTGGCTAACACGCTTATGCCGCTGAGCCGGTCATCAACGTCGACATTATCTTGGCTTGAGTATATGCCAAGACCACGGGGATTGGTAACGGTGACGTACGTTGTTGTAGGAGTTGCAGTTGTAGATGCAGACGAGGTGTCGTCGCCGGGAGCTATAGTGGAAAGCTGCATGGTGCGGCCGCTGCGAGCTCCGTGGTGAATGATGGGGAACGGGGACCTCCAGCAAATTCTTGCACGAACAAGAAATTAAACACTGAAGACTATTTACAATGTAAATCTACAAAAACTAACTGCGGCGATGGCCAGTTGAGCTTCCTCCTGTTACTTAGTGTAATGGCGCGCGTTGAGAAAACTGTTATAGCTTTTTAAGGAAAATAAATTGGAATGAAATAAGTGTTTTGAAAATGCAAATTAAAATGTCTGCAGTTTTAAGTACAACTGATCAAAAATCTCTGTAATACAGTAAAAATTATGTGATCATGTGAAATAAAAACAGTTTCAGCATGCAATTATTTTATCTCGTGCCCAGAGTTGCAGAGGGTTTCACAAACGTTCCAGCGGCTATAACAGAGTACGGTAGCCCTGAAGGAAATAATTATCAGAATAGTCAAATTCAAGCCAAAGTATGGGAAGGGTTCTTATAAAAATATTTCCTTTGAATAATTAACCGGTGACATGTCAAGAAGTATTGCAGAGATTCGCTCTCATTGCATAAAGGGCAGAAACGTGACACAGTAGAGTACGCCTGTGGAGGTAACAATTCAAGCCGGGAGGGGGGAATTGGGTGCCTCAGTCTCGTAATCGTTACTTTAATTTTTTTTCTATTTGAGCACCATGTGTGATTACAAAGAAAATTCAGATGCGAGAAATCACAGTTTGACATCAATGACGTGGAATTTATTTGTAGTAGTACATCTTCTGAATTGGAGCCGCAGTGACGAAAGCTGAAGTAGGTAAAATGGAGAGAACAGGACCATCGTGGGATGGTGCTGTGAGTGCACGTGACCATTCGCTTAAGGCTAGACCTTTGTGGCGTGGCACCCATACTAAACGAATGAGATACAAATGCCCTGAGAGGAGAGAATAGACTTTTTCTAATGAATCTGACAATTTGGATGTTGCTAGTGAAGAACAGAGAGGCAGACAATCGGCTAAAATTACGGTTGACCACAGACACAATGGTAATTTCCGTAAAGCTAAGACAATTGGCAAAAAATGCCGTCTGATAGAAAGGAGTGAAATGAGGTATTTGAATGGAAGAAAATTAGATATGAGCATGCAAGGTCCACGCCTAACTCCTCGTCACAACGGAAGCAGCAGTCGCTCTAAAGGTGTATGTATTCAGGTATGTAACATGGTCTTCCAATATACCATTCAGTTATTGGTAGGGCAAATGTTTAGCATTGTTTAAAAAAAAAATTCAATTCAAATTAAATTTTACCGGTTAGAACAGAGGAATTTAGTAAGACCACCTCGCGTACGTGAACATTAAATGTGTCCGATAGTTTTTGTATGAAAATACCCTGACGGCAATGTGAGCGATTCCAGTTATGGTTAAAAACGAGGCCGGTTCAGAAATGAAAACATATGGTGACCTCCTCTGTGGAGATGCACATATCTTTAGGAAACCTAAAGATATATGCGTATATCTTTAGGAAATCACATCAGAACAGAAGGCATGTGTGTTTCTTGATATAAAATATCAGTCGCGACACATTTAGGGAGCCACAGAGATAAACATAATGCATCTCGTTCAAATAGAACCATAAGACCAATTTTATTTGTGAATCCGTCAAATATAAAACGCAGCTGAACTCTATTATCGGGAGAAAATATATACAATAAATCATGATGAGAGCATTCCGACGAAATCCTGACTGCTGGTAAGTGTACGCAGCATTCCTAATGCGTGTGCTCCCTTGCAGGTGATGTGCTCTATATGCGCACTCCAATTAAGGTTTTTGGTGTATTCGACACACAAAAAAATTAAGTGAATTTACCTGCGAGACACTCCCTTTTCAATAAAGAATCGCAATTTGCACAGGAACGCTTTGAGGGAAAATTGGGATGGCGCTTTTTTTCATATTAGGAGAGCGATTAATATCATACGACAATTCAAGGGAACTAATATAGTACGATTGTCTTTGGAAAAATATATGTATATCTACCGATGCAGCTAAAAAATGCGATGTCATCGGCTTATACGTACAGCTTCACATACTGTTGCAAAGGTTCAGTTCTCCGTAAAACATTAGGTAGCAATGGCGACAGGACTGATCCTTGGGGTAGAGCTCTTGACTGCTTAAATGTTAATGAAGACAATCCGCATTGAGAGTAGTAAAATTCCCGGCTGTTTAAGAATTCACAAACCCAGGCAGCAAAATAATTGTGCAGACCCGAATTCAGAAGTGCGTTAATTAGGCTACATGCTCTACACTGTCATACGCTTCAGTTATATCCAAAGTGGCTCAGGCAGTATATTTTTCTGATATCTACCTAGGTAAACTCAACATTCTAGGTTGACGGGAGCACACCAAGTCGAGTGCCCACGTCTGAAGCTAATCTGACATGTCCTCAAAACAAATTTTTAATCAGCGGCCGTGGAAGATTCTTTTAATGTGTTTTACTAGTTTCGATATACCTGATATTGTCCCAATGTTACAAAACAAGTAACCAGCGCCTTGACTTTTTTTTCGATAATGAGACTACTTTTGCAAGTCTCTATTCTGCAGGGGTGCACAAATTTCTAATGGAATGGTTTATCAGGGTAATCAAGCACGAAGTGGCATCGTAAATGATGTTTTTATTATTGGCATAGTAATGCCATCGGGACATTTCGCTGAATCGGGCAGTCGGCTTACTGCATTTTTCAGCTCCCAAACTGTGATTTGTCAAAGTGTTCACCATGAGTAGGCGGCGGAGCGTGATAGGGCAAAATTGTCTTTAAGCGGCATTCAAGGCGTGTAGCCATTTCTTCCAGTAACTAGGCCAATTAACGTGATGTTGGAAGCACATAGTCGCCGTTTATTTGTGCCGGAATGATATTGTACGTCTAAGAAACCGAAGGAGTGCTTTTCTGTTGGTGGCCTCTGAAAAAAATAAAAGTCGAGTGCTTACAATCAAAGCTTTCGCTCACATTTTCAACGGTTTTTTTAAATTTTGCTGCTGTGGACTTATAGCCTCCCCCCCCCCCCCCCCCCCCCCCAATTACTAGGGCACTGGTTATGAAGCAGTTTTGCAAAGCTGCTTTTCTTATCCTATAACCACGCGAGCACTCTGTGTAACGCCAAGGGTTAGAAGACCCACTTTTAGTGGAGTGCACAGGGAACTGAGACATCGTTATGAAATTTTTAAGCAGAAAATAAATTTACGGCCTTTTCTTCTTGGTCATCCCACAGCTGATTAGATGAGGGCGTGCGCAAGGCCCTTTTGAGTCTGCTGAAATAAACAGAAGTATTTGAATGCCTTCTAATTTCAGTGAACGGACAAAAAGCTCAAACAATACAATATAGAAACTGCTTTTATAACAAACCACGTGGATATGAAGAATTTAAATAGTTAAATTAACATATATCGAGGAAGGTGCCTGACTTCGTAAAAATGGGGGTGTTGTCTTACTGCATGATTAATTATTGTAAGCAGCCCAACTCCACAAACGTTTACCACTCGAATCGGTCGTAAAACCTCACGCAGTATGATGGGAGTTAGTCTCCGGCAAAAATGATTTCCTTTTCACTGGGAGCTCGTGACCCAGGAGTAGTTTGTCGTGTTTGTCGGGGCCCCCACGCACATTGTCCAAAAGAAACATGCAATATGCATGTTGCAATATCATTCGAGGGTTCCCACTTCATTGGAAGCCATGTTGCACGGTTAGATCATCGCGAACGTCAGTTAACATTTCGAATTGTCGCGTTCATGCAGTTACTGAGGTGCCTGCTTCAACTTGCAATGTTTTAAAGTTTGTTACTAGCGCTTTTTTTCCTTTACCTCTTCGCAGCGCGAACATTGTTCTGGCTTTGAGGCTACGACAGGAGCTGTTTAGTTCTTTTACCGACTCGATACGCGGTGATTGATCGCCAGCAATGCTCTAATGCTAAATAGTGGCAATACTATTATTCATCACTACGCACTGTACCAAAACATGATCGCAGAAATAGCACTCGGTGATGGCTGCTACAGACGAAAAACAATCGAACACACAACCATTTCGCATGCAAGTCACGTGAACACCATTTGTTCAGTTTGCGAATTGGAAAAACAAACTGCTAATGGGCTCACGTTTAGCTCATTCAAGTGTGTCAACTCCGTTGCTAGGCACGAAGACAATGCATATAAAACAAAGGGCTGGCAGCGAACAAGTGCGGTCGCCGATGGTGACATCAGCCGATAGCACAGGCCACTTTTGTGAAATGATGCCAGTAAAGAGCAACTGTGTCACTGTTTCAAGAGAAGCCACAAAAAAGTAAAACGATATCGTCAGCCACTCATAAGCAAAAATATGCAACATTTCACGAAAACTAAATGTTTAGAATGGTTCAAAAATCTATCGGGCACAGCTACATTGAGTGAAAAATTATCACATTTAGACATCCACAAAATGAAACTTGGATTTTGTAGGTATATAAATTTACAACATTGTGAATGTGTTTAATGCACAAGCGTAAAATGTTAAATGCCTATCCGTAAATCACAGTGAACTTCATTTTTGGGTGTATTGGGGTTGAATGCCTATAATATATTTGAAAAAGTTGTTTCAGATAGAAACTTTAACCTTCAATTCGCCTTCATTCTATTTTTTACTGAATGGTTTATGCGATGCATTACCCCTCTGATTTCAACACAGCTGTGTCGTTTGCAGTGTTGTTACAGAGTAGTGGGTAGTGAATGTAGACTACATCTTTTTCCGTTCTTGTTGTTCCGAGGAGATGGATGTTTTTTTTTTTTTTCATAGTACCTGTCTTCAACTGGAGGTCGCGTTTGCAATTCTGCGTAAGCTATTGTTGTTCATACGACATTATGTACTAATGGTACAGCAAAGTCAGCTGACCTTTAGCACTGGAAGAAGGAAAGCTTGGGTGAAGCGATTCATAGCTTTCATTGAATTTTGCCTTCAAATGTTGTAGGATTTATTTGCCTGCACAGAGAAATGACTTAAATGTGATACACGAACAAGTGTAATGCAAGATGCATTTTGTTTGCTTATCTGTTAGCTATCAAAGTTGCATTGTTTCCATGACATACGCTGGTGCAGCTGAGGACTGTGGATAGCCAATGTGCTATTATTTTGCTATTTTAATTTAAGTAGTCATTTGTGCTACCTCATCAGCTGATCAGTGTTATCTGAGTATAAGAAGCACCTATAAATGACCCAACATGACCTAATATGCTGTCACGCTCTATCACATGAGTGAAACACCGGCTGGAAAAGCTGCTGATTGACCGTCATCTTCTGCTCAAAGGTAAATATTAACACTTTTAAAACCTTAAATACGTTGATTTCTTTCTCTGTTTTCTGAGATATAATAAGGTGAGCTATAGTTCTATTTATTGCTGAAGAACCTCGTAGCTTTTTCATTTATTTACAAATATTAGTCTGAACTCTAGCTTGTCAAATTGCCATGTTTGAATGCTCTCAGCTTCAGGAAAGGCAGGTTTGTGTTGTGCTAATTGTCACTAAGGAAAATGTTATTTCCGTTTCAAAATTTGCCATATCAAATATGAATTTGACATCAAAGTTATGAGGTTTAACTTTTTTGTCGTTGTTGTTCTGACGAGAGAGTACTCACTTTTTTAAAGACTGTAACACAAAAGTTGTGAATCGTTCTAATACAAAAAATTCATGGTCACCAGCGTACGCGAAAGGGTGTGAAGGAGATATCCTGCGCGCTCAAGTGTTATTCAATAAATTACTTGACATTCTTATTTGAATGCGTTGTTGCTTCCTATTACTTGCGTTCGCCTACTGCAGGGCCTGGGTTTGATTGCCTTGATTAACTGTATCTTAATTATCTTTGCCTCAAGTAACATCAAAGGCCCATGATTCGACTCCAACCAAAGGTCGTGGGCTCGAGTGGCGTAATTATTGCTTTGTTAATAACTGTGCCATAATTGACTTTGCCTTAAGTAGCATCAAAGGTTGACGGTTCGACTCCCAGCAAAGCTCCTGGGTTCGGCTCCTAAGTCTTGTGCCATCGAATGTTCCGGGCGGTCAAATTTTCTACCCATGAGCCATGTAAGACTTCTGCCTTAATAATGAGTAGCTGTCAGCCCAGTTATTTTGCTATGGAGCCTTGATTTCTTGCGTATTAGTACATAAACATTATAATTATTACCTAAATTTCTAGTCTGACAGCCCAAAACATGCGCCAAGTGTACTTTGGCTTTCGACATGAAGCAGAAGCCTATTCAGGTCGCCAGGCGTACACGTGGCAGTCTCATGGCACCAGAAACAACTGACTCATACACACACTCTGTGACCATGCTGCAAAGACTGAGATCATTCAACTCTCGACAGGACAAGAGGGGAGAAGGACCTCTTGCATTTTAAAAAGTGAGCAATGGAACGTATGAATTTGACGGCATTTAGTGACAAGTTCTTGATATCACTGTCAACTGCAGCATTAAGCCAACTGGCTCGTGTTCCAGTTGTTTGTCACACCGCATGAATGCAAATAATGGTTTCGTTGATACGGATAGTCTCCTGCTTCATGTCTAAAGCAGTTCTACCCTCGGAGCACATTTTGAGCTAGTTGCACACACAGAAAATGTGAGCAGGCGTTCAAGACTTTTATGCGCCAAGAGGTTGATGCAGATCTGCCGCATAACGTGTCCGGTGATAAAAAAGCACTGCGGATCCCACGTACTGTGGGTATCAAGGTAAGCGAAGCTTTGTAAGCTGTGTGCTTGAATTGACGATAATTATCCGTGATGTTGGTGGCGAATGTGTAACTTTCCAGCGTTTAGTCCAATACGAGAGTGGTGAGTTGATGTTAAGTGGTACCTTGCGTGCACCTCTGCTGTTTGCCTGCGTAGCCCACAGAACGTACAGGGAGATGTTTCTGCCTGAAGCGTTGTCGTGCGTTGACGCGTTGTTCATAAGCGTTGAGCATTATCATTGCCTCACATGGCACATCGCATCGTGGCAGAAGTCTTTAACTTTAATTATGGGGCTGTACGTTGCTCAAATAATTATTATAAAAATGCATGTATACATTCTATACATAGATTTGCAGTATGCACCACGTCTCGCTGCGTAGCGAAGACGCTCCTATTCCGCGCAACGCATCTTTCGGGCCTGGGTGCTCTTGACGCTCATTGCGCGCTTTGGAGCCATTTTTCTGGCGCGTGTTTACGTGTTCTTTTTGCATACGTGGCCAGCACGCCTTGACACGCCAGCTCCAAGCGCTCTCTTTTGGCTTCGGACGATTGTAATGTTTACGCTATCACAGTCCAGCACGCGACCTTCACAGCCCAGCACCTGCATTTTTGTCGCATAAGAAAGCAAGCACAGCACGTCCCATATACACAAATTATGCATTCAGGCCCGCGGAAGCGCTGGCCGGGTTGCGCGGAGGCGAGCACCATCTGGTGCTGTTGTAAAAACCCAGCGGCACGAACGACAAGTCTATCGGAGCGCCCGGAAACTCAGGAGAAGAGGCAAAGAAAGCTTCGGTTTAAAAAGTGGATGGAACATGGAGTGTTTAACACAAACATTGGTCGGAATATTGCGGCAGAAAGTGATTTATGATATATTCTATATATGAGGTGGGCAAAAAAATACAGTCGGCAAGCCAGCAGACGCCTTAACGTGCTTCTGCAAGAAGCCAAGCAATAATTTTCCCAAGGTACGGCATAATCGTCATAATGTTTGGTTACCGGATGCGCCTCTCATTGCTAAAGCACTACAGCAATCGGAAAGAACACGAATGGCCAAACTTCACTCATTATCGAAGGCACGGTCATTGCTAAAGATGGTGCTTTCACCATGCCTTCCATCTCTCTTTCGCAAAAAGAATTATCATATTTAGGATGCGACTAAAGTGGCGCAACCAGTTAGGGTGCTTCACAGTCAGCACAAATTCTTAAACCTGTTAGGGTTTGGTTGTAATTTTTTTATGATCATAACTTTCACGTGTGCATATATGTTATTCGCAATAAAAGGTAAGAACAATAGGAAGTCAGAGCTTGTCTTCATATTTTCATGTCCTTGTGCCTGTGTGCTCTGTAATTAACGGTAACATGGAACACCAACCAGCGCGGTCTCAAACCATCTTCGTACAGGACTGCCTGCATGAGCGAGACGGCTGGGGCTGAATGTTCAGTGGTATGGTCAAGATTCCGGGGCTGAAACGGGGCTGGACAAACAGCCTCAAGCTCACGACTCGGGTTCCATTCTCGTAACGAGGTCATGCTCGGTGAAGATCGGCCCAGGCTAACGTCACAGCTTTGTTATGTAGACGGGAAAACGGCAGTCAGTCTTATACGGCGGTTTTCGGCCTCCTAGAAGCAGCAGCATTTCCGACAAGAGAGTCGATGGTAGAGACATTGTTGTACACAAGTAAATAGAACGCATCGTCTACTCTGCCTTCTAGCACGTGGCTAGCATCGTCAATCTCGGCCATTTTCTCATCCACTTTCCGAGAAAAGGCGAGCACATATATGTACGAGAAAAACTATTCTTGAAGCGACTGAACGGGGATAGCAAGCGCTTCGCATGCGGAAAGTTGGTGGCCAGACGTGCTTCGAAATATGCCACGGAGCTGCTGCCTGAAACTATACCAGCTAGAGAGCTCGTCCTCAAGTGTCTGGAACCAGTGGCGTGGTGTTCCACCCAAGTAGACGGTTGCATTTGCAAGTATTATGGCAGAGTTCCACCCATTGCGCTAGCTAAGACGCCCATATATGTTTATCCAGCCCTCGGCGTCAAGACCATCTTGACCGGAGAATGTTGCAGGATAGCAGTCACGGGAAAGCGTGACGTAGGTTGCTGCTGGTGCCGCACTCGTAAACGGAGAAGCGTTGCCACTGCGAGTTAGGACTGATAGCAGGACGGTGCAGCTGCTGCGAAGTTCCGTGTTGAAGACGCGGAATGCACTCCTCCGCCGAAATGTTTAACAAATTAAGCAGTATTTGTACTAAGGACCATTTACAGCATATGTTTACAAATAAATGGCAGTAGTTCTCATCGGGGGGGGGGGGGGGGGGGGGGGGGACGGTGCTGATATATTAAGAGGAGAATGCACGTAGCAGTAGTTTCTCTCATTTCGCTCAGGGAGGCACCACTAGCATTGTGCAAGGTGATGTGATTATATCGACTACTAGGAGATAAATTGGCCGGAATTTCTGAGGGTTAGGTTTGACGATTGAGGGAGGGCCTTACGAAGAATATAGATCTTTTGCAGCAGAAAAAGTCTGCAGTACATTTCTGCGCAGTATTGCGGAGTATATTTTCTCCATGCTGATAGGTTGTGGAAACGTTTTACGGCTTTATATAAGCCTTTCTTCTTATTTCAGAGCTTGCGAATGTTTTTTTCTCAACGATGGATTGTTTTTGTCTGTTGTTATTTTCTTAGAGTTCTAAATAAACGGTGAATCGCCTGCTTCTTTGCCAGTCCCCCATAGTGGGTATGCACCAGTGCTTGGGAGACAAGACTCGTCTCTTTTGCGCTGCGTGTTGTCTGGTTCTGCACTGCCGAAGACGCTGTTAAACAATGTCAGCGACCAGATCGGCTTACCAAGGGACAAGTACTGCATTTGTACTTTTTGTTGTTTGGCTGTCTGCCCACATGTCCACTGCTACGTTGTCGAACTTTGGTGTGTGGCCGGGAATCTTGGAAGGTGAGTCGCCACGCTTCTGTTTTTCCTAATAGAACGTACTTCCTTTCCTCGATACAAGAAAAAAAAGCCGCGGGAGGAGCAATGGTTTGAATGTCTAGGTGGTCTGCCGGTATATGCAGCAATAAGTGTGCCTTCTGAAAGGCAGCGAAATAAGTGTGCCTTCTGAAATATTGTCGAAAATTATACCGGTAGGGGCGGAGTGGCATGCCACTGTTAACGAATTGATGTCCGGGAGGCTCAAATTCCGAAACATGGTTAGTCAGTTTTTTTTTCCAGATGGTGGTGCATGTAATGGTATAATAAAAGCATAGTGTGATGATACGAGGTAGAACTTGGATAAACACATGTCACAACAATTGCGTTGCATCTAAGCATTAGCTTGCAGAATATTGCCTCGGCTCTCTCGACATCTGGTAGTAGGGCAAAGATTTCTTTTTTTTTATTTATTAGTAGTGCAACTCCACCTCCTCGTGTCTGTTTATCTGAACGTAAAATTGCATACTTCGGGGGAGTCACTTCTACATCTATGATATCAGGCGACAGCCGCGTTTCTGTGATTGACACGCATCCCGGTTGGAGGGAGATGAGCAGATATTCCAAACAGTCCTTTTTGTCCAACATGCTCGGGGCATGAGTGTTTATGAATGTTAACTCTGATGTCCGCGTGGACGCAGTGTCAATGTGTTGTCTTGGCAGTTTTCTCTGGGCATCGCTAGTGGAACTAGGTGCCACACAAGTTATATCATTTTGTGAGCTGTCCCAGACGAATAGCTCTCCGTTTGTGCGTAGTTTGTCGTAGCGTAGAGTGAACTTATTACCATCTTTGTGCAGTTCAATAAGTTTTTTGTTATGTGGCGCACTCGGCTTTAAAAGTCTTCACTGATGGAAAACTTCGAGCATATTCAAGGAGCTATATTATAAGTGGTCTGATCGTTTTTCAATGCGTTTGCCTAGTCTGTGCACTGTTTCGATGGTCGTAGGCTCAGTATTCAGGATATCGTTCATTATGTTAGAGATAACAGCAGCGTTAAGGGAGCTCTGGTTTTGATTCTTCTGTTCTGTGTTGCCATATAACATGAGGTTATTTGTTCTAGACCAACTTTCGAAGTCACCTATTTTCCAATTCGAGGGTAAAAATAATATATGGTTTGAGCAATACTGTTTATTGTGGGCAAGGAATTTTCTTAAAAAACAATTTGTTATCTTGATTATAGAACGTTTTTGCACTAACGCCAGTATCTGAGTTATACTTCAATACCTAAATCAAATAAATTAAATCCTGGTATTTTACGTGCCAAAACCACGATGTCATTACGAAGCATGTCGTAGTTCCGGATTCCATGTTAATTTTGATCACCTGGGGTTTCCAACGTGCTCCCAATGCACGGTACACGGGAAATTTTGCATTTGGCCGCTTCTTAAAGCGTTGACCATTCTATGGGAACCAATGGTGAATTGTTGTGATCATCTAACTGTTTTGTTGGGCCGATCCAGAACATAGTGCTTACGCTATTACGCTAGGGAACACTGCGGTAAAAACCATCCACTGGTACGCTGGCACCGAGGGGTGTTACCAATGGCATAGCTCGCACTGTGCGGTACCACATGTTGGCAAGGTAGAAAGGGCAGCATTCTGGCATTCTTCCCTCGTGATAGCCTGCCTTTTGAAACAGTGCTGTAGAGACGCTAAGCCGCTAGTCGAAGACGCAGACGCCGTTGCTTGGGTCGCAGCGCCCAGAGGCGACCGCGAGATCTTGCACGGCTCCAAACTGGTCCTGGAGAAAGCAACGCTGGAAATACGGGTAGGCTCCAGCGTACGGATAAGTCACGGTATAAAGGGAGTACCACCCGTAACAGAGAGCGCAGCACTGTCCCACAAATAAGAATCCTCCCAAGGCATGTTAAACACATTGTTCGATAGCTGCAGGGCTTGGTTCTTCGTACATTTATTCTGTGTTTAGAGGCTTGTGTTTCTGTACGGCGTTTGGAATGGTGATTTTGCTGTTTTGTTTTAGCCATATGAAATGTGCTAATGGACAGTTGGTATCCGTACAGCCATGCGCGACGCGATATTTTCCTTTGTTTCCTTACATGCAGCAACATTAATGTGAAATACACCCTTACTTGTTTGCGTCCCACTTGGCAGATAAATAAGATCTTATCAGTTGCGTATCTATTCCCACCACAACCATAACAAATAAAATTTTATTAGACCTATCGCACGTTACGAAAAAGATTTATCTTATTTTCCGATGAAGTGACTATGACACGACAAAATATGTGTGTTCTGAGAAACAGTGGCAGCTTTGTTAGACGTTACCTAGTGCAAGTGCACACATTTGCACATTGTTTCATTAACAACACCTTCCTTCGAAGGGTGAAGCAATGACGTCGATAACAAGCACGCGAGGTCAGTGCTACTGCGCCCTCAAACAGCACTTCAAAGGCTACCAGGCGTCGTATCAGACGCGACGGTAAGTCCGTTTGAGGAGAACCAGCGTAACCACTACGTGACATCTTTTTAGCGAGCCAATACACAACGCGCACAAAGACCCGTGCCGCTGTGGATGCGAGAGCGCCCGTACGAAAGAAGTGAAAAGGCGGCGCGGACTAGCCGTTTATCTGCTTGCCTAATAACTGTTTGCGCTTTTTTGATGCTCGCAACAAAAAGGACATATCGACCTCCATCCCGACGGCCCGCTGAGATATTCCGCCAAAATGATGCACGGACGGCAACACCACCTCGCGGCGTTCTCCGGCCATGCCATTTTCAGGTCACAAAACGGAAAAGTAGCACCATCTCTTACGGATGCCAGAAAACTAGTGTGACGATGGTTTTTGATGTATATAAATGGGACAAATTTTTCAGGGAGCCCGGCACAAAAGTATTCTCGTGTTCAGAGTGGTTGGAGTATTTCAGGTGACTTCGAGTAACTTCAGAGCAATGTCATTCACCAAGACATCACTTTAAGTGAACCTGACCGTGGCTGATGTCGCCGTCTTGCTGATTAGGCACGTGCCTTATGGTGCGTAACGCATGCACGTGAGAATATGTGGGTGCGCCTCAGCTTCCATTAGGCCATAGACACAGGAACAAAACCCGAGAATAATGGTCAGCATTACCCCTCCTGTGTTGCCAAACTCTTCTCAAAATAAATCTGTACTCATCATTCATCCCTCGACAAACATGCTCTTCGTCCTTGAGATACCACGGCTCCGAGGTCATACCACGTGCATTTTCATCAACTTCACTTTGCATCTCGACTTTGATTGTCAAGGGTGTAACGCATAAACCGAAAACATTGAACACAATAAAGTTTTGACGGGCACGGAGCATAAACATAAACATTGCATATAAGTACTTGCTGCATAGATGAGAATAATGGAAATTGTGGTCATCGCCCTTGGTTGTGTAGCATTTACGTAACCACTTCAGGGAACATTTACCTAACGGGGATTCGAAAATGTGCATTGGCTCTACGTACTCTTTTTGATTTAAAGCGTGCGAGCTAGTACCCCAGTCGGCTCTTTGCGTGTGGTACCTTCAGTTTCAGTTTATTAACTTAAGGGCCCTTGTGTTAGGGTGCTTCACGAGGACTGGAATTACATGCTTTATTGCAATACAAGTTGTTAGCCTTTGGTAAAACACTGTTGCAAAGCCTATAACTGGAACTTAGTGGGGCAGGCCATTGAGTCTACTGCTGTTCGGAAGAAAAATGAGGCTCGCAAATAGGCGTGGGGAAACGAGGGCGTGAAACTTGAATAGGATGGCTGGTGCGCTGCGATGTAGGCGCTTTACGTCCAATATAAGGTGCTTGATGCTGTACGTAGTAGCAAAACTTATAGGAAAGACTGGGGTTTGCAGTATGACGACGAAAACACAAGTGCTAAGTTGCTTTTGGTTTTCAAAAATGAAAACAAGGAGGTTAATAAAAACTGCTGGAGTGTAAGTCGCCTTTAGCGGCCTATGGTCTCGAGCGAAGCCGGCGGCGGCCTTACAAAAATGACCTTACACTGTCTATAGAAAGTCTATAGACTGTTTACAGACGACCTTGCCTTTCTATAGATTTGGACTTTTGTTGATACAGACTCTGTAGGCTGTCTACAGACGAAAGTCGATAAAGTTTCAATTTCTTTTTGTCTATACGCGGTCTATAGACGGTCTATAGAAGAAAGTCGATAACGTGTTTTTTTGTCTACTTCCACTCTATAGACTACCTATAGACGAAAGTCGATAGAGTCTGTATCTATTGTTCTCTATTATTTGTCTATAGACTTTCTATAGAACAAAGTCAATAAGGTTTCTATTTCTGTTTGTCTACTCGCAGTCTATAGACGGTCTATAGAAAAAAGTCGATAAGGTGTTGTTTCTCTTTTGTATACTTCCCCTCTATAGACTACCTATAGACGAAACTCGACACAGTCTCTACTTATTGTTGTTGATTCTTCGTCTTTAGACAGACTGTCTATAGGCGACGGTCGATAAGGTGTATATTTATTCTTGTCTATTCTCACTCTAGGTAGTCCTTCACAAACACGCACACGCACACAATCACCTACACACACACACACACACACACACACACACACACACACACACACACACACACACACACACATATATATATATATATATATTGCTGCGCGACCGGCCGCTCAAGGCCCATTGTGCGTTATCGCTGGCTTCTTCACGATCGGAAAAACAGTTCTATAGAGCACGTGTTCAGCAGCAGAAAGCTGTCTCGGGAGCGTCTAATGTTGTGGTACAATTTTATCATTGAGAATTTTCATCTCATTAAGATAATTGAGAAATTATTTAACACTAATGATCTAATACGGGGAATGCAAAAAAATAATCTGAGTATGTCCAAGCGATGGGAAACAACATTACCTTGGTTCTCTCTAGCTACGTAGCATTCGCGTATTTTAAAGTCTGGCTCAAATTAAATAAACACCCCGTATACTTCTTTGCAATTCGAATTATTTTCCACTGTTTCCTATATCACCACCGGTGAAGGCCATAGGTTGGGACGTCCGCAAAGGTTATGTTAACTTGTGTGAACAGCCCGTATACCGATTGTGGAAAGGCGTGAGATGAAGTAGAAAACAGCTGATACTGTAAAATTCTTATTGCTTGAGGTTCACTTGCCGTCTGTAGATTCACAATAGACAAAAGTCGTTAATCTTGGCTCAGCCCGTGTACGCTGTAACCAAGCAGAGGTACCGGTGGATAATATGGAGCTGCGTTTGATATAAGCCACAGAAGTTGCGTACTGCTGAGATTGCTGTATAGCCTATTTGTAGATTTTAGTATACACATCGTGTATACTAAAGTACATGCAAGTAAATGTGCCTCCGCATTTGTTGGTCACATTATATGATCTACATACTCGCTCTCGGCAATCCCAAGACAGTCTTCACAGTTGTCATAGCATGACTTCTGCGGCAGTTGAATATAGAAAGCAAAACACGGATCCAATCGGGATAATAGATTTTATGGTCACCAACTTTAGCTAGAAAAGGATTCCAAACAGGCATCAAGCTAACAGCACAGACTCGTAATGTTCGTAGCTCACAACGCAGACTTTATGAGTGTTCGATGAACAGATGCCGCGCATGTGGTGTGCGCGTTTTGTGTCGTCCAATTCTCAGATACTCAGTTTCACATTGTCTTCATATCTCGGCTGCATGACTATATCGGCCGGTTTTTGGTTCACTGATATCCTGCACTATAACGCATCAATGTTTCTCATTCACTTAAAAGATGTGCCAAATTCTCTGAGCCCACCCAGTATATGGCAGGTGGTATGCCTGCGCGGCCACGCATATGAGTACGTCATTGCTGTACTTATTGCTTTCACCTATCATCGGAACATAAAACTTGTACAAACATACGTGCGGGCGTAACATTTGGCGATACGCTGGAAAATATGCGACAAATGCGCTGTATTACTCATCGCTGCTGGCGATAATGCAAGCGCCTAAGGGCCCTATAACGGCTTTTACAAACAGCGCATTCATCCATGCATTATCCATGGGCGCGTTCCAATCTCATACGATAACCCACAAGCTTTTGTAATACAACCTGCCAGCGCATTGCCTTCGTCAATGAAAAAAAGATGAAAAATGGAAAAGAAAAGCAAGAGAAAGAGAAAAAAAATTGGCTAAAGGCTTAGCTTGGTTAAGCCTGGAAGATTGCGAAAGCAATACCCTTGGCTGCGCCTTGGTTCGGCTGATGGTGTGGACATGGTTGCCCTTTGTTATACTTATGGCTATACATCATCCGACATAGCGCAAGGCAGCGCGCCGACCACTGCGAGGAACCGAGCTGTAGCCCCATTTATCCTCCTAGCGTGACGTCACACCAGCGAGCGCCCTCTCTCGGTAGCGCCGCAGCAGCGGCGCGCAAGGCTTCGCCTCCACCATCGATGCCGCCAGCTGGGGCCCCGTCTCTCGGTCTGGCGTGATGGGTGGATGGATGGATATTATGAGCGTTCCCTTTGGAACGGGGCGGTGGGTGGCGCCACCAAGCTCTTGCTATACTGCCTAATATCCTACCTAGGTTAAGCAATGAAAAAAGAAAAAAAAAACACTATGAAATACCACGCCCAAATTTTCTGATCCCCTATTGCGAACTATGCTTTTGTACGTCTCCGTCTTTTGTCGTTTCCCTACTTTTCTTCCACCAATCCTCCAGTCGCCTCTTGCTAATGTCTATTGCGGACATGTTTGCTTTACCACTGCTCCCTCTGAACCCAAGGGCTTCAAGGAGGCCAGTGGTGTCTAAATCGACCGCTGACGTCACACCAGCGAGCGCCCTCTCTCGGTAGCGCTGCAGCAGCGGCGCGCAAGGCTTCGCCTCCACCATCGATGCCGCGAGCTGGCGCCCCGTCCATAGAGAAAGAAATTCAACAAGAGGGGACACTCTTCAAAAACTGGCAACAGGAAACACGTCACGCCTATTTTCAACTCCATCCGTTAGTTGACGCGAGCATCAGAAAAAAGAATGTGAAATAAACTTCCAGACAACGTTTTATTTTTTTTATTCTTTCCCACTAAAAGTGAAAAAGTTGTGTGTGTAAATGAACTTGTACTTTCCAACTTTTTGTTGCGTTGCCTAGCAACAAGCTAGCGGCACGCCAGACGCGCGTGCATACGTCATGCACCAGACAAGCCGCAGGAGTGAGCTAGGCCGGCTGCGCATGTGAAGCTCGCGTGCTCGGCGACCCGTCTCTTTTGGATCTAGCCCGTTTTTGGGGCTCCCGGCGTTGTCTTGTGTTCCGTCTGCATTTTGACACGGCACCGCTGCACTACTACTGGACTACAGCAAGGTGAGGAATTTTGTTTGACAGTCTGCGACGCACTTCAAACACAATTAGGCTTACTGCACAAAACTGAATCTAAGTAGTGACGCAGTTATCGAAAAACAGCTCCGCCTTCCAAGCCTAGTTAATGAGTTAATTACTCGTACTGGGAGATGTTTGCGACGCTTTCTATGAGCCTAAGCATAATTATAACTTATTTCGGTATTTTTTGGGCACGCTAACCGGACCTGGCTTTCTGACGAAGAGCACCTTGGCCGTGTGACGCAGTTTCGCATGTACTGAATCTTACCGGGACCAGTTTTGGCGCTTTCTCTGACCCCAGACATTACTGTAACCAATTTCACTACTTTTTGGAGTACTTTTCAAGCACAGTGGCCGTGCTCGGCCTAGTGGCGCAGTTAGCGAAAAGCAGCTCGGCTGTGTGCAGCAGTTAGTTTCGCGTGTACTCAATTGTACTGGTAGAAGTTCGTGACGCATTCTCTGACCCGAAAAAGTATTGTGATTTATTTGGTAACCTTTTGGGACATCTTGAGGCATGCTCGCCGCGCCTGGGGTTGTGAAGCTGTTAGCAAAAAAGCAAGCCTGCCATAGTGAGTTAGTTTTGCGTGTACTGAATTTTGTGACGCATTTTGTAGCCCTGCAACAACATATACCTTATTTTGGTACTCACGCTTGTCGAAAACGTGACGAGCGATTGCCGAGAGTGATAACACGGGAGTGTTGCATGCGCCGGCAGGACGCGTAAAAGATAACACCGAGGAGCAGCTCAAGAACATGACATTTATGTATTCTGAGCGACTGAAAACAGGCTTTGCACCCACGAATCTGTCTTGAGTGCGACTAGAAGGCATTCTGCGAGCGTGTAACATGATCTGGCTGAGCCTGTGTTGTAGCCACCTCTGTGTACTTGGCGTACCATGGCGTCGACTGAGGCCAAGTTGTTTTGGAAACGCGCAGTCACCCGTGTATTTGTGCGCTGGAAGTGCAGGAAATAATGCCCGGGAAGGGAACGGTGCTTTAAAAGTCGATGTTTTGTTCAGATTTTATGGCATTGTTTGGGAGGAGTCTTTGCTGCGAAATGTACGTAAACGTGAATTTATTTATTTATTTATTCAAAAGAACCTTACAGGCCCTATGGCAGGGCATAAAGTAAGGGGGGCATATTAAAGAGTAAAGGTATAAAGTACAAATTTCCAACAGGATCAGTGCTATAAAAGATTACTGTGTTACACAATATTGAAGGCACTAGGAATACAAAGCAATATCTGAAGGCACACGAACACTTGTTATTGTTAACAGAGCAAAGTAATACCGTTTATGAAAATGATATACAACATGGCAAAAATGCACGATAACATACACTAGATTGGTTACTCGTGAACGGTATTAAATGGGAAAAGCATGAGTAACTGAGAGCGGAACGTGTCGGGATTAGATATGGAGGCTATATTATCGGGGAGGTCATTCCAGAGACGAATGGCACGTGGTAGTGCAGATGAATTAAATGCATTTGTTTTACCGTATATGCGCATGAAACTGAACTGATTATGTAATCTGCGTGAAAAAGAGTGGGGTGTTCGTAGTTGTAACCGGGTTCGTTTATTAGTGTAAATATATTTGTGGAATAAGCAGCGAAGAGCGATGTTGCGGCGGATATCTAAAGGCGGCAACAGTAGGTCTAGTTTAATTTGTGTAATGCTTGAGTTTATGCTGTAGTTGCGGGATATGAACCGGGCTGCTCTGTTTTGTATCATTTCCGTCATATTTATTAGATAATTTTGATGAGGAGACCAAATTGGGGAGGCGAATTCTAACTGTGGCAAAATGAATGTTTGGAAAGCGAGTTTTCGAATGTTTCGCGGGGAATTTCGCAAGTTGCGTCGTAGATAGCCAAGAGAACGTGATGCTTTCGCGCATGTAGAAGTGATGTGTGGGGCCCATGAAAGATTATCTGTAAGAACAACACCAAGGTACTTATATGATGAAGTGTGGGTAAGCATAGTGTTATTAAGGTGATACGAATATTTAGAATTTAGACATTTTCGGCTGAAGCACATCACCTCGCACTTTGTAAAGTTTAAGTGTCATGAGCCATTTGTTACACCAGTTAGCGATAAGGTTAAGATCTGCTTGAAGTTTCAAGTGATCGTCAGTCGTGTGAATAGGACGGTAGATTATGCAGTCATGGGCAAAAAGGCGCATGCAGGAAGTAATCTGGGTGGGTAAGTCGTTAATGTAGATTAAGAAGAGTAAGGGGCCGAGGACGCTGCCTTGTGGCACACCAGAGCTAACAGAAGAAGACGGGGAAGAGAAGTTGTTAACAACAGTAAACTGTTTTCGAAAAGAAAGAAAATTACGAATCCAGGATAATGTTAGAGTCAAGCCGTAGGGCAGATAATTTAGAAATTAGGCGACAGTGGGGCACGCGGTCAAAAGCTTTAGAAAAGTCAAGAAAGATACAGTCAGTTTGAAGGTTGCAGTCCATGTTAAAGTGCAAGTCAGTCGTTAGTTCAAACAATTGCGTGTTACAAGAAAATCCCTTCCTAAAACCATGCTGATTAGAAAAAAAAAATTGTGAGCTTCTAGGTGGCTGTACACGTGGGAAGTGATTATGTGCTCGAGCATTTTGCAACATATGCAGGTTAAAGATATGGGCCGATAGTTGTCAGGTGTATGAACATCTCCAGATTTGTGAATTGGTATTATTTTTCCTATTAACCAATCAGTGGGTAACTTTCCAGATGCTAGGGATTGTTGAAAAATATGGCATAAGATCTTGCTTGAGGCAGTGATGGTGTTTTTTAAAATCTTAGAATTAATGTTGTCAATGCCGGCGGAAGTAGATATTTTGAGGTTACCAATGAGTAATTTAACGCCTTCAACAGTGATATCGATTGGTTCCATGTATGCGGCATCAAGTTCCGGAAAAGTTGGAACATTGGAAAAGTCCTCCTGAGTGAAAACAGATGAAAAAAACGTGTTGAATACGGTGGGGCAATCGGCGCTAGGAATAGGTATGTTTTCTGTTTCGTGCAAAGTTATGGTGTTAGTATCTCTTGTCGGAGATATGGTTTGCCAAAATTTTTTGGGATTGGAAGTTAGCAGCGATGGTAGGTCTTGAGAGTAATATTTATCTTTGGCGGAAGATATCGCTGAGCAGTAATTGTTTAAACTGTCTTTGTATATCTGCCAAGCCTCAGCAGTGCGCACGCGTTTAGCCCTGTTATAAGAACGCTTCTTTCTATTCCTTAGTTTGCGAAGAGACTTGTTGAACCAAGGGCTGAATTTGTCGTTAGTTATGGAGACTATCGGGACGTAACGGTCTACTAATGCTGTTAATTTGTCCCGGAAGAGCACCCAGTTGTCGTTTACGGATCGACAATGAAATGAAGGTAGTAGCACTTGGCAAAAAAATTCTTCTAGTTGGGAGTTATTCTCATCGTAATTTGCTCTGTTATAATCGCGAATTTGTTTAGTTGTTGTGCCAGACACGGGTTTTGGGATGCTAACAGCTAGTTGGATGAGGTTATGATCACTAAAGCCACTCATATTTGAAATGGAAGTAATTGTGTCAGGAGCGTTTGTGAAAACCAAGTCCAAGATATTGGAAGTGCGTGTAGGGGCCTTCACTATTTGGAACTGGTTAAAATCTAACGTTAGATTGATTAGTTCCAGAGACGCGTTACATGAAGATGACATATGTTCCCAGTCGATAAGCGGAAAATTGAAATCACCAAGAAGATAAACGTGGTTGGATGGACACAGCTGGAGCGCTTTAGTGACACTGTCCCGCAAGTCACTCAAAAAGGAATGGTTGCAATCTGGTGCCCGGTAACAGGCGCCAATTAGTACAGCACTGGAGGACATAGAAAAAGCAGCCCACACAATCTCGAGAGATGACCCTGAATCGATAAAATATGAATGAAGGGTTTTTTTAATGGCGATAAGTACACCCCCACCGCGCCTATTGATGCGGTCGTTTCTATAAATTTTGTAAAGATTATTTGTTGGCAGGATCTCATTGTCGTCGATATCTGGATTCAACCACGTCTCAGTTAGTACTATTATGTCAGAGTCACTATCGTCTAAAAAGCCACAAAGTGTATCGCGTTTAGGTAGCAAACTTCGGATGTTAGTGTAGGCCACTGAGAGCGAGAGAGCGGCTTGCGGCAAGAAAGGCAACTGATTATTTTGCGAGCTTGGGCTTGTGTCTAGCTATCTGGTAGATTGTTTTACTGAGTCGCTAGCGGTGTCGTAGACATATACTTGTTTGTCTATATAGAGCTTGTCGAGCACCAACTTAAAAGGCTTTTCAAGTGGCCTGGCAAAAGCTACCAGCTTTCTTCTAGCCACACGTGTTGATGGCGCGAAGTCTTCACCAATTGAAAACGTTGTCCCCCTAAGTTTACGTGCTGCGGACAGGATACTTTGCTTGTCCTTGAATGAACACAGTTTTGCGATTATGGGCCGTTTTTTTTCAGTAGAATATTTTCCTAGGCGATGAACCCGTTCGTACTGCATACTGGTTGTGGGAAGTTCGAGTTTTTCTTCGCAAAACTTCTTAATTTTTTCTTCAGACGTGGCCCAATCTTCTTTTTCGTCATCCTCGATCCCGAAAAATAATAAGTTCGATCGTCTTAATCTGTTTTCTGCATCGTCACATCTGTTTGTTATTCGCTGTAGCTGGCTTGAAATATCTTGCAGGGTATTCTGAGGGGGAAGCGCTTCAGTGGTAGCAGTTATGGTTCCACTACCTTCAAGTGCAGTGACTCTCGCTAAAAGTTTTTTGATTTCTTCGTTAGTAGCGGCTTGTTCGTCCTTGATGCCCTTAAATTCAAGCAGAACTGACTTCAGCCCAGATTCCAATTTTTCAATTGTCTCCAGGGCGGATTCGAAAGCAGCGGACTCAGTCTTGCTCATTGGGCCAGGGTTCGACTCAACATCGCCCGATAACATGAGAAGCAAGTTAACGAGGGAAGAAGATACACACTGTAAACAAGTCAATATCAGCTTTTTAACACTAGACAACTCCAATGGGCACGACACCGCAATAAGACAGCAATTGCTAGTTTTGGCACATGCGGCACGGTTCAAGTAACTGACCTGGAACAATAGCAGTTGTGAGCAGCGCATGGTTACAGCGGTGTCGTGCCCGACGATGCTGGTGGCTGGCTCCAATTTATACTTTGATGCGCTTGCGTCGCCGGTATACGTTCCCAATCCGCGTTGCCAGACAAGGGGAGCAGTTGCGTCCAAACACGGCTGGGATTGCGGCAGGAACGGCATAAGCAGCGGTGGACCAACGAAGCTCGTAGGGAAAGAGCCAGGAAGCCAGGAAAGGACGCCCCATGACAGTGCGGCCTGGAACAATAGCAGTTGTGAGCAGCGCATGGTTAAAGCAGTGTCGTGCCCGACGATGCTGGTGGCTGGCTCCAATTTATACTTTGATGCGCTTGCGTCGCCGGTATACGTTCCCAATCCGCGTTGCCAGACAAGGGGAGCAGTTGCGTCCAAACACGGCTGGGATTGCGGCAGGAACGGCATAAGCAGCGGTGGACCAACGAAGCTCGTAGGGAAAGAGCCAGGAAGCCAGGAAAGGACGCCCCATGACAGTGCGGCCTGGAACAATAGCAGTTGTGAGCAGCGCATGGTTACAGCGGTGTCGTGTGTAATGCCGCTCATTCACCACTTACGCACGTTTCGCCTCTACACGCAATACTCCTGTTAGGTCAATATACCGAAATGATACATGCTTGTAATTTACTTTCTTTCCGCTGATGGCATCCGGTGGAGCATCGTACGGCAACGACTGCTGCTTACCTGGTGCCACAACTTTGGATGAATGTAGAAGCCTGGAACGAGTATTTATATAGAGCAAAATAAACATTTCATCATTTCAGAAGACTTCTTGCGTTTTCTTCATGAAATTGCACCTGACCGATTCGGCGGAGTCTTGTAAAGGTCGTTCGCAATCATATTTAGTAAATAATGAAACCATTCTACGCCAAGGCCACGCGGGGTTCAGCAGAAGCAAAAAAATGAATAAATGCCGCGCCGAACAGCGGAGCCGGCGCGGCGTGTACCAACTGGTATTCAAAACGCGCGTGCCCAAACCCGAGACCAGAGGGAGTTAATACCATCCGCTTGGTGTCCTACAGTCAATTCGGCCGCTGGGCTCTATGGGAGTGTCCGCTCTTGTTGAAATTTCTTTATGCCCCGTCTCTCGGTCTGGCGTGGCGTCACACGGTCACGTGACGCGCAGCTGTGTAAGTAGGGCCACGACTTCCGATGGGCCGAAAGTGCGAGCAGTATTGCTTTCGCAGTAAAAAACGGGCGCTCAGACTCCTCGGAGAGCGCCCGCCCTGGTGCGCGTAGCTCCTGCGCATGCGCGGCGGGGCGCCGTCTGTCCGCGTCAATTTGAATTCTCAACGAGTGCTCCGGGCACGTAAACGCTTGTTGCGGTGTGCGGTGTCTGTCTAAACGTTGGTGTCTGTGTATGCGTGTCTTATTTGTGGCATCACAGTTAAACTACCCTGAACGGTAAGCTTTAGCAAAGGTGTTTTGCGTCAATGTGTCATGATTAGGTGAGCGCATATCGTAGCGCGAACCGGCTGCATGTAGCGCAGGCGGCTCGGGCAAAGTATCGGTTTGTCTGTTTCATGATTTGGTAACGCACTCTTGTTCTCACTCTACTATAAGGAATGTTTTACGGCAAGCGATCGCTCACGCTTGTTCATTTTAGCGCCATAGTTGATGTGCGTAAAGAAGGAAGTACACCATGTTTTAACTTCATACTGAGCTGCCACTAAGCGGATTGTGTGTGTTGAGCAGGCAGTGTGGTAGATCTCATTTCGTGGCGCTCTTATCCGGCTGCGAGGAATGCTACGCCGCAGGTGTAGTGAAATTCTCGTGACACGCTTTACGTATATCTCGAAATTGTGTTAGCATGAAGAATTTTCAAACAGACGTATAGTTGAACAGCTGCTAGCATACTCGGATGACAGGCAGTGTGTGCGTGTATGTCAGTGTATAGAGTGTGTGTTTCAGCAGTGTGTACGCTGCTGTTTTCGTACAATTTAAAAGTCGCAGTATATTTAAGGTTCCTGGCAACCAATCTAAATAATTTTGGGAAGTTACCGCATGAAAAACACGAGACTTGAAAAAATATCTAGATTCGCCCAATATAAATATATGCAACCACAAAGGCTTTTGGAGAATGAAACCTGCGATGAGCTCAGTCACTCGCAGCTTCGCAACTTAGCCGAAAAAATTTGAGGACAATAAATTACATGCTCCGGGAAGCACGTTTACACGTTTCAAATTGAAGACATTGCGTTTGATGGTAGTTGGAAGATTTTTTTTTCGTCTTTTTTATAAACAGTTTAGCAGCAGAAGTTATCTCTCGGGCTATTTGAAAAGCGTTAAGCGCCTTTCGATGCTTCGGCGTCATGCAGTTTACTTCCAGTTATTCACTAGGCAGCTGCTGGCGAAGATTGACATTGTGCCAATCGTGCATGGTATGCAGCCCTTGTCGTGCGTAATAAGTATTCCAGTTTTCATTACTGATGCATTTAGTGCCGTCGTCTTGGACAGACTGTATACTATATGCGCTGTACAAAAGAAAAAAGGAGCAAGATTATCTATTTGGTGATCTTTTCTTAGTCGATAACGCAGAGATTATTGAAATAATTTAGTAGAAATTGCACTGGTTCGACCCTTATCAACACACCTAAGAGATCGTAACATGTTTTAGTTGATAAGTAACCTTATCAATACGCCCACATTCATGTGCATTCTACTGAAAGTGTGGCAAAAGTATTCATCTCGAAGTTTGAGAAAAGAGACGTTGCAGACTGTTTAAGCGGAACTAAATTGAAATTCTTAACGTGATCGTTAAAAACTACAGTGGCTATACTGAGCATGTTCGTTCGGCACGGGCATATTGCATTATCACCTGAAAAATGTGCGCAGTCTATCCGGGTACCTTTCTATAGACTAGTTTATAGACAGTCTATAGAAAGTCTATAGGCGCAGACTTTTTATAGACTAGTCTATAAAAATTCTATGGCCATAAGTCCATAGACGGTCTATAGACTTTCTATAAAAATTTTTGTAAGGGCGGCCAACTTGCAGGGGGCAAGAAGCGGCCTGCCAAGACCTTGGCAACGCTGTTCGGCGACTTTTACCGCGGTGTTTAATTGCCTAACGGATTTTCAAGTTCTAATGCAACACTGTGAACGATAAGCTAAACCATATTGGAGGTCTCCGAATCGCATATATTCGAGTATTCAAGCATTGTGCCATTTTAACGCCATAAATATGCTGCTGCCGCAAAGTACAAAAAAGTTCCGTAATAGTTATCGTTTATTTGCCTTCTTTAATGCCGTCTATAAATAGATCAATCATGAGAGCTGTCAGGACAACACGCAAACAAAAACTAAAAAGGTAGCATGAGAAATATAATTACATGTAACAAGCATAAGTATTCATTATTATCTTTAATATCATCAGGTGTTACCGGTGCTTTTGCATCCTGATTGCACAGACGGTCTCGGAACTTTGGTGGCAGCTGTTTTCTTTCAGCCTTAAATATAAAATGTTATTTTATTTTAGAGCAAGGCAGTGCTAATCTGCAACCTTTATTAAATGAAAAGGATAACGCTAGCATGGGAACTGCTTGTACGTCAACTTTTCTATAAACGCCCGAGCGCGCTAGCAAATTTTGAGATTCTCACAGCACTACGCACGGCAGGATACGACGATTCGAACACGTAAGCTGCGTTGACTGGCGTGCCTTTGCCCCCCGCAATATGGCGGTGCAGCGCAAGCAGCCTCAACTCCAGCAGTTTTTCTTAACCCTCCTTCGATGATACACTGGTGTAGGAATAGCGAGACTGAATGAACCTCGCGGCATTGTTTTAAAGTTTGAAGTCATCTTTAAACAATATTATTATGGGTTTCACTTGGCTAGACATATTCTAGTTCCGTCTGATAAGCTCTTTATGAGCAAGTAACATCAGTCGTTTCGAGCTGCATGTTGGTGACGTTTAAAAATCCCTTGTTCATTTTCTGTGTGTTGACTATACAATGTCCGCAATGTGTGAATTAAAAAAAAGAATCTGGGGTTTTACACACCAAAGCCACAATTAGTTATGAGGCACGTCATAGGGGGCATAGGGGGGTAATTATCTTCATCATATTCATGACCCTGTTTGTGTGTCCACTGCAGGACAAAGGCCTCTACCTGCGATCTTCAATTATCCGTGTCCTGCGCCAAACCGATTCCATCTTGCGCCTGCAAATTTCCTCAATTCGTCACTTCAACTAGTTTTCTGACGTCCTTGACAGCACTTGCCTTCTTTTGGCACCGATTATTTAGCTTTAATGGGCCACTGGCTATCCATCCTACGCGCTGCATGGCCTGCCCAGCTCCATTTTTTTCTCCTAATGCCAATTAGAATATTGGATATCTCTTTTACTCTCTGATCAACGCCACTCCCTTCCCGCCTCCTAAATGTACGCCTAGCATTTTTTTTTTTCGTTTTGTCGCTCTTTGCGCGATCCTTAACCTGTTCTCGAGCATCTTTGTCAGTCTAAAAGTTTCTGCCCCATATGGTAGCACAAGTAGAATGCATTGATTGTACACCTTTCTTTTTAATGATACTGGTAAGATCACAGTTACGAGCTGGCAACGCCTGCCGTATTCACTCCAACCTATTTTTATTTTGTAAATTTCCGTCTCATGATCAGAGTCCCATGTGACTAATTGACCTTGATAAACGTACTATTTTAGACTGCAGATGCTGCCTGGCGATCCTGAACTCTTGTTTCATTGCCTACTGAAGATTATCTTTGTCCTCTGCATATTAAGCCTAATTGCCACTCTTACATTTTCTCGATTGAGGTCCTCAACCATTTGTTGTAATTCGTCCCCAGTGTTGCTGAACAGGATGATGTCATCTGCAAACCGAAGGTCACTGAGATATTCGCAGTTGTTCCTCACTCCGAAGCCTTGATAGTTTAATAGCTTGAATATCTCTTTACGACTGATAACTGCCACCTGTAAACAAGGCCCTTAAAAGACTAGGTGACTTGGCTCGTGTGCTGCGTCTCGCTACTCAGGAAACTAAACTCCTAACATATAAAACCCTCATCCACCCCATCCTCAAATTCAGCTGGGTTGTATGGAATCCATGCGCACATTCATACATACAAAAACCAGAATCAGGGCAAAAAAGGCAGTGAGTTTTGTTTGTAGGAGATATGACAAGGACTTTTCACCGCCTAAGTCTCTTCCTGTGCTTGGTCTCATTACTCTTGCAGAGCGTCACAAACTGGAATGCCCTAAAATTCCTTCACATGGTAATCAATTTTCCTCGGCTCTCCACTCTTGATAACTGTTTCACTTTTTCCATACCCATTGTGAGGAGCCGCCAGGTTCTGAATATCTCGACCTTTCTTTCCCGCACTGATTCCTTTAAATAAAGCTTTTTTCCATCAACAACTGAAGTATCGAATTCCTTAACGGACAGCACCCGTTCACTACGACTGAAACAAATCACGCAAGCTTGTTTGTAAATATTTGCTCTTTTGTTCATCCCACTCCTGCAATAGTCTCATTGAGGCTGCAGTATATCTTAACATAAAATAAATAAAATATATATATATTTTTTGCAAGCATGCAGTGAATAGGCTTGTAGAGACCGCGTGTTCTCGCCTGATGCTTTTCTTAACAGGTAACTTGCTATCTTTTTTGTGGAGAATCAAGGTAGTTGCAGAAGCTTTGTGTAAATTTCACACTATATTCACGTATGCCTCTTGTACGCTTTAATTTATAAATGCCTCTATGACTGCTTTTATCTCTACTGAATCAAAAGCCTTTCCGTAACCTTCGAAAGCTGTATAGAGAGGTTGATTGTACTCTGCAGATTTCTCGATTACGTCATTGTTGACATAAATGCGATCCATTGTAGAATGTATCTCTTCATGCCGGCCTGTTCTCTTGGTTGACTGGAGAGTTGCCCTTATTCTATTGAAAATTGGTGAATATTTTATACAATACTGAAGGCAAGCTATTGGGCCTGCAGTTTTTCAGTTCTTTAAGGTCTCCCTTTTTGCAGATTGCAGCACTGTACTGGCCGCGTCGAGAGGCGTGACAGAAGGAAAAAATATAAGGAATAAAACAAGGGAAGAAACCCGTACAAAAATGATTGAGAAGGCATTGAATTATTTTGCTCAATGTTGAGTTTTTTATTGAGGAATTGTGGAAATTTTGTTGGAGAATTTTTGGGATGACTGTTAAGTTGTCTTGAATATTGGCCACTGAAATTTAATTGAAACACCAATGGGTGTTTCAATGTTGAATAATTGTTGAGTTACCATTGAAATTCTATTGCGCTTAGACGGCTCGTTGTGTTCATTTTGTTGAACGGTTGTTGGGTTACCATTGATGCTGTATTGAAATGACGTTGTGGTAGCTGTGTCGACCTGTTGTTGAGTTATTGTTGTCACAGCACTGAAAAGTACATTGTGGCTTACTTGAGATGGCATTGAGATTTCAGAATTGGTCATTGAAATATCATTGACATTTCGTTGGGCTGGTGGATTTTTATTCATATATTGAAATTGCTTTGCTATTCACACTTGCATGCCCCGGTGCCTGCTCATAACTTTCACAAACACAAACAAACGCAAAGGAGAGACTGATCAATTTGAGGTACCTTTATTTACACTAAACATGGGTGCCCATGAAACATTATTACAGTATATAAGGCACCACTACATCGAACCTGGAGACATAGGCTAGTACCTACAGCACTCTTAACAGTGTAAATACATCTGAAAAAACCTATACATATGAATTAAATCAAAACAATCATTCTGGTCTTCCCTTGCGACTTAAGTTTGACTAGAAGGCAAAGCGACTCAAAAGGCTGGGCTTAAGCATACCCTTTTAACAACCAACTTTGAACACATCAACACTTGAAGCTGCTTGCGGGTGAATACACACAAGACATCTGAATACGTTACATTAAAATGTTTCGCGCACTAACCCATCACAGGAACAGTTACGGCTGACTGTGAGAAGGCAAAATAACAGACTTGAAACAAATGACTTCGCGTAAATATATACAAGCTTTAGCACACGTCTTTCACCGCGATTAAAATTTGATGAAGTACCAAAGTAGACTTGTTTGAGCTTTTTGTCTTCGAGATGTATATATTTTCAGGTTGTCCAATTATTTTATAAAATAGGATCACTCAGCTATTAATTTATGAGACATCATCTAGAAAGTTGTTGGCCATGATGAACACCTGAATCATGTTTCTGACGAGCCAGGTTTGCAACAGTACACCATTTGTATATGTTAAATTGAAGTACAGGAGAGTTTGTTGGTGGCATTTCCTCAGTTTAGTGAGCTCATTTTCAATAAATTTTTCTGGACTTTCACAAAGCTAATTAGAGCCCTTTTTGGAGCCTTTTTCCATATACCCAGCAACTAAGTGGTACCTCAGTCAATAAAGAGATACGGCAAGGCTAATACCTTAAACGATAAGAGAAAACATAATTATTTAGCACAGAAAATTGGTAGTAACACACGGCTAACACAATTCCAAAGAGCCAAATAGATGGTCACCTGCACTTGCAATATCAAGTACCCCAGAAATCGTCATAAAGGATGGGAAAAGGTTTCAATGACTGGACAGCCAGATTCATTTACATTATGGGGTTTTACGTGCCAAAACCACTTTCTGATTATGAGGCACGCCGTAGTGGGGGACTCCGGAAATTTGGACCACCTGGGGATCTTTAACGTGCACCTAAATCTAAGTACACGGGTGTTTTCGCATTTCGCCCCCATCGAAATGCGGCCGCCAACAGCCAGATTGCTGAGACAGTGAGAAATGCAAATAAATGCGTATACGAAAAACCAATGACCTCAATTGCGCAGGTAAAATGTTATTAAAATGCTACAAAAATTTTATTGCATAATATACATAAAAGTTGCATAAAAATTGGGACAAAGCAGTAGCAAAGACGGAGGGAGATACAGCACCCGTGTTGAAAAAAAAATTACAAGTGATATACATGCATATTTAAGCTGAAGACAATTTTTTCTCCAATACATACAAAAAGAGCCCATGCACTCACGGCATAAAAGAAGGTTCCTGCGCCTGGAGAATGCAGCACAGTACAAAGCAGCGTCATGAGAACCGAAAACTAGAGCTTAGTATGTTTAAAAAGTACGAATACTTGCATACCGACAGGCATGTCACATGTCATGCCTTGAATGGATGAAATTCATAAATCTCACACAAATGAAGTTACCATCACTCTTATTGGCTTCCTCAGGAGACTCCTTGAAGTTGACTAGAAAAAATGTACATCAGTGTTAAAAACAAAGATGAGACCCTATAGCGTTCTTCCTGAAATAAACAGCGCAAATGTTTTATGTATCAATTCTATGGACACTTCGCCAATTCGGTGTACATTTATATTTGACAACCACCCAAACAGAGACGAGAAGGATGAATTAAGGTAGGAACACACATGAACGCTGACTCGACTAGAAGTTTATTCGTGAAGACAAAGATTTTAAACACATTGGCCAACTTCACAAAGAAAAAGCCATGGATATGCAGCAGAAACAGCCCGGCACAACAAAAAAGGACCGGAAGACATGTCCTGTAGAACAAACATGTGCGTCAAAAACAAAAACACATGAAAACTGAAAGGTTTGTCCTGTAAGTGATATTGCCGAGAAATACTGCAGCAACTCTTTCCCACTAAGGGTCACAGAAATCTTGCTTATGAATTTTTCTTCGTGATCAATAAATAATTATTCCATAAGTCCTCTTGTGTATTGGTCTTTGTGATGAAACAACCGTTCTTTCTGCTCTATACCTGAACACCAGAGGAGTTCCAGAAGCAATATTTATTGATCACAAACAAAACAAGTGCATAACCAAGTTATCTGTTGCCCTTTATGGGAAAGACTTGCAGTTCTCAAGTGTATTTCTCGTTGGGTAGCATCACTTATCGGACAAATCTTTCGCTTTTTCGAAAGATTTGTCCGATAGTTCTCGTTTTTCACGCAAGTTTATTCTACATGACATGGCTTTTTCATATTTTTTTTCTTGTCGCTCGTGGCTGTTTCTGCCACGCATGCACGGCTCTTTACCTTTGTCAAGTTGACCAGCGTCTTTAATAGCTCTGTCTGAAAAAATAAACTTAGTTGAACTTGCGCTCGTGTGTGCTCCTACCTATTTCGTTGTCCGCCTCTGTTCGCGTTGCTGTTTCCAGTACGCACGTATCACTTGTTTAGGCCGGTAAACATTCTCCCAAGCAAAAGGAAATACCTCCCCTCAAAAGGTAGCCCATACTTCACTACTAAAAGCCAGAGCAAATCGAAAGTAAGCCTTGACAGCGTCCATGAAGCAGCTAGTACACCACAGAGCAGCACAAAAAAATAGGTAAAAATTCCACTTGATGGAGAGTGGCAACAGAGACGCGAGCTTGCTAGTGAATCAGCCACATATCAACGGGTGTCTCTTGCACGACGCCAAGCTGCTCTTGACGTAGAACACTTTAGCATCTGGGTATTTGCTGCATGCGTAACCTGCGAGAAGGGAATGCGGACAGAAAATGAGATTGCGCGGATTCAGAATCTGCCACACACTGCACATAACTACGCACAAAATAGAAGTACACACTATACTGGCAAGTGAAAATTTGCGACTCTTTACGAGTGCTGTCTAGAAAAGGAAGAAATGGGTTGCTACGGTAGATGTTAGCTAAGACACGCACAGCGATGTTTCACAGCGGGGAGAAATATTCCCGGCTCTCTCGCAGAACCAAAGACCACGCGACAGTGCACAGCCGACACCAAGCAGATATCGAATCTTTGGGTAGAAGACCAGCAGCAGGAATAACCTAAAGATACGCCGAGAGCGATGCGAGCGCGACCGTGCCTGTACGAGTGAGAACATGCACCGCATCTTTGAAGCTAGCCGCTCCGGCGTGTCTCCGATCATCCCACGTGATTTTTGTGCAGAACATCGCGTACACGCCCTTGCGCGTATTGCGCGGTAGCGTCTGCGCAGTGAGCTAGCTTCATGCACGCGTCATTTTTCACCACGCAAACGGTGCTCGAGGCGACAACGCGCCGAGTGACGCTCCTTTCGCTTCTGCAAGCAACGCACATTCGGATCGGCCCAGCTCAAAGGGGCGACAGAGAACGGTGGCATGTTTCGGTTATCGCCAATTAAAATTGTACAGTATGCCTTCAACAGAAACGCGCCGCGCTAGATAAAGATGCTTACTGCGATAGTTTTGGTAGTGATAGGCGATAAGGCGAGCCCGTCAGCGGCTGTGTTTGCCGACGTCGTCACCACACCTCTGTTCATTTGCGCTGTGTATCCGTGTACAGTCGCCGCGCGGAAGCTGCAACTTATTGGTTGGCCGTTCTCCGCAAATCCCAAAGAGGCGAAATATATCTTGCGGTGCGCCGCACCATTAGGCGCAACCAAAATCGAGGCGCGCTTAACCGCTACGGCACAAAAGGTGATCACACTAACCTATGGTATACGATGAGCCACTATGGATTAAAAAAATAATGATGTCCTACGTGCGAAACAAACGATCTGATTATGAGGCAGGTCGTAGTTGGGGACTCCGTATTAATTTTGACTGCCTGGAAATTTTTACGTGCATACAATGCACAATGCACGAGCGTTTTTGCATTCCGCTCCTTTGGAATGCGGCCGCTGCAGGGATCGTACCACGACCTCGAGCCCCAAATTGCCACGGCGGCCGCCATAGTTACAAAATGCGTAAGCGTGACGTGCAACCCCGCCTTCCGGTACGAGTGTGGTACAAAAGTAGCACAGCTGCACACCTGCTGCACAATTATTTGTCGCGGTTCTACTAAGCTCGTAGTGTCTGCCTAAATACCTTGAAAGGCAGCGCGCCTCTCACGTATCGGAACGCGATAACAAGCGCTTAGACGGCCCACGTGAGCCCCTATGAAAGATGGAGTGGCCACTGTACAAAATTATCACTGCTCAGAGAAGCTGATCATTATGTTCCAGTTGTGTTCTCTCATATAAATTAAGGAAAGGTCATTAGAGAGGAACAAATGAAGCAATGCAATTTTACGCACGTGGGACGCCGCTGCCTCTTCGCCTACTACTGTTTCAAACGAAGTGACGGCGGCAGCGAGTGTTAGTATCGCGCGCTTTCGCTCCGGCGCATACGGTTTGTTTGAAGAAAGTGAACGGTGTGCTTAACATCTCACGCTTGTCAATGTCAAAATAGAAAAAAAAGGCTACGTGCCCAAGAAAACAAGATTACTTACCTATCTGCAGCAGAAGTTCGGCTGCGACTGTTTCGGGGTGCCTTCTCCCCAACAGGCATCATGACCTCTGCCGCGCAACTCATCAAAACAGCCAGGCTCGCACATCAGTCGAAGACTAGTAGCTGGGTTAGCCAACGAATTCAACGGATAAACGTCCCACTTATCGTCGTTAAAGCATTTCACTAAAATGTGCGTCATGATGTCTGAAAAGAAAACATACTGTCATCAAAAAGCACTAGGCGTGATTCACCACAAAACGGCAACCAACTAACTGAGCCGAAAGCCGTTCACAGCTTCACTATCTTATGGAGTTATAAAAACTTTCAAACACAAAATAACCGCACGGAAACACGACTAAGTAATTAGTAATAATTTTTCATCGACTAACCTTCATAAAGTTTTAAGAACAACCTAATTTGTAGCGTAAGCAATAAATACTACGACCAAAATATGCGGCTACGGAACTAGCGGTAACGATGTGTACTGTTGCAAAAGTGTACTCAAAACGAAACTACAACGGTTGCAACCGCGTGCGCGCACACACACGCACCCGAACGCTACCTTGACGTTGGTAGCGCCACCTAGAAATAAAAATTACTACTAATTTTATTATTTTTACTAAAGTAACGCTACTAGAATAGTTTATAGCATCTTTGCAGATGACGAGGTGACAAGTAAGGTATGATAAGAGTCCGTTACCTGTATTTCTTTCATTTCCCTTTGAGTGTTGTTGTATTCAACTGAACATACGGGACCTGTCCTGCAGGCTTGCGAGACGAGAGGACGACAGTTCGGCGAGGCTCAAATAAATCGCACGCTTCTTGCAAGGCGAGAGTTGGGAGCAGCCGCAGATACAGCGATTAGCTGCGATACTGTTGCGGCTGTTTCTGAATCAGAAGCTCTTTGAAGTCAATGGTTATAGCGGCTGCGCGCTGCGATCTCAAAGCGTGTTCGTTGTTTGATCTCTAGTACCACGGCCGTCGGATAAAAAGAACTATATTTACTTTCCGGACAGAGGGGGCGTCGCAGGAAATTCGAAGATCTTTCACGTGTATGTTTGCAGCGTGTGCGCCGCTTGCATCCTACGGTTCCCACAGCGCGTCGGATGCTCGAAGGTAGCGTAGTCGCGTGTCCGCGCCTGTCTTATCGCCGGCCGCCGTGCCTACTTTTGGGGAACTCCACGTGCGCGTAGACACAGTGTTTGCTAGTGAACTTCGCATTCTTCTGCTCCCCGAAACGCGCTCATTTTGGATCGTACCAATTGCTATGTCATCTAGTGTATGTTAAAACGACGATGGCATTTGTACACCGGCGAAGAAATAAATCGTTATGAACTTGGGCGGTCATGAAGCTAGTCTAACGCTGCAGTTTCTACATAGAGAAAACGTCTACGAAAGCGGGGCGATCTCGGAGACAGGCGCTTGAAAGGGCCAGCTTTAGCGACAGCACGAGAAAGTGGCACGCTGCGCACGTGCCAAGCATTTCAGAACTTACTGGCTTTCGAACGAGAGGAGCATGCGCGTTCGTGGCCTAATGGTTAGAGCACCGGGCTCGACGGCCGACGTTAAATGCCACCCCATCGGTCACACATTATTTTCTTTCCATGAAAACGAGGCGAAAGAAGAACCTACTTGCCGAAAAGTGACAGCAATGAGGTTGGAACGCTCCGCATTAAATTTTTGGAATGTCTTCATATGCGAGTCCTAATTATTGATACTGGGCTCAACTGCTACACAACGAAAAAACAACTACAAAAATCAACACAAATTACCCAATGAATTGTTTATTGAGAACACTCAACGGTAATATTGTTGTGCAAGTGTTGAGCGAACTCAATTGCTTTTGAAAATTTGTTGAAGTCCGTTGTTTCAAGAATTCCCCAACAATATATCAATGGTTAATCAACAGAAATTTTTGTACGGGAAATATTTACAAATGGTTCTACTAACGCCTTGGTTCTGAGCCGCACGTAAGCAGGCGACCATGAAATCGGCTAGGTACACTAGACATTTTCAACAAGCTTGGACAAAGCTTAAACGAGAAGGAAAGTAAAATATATTGTCTTCCGGCTCACCCAAGGTCACGTAGCCACTTACGCACGGTGCCGCATCCAGCTGCCACAGTTACAGGAGAAGCCTCTTTCTTAACCAGTCGCTAACGAACCAGGAATGACATGCCACATAGTAGCTACAGCAAACGCGCCTGTAAACTCGTGGTGGGGCGATCAGTTAGAGGCATAGTTCGTACGCTTCGCGCAGGGGAAAACCATGCAAGCAATTTTTACCAGAACAAATCAGGTGCCACATTAACGACCAAGCCATCGGGCGCGAGGCAGGTGAGCTGGCAGGGCTAGGCTGTAACTAATTTCTGCTAGAAAACAGGGCAAATCTAATGAGGCGCGACTTAAACAGATAGGTAGATGTATATATTATATTGACACGTGTACTTATCTTTATCGGGCGACCACGTTTCGCCGCCTAACAAATGTTATCGCACAGCGCGGGACGCGCCTGCATGTGTCCGAAGTTTCTGGAAAGTTATCGATGTTTCTATCCGCTGTCTATTGTCGCCGAACCTTATAGTATCTGATTTCATCGCCTGACGCGAATGGTGTAGAACTTTGTGGAATGCACGCGGGTCCCAACGATTAGTCTGGAACATTCGACGATTGATGTATAAAAGCCGACGTGCTTGACCCGTTGATCAGATTTTCGACGATCGCCGACCGTGTTCACCGCTATCGTTGTGCTGTAAGTGTAGCCTGTTTTTGTGGGCACAGGTTCGCCCAATAAAGGTTAGTTTTGTCTTTCACACTGTTGCTACTGTGTTCTTCAACGTCACCACCACGTGACACTATTGCCTCTGGCCTCGTCGAGAAGCGCGAGAGAAAAAAGAAGTAAAGGAAGAAAGAAAGGGGAAGGAAAGATTTACAAATGTTTCTAACATGCATACGGGGGTAGGGGGACCGGATTAATTTTCACTACTATGGGTGCTTCAACCTGCACCTGCCCGGTACACGAGTGTTATCATAATCCCCCCGCATCTAAATGCGGCCACCGCGGTGGGTATTGGTTTGGGGTAGTAGGCAAAGACTCGCTAATTAGCAAAGGCTCGAAGCAATTAGTAAGAAATTGTTTCAATCTTCCAAGTACAATAGGGCCGAGGTCGGCGTTTTATTCTTCCAGAAAGAAAGCATTGGTGAGATAGTTTATATAACGTTTTATCATGGTATAAGATTGCGTCAGTCACTGTTTATATTGAGGTCTTAAATGAAGACGGCCAACTGGGTTTCATGTTGTGACTGAAAAACAATTGCATGAAACTGAGAAGTTCATAGTGTGAGAGCATACATCAACACCAGATATTGCTCGATGGAAATCGGCGGACACAATACTGCACCAGACTAAGCTTTTTTTATTGCCTTGAGCAACACGCGTTTATCCGCCGTAGAACGCTACCTGTGAAGTTCGAACGCCCCGTTAACATGCCTTTGCTGCGGTTCTTTCATGTACAAAGAGCGGGTGAAGCCACTCTGGTGCGTGTACGACAATAGGGTTGACGAACGGCCATGGCGGTTCCTTCCTCGAGACATCCCCACTGCCCAGTGCACGTCCGTGGTTTACGCTTACCTAGGCCTCAGCCGTGGTGGTCGGAACCTGACGAGCTACAAGCCTAACTTCGACTTTGGACCCGGTACGGTCGGGCGCAGCTGTCGTTTTCAAATATTAGCTCAAAGTGCACATGTTTTACCGTATTTTTCTCAAGCGCAGCGATAAATCATGACACATTTTCCACTGAGGAAGTATAACCAGATATATTTATTCACTAGACGTTAAATAGCTGTTGACCTTTTTATAACCAGAAATATGTAATATGAGATATATGCAATATGTCTGATGACAAAAATAGCGCCGAGCAATTACGTTAAAAATTATTCTGCGAATAAACGTCGCATTGAAGTTTCCGTTTTCAACTCTATGCAATCATCCAAGAAGCTGTCATGTCTAAATCATTACACCTTGACAACATACAGCATATGAGCTGCCGCCTCTAGAACACCGCTCTTCCTCTATAATGTACTTCAGTCCTTCGAGATACTTCTTCGTACTTATAATGGCACAAGGCGCCGCACAATCACTGAATAGCAAAGCCAGCTAAGTCAATGCAGGTTCGGGTTGGCTGGATTCTCTGCAGCACTTCATCCCTGCGCTTCCTGCACTTGTGGCTCAATGGTCTCACCATTGATGTAACTTTTGAATGGAGGTCGCTGTCATCTTAGAAGTCGAGGCACCGTTAGTGCGGTTTTCAACATGGCTTGTTGGGCGGCGGCCATGCTAGGAGCAGGCACCTTTCGAAGCGTTTCAAATCTGTGAGCGTCAAATGTCATTGGTGGTGAAATCGCGGAAGTGAAGAAGCGTGTCCTATCCACGCGGTCGCATTTGATCACACTGGTATGTTAACTAAATTTGGGGCGATATAAATTACGTGTTGTTTCTGAGGTGTGCTTTCACAATGTGATCTTTTAAACGACTTGCATCACAAGGTACTGTACGCGAAAGCTTTTTTTTCAGTGTTTGCATGCAGCTCAAGAACACTGACGAGCTTTAACGGGATATCTGCTTTGTCACTTTAGTCATGCTACGTGGTGTTTGTGTTTGCCAGGCATTTAGTGTTTGCCATGGTGTTTACCAGGCATTCCTAGCGTGAAACGATATGATTGACTATGACATGGGGTGATGCTGAAACAGAGGAGTGTGAGCAGGCGCAAGAAACAAAGTGTGCCGTGAAGCGGTAGTCTATGCGAGAGTAAATACAAGTGTTTAAAGCCGAAGTTTCTTTCCCTACGCGCTCAGGTTTTGGAATGAATAAGCAGGCTTGTTGCTGTGTAGATGATGGGAACACTCACGAAGACGACAAACCGGCATATAGGACCACCTGTCCTGACGTGGAAATGAGCAGCTAGCATTCTTCGTCCTTAGTTAATTTAGTTATTTATTTTCCTTTCAAAATATCTTGCATGTAGAACGACCATCTATTCAATCCCTAACTCAAGGCTAGTGGCGGGCCCAATTAGAAATTATCAATCAGAAGTAGGTAAATTAATTGGGGATATGACAGCAACAGGGATATATAAAAGAATCAAACCATTAGAAATCTTATACAGTAATATCGAATCTGAGACGAAAGGAAAAGCACTATTGTCGATAGAAGAATAGACGTGCTTTCAGAGACAGCGCCACGCAAGCGAGAGGTAGACAGTATTATGATGATATTACAATTAAGCTTATGAGTTGTGTTGTCATAAAACAGGAACATTTTCATATTCAGGGGATTTACTATTGCAAAGTCTTGCTGCTCTAGTTATAGACAAAGGTGTCTCTGCGAAGTTACGCATTGAAATAACAAGCGTACCTAAATATTCTAATTGCAAAAAAAATATCGACGGTCAAGCTCATACTTCCTTTATTAAAGCTAATCATTTTCGCCTTCATCTTTGGGATACGCCTTGTATGATCGGCTCCTTTCTCGCCGAGTGAGCCGATCCTACAGAGAGAAAAAGGAAAACTGAGCTGATCCAGGAATGAAAATTAGATAGATCCTGAAGACAGCGCAACAGTACACTTGACCGTTCACCGCAGTTATATTTTAAAATCTTAGCCGAATCCAGACACCGCGTAGCACTCCTCAGTCCGGTGGATTACATAGGACATTATGGCGTCATGGGTGGTACAGCGTGCTAAAGCCTAACACCGCAATGTGGGAGTGCGTGGCCTTTACGCTTATATCCTGATAGCCAAGAGAATTCTCAAGCTGCATCAATACTCAACTCCAAAAAGGCTCAACTCCAAAAGGAGCGCGATAACAAGCAATTACCACAGTCATACTTGACCGAAGTGATATATTTACACACCAAATTTGGTGTTCACAGTTGAATTTGGTGACATATGAAGGAACACTTTCTTTCACAAAAATAAAAATGCCGCCTCCGCTGCGCAACAACCTGTCAAGCCTATGAACAGCTTGTGTTAGGCTATCATATAGTAGCTTGTGGTCAGCAATATTTGGATGCTGCCAAGATTCCGTAAGAATAGCGAGGTCAGTATTGTTGTCTTTCCGAATTGATTCTAGGGCGTCTTTCTTATGCAGATAAGTTTGCACGTTTGCGAGCAAGACCGACATATTTTGATAAACAGGGACAGTAAACGAGGAGACGCAGGTCTGGGAGGGGGGGGGCAGAAGAAGGATGCGCATGCCTGGAGAGACGCAGTGACCGCTATGCCCTCAGTTCAACTATAAAATCAGATTCAGCATTGTACGTGAATTGCTTGCCATCAAGCAGCAGCTTGTCAAATCGAACTTTAAGGGATCTGCCACCTTGTGGTCCATGAAGATTGAGTTTCCTTCGCGCCTGTCGAACTCTGGCTGAGTAGTCCTCGCGAATCAAAAAATTCGTGCCTTTGAGCTTAGAAGCCATTGCAAGAATTCTTTATTTATCTTTAAATCTTGCATATTTTACAATAATAGGCCTAGTTTTGTCCTGCTGGTGATGGCCAAGTCGGTGTGCACGCTCCAAGTCGTCTATACTAACGGATAAACCGAGTTTCTCGGAGCAGACTGATACTATTTTTCTCTGGGGCTCAAGCCGTCTCGCCCATTGTGTCTTGAGTTCCACAAAAAAGTAAGTTTGAACGACGCAGGCGATTTTCTGCATCATCGCATTTTTCAGTAAGAACTTTGATTTCAGTGGAAAGTTTTGCAAGGCTGGCATTCACATCCGCCTTTAAAACTATTTCGTTTGACTGAGCCGACTGGAAAATATTCTCCAGGGAGTCAACGCGAGCTGAAAGGCTGGTCACGATGGTCTCGATGCTATACTGTGATGCTCGGATTAAAGAAAGTTCGGACAGAACAGAGCTTTGTGATGTTTCTATGCGAGATATGGCCTTTGCAATAGTTTGAATGGACGGCGGTGAAACGTCATTTGGTCCTGGGTTTAATTCTACATCTCCCGACGGCAACATGAGCAGAATAATTGTTTTAGCATTGATGTATAGAGATAACATTTCACACAACAGCCGACAACAAGTTCCAATAACACAAGGGGAGCACGACACCGCAAGAAAACAGCGATTTCTAGAGCGAACACAAGTCGCGTTCGGAAGGTAACTGGCCTGCGTAAAGAAGGGGATATTTGTGACAACTGTCGTTGCTGTGGCGTGCCCCTACTCGTCCCAGTCCGGAGGTGCAATATGTAGTCGATGCGGCTGTCCCTCCTGCATAGTTGCTCGATGTTGCCTGACGAAAAACCGGACTGTGGCAAGGAATGGCTTGTGTGAGGTGACTTGCGAAGAATCGTTCAGGGCCATGGGTAGCATCTGGGCGGGAGCGCTTTGGTGTTAGCCAGAAACGTGTGACTGCCATGGAATCTCAGCCCAAGCGACAATACGAAGCGCAGTACGAAAACCTGCGTCAAGAAGGGGATTTTTGTGACCACCGTCGTTGCGGTGGCGTGCTCCAACTCACCACAGTCCGGTGGTGCAATATGTAGTCGATGCGGCTGTCCCTCGTGCATAGTCGCTCGATGTTGCCAGACGAAAAACCGGACTGTGGCAAGGAACCGCTTGTCTGAGCTGACTTGTGTGAGTCAGTGCGAAATTCAGTTTGCTAAAGTAGCGCACAAGTACTGATTACTCATCATGCCGTCTATAAGTTTCGGAAGGCGGTTCCACTCATAAGACGGTAGCAAAAGAATGATTTCCTAGTTAGCGTGTTTTTGGGAAACGAAATGCCGTCACTGTGACAGCGGCCAATCGCCGCTGAGATGCATGCAGACAAAAAGAAGTATGAAGTTGTCGCGAAGGGTGGGGATGCCTTAAGAAATTTTGTCACGCAAACTAGCATATCCATAGGAATGTGACAATTTCACATTTTCAGTGGTACAGCGGAAGAATAATACATCCACTTGTGCTGATTATATTACTGATCCTCTGCTACGCAGCCGGACTTAGCGCCATTTCAGCACTGAAGCGACAGCAGGAACGCCCTGTACGCTTGCGCGCTCTCTTGGCCGTGGGGGGCCCGGACACGGACAGCCGGTTGTTCGCGCACCCCGTCGAAGGCACCGAGGGCGCGCGCTCAGCGCTCATGGCGAACGCCGAACACTGGCTGCGCGTGTTTGACTTCGACGGCCTCCTGGTGCACATTGACCGCCCGGAGAGTTTCACCACCTCAGACTATACCATCAACGAGTTTGTCTTTGTGGGTACACAGCGCGCGAGAAGCAGCCAGCCAAGACGCCTAATTCATTGCTCTTCATGCTATTCCGCCTATTCAGAGCTTTTTTGCCGTGTTCAGTACGGTTACCGAGATTCTCTTTGAGCGCTAGCTCATGTAGTAACTGTAATCCATGTATATGATACATGGCGCCAAAGGATACATAAAATAGAACTTGCGCAGCATAAATAAACTCATTAGCGGTTCTTCTGATCTTTTGGAAGCGCAGGGGTTTGTCGACCTGTCGGAGTCATTTGTGAAGTGTTTTTTTATACCACATTTGCCTATTAAGCGAATACTTCGATCTAGTTGAAAACCCTCATACGAAACGTTGTGTAATCGTGGTGCCGTACGATGTTTCTTGCGAAGCTAACTAGCAGGGCATGAACAGGTGAGCTTACAAAATTTCGCACTGTAGCCGCATGTATTGAAGTGCGCGGAAGCGCAAGACACTGGTGATCGATTTATCGACTCTATTTATAATAAGTGTAAACATTCGCTACTATCTCCATATTGGTTTTCATTAAAACTGTGACTCATTAGCGAAGTAGTTAGAAATTTCCTAGTATATAGGAGTTATAAGTGCTATTTAATACGAAGTGTCATCCTTCTCCATTTAAATAATTGTGCAATTTGCCGTACTTACTGTGGCGTTTATTTTCTACTACAGAATGTTTCTTTTGTGTGTGAATATAGCATGCGGTGTAACATACAATCTTTTCGTGTGGAATTTGTTGCGCCTAGGTTAGAAGTTATTTTCGGTAAATATCTCGTTCTTGAATCGTGCTCCATATTTGGAGACACTCCTCCTAAACACTGTAGTTATTGCACAGAATATCAAAGCTTTAGAGAAGCAGTCAACAGAGAATCTGCAGTGCCCATAATTGAATAGGCTTGAAATTCTGGCAAGACACACCTATGATAATTATGAAATACAGCGTTCTCTTTAAAACACCCTGCGATTTGGTTGAGTCACACCTTGACCACCCAACTTTCTCTTGTTTCCTCCTCCACTCAGTCACCAAGCACCATACCAGATTGCTTCTCTCACTGTTTTGCAAACCTTTCACCACATCGCAATAATTCCTTTGCAACATCATCGGCACTTTCCCCCACGAATTATTTCTGATCAGTGGTCCACTAATTGAAGGATTGGATTGTCGCAAGGCAGTAAACGATTAAGAATATCGTTAGCCCGTGGTGCCATCAATGAACTCACACATTTCATCCACCGCAGTAGCAGCAGTGCGTACACTGAGCGGTGCAGGGCTGCTCTTCTCTGCTTTTTGTTTTTATCGCAGTGACAGTGAGAATGGACGATTGGTTGGGCAGAAGGCTGGCGGGATACCTTGCCTTGCCTATGCTCTTTGTATGTGAACGCAAGTAAGCTCACATGTGGCGAGATGATCATCGTCTTAAGGCCAGAATACATGAAGCGAACTTTCACGACGAAGTTCGGGCGGCAGAAAATCTGCCGCGGCGCGACGCCGTATGTTCATCGGGCGACGAATAGTTGGCGTTCGACGCCAACTATTCGTCGCATATTCGCTCCATGTATTCTGGCCTTTAACAGTCAGGTATTTGCTTTCACTAAGTCTTTTCGGTTAGAAACGAACTTCAGCAAAATAATTCGCCATACTTTCTTTGAATTTTATTTGAAGCTTCAATCAGGAACTTTGGGCCCATTATGCTTCTTACCAGCTTTCGGCGTGCGTGATTCCTCAGTGCGCCAACGTGTCCTCCACCAGAAGCGCTTTTTGAAACGCCGATAGAGATGCATTCTGGTTGAAGAAACGCTCAGGAAGCGCCTTCCCCACAAATGCTTCCCCACAAAAAGCTGGCCTTCAACCAGCTTTTGCCACTTCCGATGAATTTAGTCTCCCGTCGTCCTGTTTGTAAGTTTCACGTCGAGTTACATGACCAGACCGCCACACCCATACAAGTGCACCATATAGCAGTACTTTTATCCTTGTCACATACAGAGTGCCCCACAGATCGAATAGCGAAGGGGAAAGTTGTGTGCACTGATTCAAAGTGAACACATTTATCAAAAATGAAAGTTGACACGGTTTAAGTGTTTTCACCAGCGTGGGATCTCTCCTACAGGCCATGTACGAGTTCATGAAGAGAAGAGACAAGTTCTTCTCTGTTATCTTACCGGCTGATGAGGACCGTCGGAGCGCCTACTTCTCGCCATACGCCTACGCACAGTGCGTATTTGAATTACAGTTGTATTTTCCCACCATTAAGACATTCTTATATTGTCTGTTCAAGGCGAAGCTTTATGGCCGCACAGCAACAAAACGCCATCCTTCGGTGGTTAATGGTGCAGTTTGTAAATAATCCTGTAATATTAAGGGGAGTTTTGCTTTCAGAATGCTTAAGGCCGGGGTTCCAAAAGCGGCTTCCACGAGAGGCCTAAATGAATCCGACCAAATTCCCCCTTTGGTTGATTTTACAATGTTTATTATATTCGACGAGTTCACTGCTTGCTTGGTTCTCATTTCAGAGCCGTCCAATTTATTCATCGCAGAAATTATCGCGGAGCTGAGGATACGCACATCGGTGGCGAAAAAAAGTAAAAAACCAGAGGGGGGGGGGGGGGGGGGAGAAGGGCGGTTCCGCGGCACGTTGCAAAAACAGTTGCGTTCCTCCAAGGTCCGAAAATTTGGCAGTCTTTTGCGTAAGATATCAGCCGCAACATACCTCGTGCTGTTTCATTATCATCAGCCTATATTTATGTCCGCTGCAGAACGAAGGCCTCTTCATGTGATCGCGAACTACCCCCGTTATGCGCTAGCGGATTCCAACTTGCGCCTGCGAATGTTCAAAGTTCATCACGCCACCTAACTTTCTGCCGTCCTCGACTGCGCTCTTTTTCCATGCGCTCCATTCTGTAAACCTAAGGGTCGACCTGTTACCTACTCTGCCCACTATATGGCCTACCCAGCTCCTTTTTATTTCTCCTAATGGCAGAATATCGGCTATCCCCGTTTGCTCTGTGATCCACACCGCTGTGCTCTTGTTTTTTAACGTTACGCCTAATATTTTCTGTTCCACTGCTCTTTGCTCGGTTCTTAACTAAGATCGAGCTTCTTTGTTGAACTTCTTTGTCAGCAACACTCGAGAGGACCTGCAACAAATGACTGAGCACCTTAACCGAGAAAGCGCGAGTTGGGTTTACTATAAGGATGCAGAAGACGAAAGTAATGTTCGGTATAGCCTGCCAAAGAAACAAGAATTCATAATCGCCAGTCAGCCTCTAGAGTGTGCAGGAGTACATTTATCTAGATCAATTACAGACTGTGCACCCTGATCAAGAGAACAAAATTTCCAGAGAAATAAATGTTGATTGAAGTGCATACGGCAGTCTTTACAAAATCCTTACTGCTAGCTTAACACTGTCGTTGAAAACAAAAGCGTACAATAATTGCATTTCAGTAACGCAAACATACGGGGCAGAAACTTGAGCGTTAACAAAGAAGCAAGATGCACATTTTCACGCTCGCCTCAATAATAAAGGTTACGCCTCAATAATAAAGGCGTAACCGCTTCTATGCTTGGCCAGCGAGAAAAAGCATACGTCCGTCCGTGCTTCCCATAAGAAGACCGCTTTAAATATAACGTGAGCCGCAGCGAGTAAATCCGCCTTCTTGCTTCCTCTCCGACGGGAACTCAGCGGCGAGAACACAGAGCAGAGAAGGCTGTCAGCAGTCGGCGCTCTCTGTCGCCATCGCACAGGGATTTAAAGATACTGTCCACGTGACCACGCAGGACGCAGCCTTGGCGGGAGTGCGGTTGATCACGGTTCATAATGGTTCAACGCGCATTAATAAGGCGCTAAATAGACATAACGACCTATAATGATCGGAATGTCATCAGCGCAGTGGTTTGCTTACGTCATCAATTAACCTTGTGCCTCTGTCGGCAGCAGGTCGTCTCGCCGTAGCGCTGTCGTTTGTGTTGGTGGGATCAAGTTTCATAGCATTGATAATGACACCGGGCAGCGTGGCGACGAGGAAGCGGCACAATGTTTACGCTTATTTGGGCAACTCCCACTGTGGCTAATGCGCAAATTTTTTTCCCTCACAAACACCTTTGGCGCCTGCCAATGTTGTGTTCTCGTAATGATACACTACCATTACGAAATAAATCATTTTCTACACAATTAGATCATCTCTCCTGTTGACTGCGATGACCTTCACAATCTCTTGCCGGAAATTGTCAGCTAATTGCACATCCTAAACGACCTTATTGATAACTGTCACTCTTTCCATCTCCCTCTGGAGATATCACTGCAGTGGTAATGTGGTATTCCACTACTAGTAAAGTAATGAAACTAATCGAGAATACAGCCAAGTCGGCATTAGAAATCATAGAAGTAAATTCTAAATTGCGTGCACTATACGATAATGTGTGCCGTCTACTGTACACATGAAGGAGCACGAGGCTTTCACTGCACCTTAGGATGGATTGTGTAGCAAATGCCATGAATATAAAGAACGATGAGCATGTCATTCTGAGACCCGAACACCTTTAGGGTAATTTGAATTTAGGCAAAAAATATTGTATCCTCTCAAAGGCGGTGGAACTGATGCGGCACGACCATGTGCGCAGGAGGCTGGAGGCCTTTGTGGTCTGGAGCCACGACCTGGTGGTGCATCCTCGGGAGCCAACTTGCCCATCACCGCTGAACACCAAGCACAAACACCACGGCCCAAAAGTGCTGTCCTTGGTGAGCCTTTAGCATGTTTATTTGGAACAAATAACTTAATATAGCGCCAAGCAACCATCGATAGGTGCTGCAACAGTGCCAGCGCCAACTGTCAGGTAATTGAGATGCAATGGGCGGACTTCTGTCGAAAAGTGCGCAGGAAGTCGAAGAATGAAGGAAAAGCGAAACCCACCAGTGAAAGAGAATTTTTGCCTTCAGACAAGGGGTCAAACATGTAAAACGGATGCGAAATCACATTTTTCCAAGTACTTTGCAAATAAATGCTTATTACTACCATGAAGGACTTGCCTGGTGGCTCACGCTACATTTTTGGACGTAGTTGTTGGCACCTGAAAATTTTGCCACGCGACGAGAAGCCGTAAGACGTATTCTGCGTTTCTTTATCGTTAGCTTTATTACCAATCATTATAATGGGAGTATATCAACACTTTTTCTGAATTACGTTGCCCATTTTTACAATGGTCACCCGTGCTGTTCATATGTCCGCGCCTCAAATTATTGGCCTATTCAGTATGCTGCTAACCACCATATTTGGTTTCGAACCGCGGTAGATGCATTTTTACACAGCAATTTACGATTAATCTTGTTGTGCGCCTAAGGTAAGAAAGTGTGTAACTATTGCGGTAGAAATAATGACCAACCTTTCACTATGAATCAAGTACTGTGGGCGTGCGAAACTATTTTGGGCGTAAAACGAACGAAGTACATTTGCCGGTTACTTCATACTGTCGTTCTAGCTTTTCCAAACGCGACATTTTAGGCATCTACCGCCACGCATAACTTTGGAATTCCTGTTCGGGTATGACATATCAGTCCGATCGTATTTTCTTAGTTGCTTACATTCTCGTGTAAAATTGTGAAAGAAGACGCTTGCACGCGCCTCCATTCCCCGTATTCGTGCTTCTTCAATAGCAAACGAAAAAACAGGTAAAATTCACTGGCGACTTAGCGGTAAATGCGAAAGAAATCTATTAGCAAAACATCTACCCTCTTTTGGGCCTCGAATCCATCATTTAAAACACGCTCACCACATTGCAAACTGTTGCGCAGGAGGTCACTCGACACACGTCCGGCCTTTTCGACGAGCAACGTCCCACTTTGCTCCTTCATTTCCATGTATTTATCATTTCTGTAATTCAATTAAGAAGTACAGATAATTTCCCCTATGTGGCGCTTCGGGTCATTGTTTGTTGGCTTCTTACGATATGACTATAAATATATCCCCTTTTTTCCACTTGGACACTATTACTGATAATGCTTTGAAATTTATTTGTGCGTCCGGCACCTTCAAATTACTGAATATGAAAACTTGCTCTTATTCTGATATATACGATATCACGATAATTAACAACAGGCGTACAAACACTCTGCCATTTCAAAAAAAAAAGTTGGCATTCAACGTACTTTTTTGGAACCTATCTAAAGAGAATATTCCTTTAAAGGTATGGAAAGTGATGATACCTACATTATTTTATGTGTTTTTCTAATGTCAGAGCACGATCAAGCCGAAGGCCTTATGCATATTTTTCGACAACCTAGTACAACGTCTTATAACAAGTTTTGTAATGGTCACTGCCGTATTCTGGCAATAATGTACGGTCATCTACTACTGCAGATGTACATTTTGAAGGCACCCTTTATGCACACTTGGATTTCTTTATTACTGTACTGTAATTTCATCGATGCAGGCGTGCAACTCGTGTGTTATTGCGTGTCTTGCGCTGCAGACTGTGAAGGGATTATCGAAAGCCGAGGCGTAGACACCGTAAAGAACGAAACGTAGTGATGCCCGTTTATGGAATTTATGCCAGCACAATCACGTGATCGATGACACCAGATGTTCTGCATGTTAGGAGACACTTTGTGTTGTTCGGTTTGGGCAAACTGCACGTTGTCTTCATGAACCCGACAATTCAGCTGTTTTCCACCTTGTATAAGTTGACGTTCAAGTCATCCGCTGGGATGAGTGTAATGGTCCCGTGCTTTTCACACTACGCTACCCGGCATAATCGCATCTGGTGCAAACTGGGCAGACACAAGTTCATGTTCCTCTTCACGTTGTTCTTCGTTTAGAAACAACGTTGTGATACAATCGGCTTCTGACTTGCATTGGAGAATTCGCTCAGGCTGAGCGCCAGCGATAAACTGAAGTTGTCTTCTTTGGTGCGATGCTTCTATTGCGCTAGTTTCTCTTGCGCTGTCAGGTTCTGTTCCGCTCCCATGTGCGCAAAGATTTCAATGAGCCCTTCAGCGCACCTAGCTTTTAGGGGTACGATTGCACGCGGCTGATGATACATAATCGAAGCAGCCAATTCCCATGTATTGACCTGTAACACCATCGTGGGCTCTCCTCACTGGGGTTTGTTCTGTTTTTTTGTCGAAGTGGAAATCATGTGTCCGCTCTCGGTGCCCTCCTCAAGTCAACAGTTTCATTCCTGCGTCTTAGTCATAAAGGAACTGACGCGTGCGCACGTGCTCATGCACCCCCGTGCTAATCAACGTGCCTAGTTTTTTCGCGTTGACACGATGGAAGTATGCGTGTAATTGTGGCTTAATTTTTAGGGCATCATGCTGCCGTGCTGGGGGACCGACGTTTGGTCCTTTTATCGGCCACATCATCATCATCCTCACCATCATGAGATTATTTTACGTCCACTGCAGGACGAAGGCGTTTCCCGGCGATTCCAACTAGCACCCACGAAGTTCCGAATTTCACCGTATCACCTAGTCTTCTGCTGTCCTCGACTGTCCTTCATTTCTGTAACTACGTATACTGTAACTCTAAGGGTGCAATGGTTGTCTAACCTGCGCAATACATGACCTGGCCAGCGCCTCTTCTTTCTCCTAATGTCAATTAGATTATCGGCTATACCTGTTTGCTCTCTGATCCAAACCGCTCTTTTTCTTTCTCTCAAGGTTATTCCTAGAATTATTCGTTCCGCCGCTCTTTGTGTGGTCCCTAACTTGTTCTCAAGTTTCTTTGTCAGCCTCCAAGTTTCTGCCCAACATGTCAGCACCGGTAAAATGGACTTATTCTACTAATTCCTTTTCAATGAGAATGGTAAGCTTCCAATCAGCAGCTGACAATGTATGCCGTATGCTATCCAACCCATTTTAATTCTTCTAGGAATTTCCTTCTCATGATCAGGGTTCCCTGTGATTAGTTTACCTAAGTAAACGTACTCCTTTACAGACTCTAGAGGCTGACTGGCGACCCCGAACTCTTGTTCCCTTGCCCGGTTTTTCATCCTTATCTTTGTCTTCTGCATAGTAATCTTAAACCCCACTCTTACGCTCTCTCTATTAAGGTCCTTCATCATTTGTTGTAATTCCTCCCCAGTGTTGCTGAATAGGAAGATGTCATCGGCAAACTGAAAGTTGATGAGGTATTCGCTGTCGATGCTGAATCCTAAGCCTTCCAAGTTTAATAGCTTGAAAACTTCTTCCATGCAAGCAGTCAATAGCATTGGAGAGATTGTGTCTCCCAGTCTGAGCGCTTTCTTTATAGGTACCTTCCTGCTTTCCTTGTGTAGAATTAAGGTAGCTATGGCACCTCAGTAGATATTTTCCAAGGTATTTACGTAAGCGGTCTGTACTCCTCGATTATGTAATGCCTCTATGAACGCTGTTATCTCTTCTGAATCAAATGCCTTTTCGTAATCTACGAAAGCCATATATAGAGGCTCATTGTACTCTGCGTATTTCTAAATTATCAGATTGATGACATGGATGTGATTCATTGTAGAGTATGCGATCCTGAAACCTCCCTGTTCCCCAGTTGACTAAAGTCCAGTGTTGCCCTTATTTTATTGGAGATTATCTTGGATAATATTGATTATCATACCGGGAGTAAAGTCACGGGTCTATAATTTTTCAATTTTTCAACACCTCCCCTTTTGTGGATTAGTATAATGTTTGCATTCTTTCAGTTTTCTAATCCTCTTGCAGTCGATAGACACTTCGTATAGAGAGCCACCAGTTTTCCAAGCATTATGTCTCCGCCATCTTTGTTTAAATCGACTGTTATTACATCTTGTCCGGTCGCTCTTCCTGATTTCTTGCCCACCATGGTTTCTCAGTGGCTATGTTCTTAGGCTTCTGAGCATGAGGTCGCGGGATCGAATCCCGGCCATGGCGGCTGCATTTCGATGGGGGCCAAATGCGAAGACACCCGTGTACTTAGGTTTAGGTGCACGTTAAAGAAACCCCAGGTAATCGAAATTTCCGGAATCCTCCACTACGGCGTGCCTCGCAGTCAGAAAGTAGTTTCAGAAAGTATTTGGCACGTAAAACTCCATAATTCATTTCATGTCCAGCAAGGCCCTTCTTACCTCATCGTTAGATATAGGAGGAGTTTATGTATCCTGTTCATTAATGCTTTGAATGGCGTTATCCTGAGTCCTCAGGGCACTGTATTGGTCGGTATGGCATCCTTTTGCTGCTTTTACTATACCTTCGAGATTCCTTTTGATATTACTTTGCTTATCTTTCAGTGCATAGATCTTGGTTTGTCCTATTCCAAGTTTCCTTCTCACTGATTTCAGGCTGCGTCCATTTCTTACTGCTTTTTCAGTTTTTCTCATTTTATAATTTCAAATATAACTTATTTTTGCCTTGTTGATCAGTTTTGACAGCTACGGGAATTTTATCTTATCTCTTGATTTGGACACTTTCATTCTTTTTCGTCTCTTTATTAGGTCCTTTGTTACTTGAGAGAGCTTGCCTTCTGGTTGCCTTGGTGTCATGCCTCGCACTTCACTTGCTGCCTCTGAAGCTAGCCTAGTTGCGGTTTCATTCGTCACCTCTATGTCATCATCACTCTGTTCAAAGGCTGCATATTTGTGTGCAAGCACTAGCCTCTATTTATCTGCTTTTACCCTTACTGCCTCTAGGTTGACCTGGTTTTTCTTGACCAACTTTACTCTTTCTCTCTTCAAATCGAGGTGAATTGTAGCCCTGACTTATCGATGATCACTGCACTTTGCCCTACCCATCACTTCTACACACTGCACTATGCGGGGATCGGCAAAAATTATGAGATCAATTTAATTTCTTGTTTCACCATTAGGGCTCTTCCAGGTGCACTTTCTGTTGCTACGCTTCTTGAAAAAGAAGCTCATTATTCTCAGCCTATTCCTTTCTGCGAATTCTACAAGCATCTCTCCTCCAGCATTCCGAGAATCGACGCTGTAGTTGCCAATTACTTGTTCACTAGCCTGCTTTTTCCACATTTTTGCATTGAAGTTGCCCATTACTACAACATACTGAGTTTGTACTTTTCTCATCACTAATTCAACATCTTTATAAAACTGACCTACTTTATCATCATCGTGACTGTATGTTGGAGTGTAGGCTTGTACTACCTTTAATTTCTATCAGTTATTAAGTTTGATTACGACTACTGCTACCCTCTCAATAATGCTGTAAAATTTATCAATGTTGCCTGCTTATGCCCTTGTGCATTAGGAATCCTTCCCCGTTTTGATCTTTATTTATTTATTTATTTATTTCGTCATACTGTTATCCCTCTAATGAGGGTCGTTACAGGGAGGGAAGAAGAACATATACATTTCATAAGCACTTCAATGAGCAATCATGAATCAGAATTCAAAATTTGTACACCATTTCTCAAAAACATATCGACACCCAGCTCAAATTGTTGCACGTTCGCACTCTCCGCAACATCACTTGGCAGTTTGTTCCATAGTTCAACTACACCAGGAAAAAAGGAATACCGATATACATCCGTACGTGTGTTAATAAGTTGTAGTACCCTGCTGTGGTTTTTTCGTGAACCACGTTTTAGAGGCGCTTTCACATAATGTTCTTTATTTATTTTTAATGCCCCTTGCATTATCTGGAAAAAAAGGTTGAGTCGACGTTTTATTCTTCTCATTTCCAGCGTTTCTAATTCACACTGCTGTATCATCTCTGTAACCGAGTCAGTACGGCGATACTTGGAGCATATAAAGCGTGCTGAAATCCGCTGAATCCTTTCCACTTTCTTTTTAAGCATTTTGGTGAGGGCTCCACACAGCATTCTCATATTCCAGAACTGGTCGTATAAACATTTTGTAGGCGACCAATTTAATTTCTTTAGTCGCATCGGGAAGCTTTCTGCTAAGAAAGCAGAGCTTTTGGTAAGCCTTCGAACAGATATTCTGAATGTGAATACGCCAGTCTAGATTATGCGTCACTGTCACCCCTAAATATTGGAAACTCTGTACCTCGACCAAGGCATTTTCTCCTATATTATAGTCAAATCTGGTAAAGTTCTGTTTTTTGACTTACGTGAGTGTATGTAGATTTTTTTTAAATTAATTACCATGCCCCAACTTTGGCACCACGAGTTTAATGATTGCAGGCATCTGTTTAGTTTAATCTGATCTTCCGCGCAGGTTACACGCGTGTAAATTAAACAATCATCGGCAAATAGTTTAATTCTTACAGGAGGATCAAGATTAGAAGGAATATCATTAATATACAATAATGCGGCACTCCAGACATAAATAACTTCACACTTCCGCGATTCACTTTTCCCGATTCTGACCCTTTGATAACAGTTTGTTAAATATGCCTGAATCCACAATACTATGTTTTCACTAATTCCTAGGCTTCTCAATTTGGAAAGCAGTTTATGATGTGCAACTTTTTCAAATGCCTTCGCAAAATCTATACATACAACATCTATCTGTTGGCATTCATCTGTAGCTTTACAAAGGTCATGTACAGTTCGTTTAACTGTGTCACTGTCGAAAGGCCAGATCGGAAACCGTGCTGAACTTGGAAATAAAAATCGTTGTTTTTCTAAAAAAATACAGAATATGTCCAGCTATTGCATGTTCTAGGATTTTACGGCGCACAGAAGGGAGCGAGACTGGTCTATAGTTGTTTGCACATAGCCTATTGCCACCTTTAAATATCGGAATGACGGTGGCATCGCGCCAGTCCTGAGGTACTGAATGATCCCGCAAAGATTTTTCGAATAAAAGCTGCAAATATTACCACATCCATTCAGCGTACCGTTGAAAGAATGCCGTCGGTATTTCATCTGGGCCATACGATTTTCTTGCGTCCAACGTAAGCGTATGTTGGAACACGCCCTCCCTTGTCATGCGTAAGTCTTCCATTGGGTATTGTATTGCGCAGACTAAAGGATCATTGTCACTATCACATCTATCCTTGGTGAAAACTGATTAGAAGAACTGATTAAGTACGTTTGCAATATCTTTTTTTTTCCGTCACGACTACGTCGCCATCTGCTATCTGTTCTATTTCATCCTTACGATCTGTGAAATATCGCAAAAACTTCTGTGGCGAGCATTTGAGGAACTTTGTGAGCGTTTTCTTGAAGAATGTTTTCTTAGACTCCACCAATGCAGATTTCAGCATTTGTTTGGTTATTGAAAGTTCTGTTGCCCTGCTTTCTTTCTTCCTTAATCTTTTTATCTTACGCTTAAGATGTATGATGTTCCTAGTAATCCGTGGATTTCATTGCTTTGATTTCTTTATACGTGTGGGGACAAAATGATCTATGCAGTATTTGATTATGCCTTTAAGTTGGTCCCATAGTTCTACACTTTCACGGTTTGATACTATTTCAAATTCATTAAACTTTTCTTTCAAAACGTCTAGGATAGACGGGTCATTCGCACGGCCATAATCCTTAACATACATCACGACATATGCTTGCTTACAGATTCTTGTGTCCAGCGGTACATTCAAGCAAACCATCTTATGATCTGACAATCCATTCTCAACTGATACAGTATAGTCAGGTTTTCTACTGGATATGAAAACCACGTCCAGCAATGACTGGGACTTTGATGTAACTCTTGTGAAGTCTTTAGCTATTTGCTTGAGGTTATGTCAAAACTTGATCTGGATCATTTTATTGGCGCTCCTTATTTCTACATTACCCGTTGATAGACTTTCCCAGTTAATATGCGGCAAATTAAAGTCACCAGCCATTATTAGTCTTGTGTTTTCATTTACGTTGGAGCAAAGAAATTCATTCAAGCCATCCAAAAATTCTGGCGGTGTGGCTGGTGGTCTGTACACAGTCCCTAATATATACCACATGTCTGCACAGCGTATCTTGCACCAAACCATTTCAGGGAGACTGCAATCAAGAGCGACTGTGTTTATATTACTTTTCACAACAATAGGCACGCCACCACCTCTGGAATCCCTGTCGCATCTAAATATCTTGTAGTCAGGAGCAAAAATACTACTGTCACTAATTGCACTATGTAGCCATGTCTCAGTCAACATGAATACATCAGGATTCTGAGAAATTAGTACATAATCTAAACCAGTTACTTTATTTGCTATGCTGCGGGCGTTTACAAGTACAATTTTGAGCTATGACCGAGAAGAATCGCTATCGGTGTCAGAAGCCTTGTCTAAAGTTTGCAACTGAAGCAATGTCTGGCCAGCAGTATTTCCCCTCTTTTTGAATTGAGGAACCTTATCTTGCCCAGTACGGTACAGACACCGTTTATTCCTTTCACGATCCCAGACGTAGATATGATTGTCGATCTTAAGCTTGTCATGTACCACTTTTACCTTTTTGCCGTTTGCTCGTTCCTTTTCACTGCTTTGCCATAGTTTTTTCCGTACTTCTACAGTTTCCCTAGCATAGTCTTGACTTATGCTTATCGAGCTGCCTTTCAGCTTGCCGCAGTTCTGCATGACAGACTATTTTTCTCGCGAATCATAAAAATGCATGATTACCGGCCGATTACTACCGTCTTTTTTCTTCCCAATGCGATGAATTTTGTCGATCGTGTTCACTTGCACTCCCAGGGTTCCTTTAAAGACATTCTCAATAACAGCTTGTTTGAGATCGCTGTCTGATTTACCCTTGTCCTCATCGGTACCAAAAATACCAATCTTAATCTTAAGATACCAATATCAATCTTAGCAGTCTTACCAATCTTAATACACCAATCTTAACTGGGAGACTTCTGTAGCAGAGGCTGTTACTCGGCACTGTATAAATCTCACCAGTTCTTCTAATCTCGATAAGGCCATTCATATCCCAAACAATATTTGATAGTTCTTTTAAAAGTCCTGCTAAGCTAACCTCACTCGACAGAGTTCGGCTGTTAAAGGTTGCCAAGGCCAGCTTATATAGGCGGCTTGTCCGGGTCCATAGATTCTTAGCACCCTCTGCTGCATTACAGGTCTGACCACCACCTTAGTCACGTGCTTCGCAGCTGCTAGGGACTAGGGACCATGGGTTAATTGTACAAATCACCAGGGAGGGGGTCGCCGAATACTGAAGCAGGAAGGCCAATTCCTGTTCTGGTGAGGGTGTGTCTTTGTTGAAGCTTAGTGGGCCTTCCTAATTTGGTTGTATCTGGATTAGTATAGCCCCACTCGCTCTCGACATCTTTTGCCGAGTGTCAGGCGTCACTCCGAGCATGCAGATTTAGTGCACTGGAGGAGGTCGAAGTCAGGCATACCATCGTTAAAAAAAGAGGATTCGAACTTTCGACTATCGTAACTGAGCATTCGACATAGCTCAGTCAGATAATCCTGCAGGCGGCGAGGCTACCTTATTGTCGAAAAGTATAGTAGTAAATGTAGATGAAAGGATTGTACGCAAATACGATCGTTCTGACGTTATAAAAATTTGTGTGTTCACTTTACAAGTGGTGGTGTCACTACTTGCTTTTTCTTTATTTGTGCTTGAATACTGCAAACCTTCTCATCACGTTTCTCTGTGGCCCTCCCCTTCGTTGTGCTAGTGCAGTTCTTGTTCAGCCCTCTAGTGTTTGCACTGCGCGCGTTTTCATTAATGGCATCCTTCAACACATTCAATTCGTCGTGCTGTCTTCGTGTACCTATGCGATGATTTTGGGATGGGACTTTGTCCTCCGCCTCAGATTTCATCTCATGCCGTCATATGAGGGACACTGAACCTTCGTCCGCTGTCGATGCTCATAGCCTACGTTTCGTCACGTCTACCGACTGTTTCATTCCCGCGGGCAATGAGCATATCCTCGCACTGACTTCCGACCCTACTCTTAATATTGATGTGTTCCTTGCACCGAGCGGTCACTGCATTTCTGGTTGGCTTAGCCTTACTCCTAGCCTGGTGCGGTTTCAGGACGGTAGAGCGTTAGTCGCTGTTCGCAACCCTACTTCTTCGCCAGTTGTGCTCTCCCAGGGCACTACTGTGACCTCCTTCGCTGGTACCGTTTCACGCCGAATCACCACCTTTCTCTACCACAATTGATTATCATACTGCTGCCGCTGCTTTAACGGCCGTGATAAATCCCGATCTGACCACAGCGCAGAAAGAAGACCTTTTGGCACTCCTGCAAGAACACAGCGCCTTATTTGACGTTCACTCCAAGCTTCTAGGGCGCATTTCCGTCGCAGTACATCGCAACGAAACCGAAGGCAGTTCGATTGTACGCCGCCACCTGTATCGCGTGTCTTTCGCAAAACGGAAAATCATTGCAGATAACGTTGATGACATGCTCAAAAGATACATCATTCGGCCATCGTCCAGTTCTTGGTCGTCTCCTGATGTACTGGTTCGCAAGTAATACGGCTCTGTACGATTTTACGTCGATTATCGAGCAATTAATAGGATCACGCGCAAAGACGTCTATCCGATGCCAAGAATCGACGATGCCAATGACTCCCTCCAGGGTGCAGAATATTTCTCGTCCAGGCCTCCGATGCGGATACTGGCAAATCCCTATGTACGAAGCGGAAAAGGATAAGGCAGCCTTTGCAGCCCGAGACAGACATTACGAGTTCGACGTCAAGCCCTTCGGTTCATGCAATGCTCCTGCAACGTTTGAACGCATGATCGACACAGTTTTACGTGGCCTTAAGTGTAAGACCTGTCAGTGCTATTTAGATGACATCGTTATTTTTTCTACAACTTTTCGTCAGCACCTTGAGCATTTGGACGAAGTTTTCACATGCATTTCCAACGCTGGACTCCAACTCAACACAAAGGAATGCCATTTTGCCAGAAAGAACATAAAAATGTTGGGCCACCTTATAAGCAAGGATGAGGTTCGACCAGATCCCGAAAAGGTTGCTGCCGTGCTTCGCTTCCCTCGCCCTGAAAATCAAAAACAATTAAGAAGTTTCTTGGGCCTGGCATCATACTTCCGCCACTTCATCAGTTATTTTGCTGCCGTGGCGTCACCGCTGCACAAGTTGCTCACGTCGGGCACTGCTTTCCCTTGGACAGATGATTGCGAACTTTCTTTTCAAGCCCACGTGCAAGCATTAACCACCGACCCTGTCCTCTGTCACTTCGATGAGAACGCACCAACTTGTTTGCACACCGACGCTAGTGGCCATGGGATCGGTGCTGTCCTTCTACAGCGTGATACTACCTCACGAGAGAGAGAGAGTTGTTGCCAATGCCAGTCGCGCACTAACGGCTGCCGAAAAGAACTACTCGATCACAGAACAAGAATGTCTCGCAGTAGTTTGGGTGATCCAAAAATTTCGACCACATTTTTATGGACGCCACTTCACGGTCATAACCGACCACCACGCCTTATGCTGGTTGTCGTCAATCAAAAATTTGTCTGGACGCCTTGGTCGCTGGGTGGTGCGCTTACAAGAGTACGATTTTGACGTTGTCTACAAGTCTAGGAAAAAGCATCAAGATACCGACGCTCTCTCTCGCTGCCCGCTGCCACTATTATCTTCGAGTACATCTCTCTTTGATAGGGAGGTCGTCATGTCACGATGGGCCATTCTCGGTTGTATCTATTTAAAATCCTGTTTCTTCTACTTCTGCACCACTGCACTTCTGCACCAAAGGCCAGATTACGTCGACAACTGCGACTATTTAAGCTTGACAACGATGTGCTGTACCGCTACATTTACAACCCCGACGGACACCGCTGGGTACCTATTCTTCCACGTTCGATGCGCAAACAAGTCCTTGAAGCCTTTCACGACGAACCATCTGCTGGCCATTTGGGTTTCCACAAAAGATACCACCGCGTTAGGAGCCGTTTCTTTTGGCCAGGCATGTCTACCTTTGTGGCCAAGTACATCGCTTCTTGCGTCCAGTGTCAACGGCGGAAACAACCGAGTTCTCCTCCTGCTGGGCTTTTACAGCCCATCCCATGTCCTGAGACACCGTTTGCCATCGTTGAGATAGACCTAGTCGGCACTCTGCCCATTACGCCAGCGGGTCATCGATGGATCGTGACAGCTGTTGACCAGCTCACACGTTACGCAGAGACCGCTCCTCTACGCTCTAGTTCGGCCTCCGACGTTGCCACCTTCTTTCTGGATGCCATTGTGCTGCGCCATGGTGTACCTCGTGTACGGTTAAGCGACGGCGGCAAGACTTTCATGTCAACAATGATCGTAGAATTACTCGGAGCTTGTGGCACAGTTCATAAGACGACATCCGCATATCACCCACAAACAAATGTCTTAACCGAGCGATTTCATCGCACACTAATAGATATGATATGAATGTATATCGGGCCAAACCACGACAACTGGGACAAACTTTTACTTTTTGTGACTTTTGCTCACAACACCGCTATCCAACGAACTAAGGGGTACTCACCTTTCTACCTAGTTGGCGGCCGTTCACCGACATTCACCACCGACGCCGCTTTCTTCAATGCCCCAACTTACACCTCGGCCGGTATACCCGAACAGTTTGTCTCGAGACTTGAGGAATGCCGTCAACGTGCTCGCTTCAACACATAAGTCAGGCAGCTAGATCGCAAGCAACGTTACGACATCTCTTGTCGCGACGTCTCCTTTCGTCCGGGAGAGGAAGTGCTCCTTTGCACGCCCATCTGTACACCCGGTTTGTGTGAGAAATTTGAATGCCGCTTCCTTGGACCCTACATTATTAATGAACAAACATCCCCCGTGAACTATTGCGTTACTCCAGTAGACGTTTCTTCGGACCATCGTTATCGTGGTTCAGAGATCGTTCACGTTTCGCGCCTAAAACAATTCGTTCGGCGTTTCCCTCCTGGCTAAGTCGCGGCCTGGCTGGCCGCTTGCGCGCGCGGGAAAATTAGTGTGAGCATTATTAATTTGTCTAGTTATATAATAACCTTGAGATTAAGGGCGTTGCGGAAACTCCGAATGAGTGTTTAACCGATATCCTTGATAAAATAGGTGCGGCCATCAGTGAACCCGTCTCCGCCACTGATATAGACGTAATTCACAGGGTGGAAACCAAAAACAAAAAAAAGAACAACATTGCTGTAGAGTTCATAAAGCGCGAAAAGCGAGACAAAGTGTTAGAGAAGGCAAAGCAAAGAAAACTTACGAACAGAAACCTGGGTTTGTCACTGGAAGCTTCCGAAAGAGAGGCAAATTTGCCTGTCTTCGTAAATGAACACCTTTGCCAATTTTTGAAGAGATTGCTTGGTATGGCAGTCGCACGCAAGCGCGACCATGGCTGGAAGTTTGTCTGGGTCAAAAAAGGTGGCATTTGTGCCCGTCGTGATGAAGCATCAGCCGTTGTGGCAATTAGACGCGAGAGCGATCTGGACAAGATTACCGCGACAGGATAAGAGTGCGCATGCTTGGCGCGAGCACTACGATTTCCCAGCATCTGCAAACATGGCTACCAATTGGGTGCTACCTCAGGACATACGCGGTATCACATTTCAGAATCCAGACAGGCTTTTTAAGCTTTTCCATTTAAACGTAAGATCCATTCAGTATAAATTTGACGAAATTATCACCCATTTAGAATCATGCAGTGTTAGATTTGATGCACGCATGTTCACTGAGACTTGGTATGGTGAAAACTCGGATCATTTTATTTTACCGTATTGCAATCATTTCTTTTTAAATCGGAAAAATTGCAGAGGCGGCGGAGTCTCCATTCAGGTTGCTGTACCAGGTTTAGAAATGTTGCACGAATTTAGCACCGTTACCAGTGATATTGAAATAATTTGTATTAGGAAAAATAAGAATGTGTTCGCCGTGCTGTACAGACCGCCAAGCGGCAATGTCGTCACGTTCTAAAACTTCTTTGATTCTTTACTTTCTTGTGCCAATGAAAATGGCTTGTTAGTAACAATAGGCGGTGATATGAATGTTGATGTTGAAAAGGTGTCGAGCCGGGCGAATGACTTTTTGTTTGTGTGGCAGAGTAATGGTTTTCAGAATGTTATAGCAACGCCAACACGCGTTACTCTTTCAACTGCATCTGTGCTAGATTTATTCATTACTAACTTAAATCCTAATAACGTTTTCTCTGGTGTCATAAACAGTGACATCAGTGATCACTTACCTACTTTTTGTATGCTTCAGCGTAACAGCGCATTGAAACAAAAGGAGTGGCCTGAACACACGTACCGGGAGATATCATCTATCACGTTAGAAAATTTTAGGGATGAGATTGCTCAAACAGACTGCAAGGAAATTTTCAATTTTGAAAACAGCAACAAGTGTTATGATTCATTTTTAAAAATCTTCAAGAAACATTATTTTGAGTCCTTCCCATTACGCACATGCCGTAAACAAAAAAGGTTGTCTAAACCATGGATCACACATGAACATATCAAGCTTATTAAGCATAATAACAAAATTTTTGACAACTTTCATAAGTCACGTAGCACGGAAAAATTAACAGAATTTAGAATGTTTCAAAATAGGTTGAATAAAGATATCAAAAGATCAAAAGCGAATATTACGAGCGTGTATTTGACAATTGCTTGCGTGATAGCGGCAAAGTGTGGAGGAAAATTAACGAGGTATTAAACAAGAGCACTAAAGATGCCACGATTCGCAACCTTGTTATAAATAACAAAAGGGTTGGTGGAAAGGAACTAGCTAACCTTTTTAACAATTTCTTTGTTGAAATCGGCACTAGTACATACTGTCATGAAGCTGGTAATCATATTCCGAGATTATTCCACACAATGTACTTACTGCCAACATCCATCGCTGAAGTAACAACATTGTATCAGAAGTTTAAAAATAGCCGTAGCCGTGATGTAGATGATCTAGAAATAAAATCAATCAAATACGTCATGATTTATTTGCGCCAGCACTTACGCACATATATAACCTCTCTCTTTCGACGGGAATTTTTCAAAGCAACATGCAGGTAGCAAGAGTTTTAGTAATCTACAAGAATAGTGACAAAAATTGTTTAGGTAATTACCGGCCGGTGTCAATCTTGCCTGTATTCTCTAAGGGACCCGAGAAAGTGATTAATTCTCGTATTGAGAAATTTACTATAATATATAACCTCTTAACGGACTGCCAATTTGGTTTCAGGAAGGGACACTGCACTGTGACAGCACTTCTAGCTTAAAAGGAAGAAATATTAAACAATTTTGAGGTAAAGGTAATGACATTGGGTATAATCTTAGACTTTAGCAAAGCCTTCGATCGAGTCAACCATCCAATATTGTTGGATAAGTTAGAGCATTATGGGTTTCGTGGCACAACACAACAACTTATTAAATGTTACTTGAGTGCGCGTCATCAATCCGTCGTACTAAATAAGTATAAATCTCACCTACAGCCTATTGAATTTGGAGTTCCACAGGGTAGCATACTGGGACCACTTCTCTTTCTTTTCTATATTAATGATATTGTAAAAATACATGAGGATTGTAGATATGTTATTTATGCCGATGATTGCTCGGTACTCGTTAAGGGGAAAAACATTGATATTGTAAGGCAAAAGGGAAGTGCGTTCTGTCACAACTTGCAGATTTGGTGCCAGAACAATAGCCTCATTATTAATGAGTCAAAATCTAAGTGTGTGTTGTTTCGCACCCCGGGCACCTTAGAAAATATAGACGACCATATTGCTCTCGGGCCATTCAAAATTAAAATAGAAAAGTTTGTTAAAATTCTAGGTGTCAATATCGCAGAAAACATGTCTTGGAATGAACATGTGAAAATTTCATTACCAAAATTAAGTAGAGCCGCCGGTGTATTAAGCCAGAGCCGTCACACTTTTGCAGTCAGCATTAAAAAGATGGTATATTTTTAATTCTTTAACTCTCACTTACATTGCTGCATGCTAATATGGGGAAACACGACTGCATCAAACTTGCAGAAACTCTTCCTTATTCAGAAAAAGACACTTAGATCAATAGGAAATTCCTCGTTCTGAGAACATACAGAACCACTCCTTCACAAACATAAAATTCTAAAAATCCACATGTCCTGCCCATGCCCATTTCTTTTTCTTGATTTCAACTAAGATGTCATTAACGCGCGTTTGTTCCCTCACCCAATCTGCTCTTTTCTTATCCCTTAACGTTACACCTATCATTTTTCTTTCCATAGCTCGTTGCGTCGTCCTCAATTTAAGTAGAACCCTTTTCGTAAGCCTCCAGGTTTCTGCCCCGCACGTGAGTACTGGTAAGACACAGCTGTTATACACTTTTCTCTTGAGGGATAATGGCAACCTGCTGTTCATGATCTGCGAATGCCTGCCAAACGCACCCCAGCCCATTCTTATTCTTCTGATTATTTCACTCTCATGATCTGGATCAGCAGTCACTACCTGTCCTAAGTAGATGTATTCTCTTACCACTTCCAGTGCCTCGCTACCTATCGTAAACTGCTGTTCCCTTCCGAGACTGTTAAACATTACTTTAGTTTTCTGCAGATTCATTTTTAGTCCCACCCTTCTGCTCTGCCTCGCCAGATCAGTGAGCATGCATTGCAGTTGGTCCCCTGAGTTACTAAGCAAGGCAATATCATCAGCGAAGCGCAAGTTACTAAGGTATTCTCCATTTACTCTTATCCCCAATTCTTCCCAATCCAGGTCTCTGAATACCTCCTGTAAACACGCTGTGAATAGCATTGGAGAGATCGTATCTCCCTGCCTGACGCCTTTCTTTATTGGGATTTTGTTGCTTTCTTTATGGAGGAGTACAGTGGCTGTGGAGCCGCTATAGATATCTTTCAGTATTTTTACATACGGCTCGTCTACACCCTGATTCCGCAATGCCTCCATGACTGCTGAGGTTTCGACTGAATCAAACGCTTTCTCGTAATCAATGAAAGCTATATATAATGGTTGGTTATATTCCGCACATTTCTCTATCACCTGATTGATAGTGTGAATATGATCTATTGTTGAGTAGCCTTTACGGAATCCTGCCTGGTCCTTTGGTTGACGGAAGTCTAAGGTGTTCCGGATTCTATTTGCAATTACCTTAGTAAATACTTTCTAGGCAACGGACAGTAAGCTGATCGGTCTATAATTTTTCAAGTCTTTGGCGTCGCCTTTCTTATGGATTAGGATTATGTTAGCGTTCTTCCAAGATTCCGGTACGCTCGAGGTCTTGAGGCATTGCGTATAGAGGCTGGCCAGTTTTTCTAGAACAATCTGCCCACCATCCTTCAGCAAATCTGCTGTTACCTGATCCTCCCCAGCTGCCTTCCCCCTTTGCATAGCTCCCAAGGCTTTCTTTACTTCTTCCGGCGTTACTTCTGGGATATCGAATTCCTCTAGATTATTCTCTCTTCCATTATCATCGTGGGTGCCACTCGTACTGTATAAATCTCTATAGAACTCCTCAGCCACTTGAACTATCTCATCCATATTAGTAATGATATTGCCGGCTTTGTCTCTTAGCGCATACATCTGATTCTTGCCAATTCCTAGTTTCTTCTTCACTGCTTTTAGGCTTCCTCCGTTCCTGAGAGCTTGTTCAATTCTATCCATGTTATACTTCCTTATGTCAGCTGTCTTACGCTTGTTGATTAACTTCGAAAGTTCTGCCAGTTCTATTCTAGCTGTAGGGTTAGAGGCTTTCATACATTGGCGTTTCTTGATCAGATCTTTCGTCTCCTGCGATAGCTTACTGGTATCCTGTCTAACGGAGTTACCACCGACTTCTATTGCACACTCCTTAATGATGCCCACAAGATTGTCGTTCATTGCTTCAACACTAAGATCCTCTTCGTGGCTTAAAGCCGAATACCTGTTCTGTAGCTTGATCTGGAATTCCGCTATTTTCCCTCTTAGCGCTAACTGATTGATCGGCTTCTTATGTACCAGTTTCCTCCGTTCCCTCCTCAGGTCTAGGCTAATTCGAGTTCTTACCATCCTGTGGTCACTGCAGCGCACCTTACCGAGCACGTCCACATCTTGTATGATGCCAGGGTTAGCGCAGAGTATGAAATCTATTTCATTTCTAGTCTCGCCGTTCGGGCTCCTCCATGTCCACTTTCGGTTATTCCGCTTGCGGAAGAAGGTATTCGTTATCCTCATATTATTCTGTTCTGCAAACTCTACTAATACCTCCCCCCTGCTATTCCTAGTGCCTATGCCATATTCCCCCACTGCCTTGTCTCCAGCATGCTTCTTGCCTACCTTGGCATTGAAATCGCCCATCAGTATAGTGTATTTTGTTTTCACTCTACCCATCGCCGATTCCACGTCTTCGTAGAAGCTTTCGACTTCCTGGTCATCATGACTGGATGTAGGGGCGTAGACCTGTACAACCTTCATTTTGTACCTCTTATTAAGTTTCACAACAAGACATGCCACCCTCTCGTTAATGCTATAGAATTCCTGTATGTTACCAGCTATATTCTTATTAATCAGGAATCCGACTCCTAGTTCTCGTCTCTCCGCGAAGCCCCGGTAGCACAGGACGTGCCCGCTCCTTAACACTGTATATGCTTCTTTTGGCCTCCTAACTTCACTGAGCCCTATTATATCCCATTTACTGCCCTCTAATTCTTCCAATAGCACTGCTAGACTCGCCTCACTAGATAATGTTCTTGCGTTAAACGTTGCCAGGTTCATATTCCAATGGCGGCCAGACATGTACCGGCACAGACATGCGTCTGTGCCGGTACAATTTATTGACTCCGTTTTTTTGTTCAGGGACAAAACCCATTATTTTTGTGAAATCTGGTGATGCTTCCACTCGTATTCAAAGCGGAACATTTTGCGTGCATGCTTCTTAACATGTACAATATCTTGAACTCAGCATTTTATGCAGTGCTAAGTTTTGTTGCAGTTCGCCTCTAAGTTTGGATAAGTCCGCCCGTCTGAACTGCATTTGGTATGCTAAGAGGGGGTAATACCCCAACAAATGGCTTTAAAAGTGTTGGGGAATATATCAACTTCCACTAGCGAGAAACAATTCAATATTTGTTCAGATATTGAAAGGTGTTTCTGCAGTTTTTAAACGGAGAAATTTGCATATAAAAGGTATTCATTCAAAAATTGTCTTTTTCGCTAGTCACTGCAACGGTCACTGTGAAATTGTTGACTGAAATTTCACAGAAAAACGTTCACTCGTTGCAGAAAAAGTGTTCCTCCTGCAAGTCAAAACAGCGTTTTCAGAAATACTTAATAAATTTTAACTGCTCGACCATTCTAGTATGCACTTGGGGCGTAGTCTGCAGTATCATCTGCATCATATTTCTTTTCGAAATTTTTCCTGGCACTTGCTACAGGCTTCTTTCGAGTTAGCATGAGTGTTGCATTGCTTTATTTATAGTGTAAATTGCAGCGTAAGCAACCTTTTTTGAAGCTACGGCCACTGTTACGAGCGAATATGCATCAGATGCCCGATTTTTTCATCGCTTGTGGTGCAAGTACAAGCGGGTCACTTAATGGACATGTTTTGCATAAGATTAAGTATTTATTGGTCCTACATTTGAGAAGCGGTGTTTAGGACAGATTCTGGGTACTATTTCCCCGTAAGCTTTCGTCTGCGGCTATGGTATTCTCCTTTTAGGGGGTAACAATGTCCTTGTATAAAAGATTTGAGCACTCTCCACTAGGCCTATGTTCTACGGCTACTACATCAAGAAACTTAAGCCAGACTCTTGATATCATAGAGGAACACATGATAATGAGGACCTTGGACCCACATTTGCTGCCTCTCATTTGAGCGATAGGACCAAGAACGGACATGTCAGCGGATATAGCAAGGCTCGAATTGCGAAGGGGAAGCTGCCTTGCCGCATGCCCACACTTTCGCCGTCTCCTACTCAGCTCCAAATTCTGTGTGCAGGCGAAATTGGTGAATTCAGTGGGTGCCTCGTATGCCACGGAGGATCAGGCCCACCTGGTGATGTCTCGCATGATGCTGACTTTCTCATTGGCGGGATTCTACTTCGACTTAGAACAGCCCAGTCCACGGCACCGTGGACACCCACATCCACCGCTGCCCCGGGAGGTGGTGCTTGATAGCGCCAGCTATGTCGCATACCACCAGGTCAGTAAGTTCGCAGTACATACTTACCTGGCGAAAGTGCTGGCACTCATACGTTTTGCTAGTAGAAGGTAGTTTTTCTTCTCTTATGCTTTTGTTACCTGTATTGAGGCAAATCGCTCACAACTCGTGGCTGGCTACAAGTTTCTATAACGTTTCCGAGAAATGTATTTCTCTGTCTTTGTGTAAAGTTGCCAAAAAGTAAAAAAGAGCCATATCCATACAAAGCTAAGCGGTACGCTTTCCACCTAAAGCTGCACAGATCAGTATTTGAAATTGAGTTGCATGTAGAAATCTTCGAGTGCGCTGTTCACATACTGTTCACACATGAGCGTAATTTAAATGTGCTTCATGAGCAAAAATGATAAATCCAAGCTAGCGCACGCAATATAGAACGTACCATGAGTTGGCAAACACAGTACGGCGACTGCGGAGGAGAACACCAAAGTAACATTGGACGGCTACTTGACATCACCCTCGGACAACATCATGAAGAGCTCTCGCCATGTCTACATGGCTACCTGAGGAGAACTACAGATTCTCTGAAACAATCACCCTACTTCTTCCACCTTTTGCAAGGGTTCTTTGATTCCATCTGCTGAGAAACTTATCGTTGGCCTGTCTGAGCCTATTATATTAAAAAAATAACATTGGCCTTTTATGTAATGTGAGGAACCGGAAAACATGAAGTCTGCGGAATAACTGGGAGGAGCGGTGGCCAAGCCCATATAAAATAGAATGCGGTGACGTCCTCTCGGGGGAACACAAGGAAGCCTTCAAAATGACCCAATGCGTTGGCTTGTCTCGGAAGCTGGAAACATTATACACGAAAAGTACGTATCTTTCAACAAGAAGCAGTGACTACCGTTGTGCAGTACCAGCACGCAAGGAAATGGGAAAGCTGATCGCCACCCTTGTTTCCACTGAAATGTTATTGGTTGGCCATTTGCACGCGTGTTGCCAAGGTGTTTTAGAAGGAAGTAGTTGTTGCGGTGTCTGTGTCGTTTAACTGCAGCAAAATAATTTCCCAGCCCTTGAGTATTCATTACGTGTCACCAAGGCAGAAGGAGATTTAGTGGGGCAAATGTCAGTGTCTTTGGATGGTGCACAAACGTCTACAATAAACATTTTGTGGGCCAACGGCATTAGGTCTTCTGTAAGCGCGCGCGTGCTCTTGCTTTAAATTAGACCCCTTTGTGGCTTCTGAAAAATTGCCATGGGAAAATGGACATCAGTGACACTTGCGCGTTTTACTGTCTCCAGCTTCATGTAGCGATTACTGGTAGTTGCATCGAAAACAAATATTACCAATGGTTCAATAAAAACTTTAAAAGTTTGAAAGTTGCAAGCAGACAGCATGGATGCGTTATGTTTCTGGCAAAGCCCACGCGACGGGATGACTAGAAAGCACGTCGACCGAGCTTTGGCAAGTACAATACATGCTGGAGAAAAACGCGGCTGAGTACATATCACAATGAATGCGGAAATTAACGCTATTAGCAATGAATCAAAGTAGTGAAGCACTGTACTGCCACCACAGAGACATGTCACGTATCAGCGAAGCTCCTCTCTCACGCTTCCCCTCTACATACGCAAGGTCATTCAGTGAAGCTGCCGCGAAGTTTGCGCGTGGCGCTTGTGTGAATTCAAATGCATATGTCTCAATATATATGACGCAGGTTCAATTCCGCACAAGTACCGGAGAAACGTTAAGTTTTCTTTTTTATATTGAAGAGGCGGCACATATTAAATGGCACACGGTTACCCAAGCTGGCGTCAAAGAGGTTCAATAAAAAGCAGCACATACCAAGTGTCGTATACCCAGTGACCCAGGTTAGCTTCAAAAGGTTAATTGAAGAGCAGCACATAATCAGTGGCACATATGCTGTAACATTAGTTGCGAAATTAACTAATAAGCGGCACGTAACCATTCCCACATACCCAGTGACCCAAAATTGTACGGGAGCTGCTTGCGAACCCTATTCTGTCAGCACACCAGCCCAATGATTGATCCATTATGCTACAGATTGCCGAGTGACGCATGTTGACGGGAAAATGGCTACAGACCGACGGCCTTATGGCCCCGTAAAAGTGAGTCAAGTACGCTAAGAAAGCTGCTCGCAAAAGATGCATTAACTAGCTACGTGTGAGGACCATATAACGGCAGACTCGTTTAAAACAACACGTGAGAGGCGGCGAATCAGTGCAAGAAAAGGGACGTACTGTCCAGGCGGGTTTTTACAGAGAAGCTGGTAAGGGCTAGTTCGCCCTGCATCGTGTCCGTGTATCGACGCGAAACTCTAGCCTGCTGCTCCGGCGTCCGCTTTAGACGCCGCCTGCGTGCGTGCCGTGGAGCACGTGCCGTGATTGACGTAGCCCTACTACATTAAAACGACGTTATATCACCAACCAATCATATGTGTCATGCGTTCCGTGAAGTAGAGATCGTGCCGGAGATCTCATCAGTTGCCCGTTGGACTGACGATGGCTGGGTCGCGTGCGGTTGGTCCTCAGAAGGGAGGGAACGGAAGTAGCGGCGGCTTTCCTAGAAGTGCAAATGGGCACTGAAACGTTGCAAAAGAACGACGTTTGCGGGCCCATTAGCGCAACCGACCCACGACGAAGGTGAAGCACGCGTTAAGCACTCCCCATACGTGGGCCGATCCTGAAGATAGTGCAATGCCGCCCCGATTCACGGCGGAGGTGAAGCAGGTGTTAGCAGACCCCATACGTGGCCCGATCCCGAAGACAGTGCAATTCCGGGCCGACCTCCGGCGTAGATGACGCAGGTGTTAAGCACTCACCGTACGTGGGTCGAGCCTGAAGGTATGCAATGCCCAGCCGACCCGCGGCAGAGGTGAAGCAGGTGTTAGGCACTCCCCTTTTCGTCGGCCTATCCCGAAGTTTGTGCAATGCCGGGCCAAACTGCGGCTGAGATGACGCAGGTGTTAAGTACTCGCCATACGTGGGTCGATCCCTAAGGTTGTGCAATGTCGGACCGACCCGCGGCGAAGGTGAAGCAGGTGTTAAGCATTCCCCAATTCGTCGGCCGATCCCGAAGATTGTGCAATGCCGCGCCGACCCGCGGCTCAGATGACGCAGCTGTCAAGCACTCGCCATACGTGGGTCGATGCCGAAGGTAGTGCAATGCCGGACCGACCAGCGCCGGACGTGCAGTTCGCCACTAAAGGGCCACATGGACAGCTTCGCTGGTCATCGTTCTTCACGGAGTGGAAGGGCACTGAGCTTTTAATTTTTGTATACCAGGCATTCTATAGATCACAACCTTTCTCAGAGCGCTCTGCAAAATCCCTCTACTTAAACAGCAGATGGGCAAAGTTATTTCTCGACCTCCTTCCTTCTTTCACAGAGACCAAGCAAACCACATATTTTTAATGTGTAAGTGGCAAAGCCTACCATGAGCGGCCCGAGATACATAGAGTATTTTCAGCATTAGATTTTAGAGGAACTGTCGAGTTCCTTTCAAACATTTATAAAACGTATTCTCTTTTGTAGTTTTTCTTACAGGTTGGTAATGAACAGCCGCTTGTTGTTAAGTCCTTTGCTGCAACTATGTACTGTTTCTATTATTGCGATAGCGTTTCTTTCATGACCGATGGCAGACTGCGTTTGGTACCAGAACACGGGATGAACAAGTCGAGTAGGCGGGGCGTCGAGGCTTAGAGGAAAGGATTAAGGATCGCGTAGTGCATTGGCTAACGAGAATTGTTCGGTATGTGCGATAGTGGCAAGGTACCTCTAAACCTCTGAGCTTCAGCCGTGCAGTCAGGCGCCACGGCGAACAAAATGTACCGTTGCAATGGCAAGTCACATAGAATAGCGGTAGTTTCGAAACGCAAGTTATTTAGAAGCTACAAATGCAATAATTTTCTTCAGTAAATAGTTCCGTAAAAGCTTCTTATTATTACATTGACATATGAATAAATACAACACCAATAAATTTTGAAGCAATAATGTGGTGAGTGGATTTTCTATGCGATATTAAGAACCAATAATTTATAACTGATGCTAGCCTAACAGCTTCTGCTCCGCAGCAGTTAGTTCTCTACTACTGGGTAATATTTCTAAATTTCAGCATGCATTTTAAAGAGACTATCTAAGATGCCAACTAGTCAGTCTAATAATTAGAAACCTGGATTTAGCGTTATCAAGCAGGAAATTTCTGCCCCTTTCTAAAATCCACCTTAGAAGAAAGAAACAGTGTTGGTAATGCGCCTTTTTGAAAACGTCTACATTTATTTGAGCGCAATGCGCGTTTGCTTGGACGTGGTGCTTAAACTAAACTTAGGAAAGGACCAGCGCTGGAGCGCCAGCAGCAACCGTCCCCCTCTTATGCCGCCGCCATTCACTCTCGCAGCTACCAGCGCGAGAGAGGGTGGAAGCAGGGCAGGCGCCTTCCAGGCTGTTGTTCTCGCCGCTAGATACAGCACGCATACGATTATTTGGCTTATACAGTGACCTATACTCCTGCTTCATATGTACCGTTGATCGACCCGTTTTTTACGGAATTCCGCGATGAAACAACAGACGCTACCTATATATTCCTACTGCAAGGAATATACACATTGAAGCGCGTAATTTATTTTATAAAGCAAATGCCTTTCTAGATTTGGCCTTTCGCCTTATCGTTCGTTTCGCCAGCCGTTCATTGTGTATATATATATATAAAAATCAAGTCATGTAAGGAATTAAAATTTTCTTTTTAGAAGTTATTATAAATGCCCTCGAAATGCGTCGGCACCGAAGGCGAATTCCACAAGCGACGAAGGCACCGCACTCCGCAAGAACGCCTCGATATGCCACGAAACGTAACCCTGAAAGCGAACGTCAGCGCCTGGATATTCAATTACATTGCCCAAACTTTGTGCGGAAACCACTTTCGATGGTGTCGGTAGAAATTTTTTTACTATGTCAGAATTAAAAAACACGAAAACAAAATAACAGAGCCAGTGAACAGGATTGACACCTCGCTGTAAGTTACACGTCTGCAAAATTACGATATCACTTATAGTATTTCCACGTGAACTTTAGCCCAGTCACTCTGTTCCGTTGTTTCAGATATGCGGGGACAAGCAATGGAATACGACCTACAACGCCGTGACTGGTTGCGTCGAGATGATCGGAGAAAACGGGTGGATTTCATACCCGGGAAGACCGCGGAGAGAGCTACTGGCAAGCAAGCATTGTTCTCGACATTAGCAATTAATTATTTTTGCCGAAATGAATCAATACATCATGTGGTTAATCTTTCATTTTGTCAACGAAATTTTACACCTTGTCATGTCTTAGTCAAACTAGCCTCTCTTATTAGTGTCTTTTACGAAAGCAAAAAATATTAAGCAGGGCCAGATATCTGTTCGCATCGTAGCGAACCAGCGCAGGAACCGCACAGGTCAAGAGAAGGCACGAAAATTTATTGGAATCGCAACTAACGCTTTATTAGAAAGAGGAAGATTAAATACGTACAAGCAATATCATGTCATATATGCTGTGGCGTTCACAAAAACAAAGCACATGTTTTGACTCACCTCAAGGAGCAAAGCCGAAAGATGACATTGATCGTACAGTTCGAACAATTGAGCTGCGCAACTCAATAGCAGTTACTTTCAAGGCATGAAAATGATTTTTTATGAATGATGAACGGAGGCCTACATTTGTCTCCACATATTTTAAAGGTGAGCGCCTCTATTATTTACCCTGTACATGTATCCTTAATTTTCGACGCTTCACTTTATTACCTCACGTGTACCTTTATTAAACTTTTTCTGTTTTGTTTTAGGCCTCACTGCTTCTCAAGGCAGCTAGCCCCCGCTGAGGCTTCCGTGAGCGATATGGGCATGCATGAAAGAGCAATTCAGTATGAACTGCTAGAGCAAGATATTTATCAGAGTAACCTTTTAGCGCTTTGTGGCGGGAATAGTTAGACCATACGTTGTCGACAAAGTTAATGAGAAATGACATATCACCTTGGTATTGTATTGACAGCATTGACACATACATGAGAAATCGCGTTGGATGCCATTGGCATAAATGTTTCCTCCTAGCGATACTTTCCCAAAATGCAACTATATTTGTGCTACGACGCGCAAAGTGTGGGTACCGGCTGTCGAATTCTGTGCAAGAGCCTCCACTATCACTACAGAGAAAGTAACTGCTAAATTCGTATTACAAAATCCGGTTAGAGGCTTCTGGGACCGAATTCACAAAGCTTTTTGTTCGTAAGTGCTTTTTTTTCGTTGGCGGATCACCTTCTCCAATGCTGTGTCCTACATTACTTTGGGCTGGCACGAACGTTTTTGGCGTAAGGATGTTTTGCGAATACGGGTCCTGTTTTCGATAGTTGGCTCGAAAGCTTAGTCAAGCTGTCGTCTGTACTGCTTTTCTGAACGCTGCTCTTAGGCGCCGCTTCCTGCGTTGAGCATCGGCATGCCTCGGCGTCGTACCTCATAACCGAGCGAACGAACTTAGCGAAACATGAAAGCGAACGCGGAGCGCAGCGGTATATGAAAGAAGACAACGGGAGCAGGAAAGTGGAGGAGGTGGCTACAGTGAAAGCGTGAGGCAAAGAGGGAGTGCAGGGTAGACGGCCTATGCACGCGCTGAGTTGCCGGCCGCCATTGCATCAGCAATCGCCTGAGCGATCTCATCTGCGCTTCCGATTGGGGGGGGGGGGGGGGGGAGGCACGGTGGCGTTAGGTGAGGAGGGCTGGGGCGCTATAACGTAAAACTATTCCAAACTTTTCTATTCCAATTCTGTAATCAGCCCTCGGCGATTGCTCGAAAACTTTTCTGGACCACCCCCACTTCACCTGTCTGTCATGCGACGTCACGAAAACCGCGACAGCTCCCCATCTGATATGACGTGTACAGAGTTATTATGCATGATTACCCCGAAAAAAGAAAAATAGTTATTTCTGATTCGATGCCTTTTCGCCATTAGCGCCCGGCTATTGGTCAAAAGTTTTCGGGCTGCAGCCACTTCACCTGCCTGTCACGCGACGTCACAAAACCGCAAAGCTCACCGCATCAAAGTGACGTGTGCGCATTAAAGATGCAATAATATGCCGAACAAAACTGAATTTTCTTCTGAATAGCCGCAGGCTGCCCCATTCCGAAAGGAATAAAAGATGGCTGCCGCCGATCGCTCAGGCGCTGGGTACTCGCACCTGCCAGAGAACATGAGTTTGTTTGCGTATTATAAATGTTTTTGCGTGGCCGTGTAACGTTTTTGAGCACTTTCGGCACGTTTAGGACCTCATTCTCCCAACTCTTCTTCGCTGAGGATACGTTTTAGCGCCATTCTTAAGCTTCCGTTGCATGCCGCCGCGATTTTCGACCAGCCACCGCAAACTAAGTAAGGGAAAGCGGACCAATCGCAGACGCCGGCACCACCTTCTTCATCCGGTTATCGACTTTCAGTGCAGTGGCTCGGCCCCATCGAATCCCTCTCCTTTTGAGCGTGCTCCTCGGCTTTTGTCAGCCAATTAAATATGACAAGCCACTCACTGTAGACAATATTATTCGTTTTTCAAGCAAAGAAAAGTGACCTCCTATGAACGAGAAGAGCGTTTGAGTGGTCTGTTCAGACAACCCTGCAGGTGATTTCCCGGTGCTTGCGTCGGCAGTTACGAAAATTAGACGTCACCAGATTAGAATAAAAACATATTGGAATAGTTTTACGTTATAGGGCGCCTGCGCTCGTCCGGGGCGTCAGCTGCTGAAGTCAGCCCGCGGTACCAGCGTGTGTGATGGCTATCACTGCTCCTGCAAGGGGCGATGGCGAGCGGGTATACGATTAAGGCTCGATGTGACGCTTCCTTGGGTGTTGTTGCCACTGCTGGCACTAGTGGCAGGATTCCCCCGCGACGAACGGCCGCTCTCGTCGTTGGTGGAACGAAAGCGTGAGAAGAAAAGTGCAGTGATTTGAAAGACGGGCTGTGCGGCTATGATGGCTACGATATGGCGTCAGAGTGACGCGCGCAGTCCGCATGGAAACAAAGCGCTGCATCGCGCCCACTTGTCACCCAGGCGCTGCCTCTTGCGATCTCTCGATTAGCGAGGCAGTCGTGCCACACTTCGGTCCGTTTGCAATGTGCCGAAAGAGACAGATTATCCGCGCCAGCTGCGCTACTCGCCACCTTGGGTTCCTTATATAAACCCTATACGTAATAATTTTTATACAAGATATTGGCGCCTGAAATGAAAACACGCATTGAGCTGCGCTCAGATTTCGCATTATGGAGTATCGTAATACTCGGTAAATTCTTATTCTCAACCCCCTGTTTTGTGTAAACTGAACTGAAATAAAGTTAGTTTGATTGATAATACGAAGATGCAATCGTGCGTAATTGGTGTGTTGCCAGGTTATGGCAGTTTATACCATGATAGCGTGTTTGTATATGGATATCAATTATGATAATTCAATGCTCATGTCGTGATCAGTGCTGTCTCGGTGGTGCTTTGTCACCATCCGGGGATACTCAAATAAAGCAGTGCCAATGCGGACGTGTCCCTTCGAGTCCCAGCGTTATATCAGCTCCCAGTATCAAAGCAGCCAGCGTCCCGCAACTTTGCCCCGCTTACACAGTGATCCGCCAACACTCAGGGTAAAACCAGCTTCCTTGAACGTACACACTGCGCAGTACTTCAAGCATAAACCATTGCACTGAAAGACACTGAAAAATGGATATTTTTACGAGAATATTTTTTTTAATTCACTCGCCTGTGATTACTAAATTACAGCCTCTACACCGCATGTACTATCACGTTTGCACACTGACTATGCACAATTCTACCAAACAAAAGAAAAATAATTGTTTCCCATTCTACGCCTCTTTGACCGTTATCCCTCCGCTGTTGTTCGAAAGATTTCGGTGTCCTCCAACATCGCCTATCTGTTTGCAACGTCAAAAACCCGCGAGAACTCACCATGACGAAGTGCCATACACGCATTGAAGACGCATTAATATGCCGAACAAAACTGAGCGTTTCGGTGGAATAGCCGAAAGGTGCCCCGTTACGAAATGAATAGAAGATACTGCCCGCTGATCACTCAGGCATTAGGTACTCGCAGCTGCCGGTGAGAATAGATTTATTTACTTATAATAAAAAAAATATGAGTTGCTCTATAGCGTTTTAGATCCCTTTACATATCTACGTCATCGCTCTGCGAACTACGGCCAAAATTTGTTATGGGGAAATTTTTAACCGTCCGTTGCACGCCGCTGCGACTTTGCAATAGCCACCGCAAGCTAAACAAGACAAAGCGTGCCATTCGGAAACAACGGCATCGTCCTCCTCATCCGGTTTTCAAGTTTCACCGCACTGGAATGGCTCAACAGAAACACTCTGCATGTGTGCGTATCCTTCGCCTCTGATCAGCTAATTAGATAAGAATCTGTGAAGGTAGGCACTGCTATTTCCCCTGAAAGCAAACAAACTTACTTGCTATAAAGGAGTAGAGTGTTTGACTGAGCTGTTCAAACAATGGCTGCGGGCCACCGCTCGGTGCTTGCGTCGGTGGTTACGCAAGTTTGACGTCGGGAGATTTAGATGAAAGCATATTCCAATGCTTTCACGTTATAAGGTCACTGGTGCCACTGCATTGTTCAGACGTATCCGACCAAGCATTTGTGCTGCAGCTGCGTTCGAAAAGCGATTTCCCGCTGCACTAGGAGCTCGTATTTAGACAGCAAGAGCCCATCTCGGAAGCGCGTCTCGAGTTCTTTCTACGTTGAAGAAGACTGGAGCTTCCACCGACATCATGCGCCCTCCCGCACGGCAACTGCCAGGAGTCGAGCCAAGACGTACGCTTGCGAGGCGGCAGTGACTCCAGCTTATCGAGGAGGTCGCCCAATCACTGTCCGCCATTGTAGCCCGTATAACTGCAGAACTCGACCTCTGGTTGTAGTTGCAGTTCGGCTGAAGAATTGCGTGATTGTAAAGTAAGAACGTCTCCTGTGGAAAAATACTTTTCGGTACAGTGGCAAATGCTGGATTCAAAAGTATTGTCCCACGGCAAATCTTTGTGTGAGCACTTAAAGCTTAAAAGAAATCCTTAAACAATTGAAGTTTGGAAGTCACATAGACCAAGGGACTGTCGACTCAAAATATTTATTCATTTATTACGTTGTTTATTTATTTATTTAGTTATTTATTTATTTACTTATCTATTCACTGCCAGATAATCAGGCCGAAGGAGGAGTGGGCAGTACAAAAACTATGTAGTGGGTAGTACGAGGGTACGGAAGGTTCGAGTAATACAAAAATGTAGGATAAATGAACATCCTGCGACAACTGAGACAAAGGTATATGGCAATAAAAAATACAGGGGCGCTATAACATAACGCTATTCCAAACTTTTCTATTCCAATCCTGCAATCAGCCCCCCATGATTGGTCGACCCATCTGCTCTGCGCTGTCTGTCACGCCACGAAGACTGGGGACACCGATTATGCATGATTAGACGAAACAAAATAAAAATGATAATTCCTGATTCGACGCCTTTTCGCCATTAGTAATAAAGGCATCGTCTGACCAATTGCTACTTGTCAAAACTTTTCGGGCTGCACCCACTTCACTTGCCTGTCAGTCGACGTCGCAAAACCGCAAAAACTCAGCGCGTTAATGTGACGTGTATTCGTTAAAGGCGTATTAATATGCCGAACAAAACTGAAATATATTCTGAATAGCCGGAGACTGCCCCGTTCCGAAAGCAATCAAAGATGGCTGTCCGCAGATCACAGTAGCACTAACTACTCGGAACTGCCGGGGAGCATGGATTTATTTGCGAATAATAAAAAAATGCCTGGCTGTATAATGTTGTCGAGACCTTTCGGTACGTAGACGACATCATTCGGCAAATTCTTCTTTGCTGAAGATACCTTTTAGCAACATTTTTAAACCCGTTGCACGCCGCCGCGATTTTCGACCAGGCAGCGCAAGTTAAGGGATCGGAAGCGGGCCATTCGCAGACGCCGGTCCCAATCTCCTCATCCGGCTTTCCACTTTCACTGTACTTGCTCGGCCCCATCGAAACTATCTCCACTTGAGCGTGCTCCTCGCTTCTTCTGAGCCAGTTAGATAAGAAAAACTGCACAATGTAGGGAATGCTATTGGGTTTGAAAGCAAAAGAAAGGGACAGCCTACAAACGAGACGCGCATTTCACTGGGCTTTTCAAACAACGCTGCAGGTTACCGCCCGATGTTTGCGTCTGTGGTTACGCAAGTTTCACCTCAAGACATTGGAATAGAAACATACCGGAATAATTTAACGTTATTGGGCCCCTGGTGATTGCAAGTACAAATAACAACAGAAAATTGAGGCACTCAAGCAGAAACAACGCCATGCTGTAAAGCACCACGGGAATTATAAAATTCAGGGCTAGATTGAGATGGGTCGCTCAGGAGCGCCTCGAATGTTTTGAGCCACTCTTTTTAAAAAATGAGTGAGTGAGCGGAGGTTCAATATAAGTGAGCGGCAGTTCTTTTGGAGAGAGGAAGCTGGTTCTCGTTCATTGAGCCGTGCCGAACCGTTTTGGCAGAGACGGGTCTTCTGCTGGGTGCGACTTTCGCGCCATCCATTAGCGCTTCGAGATAGAAACTGCCCTCCCACCCTTCTTCGCAACAGTCGCAACCACTCCCTCGCCTTCAGTGCAGATGGGTTGGTCAGGAGCGAACCAGATATTTTGAAAACTTCACTTACAGCGGGTACATAGAGAAAGGTACAGCAACAACGACGAAGAAAAGCGCTGACGTCCTACTGATTTTTTTTTAAATTTCAATAGCATATATATATATATACATATATATATATATATATATATATATATATATATATATATATATATAATGACACCAAGACAAAAGCGCTCGCTCCAAAGCAAGTAGGCGGCATGCGCGATGTCCAATTTGAGATTGCGCATGCGCGCTCGTTCATCTTAAAGAGGCGTTCTTGGTTCGGTTGAATTTTGAACGCGTACCCATGCCGCCTCCTTGCTATGGAATCAGTTGGAAGTCAGCGCTTTTCTTCCTCATTCTTTCAGTCCCTTTGTCTACGTACATGCTGTAAGTGAAGTTTGCAACGGAATAATAGCCCCATTAGCCCGTACCCAAATTCTGCTTCAGGATCCTTTGAGCCGCTCAAAGAACGAGTCAGCCGTGGTTCAGTAAAAGAGCGGCGGTTCTTTTCGAGAGAGCAAGCCCGTTTGCTCTCGTTCAGTGACTGTTCCAAACCGTTCCATCAAAGTCGCGTTTTGTGCTTGGATAAAACCCCTTAGCCTTTCAAAAGTAGCGTCATTCCTCGATCTTTCCGGCCCTCCGCTCTCTCCGGCGTATCCTCCTCGCCGCCTCCTGTCGCCCCAGCCTCCTCGCTGCCCCATTGGCCAATCCGCGTCATGTAAAAGCAGGCGTTGGGGTTTTGTATATATATATATATATATACATATATATTTCCAGCGCGCTCCGACCTCCATTCTCCACTCAGTGCAACGACAGTACGCGCAAACCGATTATACGAGTGCGTTAGCGGCACAAATCAAGTGTGTTAGAGATGAAAACTTCATATTCAAGCCGTGCCAGACAACGCGAGTGCAAAACATTTTTTTTACCATCCGGTGAGCGGTACGCACAAAGAAAAATATTGGAGGACGCTTAAGCTTCGCCTTTAAGAGTGGAACGCGATAGCGTTATCGCACCCCGTTCGCATCGCCTACTCAAACAATCTGTACGCAAGCCGAACGTCGCGATCGGCACAGACAGCCGCGCCGCGACGCGCCATGAAGGCGGACGCGATCATGGGGCGAGTGGCGCGCCACGTGTCGGGGCAGCGACGTACATTGCGAGGACTGTGTTTGCCGCAAGATGGATCTGCGTGTGCGCAGAGCGCCGAAGAAATGTAGCGGGAACGTGCTTCGCTACTCGTGAAACTGCGACTTCTGTAAATTACATGCTCATAATTACCGATATACGCCGCAGTAAAACTTTCTACGGCACGTTTCTAAGGCAACACCGCATTTACTAGAGGCGATTTTGTCCCACGTTGACAGATCGAACTCGTGGCTGAGGGGTAGCGTCTCCGTCTCATACACCAGAGACCCTGGTTCGAATCCCACCAGCCCATCTTGCAAGATGTTTTTTTATTTATGAAGTGCCTTCTGGGATTTATCGCTCACGGCCAACGCCGCTGACGTGGACACCGACGACACCGGCTTTTCTGCGACACGAGCTCCTTAACGCTTTCGCGTTAAAAATCGTGGTATAGCATAGCGTCGGGCAGGCTGATTTCAAGGAGGTTGCGAAAACCGCACGGCTTTGTGAAGTGCTACGGTTCTTCATTAGCTCTTATATTGAACCCAGTTTACGGCTGCTTTTTGCAAGATGTGCTTGCGTATGTGTCTATGCTCCGCACAGTTTTTAGCGTGTTTAAGTTGGCTTTTTTTCAAGGTGGTAGCATTGTTGTATAAAGTTTGGCCACAAAAGTGTTCGCACCTGCAATGGTCGTGTAACGTAGAAGCGACTTAACTTAACAACAATCTTAACTCTACAATCACAAAGCTACCACGGCGCACAGCGTTCTATTCGTGCCTTCAGTTGAAACTGTTTCTTTAATGGAGAATAGTAACTCCCTCCAAAAGCGAGAATAGACCTTCCCGGCATTTACTCACTGCATCGTTCATCGTCAGGAAGAGGAAGCCAGCAGGTCTTAAACAGTTGGGTGGTAACGTGTCTAAAAATGATGGCGCCCATGCAGTGCAACACAGAAATACAATAATGTGCTCGACTAATTTTTGATAGGCGTTGAAGAATACTGGTGCCACAAGGGATGTTGCGAAACTTGTAATTCCAGTCTGACAACATTTGAAGACGCAATAATTTGAAAGCTATTTCAAAGATCACCCATCGTATTGTTATGAGCCAGTTGTCCATGCGTATATAAAGAGGCTGTAGTGAAGAGCGGACAAGAGGAGGACAAAGTGAGGTCTATCGTCCGCCATCTTTGTTGTTGCTGCTCCACTGTCAGTCTTCTTCACTCTTAAGAAAGTGTGCACCCATTGGAGCTTATCTTGTCTCCAAACAATAATCGTCATTTGCCTTGCTTGCGTTTCCTCTCTTGAAACTGGGCGCTCGCTACTTTCCTGTCGAGAATGCTGTGTAAAGATGATAATGCGCAAGCCGTTTGTAACGAGGAAATACTGGGCTCGCAGCGTTAAAGAAAGGAAAAGCGCAGAAGACGGATAAAGATTATTGTTTGGGGACAAAATAAAACACAAAAGGTGGAAACTTTTTTTAGAGCGTTGTAGGTAGTGTAAAGAAATCCCCTTTTCTGTAGATCTCCCCATAATGTCTTGGTGGAGTTTCGGTGTACATCACGGTGGGATGATGATCGCCGTGCACGTTTTGTTGGCCATTCGACAATGTAGACTGTGAGGGCCGTTGCTTCGGCTTCGGCTACCACAACACCGATTGTCTTGACCCAACCCCGAGGCCCTGGTTCCTTCTGCGACACTGACACCACGGACGCCGAAGACTGGCTAATTGAATACCCACGATCCAGCAAGAGCAACCAGTGAAACCTAACTATAATGCTGGATGTTATCATCCATTACCTCAAGAGAACGGCCCATGTTTGGTTCCAAACACACGAAAACAACTGAACCAGTTGAGACACCTTCAAGCAAAAAATGCAGGAACTCTTTGACCAGCCAATGGGGTGCCAGCGAGCTGCCAAGAAGGAACTTTGGTGCCGGGAACAAAGATCTACTGAAATGTACGTTGTGTATATTCAGAATGTAATATCACTGTGACGGCGGATCGAAGACACGATGGCGGGAGTTGACAAGGTCAGCCACATTCTTAGAGGCACCGCCGACGACGTCTTTAATTTATTCGTGTACAAGAACTACTCGGCCGTCGACGACATTGTAAGAGAGTGCCGACGCTTTGAACAAGCAAAAAGCCGTCGTGTCTCACCACAATTTCTCGGCTCCCTAATACCACCGCTACCTCATAGTGTGGAGGGGTGCAGCAACCTAGTGCCGAAAACGTGCTGCGTCTTGTCCGGCGCAAGACTGAGCCTGCGTCTCCATCGGTTCCTCAGGCTCGCTCTTACAACGAGTCCCGCCTGGTAGTGTCTTCGGTTCAAGCTGTCGTACGCGAAGCGTTCGCGAAGCATCCGTCCCATCTGTGCTGTAAGCAGCCCTATGGTCAGCAATATCTTTCGACCTCCCCTCCCACAATCGAACTATCTCGGATACCGCGACCCAAGCCAGTTTCGCACGCATGAAGACAAGCCAATATGCTTTACCTGCAATGAGATCAATCACACTTGTCGATTGATCACGCCATTGTCGCTATTGTCCGCTTTCATGTCCTCGTCCCGCGTGCGCTTCCCGACCGGAAGAAAGCCGGTCCTCGCCCCTTCACGTCCGCAATGACCCGCCGTGCTATAATCTTGCTGCTGCGATTGCCCATCGCTCGTCGTCCTCATAGCCTCGCCATCCCACTTCGGAAAACTGAGCAGTGCAAATCCCGTGGGTGATGTTGCATTGGCCAACCAACCCGGAAATTATCTGTAGACCCTGACCACCCGACAATAATGCCACCGTAGTTAGGACTGCGTTAATGCCAGCCGCCTTAATTTTTTACTCTACTGAGCAAAACTGGTCGATGACACAGAGAGTGTCTCGCTATTGTTCGGACCATCGACGAATTTCGCCCTTACCTAACATTCTACCTTTCACCGCCATTACTGACCACCATGTTCTTTGTTGGCTGTCTTTTCTCAAAGATGCCACTGGTCACCTCGGTCGTTGGGCGCTGCGGCTTCAAGAATGCTGATATACAGTAGTTTACAAATCTGGCCGCTTGCAGCAGGATGCCGACTGCCTCTCCAGAGACCCCGTATATCCAGCGAAGCGACTCCGGCGCTTGTGTTCTTTCATTCTCTCAACCCTTCCACATTGCTACCTAACAACGCCTTGACGCGTCCATGCGTATGAACATCAAAAAGTTGTACTCCCACGCTCCTGATCCTTCTCTCCGCCTTTTGTACCCCGCAATTACACGACATATCGTCGCAGTTTACTCCCTCGTGGTCTTGACCTGTTGCTTGTCATCCCTGCTCACCTCCGTTCCACTGTGCTGGCAGAGCTGCACGACGCACCAACGGCGGGCCAGCATGCTGCGTCATGCACATACAACCACGCACGCCACCGTTTCTATTCGCCTGGGATGTCCCGTTCAGTGCTCCGTTACGTGGGCTCGTGCGACCTTTTCCACTGCTGGCAAAGGTCGACAATGCCGCCTGCTGGCCAGCCTCTGGACATTCCGTACGAGCCATTACACCGCGTCGGCCTCGGTTTACTTGGTCCGTTTCGCTTATGCGCCTCTAAAAACAAGTGGGTCGCCGTTCTAACAGAATATGCTACGCGGTTTGCGATTACAAGCCGTTAAATATCCTTAAATGTTCTACACATGCACTTCCCACTAGCTGTGCCACCGACGTTGCAGAGTTGTTGCAAAACGTAATATTCAGCACAGGGCTCCTCGGTGACTGCTAGCCGACCGGGCAGACAGTTCCTGTCGAGAATACTCAATGACATTCTAAAATCTTGGGCAATGCAGGATATATTGACTACGGCCTACCATCCCCAGACGAATGAGCTAACAGAACTCCTGAACCGAACACTTCCCGGCATGTTGGCAATGTTTGTCTGATGACCACCAGGATTGGGACGCGGCATTACCCTTCGTGACATTCGTGTACAACACTTCCAAGCATGAGACCACTGGTTATTCGCCATGTTTTCTCTTATGCGGTCGCAACTCTGCATTACACATGGACACCCCGGTGCTTTCTTCTGGGTGACCCCCCCTCCATTGAACATGCTTTAGAGACTATAGCCCGTGCTAACCATGCACGTGAAGTTGCTCACACTCGATTTTCTGAGTCACAGTTACACCAACAGCCTCTTAGAACAGGCACCACAGAATCACCCATTTTGTATCTGTATCGCTGGTCCTCTGGTGGTCCCCAACACGACGTGTCGGACTGTCAGAAAAACTGCATTTGAATTACGCCGCTCCATATCGGGTGTGCCGCCAAGTGACAGATGTCACTTATGAAATCACTCCACCAGTGCTTTTGTCATCATTTGCTTATCCTCGCACGGACGTTGTACGCACTGTCCGTCTCAAGCCCTATCGTGTCCCGCACACCACTTAATGGCTTGTGTGTTAGTTCATTCATGTAGCTTTGTTCAGCTGCGCCGATTCGGTGCTTTCACCGCCAGAGGCTGGTCTTATGAGTCGGTTGTCCTATGGATATAGAATAAGCTTAAGTGTAGAGCGGACAAGAATAGTACGAAGTGAGGTTTATCGTCCGCCATTTTTGCTGTTGCTGCCCATTTTCACTCTCCTAGTGCATCTTGTAAATAAACCACCTTTTCTTTAGATCTCCCGTAACAGTGCTTTTGATTATATACATTTTTCAGATCTACAGGTGGCTAGCCCAATTTCCTGCGAGACATACTGTAGACATGATTCGCAAAGTTACGTTTTAACAGGGCCATGAAAAGAACCAGCTGCAGGGGGACGATGCTTCGTGAAGAGGGTTGTGCCCCATCTGTGATACTTATAAGCGAATGGAAACAAAGTAATATACCTAATGGTCACTTTAACTCCTTGCGCCTCTCTCTAGCTTGGAGTGGCTAAACCAGGCGCTAAACCAAAATACTTGCTAGCAGAGTGTCGTACAAGTTAAATGTGAGACGCGTTCTTAGCACATAACGGAGCAGGTGGGCTTCAGCCATCTCCAAGCAAATGTAGGAAGAGTGCACAACGAATGACACATGGACTGACTGGGTGGTGTGGAGCTGTGAAAAGAAAGCGATGAGTAGTCATGGGACCGGAACAACCAAAAAGCTAACTTCACGTCACATACTTTTTGCTTCTAGTATCATACATCTATCGCGTTAGTCCGTCATTTTTTAATGTGCAGTTGAAAGTTCTGTATGAGGTTATTCTTTATTTTACGCATGTGCGTGTTCGAAATGTTTGTGAACCACCGTCTCGACGCAATGCGCGCTGCTGGGGCAGTAAAAACTATCGACTCTTACGAGAAAATAAAGAAAAGCGAGGTGCACAAAGTGTGGCATCGCCGGACGCCCGCGTACCGGCTTTGAGTGCTCCATCATCGCCATTACCTTATCGTGTTATTTCTTTATTACACACGTTTTTATGCGTGAGTGATCTTTATTTGTAGCCCCTAACCTTTTTATTTCCGCTATCTGGTCGTCAAACATTTCTGGCCTCTGCGCAAATTTTGTTTTGTGTCAGTCATTGTTGAGCTCGTGTTAACGGGGAAGGAACGAACGCTCCGTATCCTTTCTGAGGCTTCCCGCTGGTCTCATAGGAAACAATGCATTGGTTATCAGAATAAAACTAAAACATGAAGTGAACCAATCAGATGCGTCATTAGCGCCCTATTTTCACTTTTCAAAATAAATATTGTAATTCGTGTAACGGAGCCTTCATAGGGCGCTCCAAAGTAACAAGTCGAATTTGTTGGTATGTGTACTCCGCATGTTGGTGCATTTGAATATCTTGAGAGTATTTCTCCGAGCGTACGGTTACGCACTATACGACACTCTTTACGGTAATTAGTTAGCTATGTAGGGCATCGAAGGCTATGAATCAATTCATGCTACGAGGCGGCAATCGCTCATCATGTGCAGTGCTTAATTTACTCATAATACTAACTAAACGTCATAGCGTTAACATCACTCTTTTTTTTTTCTTTTTCTGGACGCAGTCAAAAGTGGCTGGAGCCATGCTCTTCGACTTGGACATGGACGACTACGATGGAGTCTGCGGGAAGAAACATGCGCTAACCAAGACTTTCTCGAACTTACTTAATATGTCGTGACGTACAGTCACTGCACTGAAAGGTCGTGCAGTCATATACCTTTATTAACCGCGGATAGTGATTTAATATTGTGCGGGAGAAAATTTGCAATGCACACGTGTTATTCATAAATTACTTAAGCATCCTAAACTTGTACTTAAGATGTCATGAGTATGAAGTTTGCGTTCACGTAATTTTTCTCTTTTGTACGAGATACTAATTATTGGCTCTCATTTTAATGCCAACCCTTGTCTCGAAATTTAAAAGAATTTTTACTGTTTTCCTCTAGAACGTGCATGAATGCATGAATTGGTTTTGTTCGAAAGGTGAAGCATTTGCAGGATATTCTGAATCTTATTCGCAACCCCAATGTCTTGTCAGGCGGCGCGCAGTGTATTTGTCGAGTTTCTCATCCGTACCTTAAACAAATATTAATATCGTGCTCCTCTCTCACGCAAAAGTGCGGATATTTGGGCGATGTAGCAATAATACGCTGTTCAATTTTAGAACGCGAGGATGTTTGATGAAGCAGCATGGCAATCACACAAAACACCACTTTATTGTTTATATTCAGGCGGTGAAAAGGTCACAAAGCATTATCTGCCGCCACTGTATATTCGGTTACGCTTTTTCTATGTTTTATAACTCATGAAAGTGTCATCAGTGCTCCATATAAATTGCAGCTTAAACATTGTCATTCAGGAACTTATTGCAAGCATTTCGCAGAAGCTGTCTGTAATACACAAGTTTTTTAATGTGCCTAATGCCCGTATACAGAAGAGAGGCCGCCCCTATACTCTGGAATCGCAAAGGCCTGATTCACAACTTAGGTCACATTAAAGAATTAACAAGCAACTTTTCACCTGTAGCATTTTGCATAGAATAAACAAACATAGGCCCTGAGGATAGTCAATTCTCCATAGGTTTTATGTTGTCCGAAGGCACCGCGAACATTCCAGCCGTCTGTAAGGAGCAGTCGCTGCAGTCGTGTAAGCCGGCACTCTTACTCGTAATGTTCACTTAAACACTACTCCTGCAGTCGTAGCCGTCACTGTTTTGTCGTATACAACGGTCAGCATCTGTTCAATGTACATTCCTCCTCATACCCGCATTGAAAGTAGAGAGCCAGAAAATTTATTACAACAGTTGCCTGAGCCTATTCCTTTAGTGGGATATTTGATTGTCCATTGTACATGTTGGGGCAGTTATAGAACTCACCGAAGAGGACAGCTTATTGAAAATTATTTCATGTAATAATATTTATCTCTTAAAGTCAGGTGAACAGACCCATTTTCCTCCTACTTCAAGCAATTTTAGTTGCTTGGATTGAGCTTCTTGCTCACCATGGGCTTTTATTGATATTAAATGGGATGTCTTGGACATCTTACATGGCAGCGAATATTTACCTGCTATCATCAAACCCGCGTCACCGCTACCCAATGTAAATTGCAAACGGCGTCGTGGAAAATACATCTTACTGAATGGCCACTTTTTATGGAACATACAAAACTTGTAGAAGCCTTTTCAAGTGAGCCAATGAAAATTTCTCTGTCGTTTTAATTTCAGCGGCAGAAAAGGCAATCCCTCAGGCATCCACCCTTGTGCACAAAGAATTCATCCCTGTTGGACACCTGAGTAAAACCAAGGGTAAAAACAACAAAACAGGGTTTGTGGAATCTTACAAGATACTGGACCTATAACCACCTCCTGGCCTCTAAACAGGGCAATGGCAAGGCCGGTGAAAAAATAATCATGGAAGCATTACATATCATCAATAAACCGTTCAGTCACATCTAAACGAATGTGGGAACAGGTAGGGAAGTTTAGGGGATATTGCTCATCTTACACAATACCGTTGCTTACAAACCCAGACACACAAACAGAACTACACTAACAGGCTGACATAGCTGGCGAACACTCATGTTGTTTCCAGCTCAGCAAATTTCTCAAAGAAATTTTTAAGCTATAAATTGTCTGCTGAAAAACATAAACTGCCTACTACTGGCGCGTCAGATGACTTATATAACATCCCCCTTACACTGCAGCAATGAAACAGAGCCTTCGCTACAGGTAAAAATTAAGCAACAGGTCACTTATTCACTACTCCATGCTGGCACACCTATTCCCAACGTCTGTACAGGTCCTTCTTGAATTTTGAATATGATCTGGGATAATGCTGAAATAGTGGGGAAATGCAGCAGCAGTTCTATTTCTAAAAGCTGGTAAATCCCCAACCTCCGCAAGGAGTTACAGACCCATTCTCCTCACGAGCTCGTTGGCAAAAGCACATGAAAGCATTCTTAATATAAGGCTTTCATTTATTTTAGAATCAAGAAACCTAATAGACAGTCGCCAGTGCCGATATGAAAAGTGTTGAAGCACTGACCATCTTGTCCGTCTAGAATATGAAACTCTACACGTATTTTTACGCAAGCCACCCGGTCTTGCAGTTTTCTTTCGTTTACAAAAAGCCTATGATACCGCGTGGAGATATGGAGTTTTAAGAAACCTGGCTGTCCTCAGGATCCGTGGTAAAATGGTGAACTGCCTGATCTCATCTCTAATAGACCATTTCAGGTGCGTTCGGCACACTACGTTCTCATACATTTAAACAGAAAAATGGCATTCCGCAAGTCTGTGTTCTCAACACGAAACTTTTCATAGTAAAAATGAATTCAGCTAATAAGGTTATTCCGTCCTCTAGTATGCCCTCTGAATATGTCGACGATCCCCAACTGATTTTCCGCGCCTCAAATTTGTCAACCTGTGCGAGGGAGCTTCAAATGAAAATATTTGAACTTACACTAGAAACTGAAAAAAATTTGCTTCCGATTCTAGACTCCGAAAACTGTTACTCTTGTTTTCTCAGCAACGACTACACTGCGACCTAGTCCTGAAATTGGATGATGCCACACTGCCGGTCAAACAACATTATAAATTTCTAGGAGTGACCTTTTACACAAAACTAAGTTTCATCGCCCACTTAAAGAAACAAAAATTAAAGCAAGCGAAGTGTTCAATATTCTCCAAGTGTTGTCTCATAAGCGCTGGTGTAACGACCGAACATGCCTTTACATATTTAGCGGTCTGACTTGCGTACCCTTCTATACTACGATTTTATAGTTTGTGGCTCTACCAGATAGTGTTATACATTCGATGACTTAACCCGGTACATAATCTCGGACTACAGTTGACAAGTGGTGTTTACCGAACATCACGTGTTCCATGTTTATGGATATCATCATCATAGTCATCATCAACCTATTCATGTCCTCCAATTACCTCCAGTTACACCTGTCATGCACAAACCGATTCCAACATGTGCCTGCAAATTTCCTAATTTCATCACCCCACCTAGTTTTCTCCGTGCTCGACTGCGCTACCCTTCTGTTGGCACCCATTCTCTAACTCGAACGCTCCACCTGTTATCTCCCCTACGCGTTACATGGCCTGCCTCCATTTTTTCTCCTATTGTCAATTAGAATATCCGCTATCCCCATTTGCTCTCTGATCCACACCGCTCTGTTCCTGTCTCTTAACATTACGGCTGTAATATGACGATTTATTATAATGCACTAGGCACAGTCTAGTTGCACTGGCAGTCCACGAACGCTGATCGCGCGCAGAGCCGACACAAGAGCGCCTTCTTCGGCCTCCTATTCACTACAATTGCCCCCGGGAGAGAAGAGAAGCCATCCTGGCAAACTTACGGCGTAGGTAGGATGAGGGGGTCATAGTATGGCTTAAGTCGGTTTACATGAACCGTGTCACGCCCGCGATGCCCAAGGTCGGGTGAAAGCGTCACAGGTTCTACAACGTAGGTGACAGTGGAGGTACGGTCTATGACGCGGTAGGGGCCATCATAGCGTGCAACGAGTTTGGTTGAAAGGCCAGGGCTGTGAGGCGGGACCTACAACCAAACAAGGGAACCAGTCGGAAAAACGGGTGTAAGCGCGCCACTGTCACGCCGCAGCTTTTGACGGCCTTGAGCAGCGGTCGTAAGGTTTCGCGCGAGCTGCCTACAATCCTCGGCGTATTTGGCGGCTCCAGACAGAGGCGTGCATTCGGAAGCGTCGGGTCGGTATGGGAGGAGAGTGTCCATAGTACACAAGGGCTCTCGTCCATACAACAGAAAAAAGGGCGAAAAGACAATGGTAGCTTGTGTGGCCGTATTATAGGCATACGTAACGAACGGCAAAACAGTGTCCCAGTTACTATGGTCCGAGGCGACGTACATAGTCAACATCTCACCGAGTGTGCGGTTGAACCTCTCTGTCAAGCCGTTCGTTTGCGGGTGGTGGGCTGTACACTTGCGGTGAACGATGCTGCATTCAGCGAGAAGGGCTTGGATTACTTCGGACAAGAAGACACGTCCCCTCTCGCTGAGCAGTTCGCGTGGTGCGCCATGTCGAAGAACGAAGTTCCGCAAGATGAAAAACGCGACTTCGTGCGCAGAGGCTACCGGGAGTGCGGCAGTCTCGGAGTAGCGCGTGAAGTGGTCGACACCTACAATTATCCATCGGTCACCCGAGGAGCTGCAGGGAAGTGGCTGGTACAGGTCTATGCCGACGCGATGGAAAGGCCGAGCCGGGCAGGTTAGCGGCTGTAGCTCACCAGGAGGGCGCTGTAGAATTTTACGCCGTCGGCACGCCGTGCAAGCACGTACGTACTGGCGCACGAAGTGATACATGCCGTGCCAGTAGAAACGCTGCCTTAGCCGAGTATACGTTTTCAGAACACCGGCGTGACCATTATGAGGAGCAGCATAAAAATAAGCGCAGCTGTCAGAACGCTTGTTTCATGGTATCACCAGCAGCCATTTGCGACCATCAGGCAAATAATTTCTGCGGTAAAGGACGTTGTCGCGTACAGTAAAGGGAGCGGCTTGGCGACAAAGTGTTCGAGAAGATGGTGTGCCGGATGGGTCGCGGAGGAAATTCAGCATAGTTGAAAGCAGGGGAACCTTACGCTGCTCGTCCGGCATATCAGCGACGTTGAAGGCTGGCATGGATGCGAAAAGAGAGACACTGAAGCCTCATCAGAAGGTAGCGGTGATCGGGAAAGCGCATCGGCGTCAGAGTGCTTTGTGCCCGATCGGTAGACAACGCGGATATCATATTCTTGTAAGCGAAGTGCCCATCGGCCTAGGTGACCTGACGGATCCTTCAACGAGGCCAGCCATCAAGGCGAATGGTGGTCGGTGACAATGTCAACAGGGCGACCATATAGGTATGGAGGAAATTTGACGTGAGCCCAAATAATGGCCAAGCACTCCTTTTCTGTTACTGAGTTGTTGGTGTCTGCCTTCTTTAAAGTGCGGCTCGCATACGCGACGACGTACTCGTCATAGCCGTCTTTCCGTTGTGCGAGGACTGCACCAAGTCCAATGCCGCTGGCGTCCGTTTGTACCCCTGTAGGCGCTGTGGGATCGTAGTGTCAAAGAATAGGTGGCGAAGTAAGTAAGCGACGTTGGTGCTTGAAGGCTTCGTCACAGGTAGTTGACCACGCGGAGATGCCTTTGGTAGCGGTAAGCAAGTTGGTCAGTGGTGCGATGATAGTCGCAAGATTGCGCACAAAACGCCGAAACTAAGAGCAGAGCCCTATAAAGCTGCGGAGCGCCTTAAGAGTAGTGGGCATCAGAAACTCTGCGACCGCGCGAAGCTTGGCGGGGTCAGGAAGCACACCGTCCTTCGATACAGCATGAGCCAATATTGTTAACTTGCGAGCCGCAAATCGGCACTTTTTTATGTTGAGTTGGAGGCCAGCAGAGGTGAGGCAGGTCAGTATCTCACTCAAGCGAACGAGGTGCGTCGGGAAATCTGGCGAAAACACCACGATATCATCAAGGTAGCACAGGCATGTTTTTCACTTGTAGTTGCGAAGGATGGTGTCCATCATACGCTCGAAAGTAGCGGGCGTGTTGCAGAGCCCAATGGCATTACGGTAAATTCGTACAAGCTATCGGGCGAGATGAAAGCTGTTTTCTCAGTCATCTTATGCCATCGGCACTTGCCAATAGCCGGAGCGAAGATCCAAAGATGAGAAGTACTCCGCGCCTGGTAAGGAGTCGAGGGCGTCATCTATCCGAGGCAGCGGATAGACATCTTTACGAGTGATCTTATTGAGTCGACGGTAATCCACACAGAAGCGTATTGACCCGTCCTTCTTCCGTACTAATACTACAGGAGACGCCTGAGGACTGTGGGAAGGGCGAATGACGCCACGGTGCAGCATGTCGTCGACCTGCTCGTTAATGATCTGTCGCTCGGCTATCGACACGCGGTATGGTCGCTGGCGTAGAGGAGGATGGGAACCAGTGTGGACGCTGTGAGTGACGGTTGCCGTACGCCCCAGAGATGGTTGTTCACAATCAAACGACGAGCGAAAATTCTGCAGAAGCGCGAGGACTTGCTGGCGATAAGGAGGCGGCAGATCGGCGTCTACGACAGATTCAAGAACGTCTGACGACGACGACGACAATGATGACGTGCACAGCACGGGAGAAGTGAGGGCGTCGAGTTCATAACAGGCCGTGTCGTCTGAAGCATCGACAATGTGAAGCGGATCAAGGGGCTGAACACGACCTAGTGATTCGCCGTGCAGTAACGTCACAGGGTAGTGAGACGGGTTACACACAAGCATTGAGGATAATCCAGATACAGTGGTGAGGACGGCAAACGGGAGAGTAGGGCCTTGCGACGTAGAAAAATAGGCGACGGTGTAAAACGTACTGTAGCGTTTGACGCGGTAGAGCAAGAGACGGGCACAAGCACACATTTCGGGTTGTATGTCCGTATCGGACACAATAGTGAGCTTGGAGGCTTTTTCTTCAGAGGGTTCAGGCAGCGGGGCATCGGCAAGCGGGAAAAGCGCCACTTCGGCCCGGGCACAGTCGATGATGGCACGATGGTGAGACAAGAAGTCCCAGTCGAGAATAATGTCATGTGAACATGATGACAACACGAGAAATTCAACAACATAGACAATGCCGGCGATGACCACCCTTGTAGTACATTGAGCAAGCGGGGCTATATGCTGCGCAAACGCGGTGTGACGACCCACTTATGGGGCCAAAGGTTCGTGTACTCAATGTTTTGACGGTTCTCTTAGGCGGAGCCTCCGAGAACCCAATTGAGGACAAAGCCGTTGGTTTGAACACACACACAAGGACTTTTAATCAAACCAAAAAAGGCATAAAGCAAATAGAAAGAAACAGAAAGCATGCATAAAATAAACACTCAAGCGGACATTGCGGTAAGGAACACACATAGGGCTTGCATGTGGTTAACTAGGGCGCGAGTCTGGGCTTGCCACGAGGGCGGGGACGCGTCGCAGTCTCGACACGGCAACGCGGCGACAAGCTGGCAGAAGGAGTGGCGCCGGTCTCACCAAAGGTTGCGGCGTAGGCTGACCGACCGAGCACCGGGAGCGCGCCAGCTCTGGCTAGGCGAGGTAACGCTGGCGGCTGGGTGGCAGGAGCAGGCGGCGTCGACGTTCTGGCCGGGCAGCTGGCGTAGAACTCGGGCCCACAGCCCGACTGTTCCCGTCTCGCCCACGGGCACGGAAGCTCGAACGCCGGCCTCGGGCAGCAGGCGGCACGGCAGACGGGGGTGGCGTTTTGGCCGGGCAGCTGGCGTAGAACTCGGGCCCGTAGCCCGACTGTTCCCGTCTCGCCCACGGGTACGGAAGCTCACCGGCCTTGAGGAGCTGACGGCACGCTCAGGTAGACGGGCGACGCACAGGAACAGGTTGGCAGGAGGCCCCGGGCGGGTGAAGTCCTGGTGGGCTCGGGTCCGGAACCCGACGGCCCGTCTTCAACGCCCGCTCCGGTGGTTGGCCTCCTCTTGCCGTCGTTTCCTGGGACTCTCCTGGCGTCTCCCCGGCGTCTCCCTGCGTGTCCTCTTGCATGTCGCCCCGTTCTGCCAGCGCACCACGCTTTTTCTTTTGGTCTGGCCGATCTGGCATTTTCAGATTGGCTGCCCGACGCTCCGTGGTCTTTCTTGATTGGTGAGGCTTTTCTTCTTTTTGTTTGCTGTCATGCGCCGCGCGTTCTCGTGGCGGATACTCTTCGGCGTCGTTGTTTTCCTTCTTCCACATCGGCGCGCGTGCACTCAGCGTCGTCTGCTCCTGACCGTCCCGATCGCCGCACCATGTCGCGCACCACACATCACACGCGGTGCTTAAAAGCATACCAGACAACGACGTCGTGACCTTGTAGAGGTTACGACAAAACTTTTCGGCGATAACAGAAACTGCGGCCTCAGTATCAATAAGCGCAATTGCGGCGGTTCCTTCGACCAAAACGCCCAATAATTTGCGTGGCGACTGTGCAGGCCTTTGTAGAAGTCGCGAAGCTTGCAGTTCGTGCCTGCGGAACTGCAGCAACTAGTTTCCCTCGTTAGGTGACTGGCGGCGACGTAAGGGGGAATGTGAGCGACGACGTGGTGATGGCAAACGATGTGTGCCGACAGGGCGTCGAGGAGGCGGCGAGAACTCTGGGTCGGGAAGCATCGCATGCCCGGTAGTATCGTGGAAATAGGCATATCCAGGTGTTGCGACATCAGCGTTAGCAGGTGGCACGCGATGATGGCAGAAGCACGAATTGTTTTTTCGTTTCTTCGCTCTTAGCGTGGTACTTAACATGCGCATCTTTGTCAACTTCCAAATATTTGCCCCATATGTTAGCACCGGTAGGGTTGCACTGATTGTACACCTTTCTTTTTAATAATAGTGGTAAGCTTCCAGTCAGGATCTGACAATGTCTGCCGCATGCACTCCAACTCATTTTCATTCCTTTGTAAATTTCGTTCTCATGGTCAGGATCCCGTGTTAGTAATTGACATAGTAAACCTACTCCTTCACACAATATAGAAGCTAATTGGTGGTCTTGAACTCTTGTTCCCTTGCCAGGCTTTTGGTCGTTATCTTTGTCTTCTGCATATTAATCTTCAATCCCACTCTTACACTTTCTCTGTTAAGGTCCTAAATTATTTTGCAATTCATCCCCGGAGTTGCTGAACAGGGCAATGTCATCTGCAAACCAAAGGTTGCTGACATATTCGCCATCGATTCTCAGTCCTAAGCCTGCCCAGTTTACTAGCAGGAATACTCCTTCCAAGCATGCAGTGAATAGCATCGGATGGATATAAATATTTATACGTTGACTGTAATTAGCCTCCCTAACTGCACCGTAGTGCTTTGCTCACTTTTTCCTAAGTTCTCTGAATTCAACCATCGCTACAACATATATGCTACAACATCATCACACAATGGAACTCACGCGTATACTATAGAAATAAACCGACCACAATTAGGCGGCTTGTCCAGCGATAAGAAGAATACTGTCGAGATTACGATATTTCTGACGAGGTCCTCTAGGTTGTTAAAAAGCCACTGAGGCTGTCCCCCTTGTAAGGCCTTAGAACGTTTTTATTTGATGTTGACCCATTTAAATAAAACATAAACTTCCCAAGAACACATTATACAAGATTTCCGCGCACTTCAGGACAAATACAAAAATTACACAGAAATTTACGTAGATGGTACTAAAATACAAGAACAAGGGTGTGTAGGGGGCGTAGCGAAAAATTAGGAAACAAGTATTCAATTCCCACAGTATGGCTCTTTTCCCTGCTGGAGATTATGCTATATGTGCTTCAGTGAAAAAAAAATTATCAGTGGCAAGCATAAAAATAGAGCCACACACACTGATTTCTCAAAGGGACAGACAACCGCTCAGCACATGAATCGAGATAACACTTATCAAGAAATTCCTTATCGTAGTGGATAAAAAGAGGCGTGTTTTCCTCATAAAGCATGGATTTATATTTGTAATTCATCGCTAAACGCCACGAAAAATGCCCTATGGCGCCCACGCGGCAAGAACATGAACCTGCATAAGAGGTTCATAACGTGACCTACTTTTGTGTGCTGGTCCTGGTCTTTTTATTAATATTGCCACGTGGTGGTGACGTTGAAGAACACAGTAGCAATACTGTGAAAGACAAAGCTAACTTTTATTGGGCGAACCTGTGCCCACAAAAACAGGCTACACTTATAGCACAACGATAGCGAACACGGTCGGCGATTATCGAAAATCTGATCAGCGGGTCAACGGCGTCCGCTTTTATACATCAGTGATCGAATTCTTCAGAGTAATCGCTGGGATCCGCGTGCCTTCTACAAAGTTCTACATTATTCGCATCGCGCACACATGCGATCAGATTACACAAGGTTCGGCGACAACAGACAGCGGATCGAAGCATCGATAACATTCCATAAACTTCCGATACATGCAGGTGTGTCCTGCGCTGTACGATAACATTTGTTAGGCGGTGAAACGTGTCGCCCGATAAAGACAAACAAGTACACGTGTCAATACCTCCCTCTTAAAAAGCATCGACCCGATGCTGCAAACAAACGAAAGTAGTAAAGAAAAGCACTCCCTAGCAAAGAAAACAATAAAATAAGGAAAGTTCGTCAGCGTCCGTAAAAGGGTTTAAGACGCACCGCGTGGACCCTTCAGATCGTGCGCGGTGGTGCTGTGAATGCGATATGCCGTCTGGCACGACCTCATAGTCCAGTACGCCAATACGTCAGATGACCTTGTAGGGTCCGAAATAGCGTCGCAATAGTTTCTCACTCAGTCCTCGTCGACGTATCGGGGTCCATACCCAAACACGGTCGCGGGGCTGGTACTCGACGAAGCGTCGTCGGAGGTTGTAGTGTCGGCAGTCGGTACGCTGCTGTTTCTTGATCCGTAGGCGGGCGAGTGTCGGGCTTCTTCGGCGCGCTGGAGGTAGGTAGCGACGTCAAGATTATCTTCGTCACTGACGTGCGGCAGCATAGCGTCGAGCGTCGTCGTCGGGTTCCTCCCGTAAACCAGCTTAAACGGCGTGATCTGTGCTTTCTCGCACCGCCATGTTGTAAGCGAATGTTACGTACGGCAGGACGGCATCCCAGGTCTTGTGTTCGACGTCGACGTGCATTGCTAGCATGTCGGCGAGGGTCTTGTTCAGGCGCTCCCTGAGACCATTCGTCTGCGAGTGGTAGGCAGTTGTCCTCCTGTGGCTTGTCTGGCTGTATTGCAAAATGGCTTGGGTGAGCTCTGCTGTTAAAGCCGTTCCTCTGTCGGTGATGAGGACTTCTGGAGCACCATGTCGCAGCAGGATGTTCTGGACGAAAAATTTCGCCACTTCGGCTGCGCTGCCTTTCGGTAGAACTTTGTTTCAGCGAAGCGGGTGAGATAGTCCGTTGCCACGACGTCGGAAACAGTCCCAGCAAGTCCATCCCGATCTGCTGAAAAGGTCGGTAAGGAGGCTTGATCGGCTGTAGTAATTCCGCTGGCCTTGTCGGTGGTGTCTTGCGTCGTTGACAGTCTCGACATGTCTTGACGTAACGGGCGACATCGGTGGTTAGGCGCGGCCAGTGATACCTTTCTTGTATCCTCGATAGCGTCCGGGAGAAACCGAGGTGCCCAGCGGTTGGATCGTCATGTAGGGCATGCAGTACTTGTGGACGCAGCGCCGACCGAACAAAAAGAAGGTGGTTGGCGCGGACTGGTTACAAGTTCTTCATGAGCAGGTTGTTCTGTAGCGTCAACGCCGACAATCCGCGCTTAAAGGGAAGCTGAAGCGGTTTTCAAATTCCATGAATTGCTGGGGTTGGGAAGAACATACCTATTAATTTAGGGTTCTACATTTTTTTCTTCGTTTTGTTAAAGGGAAGCTGAAGAGTCTGTCGAATCCAATAAGACGCTCATATACGGATGCGGGAACCTTATAAACTATCTAGGTAAAATTTGGGTTTCTTTTTCAATTAGGAGCGACGTAATCGTCGGCTGAAATTGCCCTGTAGCTGCGCCCCCCGTCGAATGTCGCGCGCTGCTGCTGACGCTGACGATGCGAGCGGAGACCGGAAACCGCGGTGTTGTGACGTCAACTCTCGTGTTGCGTTCCTTCGCAGCGTCCGCGACCGTGCCTGACCGCCCTTGTTTCTGCGTGCGTGCCATCGTAATCTGCTTCGATCGACCCTGCATTCCTTTGTTGGTGCGTCTGCGTGTATGTAGAGTGGTAGTCAACGTGCGTGGTAGTCAACGTGAGTGGTAATCGACGTGAGTGGTAGTCAACGTGGTAGTCAACAGATGAAGGTCACTACACGTACTGCATGAACCGGGAAACTTTTCACGCGTTTAAACCGTCTTTGTAGATTGCCGACAGCTTTGGACAGCGCAGAAATGCCGACGATCGCATCCCCGCTTACGTTCCACGAGGAGGCATGCAGGAACACAGCACTACAGTTGTTTGACCGGAAACGAGCTCATTAGATCGGCGAAAGATCGGCGAGATCACTAGATCGCTTTGCAAAAAGCATACTCACCAAAGAGCATTTTCAACACGAGGAGATCCCAAGACTTTGCTTTCGTTCGCGTCGAAAGCACTGCTCGCACCAGCATCGTTTGCTTCTTCGAGAGGCCGGCTCTTCGCAATCGGCTCGTACATGTAGGGAGTAACGCCGAACTCCTCAGAAAAACGCAGTCTCTCTCAATTTTTCATTACCGCCTCAGAAAAACAGCACCAAACTACCTGGCACCGCGCTTCATGTGTAGCGGCAGCGGTCGGTTACTAGAGTTGACGTCACGAGGCGCCCGACCAATCACAGGCGGAAACGAGACGCGCGAACTGGGCGTGTCCGCTGCTGCACTTTTCGTCGAAATAAAATATATTTGCGCTTTCTTTCGCTCAATTTCGATACGACATTCGAATTCGGAGGGTTGAAAACCATTATGTACAGATGTTCACTCATTTTTTCTGGAAAACTTTTCAGCTTCCCTTCAGTATAACGGACGGAAATTGCTTTCTAAATACTCCCCGCGGACACGCCCCGTCGCTTCCCGGAGTGCCGGGTGAGGAGGCAGCCGGAGGAGAGAACCGGCCAGAGTGACGTCATTCCCGGGGAGCGTGCAGGTGGACCGGCGTGCTGGCATGTGCTGGCGTGTTTCTTTGTGTCCTGCGCTTTACCAAACGACGCTACGAGAGATCTGCCGCCGCTGACGTTTTCTTTCTTTTGCGATTTTCGTGAACTGTGCTTCCTTTCATTGCTGCGTGAGTGCCACAGCCATGGGCGCCCAACATGCCCTCGTTCTGTGCAGCATTCAGCTGTGCGAACACAGGCGGGCGAGACGATATGGTGTTTCGCGTGTTCCCGAAGGACAAGAAGCTTGCAGCGCAGTGGGTCCATGCGGTGACGAGAAAGAATTTCGTGCCGACGAAATCAACTGCGCTGTGCTCAGACCATTTCCGCGACAGTGATTATCATCGGAGCTTGACAACGATGCGGGCAATCGGTATTCCAGTTGCGGTGTTTTGATGCACTCGAGAAATGCGAACATTTCCAGCCATGAACATCTGGTAACACAGTTTTAGCGTAGCCGGATAGCTTTACGACCAATGCGGAAACGCGTTGTTGCCGGTGTTGCTAGACTTGCCTAGCGACATTCGACGTACGGTTGTAGCTACCGTAAAGTTATCGTCTTTACCACACGGCGGTGCTACACCTGCCTAATATCTGTATGTCAACACTAGCATGCAGCATGCATACAAATTCTTGATCGAGCCACAATCGCAAACTCGTCGAACCATAGTCTCAACATTGCACATATCATCCCCCTGGCCATCTCGATCTGGATGTGTATAATAGGCAACTTCCATAACTGTACCTCTCAGAACTGTATGTGCATGATCGTGTATCAACACGCGAAAAACCACCGAACTTTAGACAAGCAGCGGCAAGGTGCTTGACATCGCGGAATTGCACCCGTGTTTACAATCTAATGAGAAGTTAGTGCTTCGACATTCTTCCAACAGCAAGTTCCCAGTGACCCTTTAGCGCGTTATTTCTCCTGTATTTCTCCTGTCAACGTGCAGCTACATGAATAAACATACGTACCACCTAATATTTCCAATGCGCGAGAAGCTGCGCACATCGTTCTCGCTGTTGGCACACTCAACATCTTCGTTGCCGCCATCGTTTTCTGTATCGGCTGCCGGTTCGAACATGTAAGGCGACAATGTAAGCTGTCCGAGACAGCGAGAACGTTCCATAACGCTTACAACTCAGCTGTGAAGCCAGAACAGAACACCGTGCTACGCTCTGAAACGGCGGCCCCGACCGATGATCCCCGTGCATGACGTCACAGCAGTCCCGACCAATCACGGGCAACAGCGGCGTTTGCGCGATGCCCCGAGGCGCTGGTGCGCGTTTTCTTGCAAAAAACAGCCGCTTGCGCTTGTTTCCGCCATTTTTGAACTAGATATTCGTGTCGAATGGACTGAAAGCTGTAGAATGCCACAGGGAACTCATTTTTTTCGAAGTGGTTCAGCTTCGCTTTAAATGCCCAAGGATGGCGTTGGTGTGCTCTTCCAAGTAATCGACGAGGCCTTTTAGCTCCGGGTCCGCTCGTTGCTGCTCAGCGAAGTCTTCCGCGCTTATTATTCTAAGAAAGGCGTCGTCATCCTTGTCATCTTGCGGCGGCGGGTCAATGGGGGCGCGTGATAGGCAATCGGCGTCTGAGTGTTTTCATCCGGACTTGTAGGTTACAGTGATGTCGTATTCTTGTAGTCTGAGGCTCCACCGCGCCAGCCGTCCTGAAGGGTCCTTTAAGTTAGCTAGCCAACGCAACGCGTGATGGTCGCTGACCACTTTGAATGGCCTCCCATATAGGTAAGGGTGGAATTTCACTGTAGCCCAAATGATGGCGAGGCATTCCTTTTCAGTCGTAGAATAATTAATTGCCTTCCGCTTTTGACAGCGACCGGCTAGCATAAGATATCACCCGTTCAAGTCCGTCTTTCCTCTGGACTAGGACGGCACCGAGGCCTAGTCTATCGGCGTCCTCGTCGAAGTGTGCAAGTACCGGCGGCGACTGTATGCGTCGTTTGAGTTCTTGAAATGCATCGGCCTGCGGCGTTTCCCACTTGAACACGACATCACATTTGGTTAGATGTGTTGGCGGCTCCGCGATGCGTGAAAAGTCCTTGACAAAGCGCCTGTAGTACGCACACATGCCAAGGAATCTACGCACTGCCTTCTTGTCGATGGGCTGCGGGAACTTTGCGATGGCAGCCGTCTTCTGCGGGTCGGGGCGGACTCCAGATTTGATGATGACGTGGCCTAGAAACAGAAGCTCCTCGTAAGGGAAGCGCCACTTTTCCGGCTTCAGAGTAAGCCCTGATGACCTGATGGCCTCTACTACTGTTGCAAGCCGCCTAAGGTGATCGTCGAAATTTCCGGCTAAGACGACGACGTCATCCAAGTATACGAGACAGGTCTGCCACTTCAATCCTGCTAAAACCGTGTCCATAACGCGCTGGAACGTTGCAGGCGCCGAGCACAGTCCGAGTGGCACAACCTTGAACTCGTAGAGGCCGTCTGGCGTGATGAAGGGGATCTTTTCGCAATTAATTTCGTCGACTTCTATTTGCCAATAGCCAGACTTGAGGTCCATTGACGAGAAGTATTTAGCGTTGCAGAGCCATTCCAATGCGTCGTCTATTCGTGGGAGGGGCTATACGTCCTTCTTCGTGATCTTCTTCAGACGACGATAATCGACGCAGAAACGTAGGGTTCCGCCATTTTTCTTCACCAGCACTACAGGAAATGCCCACGGGCTTTTTGACTGCTGGATGATGTCGTCGCGCAGCATTTTGTCGACTTGTCTTATAACTTCGCCTTCTCGCGTCGGAACTCGGTAAGGACTCTGGCGGAGTGGTGAAGCGCACTCTTCGGTTATTATGCGACGCTTTGCGACTGGCGTTTGTCGAATCCTTGATGACGTCGAAAAGCACTCTTTGTATCGTCGAAGTAAACTTCTGAGCTGTTGTTGCTTAATCATGGGGAGACTTGGATTTATGTCGAAGTCTGGTTCGGTAACTATGGTCGTCCGGGTAGATGCGGCGGAATCAGAGAGGACAAACGCATTGCTGGTTTCCGGAATTTCTTCGATGTATGCCATCGTCGTGCCCTTGTTGATGTGCTTGAATTCCTGGCTGAAGTTTGTCAGCAACACTTTCGTGTTTCCTCCGTGCAGTCTAGCGATTCCTCTTGCGACACAAATTTCGCGATCGAGCAGTAGACGTTGGTCGCCTTCTATGACGCCTTCTACGTCAGCAGGTGTTTCGGTGCCGACCGAAATAACAATGCTGGAGCGAGGCGGGATGCTCACTTGATCTTCGAGCACGCTCAAGGCGCGGTGACCAGGAAGGCTCTCCGGCAGTATCGCTTGATCATCCGACAGCGTTATTTACTTCGACTTCAGGTCGATGATTGCGCCGTGTTGGTTCAGGAAGTCCATGCAGAGAATGACGTCTCGTGAACACTGTTGGAGGATAAAAAGGTGGCAGGGTAAGGCCGGTCGTGAATGGTAATTCTTGCCGTGCACATTCCAGTCGGCGTTATGAGGTGTCCTCCAGCGGTCCGAATTTGAGGGCCTTCCCATGTAGTCTTAGCTTTCTTCACCTGGGCGGCGATGCGTCCACTCATCACGGAGTAATCAGCCCCTGTGCCCACTAAGGCGGTAACTGCGTAGCCGTCGAGAAGCACGTCGAAGTCGGTGGTTCTTTGTCTGGCGTTGCAGTTATGTCTTAGCGTCGGATCACGGCTGCGTCGTGTTGAACTGAAGCTGGAACGTGGCGTCGTCAAGTCGTCTTTCGTCGGTGTAGTCTTGGCATCCTGACTTCGTCGGGATGGCGGCATGTCGTTATTATGTCGTCGAGATGGTCCCTTCGTCGTCTTCGTCGGCGGCAGATGATCGTCGTCAGTTGGACGAACAGCAACCGCACCTCCATCGGTTGCTGCTTTTAGTTTTCCGGATATGGGCTCGCAGAGCGGCCCCGAGCTGGGCCGGTGTAAGGTCGGCGCTGCGGCGACAGGTAGCGGCCTGGTGACGGCGAACGCGACGGTCGTCGAGCGCTCCACTGAGTGGCGGCGAGGTAGTTGGCTATATCACGAGGTCGTTAGCGAATCTGTTGTCGGGGCGCGTTAACGGCGAACCCTTGGAGTCCCATCTCCCGATATCTGCATCGGCTGTAGATGTGCCCGGCTTCTCCGCAGTGATAGCAAGGCGGACGGTGGTCGGGGGCGCGCGAAACGTCAGTCTTCTTTGGAACGCCGCGTGAGGTGACGGCTTGGCGTGCTGGCGGCAGGGGTGGTGGCGGACGACGGAACTGTGTCGTCACTGGGCCCTGCCGTGGACGCGGAGGGGGAACGTGACGGCGCGCTACAGCGGCGTATGTCATCGCTTGCGGCTGAGGCTGCGGCGATTCAGGGCCTTCTCCGAGTTGTTGTTGGAGCTCCTCGCGTACATCGTCGGTAATCGAAGCCACTTCAGGCTGTGATGAAGGCAACAGCTTCTGTAGTTCCTCCCGCACGACCACTCGGATAGTCTCGCGCCGGTCGTCGGTGGCCAGTGACGAAACCCCGGCGTAGTTTGTCGAGTTCGTGCGGTGGTTGAATTTCCGGTTCCGCATTTCCAGTGTCTTCTCGATGCTGGTGGCCTCGCGAAGAAACTCGTCGGCGGTCTTCGGTGGGCTCCGTACCATCCCGGCGAAATGTTCCTCCTTTACACCACGCATCAGTAGGCGGACTTTCTTTCCCACGCACATTTCCGGGTCGGCGTGGCGGAATAGACGGCTCATTTCTTCTGCAAAGATCGCGGTGGTTTCATTAGGCAGCTGCACTCTGGTTTCTAGTAGTGCTTGGGCTCGTTCTCGGCGTACGACGCTTGTGAAGATCTGCAGGAAGCCGCTTCGGAGCAGGTCCCACGTCGTTAAGGTGGCTTCTCGGTTCTCGAACCACGTCCTGGCAGCGTCTTCCAATCCGAAGAAGACAGGTCGCAGTTTGTCGTTGCTGCTCCAGTTGTTCAAAGCAGCGACCCTCTTATACGTCTCAAGCCAGGTTTCCGGGTCCACGAATGTTGAACCGCGGAACATCGGCGGCTCTCTGGGCTGCTGCAGCACGATGGGGGACGCTGGGGCTGCCATTGGGGTTGGCTTGGCCACAATCTTCTTGGTCTTCTCAGGTAGAAGTCCGTGCACCGGGGGCAGCTGTTGAAGACGGCGGCTTGCTCGATGGTCCGGGACTACGTTGGTGTTCTCTTTGCGGTCCGGGCTTGGATTACGGCTTGTCGGGGGCGTCCGGTACATGAACAAAAAGCACCTCCACCAGATGTCACGTGGTGGTGACGTTGAAGAACACAGTAGCCATACTGTGAAAGACAAAACTAACTTTAATTGGGTGAACCTGTGCCCACAAAAACAGGCTACACTTAAAGCACAACGATAGCGGCGAACACGGTCGGCGATCGTCGAAAATCTCATCAGCGAGTCAAGCGCGTCCGCTTTTATACATCAGTCGTCGAATGTTCCAGAGTAATCGCTGGGACCCGCGTGCCTTCTACAAAGTTCTGCATTATTCGCGTCGCACACACATGCGATCAGATTACACAAGGTTCGGCGACAATAGACAGCGGATTGAAGCATCGATAACATTCCAGAAACTTCCTATACATACAGGCGCGTCGTTCGCTGTACGATAACATTTGTTAGGTGGTGAAACGTGTCGCCCGATAAAGACAAACAAGTACACGTGTCAGTAGTCAAATGCAATATACTTTTTAATAATTAAAGCTTTCAGATCTAGTGAGCAGAAAAGTGGCACTGCCATCGCCATCGTTTTCGATGAGTTTACTGGCTCGTCGATAGACAGAACAACGACGGCGGGGGCCATTCAACCATGACGTAGGCGTGCACTTAGGGAAGAAAAACACGGTACAAATATAAGAAATGTATTCACAAAAGTGCGAGCGTATTGCACCATCATTTTATTTTAAAAGTGGCTGAAAATATCGAAATTTAGGTGATTAGCCACAGTTGCACTCACTCATGCGAAAGCAGAACGACGGGCGGCTTTCGCGATTTGCGAGGCGGGCTATCCACACCGCTCATTTCTCAGCGTTGCTGGAGGAGGGACGCTTACTTTTGTAGAAGCTGTTCAGTTCGAAAATTGTGCTTAGTAAATATCCACGCACTTTTGGAAGTAACCGCTGCAGATGTGAACACTATCGAGGGTGAGCGTTGGATTTCCCCATAAAACACTAGTTCCTTAAAAATCGGTCGTCAGACTCTTTAAGTACATTAAAGGCTCTACATCTGAAATCCTAGCGTCAACGTCAAATAGGGAGTATGTTACATATGGTACCTTCAAAGAATTACGGGAGATCAGTTCGTTTCTGTTGGGTCCCAAGATTTTGGAATACCGGGCAATGAAGCAGCAGATAGGTGCGCAGCCATGACTGTGTACAAAGACACAGCCAACGCAACACTTCCATACAAAGATAGTGTCCAGGCAACTCGAAAAGTCTTAATGACAAAATGACAATACTAATGGTACTGTTGCGCAAACAACAAGCTACCTCTTACTAAAACCGTACTTCGGCAGTGGCAGTCACGAACTCAGCAGCAACGGTTTAGTCCGACTATGCATTGGGCATTCACAACTTACACAGAATTTTGTAATTAGAAAAGAGAACGCAACAACATGTGAGAGGTGTCAAGTACCGCTGAAAGTTATACATATTTTGCTGACATGTACACATAATGAAAATGACAGTCGAAAACACATTCCTTGATATCCTACTTTAGTTTTAGGAGATGATCCACTAGTGCCATTACCTGACGAGAGTAAATTCCTACGACAAACCCGCATTTTACACAAGCTATAAAACAACACAGCTTCTGCTATTTTAATTTTGACATTAAAAGAGTAAGAGAGAGACAACTTTATGCGTGAAAATGAGGAGCTGATTCATTGGTTCGTCAGGAAGTCAGTGAGCACGTGTTGATGGGCGAGTTGGTTATACACGATTACAACGAAAGCGCCAAATAACACAACGGACGAAGGAAGGCGTGGTTGTCGCGTGTCGCCTTCCATCGTTCATTATGTTATTTGTCGCCTTCGTTGTAATCGTCAGGAAGGCCACATGGCCGCCAGGCGATGCGTGACGGCGACTTCTCCGGCTCGCTCCACACCGTAAACAAAAGTTAGCCCATATGGGCGTTTTAGCAGCTGAGATGCAATCCCCCCCCCCCCCCCCCCCCAGCTTAAGGTAAGTACTCCGATGAGAAGAAGTAAAATAAGCTAGAACCATAGTTTACCCCCGATCTCATTTTAAGGGGCATTGCGGTTGTAAAATGGGGTATTCGAAGAATAACGGTGGGACCCGCCGTGGTTGCTCAGTGGCTATGGTGTTGGGCTGCTGAGCACGAGGTCGCGGGATCGAATACCGGCCATGGCGGCCGAATTTCGATGGAGGCGAAATGCGAAAACACCCGTGTACTTAGATTTAGGTGCACGTGAAAGAACCCCAGGTGGTCTAAATTTAGCGAGTCCTCCACTACGGCGTGCCTCATAATCAGAAAGTGGTTCTGGCACGTAAAACCCCGTTATTTGAGAATAACGGTGGCGTACGGTAGATTGGTATTGTTTAAACACGCCCACGTCTGAAACGAGCCAAATAGAGAAAAGAATAACTCAGCCGTGACCAACACGGCTGGCAGGCCCATCGACAACTTCAGTAGATTTCTGCAGTCAGATTCGAAATATCCCTCACGATGTGTTTCCGCACTTTTTCTGTTCGGAGTAGCCGCGCCATCACACTGCAGAGGACGCCGAAATAAAATCCCTTGACGCCGAAAGCCGAAACTACGCGCGGAGGAGCACATGACTTCGGAGCGTGCACGTGCGCGTGAAAAACTATCAAGCAGCAGCCATTGCCAGTAACGGCGCATTCTTCTACCGTTGTTGATATCTCGCGCTGTTTTGAACGCCCAAGACTCTGCGGTAAGTGACTGTGAACGACAATTGCACGTTCTGTGAGTGCGTATGTGTTCTAAGTGACCAGACGCGCTGATATGACTTACTGAAGGCTTCAGCCGCCTCTCTGCGACATGGCACGTGCAACAGCTGGACCTGCAGAACCATTTTGCACGATCACTGTGCTTGTGCGAGCTTTGTCGTATTCGAGGTGACTTGAGTGCTTAGAGTAAAGCAAGGCTACTTAAAAATCATGATATTAGATTAAGAAGGACTTTGCCATGTCTTTAATTGGATGGCTGCCAGCATTCGACATGTTCCCAGGCGCGCAAGCTACTCCTAGCAAATTTACGTGCAGTGCGAGGTGGGCTAAGTTTCGTCGCTTAAGCGGCGCCTTAAAAATGTGGCGACTCGTTAAGGTTTGCTGCGATGCGCGTATGTGCGCGTTTGTACAGCGCTCACTTGAGTGAGAACCGGCGGCGCTACTTTGTGCGTGGTATCTGCTAGCTGTCGCGTACGTGGCGCCAATCCCCTTGATCGTATGATTGTGTGCAGTAGGTCGCTTACTAAGCGCGCACTATGTAGTTATTTAGTTATTTGGGACTGCTGATCGGAGATTTGGACTTGATGGACCTAAATATGGGCTCTGGAGGCGGAATTCACCTTTGACATCTCCCTCACTTGTGAACTGTATGGTAGCGATGATGGGGGTCCCTGTTGCCAGGCCACCATCTCGAGTGGACCTCCTGCGCCTCAGCTGGATGACCAGGGCCGGCTTGCCAAGGGGGATCGTTGGGTGGAGCGAGATCTAGGGCGGCGGGTGCGGGACCGCAACTTGCTGGCTCGGCTTTGAGGTTGGCCATTGGAGTCGAGCGGCAGGAATGACGTCGACCGAGCACGGAGGTCCGGGGAGCGGCTGCTGAAGGTGCTACGGTGGGACGCGCTGCGCCGTGTGGCCCGGGCGGGCTCTTGCGCTTGCTTCGTTTGTGGGGAGCGCGGCGTCTTCTTGACGAAGCGTTATTTTGCAGTTTAAGCTATAACACCTTGTATTAGGCGCAGCACAGCGTTAGTCGTTTTGGCGTCTCAAAACCCCGTTTCACTAACCTTTGGAGCTGATATCGGAAATCACGTCAGATTTCAATTCCATTCTAGGGCTTACATGCATAAATCGCAAATGGTATGAGAAGTATATTTCGTTGACAATTAGTTTCTTCGGATTCAATGCAGCTTTATTCATGTATTTATTTATCACACCGTCAAGGTTGTAAAACATTGTAGATGGGAGTGAGACAGAAAAACTTCAAATGCCATCAAGTGTACTTTAACTCTAAAGGTTAGCAAGAAATAAAGAAAAAAAAAGCGTATGCCAAAGGGTACATAAAATTATGAAGGTAGTGAGAAACAGGTCATTGCATTCTAGGAATATTTTAAGAGCAAGGGAACCATCACGTAAAAAGAACAAACGTATGGTTTGCCTTTACTATAGCTTTGGTCAACAAAAATGTGCGCTTACTCCCGCCGATTTATGATTACATTTCTTTACAAAAGTTGTTAATGCTTCTTAGTGCTATATATTTGCAAGGCACACTACTTTGTTAATTTTTACAAATATGTATGCTATAGTGAATAGATCACTAACCTTAAATAAATGTTTCACTTATTGGTTGAATAATAATTGCAAGCAATTTTACAGGTGATGCATGTTCGAATTGTTTTTCAATGTAAACCTGATTTTAATTGAAATTATTTGATATAAAAGCTGAATGCGCGTTCTGTGTATGCTGTACATCATGTGAAAATAAGGGCAAGAACGCTACTGTCACGGAAGTTTAGGTGCTGGGATCAGCATCGTGACATTCAAAGAAGAAAAATGCTTCATGCAGACGACTGATCAAGCATGTACCCAGACGGGAGGGGGGGCGCCGCCCCCCCCCCCCTATATTAGGCGGCATATTCCCCCCCATCCCCACCTCACACACATTCCTTTAGCGACGCCAAATCAATGTTGAGACTTGACAGCTATTCGGTGGTCAACATTTTGCTGCCTTTTTCACTCGTTTTGGATGGCTGCAGTTATCGGCATCTCCTGGGGTGTGCAGGTCAGTTCGCTCATCGATTCGGTGCCCGCGCGCTCAGCTCGACATGTGTTAAGTTGTCAGCATCTGTTCAACGGTCATGCGCATCGCTGTTGCTTCGGTAAATCAACCTTCTTTGTTCAGGCTAATCCAGGGACCAGGAAAGGGATTCGGTTCGTAGTCAGCTGGTCTATATGCTCGAGGAACGAGTTGCGGCCGGAGAAAACGCCAGTTGCGTTTAACTGTTCATTTTCCTTGATAATTTCCTCGAGTGACGGCTCACCACGACGCTGGGAGATCCTCGGACCCATATACTCGCGATATGGGCTATATAAGGTAGAAAAAATAATGCTAAAGAGCGGCCGCCATGAAACCCTACAATAACTCTTAAACCTATAAGAAATATGACTATCACCCGCTAGTTCGTCTTTGTTTTCTCTAATTGTACAGCACGTTTCGTGCAAAATTTGCAAAGGGAGACAAGAGACCCAAGGAGTTGAGATATTAAGGGATATACTAAGGGAGAGACCCAAGGCAACAGCCAAATACGTAGTAACAGCTAAAATTAACAAATTTAACTACTGTTTTTAAAAGTATTTATGGTTAAACATGATTTTATTCAAAAAGGAAGTGGAGAACAATACCGTGTGTCTTGAATGACGCTTCTAGAGTCATCAGTCGAGCCGCCTAACATAGCCACTTCCCTGCTGTACTTATGTAGGTGTTTTCTAACCTTTCGGGGTGGGCGCAGTACGTCTGGAACCGCAGCGACCTGCGCTTTACGCGGTTGTAGGGGACTGGCGGCCACGCATTGTTACGCAAGTTCCCGAATAACGATACGAGTCGGTTTTGGCACTTGGTAGAGCAGTAAACGAGGGATCCAAAAGAGCCCCCCTGTGCTTGTTCCGCAAATATATATTTGTCTATAATTCTTGCAGAGGTAACTCAAAAAGCGGTACTATAGTCGCATGCAGTGAAGCCCGGCCCACGCCCTCATAACCGCCAGCTAGTGTTCCTCGGCGAGGCTGCAAATAATTAATACTTCAAATGTTTCCTGATGACTAAATAAGGCGGCAACCACAAAAATAAAATTATTAGCGCGTAATTTTATACGTTTTCTCTCACCTATTATAGTCCAATGGCGAAAGTCTAAGTCTTGACTGAACTGAAATAAAATACTTCCTTCGCTGCAACTATTTATTCTCAAGTTTTAATTCTGTTGGCAGTCAAGTTACATGAGCAAAATGGGCTCAGCAGTGAAGTGAAGTGTACAATAGACTTTTGAACATTTATGTAAATCATTATGGAGTTTTATGTGCCAAAAATCACGACCTAATTATGAAGCACGCCGTAGTGGGGGACTCCGGAAATTAGGACTACCTGGAGCTCTTTAACGTGAACCTAAATCTAAGTACATGGGTGTTTTTGCATTCCACCCCTATCGAAAAGGCGGTCACCGTGGCCGGGATTCAATCCCACGACTTCGTGCTTAGTAGCCCAACACCATAGCCACTAAGCAACCACGGAAGGAAGACTTTTGAAGAGTGAAATGCTCAGACTCCATACACTTTGTCCATGTCTGTGGCACGCATCATTACTTCCCTCGTTGAAAAGACTCTTCAAGATCAGCAGACGCTCCGCATCTATCGAGTACGACGCCATTTTAAGAAGGCCGCATGACAACGATTTTGTTTGCTTCTGTGATTGGATGGCAGAGTAACACAACCCTGCGTGGTCCGCGTGGCTTGGTTGTGGTTCCCAACTGCTGTTCTATTTTCTTTAAGTTGTATGCAACTATAGAAATCTTTAATTTAAACTTTCACTTGTTGACTGGTTCTTGGCAGTGTTCTTCCTGCGCTTCTTTCCTGCGCGAGTCCATTTGATGTGGTTCCTTGTTTGCCAAGAAAAAGGGAAATGAGTCTCACAGGCGTACCTGTGAGATACACATTATTTCATTTCTGTTTTGCGAGTTTACTTCTTCATGGCCAATTGGCGGTGTAATTCACGCTTCTACTACTAAAGGTATCCCTCACCGCCTCATTTGCATTGAAAAGTGAGGCTGGGTTGGGCCCCCCGCCTCCGAAAAAGAAACCTTAGTACGTGCCTGCGACTGGTGCGACTTATCGCTACTAGCGGAATGTTCACATTGCGGGTGAAAAATAACATTTGCTCCCGACGTTGCCATGAATTAGGACTGCCAGTTATTCAAACCGACTAATCACAGTCCATTAGTCATACCTGAGAATGTGAACGCTAGACAAGACGGTACCGAAAACAGTTGTACCACCAGAAATACGTCGCGCGTTGTCCTCTTTTCCTTGTACAGCACAAAATAGACATAAAGAAAAAGCATTGCGAATGTTTCAAAATAAGGCGTGACTCTAACACTAACCAGAAAAATCGACCTCCCCCGCGGCGGCTCGTGACAGTACACTAGTATGAAGTTGGGCGGGCGCATGGGCAAATGTAAGGTGCAGGGCTAGACCGACGTAACATGACAACAGCGCAGCGAACGAGCATACGTCATCGGTGCGTAATTGAAAACAGTAACCTCCAGTGTCAATGTAGCTAACCAAGCTTTCTCAAAGATTCCGTATCTCCTTCCTTCAATGCGAGTCTGCCTATAAAGTGTCTGTCCACAGAGGAAGCTCTCATTCTCTGTTCGTGGTGGCCGGTGACACCACGGCATTCTGTACTAATGTATTACCGCACGTAACAATGAAACGACATCAAAGCTCGTTTATAGTTTAAAGCGTGTCCCATGCATGAGTCGCACAATATTGTACAGCTCGACAGAGAAGTTGTGACTGTGTGCTGTTTGGAATATTTGGCGCGCTTTTACATACACAGGGTGCTGCATAAAACTTGAGCCAAACTTTAAAAATACGCATATGCCACGTAGCTGGACGGAACCAAGGTAGTGTACTTTGCCATCGCATGAAGACATTCAGATTGTTTTTTGTAATCCGCCTAGTTATAAAATTAGTCTTTAATAGTTATTAAACTTCTCCATTATTAAAACTAAATGAAAAGTGCGACTGAAAAAATTGTAGAGCAGCATGAAAAACTGTCGATACAGCTTTCTCGTGCTGAATACGTACAACATAAAAGTGTTTTTGCAAGAATGAATGAAACTCGCGAATAGACGCAAGGTGCCTCGAGCGGCCAGTCGCGGAGCAGTATTGCGTGTACTCGCGAGCTCGCAATCTACACTATTAAGAAGTTCCCCCGCAAATGCTATGTTAAAACCTAATAACGTTTATACATTAACACTGTATTTACCTGGGTATTGTGTTGGAAGGGAGTGACACTAACACTGTACATCAAATATTTCTAAGCATATTCTTTGGGTCCTATCGCTCTTAATTTCCTTTAAAGACAGTGACCCGCTTGAAAATACGCCAATAAACATTGCCAACAAGGAAATTTCCCTAATTAAAATACGCCGATAATGCGGACTACTTATATAAAGAATTCTAAAAAAAAAGATTAATACGGGAGCCCATTCAGGAATTTCGAAGCCCTCTTACAAAGTAACTACCGAAATGTAGGAACGAATGTCTCATGAACCAGTTTAATATGATTGCAGCATGCTCTGAAAGCGTTTGGAAGACGAAATTCAATGCTAAGAGAGCTTTCACAGCAAACGAATAAAATTTTGCAATGACGTAGAAGTACGGGGTCGCGAATTGGTAAACAGATTCAATCACTTTTGCATTCTTTTGGATTGTCTTTTAACATTGCTCAAGAGACTAGCACGGTACACTGTATTTCTAACAGCAGTGTCCGAGAACGCCACACATGGAGAATCTCTCCTCAGTAAAGTGAAGTGCCAGTCAATAATCCAAATACAACATTCGAAACATGTAGTCGACATTTTAGCACCTTTCTAACGCATTTCATTTAGCAAAGTTTATCATCAGGAATTGTTGCCTGTGAAACTGAGACTGCCAAACAAATGTTTGTTTGCATTGCTGCATTGTACTCACCAAAATGTTCTCTACATTGTATGGTGTCAGCCGTTCAGAATAACCTGGTGCATTTCATTGCCTAGGTAATTTTTCTCTGATATACGAATTAAGAAGAAATCTCGCACGCAGCCTTTTGACTATGGCACCTTCTTCTATATTTACGTGTTTTTTGAAATACATATTTCAGATTTACGAATATAAAAAAACATATAAATTGACAACTACAGTATTAAAAAGGTGGCAACTAATGTCGGACGATTACTATACTCCCTAATGCGAAATTTGAGTCCAGCTCGATGCTCGTTTCTGTTTCGCGGTATGCTGTGGCAAATAATTTGAGACCAACACGACAGCACCGACTCACAGTGCACCGGTGCCGTCAGCGCCTTCGCAGAGGGAGAGGCATTAGGCCAGTGCTGGCATAATGAGTGGCATCGGAGCCAGCTGTGGAAGACGACAACGAACGCGCGAGCAGCGGCACGAGCGTGTTCGTGCGGTCACGCCGAGGGACGCCGACGCTCAACCCAGACGCCGTTTCAGAAAACAGGTGCAACGTTGGGGAGGCCAGAGATACTTTTTGCGCTGGCTGCGCCAGCCCTTAGCCGTAGTTCGAAGTTCCTGATCGCAATTGTGCGAAACTGTTCTCTATAAAAGCTGAATATTGAATGAAGAAAGTGTTAATTATTAGGAACAAACAAACGTTGGTATACGGCTATCTAATGGGTTGTCTTTGATTAATTCCGCTTTTTCACTGCGTTTCCTTTCCGGTTTTTTATTGGCAGCCCATCGCGGCAGCCTCCCGTGCACAATCGCACGAGTGAATGCCGTTGGCGCGGAACGAAGCATGAATAGAACGCGCGGAATTACACGATTCCGGTCACCTAATTTCTTGCGTAGCTTCCATAGTGCTGCATCTGATGTCTAAAACGATGTATAAGGACGGGCGCCTCAGAGTGGCCCTCTAAAAGGAAGTGAGCACTACAGGCTCATGACGATAGTGCCAGTTTTCTCTAACTGCATCTAAAAAAACAATCTTACAACATCTGTCATCCTGCGCAGATCGTCGTAATCAAACATTACACCCAACACGGCTTCGTTCGGCATAAATAAATCCACAGGACTTGCTCTTCTTGCTCAGAAAGTGTTTATATTGGAGAACTTAGACTGTCAGAAAATGGTACTAGGCTTACTTCTAGACTTCACTAGAGCGTTCGACCATGTTATTTGTAAATAAGGGTAAGCTTTTATGGGATTAGACGCGTAGCACATTCCTTTTTCTCATCGCATACACAACACAGATCTCAGTTTGTAGTGGTTACAAGAGAACTCTCACGTGAAAAACCTGCCAATGTGCTGTCCACCAGGGGAGCAGTTTGAGAGTTTTCCTTCTTGCTTGACAATAATGAGACTGCAGCTATCGGTAACACAGCTGAATTAAAATTATATACTGAAGATACCAGCATATTTATTGCCGCAATTCGAGTACATAGTGACGAGTGGTAATAAAGCAATATCTAGCAGACATCACTGAGAAACTCAGTACGTCTTATAAATTAACAATAATAAAACTAAGCTAATCCTGTTGCGACCACGAAACAGGTCCGTTGATCTTTCTATATATCATCATCATCATCATCATTATCATCATCATCATCATCAGCGTAGTTACGCCCACTGCAGGGCAAAGGCCTCTCCCATACTTCTCCAATTACCCCGGTTGTGTACTAATTGTGGCCATGTCGTCCCTGCAAACTCCGCCCACCTAACCTTCTGCCGCCCCTGCTACGCTTCCCTTCCCTAGGAATCCAGTCCGTAACCCTTAATGACCATCGGTTATCTTCCCTCTTCATTACATGTCCTGCGCATGCCCATTTCGTTTTCTTGATTACAACTAAGATGTCATTGACTCGCGTGTGTTCTCTCACCCAATCTGCTCTTTTCTTATCCCTTAATGTTACACCTATCATTCTTCTTTCCATAGCTCGTTGCGTCGTCCTCTATTTAAGTAGAACCCTTTTCGTAAGCCTCCAGGTTTCTGCCCCGTACGTGAGTACTGGTAAGACACGGCTGTTATACACTTTTCTCTTGAGGGATAATGGCAACCTGCTGTTCATGATCTGAGAATGCCTGTCAAACGCACTCCAGTCCATTCTTATTTTTCTATATTTTTCCTTTCCTATTTCTATATATAATACACCTATATAACGTAACCCCACCTGCAGCAACATCAGCACCCCCACCACGATTTAACGAAACGACTAAATGTTTTATTCTCAATACAAAATACGAATGGGGAAAAAGAAAGCTTCATAAAAAATAGTTCAGGAGGCGTTATGGCAAGGCGGCATGCACCCGTACATTCGTCGGTATGGTATGCGATCACACTGCTCATGGTTGCAGGTGCGCTTCTAATGCGGCGAGTAGGCTCAATGACAGCTCCCTGGGGTGCCGGTGCCGTCTCTAAGGTGCGGGTCGACGATGTCGTCTAGCACCAACCGACAATGAAACGCGCGCTCCCACGGCATAGGGTCCATGTCGATGGTAGAGAGAGCTGTTGAAGTAACCCTGAAAGAGAAATGCAGAAAGAATACATGGCTACCGACATTCAGAAAATGATGACAGAAAACCTCACTACGTAACATGCGCATATGCAAGTGTCGCTGCCCCTCGCACTTTGACGTCGTGTCAGCGTTCGTTGCTTCTTCTTGGCCTTTGCTCAGCTGATAAAACACGATGACGCCTCCTACCAGGTCAAGAGTTTGTTTCGCAGGTTCAAGCAGCCGCATTCCGACAGAGGCGAAGGCACAAAGGCGCGCGCACTACAATTTCGGAAACCCGTAATAAATCATAGGTTGGTGATGTAAGGGCCTGGAGTTTCTAACTATGCCATCTCTCCGTGCCCTGGTGGCAATTCATAGAAGTCACAACTAATCAATGAACATCAACACGATGATCAGCACCAACTTATCTATAAATTTACCAAGCTCATAAAAGCACTCGGTCAAGTGCACGTCAGAATACTGCACAGCACCGTGCATGAACCACATAACGGTTCAACATTCTAGCTGGTTCCGGATCAAATCGGTTCAAATTGTCGATTTAGCGACCATTAACCTACTTTCTTCGGAGCCACCAGTGCTGATATAGTACGAGGCTAAGCCGAGAATAGGGGTAGCCAAGAGACGGCAGACGCCCTTCTGTAGATATGCAAATGCAGCCTCGCAGTAGGAAGCGAACAGTAGGAAGTGGCTCAGGAACAACAGTGCTTAAAATTCTGGACAAATTGAAATGTTGTAAAAGGTGATCAGCCTATCTTTATGTTCACTTCAGAATGGAGGCCTCTCCCAGTGGTCTCTACTTATCCTTGACCTGTACTTGCTGATTACAATTTCTGCCGTCTTGAACAGCGCTTCCTTTCCACTCTGTATTTCTAATGGAGCACCGGTTATCTGCCCTATGAATTAAATGACCTGTGTAGGTCAAATGTTTCTTCTTAATTTGAACTAACACTACCCCCGTTTTCTTTCGAATCCACACAGGATTAGCATTGTTCGTCCCATCGCTTTATTGAGCGGTCGGTAACTCATTTTCAAGCTCAGTTGTTAAGCTCCATGTTTCTGCCCCATATTATATTATCCGAAGAATGGAATGATTGTGCATTTTTCTTTCCAACGGCAGCGGTGAGCTCCCCGTCATGGTTTGATAAGGCCGTATGTGCTCGAACGCATCTTTATTCTTCTGTAAATTTTCTTCTTATGATCAGGGTTCCCTGTGAGTAATTAAATTAGACTTACTCCTGTACACACTGTAGAGGCTGACTGCTCATTAAGAATTTTTATTCACTTTAAAGGTATTTCACAATAGCTTTTTGGTCGGCATGATGTTCAATCTGCTCTTAAACTTCCTCGGTGAATGTCCCGAATGACTTGTTGCAATGTGTGCCCAGCGTTGCTGAAGAGGACAATCTCATCGGCAAGCTGAAGTTTGTTGAGATATTCACCGTTGATCTGTCGCTTCTAATCCTTCCCAGTGTAACAGCTGCAACATTTCTTCTATGTATGCAGTGAATATCATTTGAGAGATTGTGTCTTCTCTGCTGATAACTTTTTCAAGTATTTTTCCACTTGCGGATAAATAGAACATGTGAAACCGGAACCATTACTGAGGCAGAGCGTGAGGCTGAGGAGTTGCGGATACGTGCTATATGGGTGAACGTAAATACGGCAGTTACACGTAAATGAAATAATTTTCCAGTTGTTAGGCGTATGCTGCAAGCGCCATGGCCGCGACGAAAAGTTCCTTCAGTTCTTTAGCACGATCTATACGATATGCACTTAGACAGCGAATTACCCACAAATGCCGTGGATTTGTGCAAACAGATTGAATTAAGTGATCGAACTGTGCGCTGCCGGGAGAGCGCACAAGACGGCAAAATTCAAGCGACATAAACACGAAGACGCTCAGTATCTTGCTGATACTACGCGTCTTAGTGAGCGCACTTATCGTCGTGCACGCTTTACATTGCTCACTCCGGGATACCAGGGCACTGAACGGCATTTTTGTAGCGTCATGGTGACCCCACTACTGCGCAGCAGGCACGGAGAACCATAGCACCGTTGCTTAGTAGAAGAACACTCTTGCGCTGAATTCGCAAACGCCTACGGACGTGTTTGTTAAGTGAGAGAAGGAAAAGATAGGAAGAAGATAGCACGAACCGACTGAAAGACGTGAGCGACGTCATTTCTCCCTAGCCTGATGTTAGGTTGTCCTTTAGAATAAACATCTCTAAGCAATCATAGAGACAGCGATTGCTGTCGTCTCTTATCGCTTTTCTTTGTCATCTGGTTTTCCTGAGGCGTACTGCCCGTTACTGGCTTTGCGCATGCAAAACATAAACGAACTGGCCCGTTTACCAAGAATTAAGTTTCTGCAGCGATACGGGCCAGTACACACACACGTATGTGTGTTTATATGTCATCGTATTGACGTCGCGCTTCATCTTCAAGCATTCATTTTTTCCACACACAATATCACAGTGGAATCAGCTACCGCAGGAAATTGCTGATTGTCACACTGAAGCATCATTCAGAGCATTTCTGCTGAGCATATAGTTGCGTGAATTTTTCTATTGTTGTGTTATTTTTTGGTTGACCAGTTCTGTATTTTGTCGAGCTTATGTACACTGTATATTCCCCCCTGCAATAATGCCTTCGGGCGCTGCAGGTACTTGAAATAAATAAATAAATAAATATCAGAGAGGTTTGCCGGCCACCGTACGCTTACGTTTGCTCATGCCTAAGCATGAGCAAAACCCTGGGCACATACGGCATGCTGCTTCGATTTGGTGCAAAATTGACACTATGAGCAATAGAAACATTTTGACGTTTTTTTTTTTTTTCATTGTTTCGTCTCGCATGGAGAACTACAGCCTCAAAACCGTCGGGGAAAATAATCCGAGGCCCTATGAACGATAGAAACTGAAACTAGAAAGATGGAACTGCGCAAAACAAATCAGTGGCACATTTCACGGTTATCCCGGGTGTACACTACACTTCTATTTGCTACCACCTAATACAGTGTCATGACGAGTTAGAAAAGTCAGCTATCGCGCACATGAACACAGGCTACAAGACATTAGAAAGCTTACTAATTAATGTTACTGCATTCCACAACACCGCACGCCCAACACAATTATACACTCAAGCTGCTCAACGCACTTCGAGATGACTAATAAGAGCGTGCCACAAAGATATAAGTACACGCCGTCATCGGCTATCAGTTTTGCCCTCTGGCCAATGTCCCTCAACAACGCTTTCTAACACTTACCCGCTTCAGCTCGAGCGCCGCACATACACATAATTATGTTCGTAAAACAGCTACCCTCATTTCGCAGAAATTTCTTTTTACGCCGGGAGCTGCTACAGCTCTTTATATTTTGTGAATCGACTTGCATCTTCTATTGGCGCAAGTACTGAAGTTCGCACCAGTGCTACCTACCACTGCATACACGGATTTTTTCGAGCGGAAGACTCGTCTTTGCAGCGGCGGACATTGCAAGCTTGCTGATCGTATTAACAGTTTAGGCTTCCTAAAAACAATTTTTGGTAAGATTTTTCTTCCGCCAAAATGTGTTCGTAAGTGCGCTTCGTGAATGCCGCCCCTGTTTTGCGGCTGCCCCATTACGCGTCACAGCAGAAAGCTCTGGCTTCCACATAAACAGTAATTGGCACGCATTGTCTCAGAGTACCATGTTGCCCACAGTGTGTGACCGCACACTAGTAACAACAGCTACAAGAAATGCTCTGGACTTTTTGAAGACTACACTCAGCACTTTGAGGAAACTATTATGTTAATAATATATACATACCTCCTTCAAGCCCTCATGATCATTCTTCAATGTTTTTCGTGCCCCCTTTTTTAGCTGTGCAGAGTAGCAGGTGAGAGAATACTAGCTCAGGTCGACCATTTTGCATTTCAAATAGATTATCTCGCTCTATCTCACACAGTGAACCGATATTGAGCGCTGCCCATTTTTACTTTTGCCCTAGTACCTGCTGTGACTAAAAAAAGATAAAGAATGGTGGCATTCCGGTCGGCACGCGGTTTCTTCTAATTCTAGGAGGAAGAAGAAAGCAAGGATTTGGCAGCCATGTGAGTAGCGATCTAAATATTTGCATTATCAGCTTACGTTCCAGAAGTATTTTTAAACAATACTGCGCGCATACGAACTGGTAATACTTCTACTTTCGTAATTACAGCATACGACCACTGTTCCTCCTTGCGCACAGAGAACTGTTAAGACGAACGCTAAAGAGATCTCAAGATCTCAACCTGCTCGGTGAATGACGTGCCTAAACGCATAATGTTACCAGAATTTCCACTTGCCATGTCTACAAGGCTATTAATCATTGCCAACTTGCAGTATTATTTTCTGCATGTGCTGGATTTCTACGAAACTTGTAGAAGCAACGCTAAGATATTAGAATCTGTAGCCCATGCTGTGGTACCATTCGAATTAGAGGCAATATTCAAAGTAATTATGCCGTGGTAAATTTAACGAAGACTATGATTTCTACTCCTCAATAAAATAAAGAATGCACCTTCACGCCCCGTTATCCACGTTTGAATGAGATGTTGCACCGATGAACCTTGTAAAACCGCCTTTACTTGTGTTTATCCGCAATTTCAGATGTAAAGAAGAACTTATAGTTTAAGTTTCATAGCTATGGAACCTCAGTTCACACAGTGCTATGTTTCAAGTGTCCTACAAGATAAGCATCTTAAATTTTACCACCAGATTCAATAACTAAATTAGAACCAATTTAGAACATAGGGTTCTGTGTATACATATTGTTACGGAATGATAACGAAAGAGGAAGGAAGAAAAAGAGCGCGAGACGCTGGCTTCCACGTGTTGTCGCTGGTCAGCCTTCTTAACTATTCTGACTCATCCTGTATATATATATATATATATATATATATATATATATATATATATATATATATATATATATATATATATATATATATATTGTAAATATAGTTTATCTGGACTTGCAACATCCCCGTCACATATTGGTGAGAGGTGCTGCGTACCACGGCTGGAAACGGAGCTCCGCAGTGGACGTCGCATTACCGTCCACACAATGAATGACAGCGAGTGCTCGGGATCAACGTCGTTGCCGCCTCCTACGTCACCGTCGCATGCTATGTCATTTTCACCTTGAGTTGTCATTGTGCATACCAAGGATCCTGGAACCTTCTGCGGGACCGATGGCGCCGACGTTTAAGAGTGAATGGCCATGTACGAACGCGTGAGTGGAATCAACAGACGGGACCCTACACTTATGCTAGCTAACCTGTTGTTCTACCTAAGAGGCACGGCAAAGGTGTGGTACGAAAACTACGAAGAGGAGCTGACCAACTGGGACCCATGCAAAAAAGAAATTGACAGAGTTGTTCTGCAACCCAACCGGCCGTAAAATTGCCGCAAAGAAAGAACTGGCCTCCCGTGCCTAATCCCCCACGAAGTCATATGTCTCGTACATCAAGGACGTGCTGGCACTGTGTAGTAAAGCCGATCACGACATCACAGAAGCTGAGAAGGTCGGGCACCTGCTTAAGGGCATTGCTGACGACGCGCTTGTTCTGCGCATGTGCAAAAGCTGTTCTACAGTCGATGCAGTCATCAAAGAGCGCCGACTATTCAAGCAGGCCACAAGCCGAGGCGTCTTGCAACCATTCGCCAGACTTCTTAGTACTGCCGCAATGTCGACGTGTAAAGATCAACCCACACAGCAGCATGCATAGCCATCAGAGGCCGTGGTGCGAATCGTTAGACGTGAACAGGATGCGATCGCGCCCACAGCTTTCTGTTCGCGTAGCCCTGATGCTACCACATGTTCAGATCCCCTCGTACAAGCCATCGATAGCCAGGAACTAGAAAACATTGGTTTACATTCTGTTTGTGGTGTCGCGAATCCCAGAGCTAACGCCCTTCTACTATTTTCGCTCCAGCCCACGCTTCTCTCCGCGTTATCTCAACCCGACTGAGTAGAGAACTGCGGAAGACAAGCCGATCTGCTTCACCTGTCGCCGAATTGGTCATGTTGCCCGATACTGTTGCAACTCGTGGCCCTCAACATCTCACACGCCGACCAACCTGAGCCGTTTTGATGGAAATAACCGCAACGTTTCGCTCACCGCCGAGTCTAACAGCGCCGACAACTCTGCTAGGAACACGTGGTACAGTCGCTCACCATCGCCGCGCGGGACACCACTCTCGTTCACCGCAAACACGTCGTCCATCTTAACGTTCGCCGCAGCCACGTCGCCTTTCGTCCCCTGTCGCTTTTGGCCGCACCCTTTCGGAAAACTAAGGAAATGCAGCCTTTGCAGGTTGTGCTGCATTGCCTGCTACTGTAGCCCACAAAAAGAAGTGTAATTAACGTTAAAATAGACGGCATACTTGTCCAAGCACTCGCCATGAGTGTTAGCCTGTGTAGACGTTTAAAGAATGTTCTCACCTCAGCACCTGCTCGAGGGCTTCGTGTGGCTAACAGCGGCGTGCTGGTTGTTCTTGGAATGTGTACTGCGCGTTTACGTATAGCCGACCACCCTACTTCTGTTCTATTTGCTGTGATCGACAACTGCCATCACGATGTTATCCTTAGATTAGGTGGTTTATCCAATCATTCTACTCTCATCAACTGCGCACCCGGCGTTCCTCAGTTAGTACAGCTTCGACTCGCCGATGCTCTGACCACCGCCCCACCACACTTGTGCTCACTTCACGATGTGTGTCTATCACCCGAGGCAGTTACTTACATCACTTTGACCACCCAGCCACAGGTTCGTGACGGTGAACATGTGCTTCACCCCATCTTTGACGTGCTTTTGAACTTCAACGTTGCTGTTCCGCATACACTGGCCACGTTTACTAATGAAGACGTTGTTCTATCACTTCTGAATTTGAGCCTCTGCCCTAAAGTGCATCCGGCCGGCATGTTCTTGGCCAGCGTTTCTAGTAGTTCCGAATGTCACATTGTGAGTCGGAGTGCGCAGAGTGGTTTATTACCGCCTATTGCAGATCACAGCTCTGATTGCTTCATGGTTGACTTCAAGAAAATGATTGTGCCTGACCTCACCTCTGCACAGGCCATGGACATACGCCTCCTGCTCGAATCGTACATTTGACTTCTTTGATTTCGGCAACAGGCCTTTAGGCGAAACATCTGTTGTTCACCACCGTATAAACACTGGCGACACGAATCATATTAGTCGGCGTCTCTATCGTGTATCGCATGCTGAACTAGAGTCATCCAATCAGAAGTCAACAAAATGCTCCGCAAAGGGGTCATCTAACCATCAGCCAGCCCTTGGGTTTCACCTGTCGTCCCTGTGAAAAAAAATGAAGTGGTACCTGGCATTTTGGCATCGATTATCGCCCCTTAAAAAAGATCACGCGAAAAGACGTCTACCCCTTAACACGCAGTGATGACGTGTTGGACTGCTTGCATGGAGCTAACTACTTCTCGTCCATCGATCTTCGATCCGGCTGCTGGCAGATTTCAGTTCATGAAATGGACCGCGAGAAGACGGCGTTCGCCACGCCGGATGGCTTAAATCAGTTCAAAGCCATGTCCTTTGGCCTATGCAATGCTCCTTTGACATTTTAACGTGTGATGGACTCACTTCTGCCAGGCTACAAATTGACCACATGTCTTTGTTACCTTGACGACATTATTGTTTTTTCTACCACATGCGGCAGATACCTTACCCGACTCGCTGTCATTCTCGCGGTCTTCCAAAAAGCCAGCCTCTAACTGAACCCCACGAAATGTCAATTCCGGTGCCATCGGATTACCGTGTTGGGACACCTCGTTGTCGCATCCGGTGTACAAAAAGATCCGGAAAAAGTTCGCGCCGTTCGCCATTTCCCTCTGCCCCATTGGTCTTCAGACGTACGCTGCTTCCTTGGCATGTATGCGTACTTTCGCCGTTTCGTCACAAACTTCGCCGACGTTGCTCGGCCCTTTCACAGATCTTCCAAAGAAGAACACACCATTCTCATGGGGCCCGGGCCAGGCTCACTCGTTCGTCGCTCTCATAGAGGTTTCTGACCACCACTCCCACACATGCCCACATTGATCCAACTGCATCGAATGAAGTCCACGCTGACACAAGAAGCCACGGCATCGGCGTTTTTCTCGCCCAATAACAGAATGGTACCGAGTGCGTGATAGCATACGCCAGCCGCCTGCTGTCGCTTCCAGAGAGAAATTACTCCATGAGAGAGCGGTTGTGTTTGGCTTTAGTTTGGGCGATCGCCAATTTCCGGCCATATTTGTACGGCCGCACGTTTTCGGTCGTTACAGACCACCATGCACTCTGATGGCTGTCTTCCTTCCGGGACCCGACAGGACGGCTTTGTCGCTGGGCTTTGCGCCTCCAGGAATGTTCACTTATTCCAAAGTACAAGTCTAGACGCCTACACAAGGACGCTGAATGCCTCTCTCGTGACCCCGTGGATCCTCGTGATCCTGCTGCGCATGATCTGATGACCTGCGTGACGGCTTTTACTGACATTACCGACATGTGCCTTGAACAACGACGCGACGAATCCTTACAGTCCCTCATCGCCGCATGCTATCTGGCAGCACCGACGGCCCGTGCCACAAGTTCGTGCTGCACAATGGCATCCTCTACCGCCACAATATCAACCCTGACGGCCCTGAGTTGCTCCTTCTCCTTCCTCATCATCTACGATCTGTCGTTCTCGAACAACTTCACGATGCACCGACGGCGGGACCCCTTGGAGTTCTGCGTACATACGACCACGTACGACGCCGATTTTTTTGGCCGGGTCTCTACCGCTTTGTGCGTCGTTATGTCGCAACTTCCGAATTGTGCCAGCGCCGGAAGAAACCTTCCTTGCCACCTGTCACCTTTCAGATGACTCCATCCAATTGAAGTTCCCTCTGAACCTTTCTTTCGCGTAGACCTTGACCTGCTTGGCCCTTTTCCGACGACGACTAGAGGGAACAATTTGATCGCCGTCGCTACAGATTACGGGACACACTACGCAATGACAAAAGCATTGCCGACCAGTTGCGCAACAGACGTCACCGATTTTCTCCTCCATGACGGCATTCTCCACCACGGTGCACCTCGACAGTTACTTATAGACCACGTCCGCTCGCTATTGTCTCGAGTTGTCGACGACCTCCTCCGCTCTTGTGCCACTGAGCAAAAGCTTTCTATGGCCTACCACCCCCAAACGAACGGTCTTACGGAACTACTCAAGTGAACACTCACAGAGGTGCTGTCGATGTACGTATCCAACGGTCACCGCGACTGGGACGCCACGCTGGCCTACGTGGCATTCACGTAGGCTGAAGATGATGTCGATCACGTAATTGCTTACACCTTGTTTCCAGCAACCTGTGATAACTATTCAGCAGCACGCGAAGTTAAAATTCTGACAGAGATCGAACACGGCAACGAACATTGGTATGATCGGAAATCTGCGCTTGCAAGGGCTTAACTGCGTTGTCCAGCACGCGGGTTGGCCTCACCTTGCGCGGTGTTATATCTATATTTACGTGGCGATTTTGTATTCAGTAAAGAAAATAGTCCTTTAAGTTTTTAGAAGAAATGTGTGCAGGAAATGAATGAAATCCAGAAATACTACGTCGCTACAGTTAGTTTCACAATTATGCTCTAATTTTCATTGCGGTCATTGCCTTCATGTTGGAACACTAAGTGATACTTTGGCTTGGAGCATTAGGTCCACTAATCAGATAAATTTGCTAACTAAATATTACGGGTATATTGTGTGACAGGACATGTAATATTTAATTCCGCAAATACGTTCAAATTCTTTTTCTATTTGAATTATATTCCCGAAAAGAGTCGTTGAGCGCCTCGTTCCGCTTTGTGTTCATTAACTGCTCTCGTTGTTTAAGTCCATATTTTTCACTCTTGTTGAAATGGACGTCCTACAAATAAGCGCTGTGGCTACCGTTTTCTCAGATGCATTTGAAACTTCAGTTCTCACAAACATGAAATGTTCAGTATTGTTAGTTCTTCACAGAAACAGTTCTCAAGCTCCAGTAGTAATCAGCGCACGATACTGCAGCATACAAAAAGATAAATACTTGATTTTTTTACACGGAAAATGAAAAACAGCACAGTGCCATCTTTATATTGCCTTTCTGTGCTATTGTTGTAACTTTATCAGATAGACATGTGTGGGCATGTTACATTTGCTAGATATTTGCAGAATGTTGCTCTACACTGGAGTTGGAATGACTTTAGGCGCATCATATTTCGCAGCTTCCTCTTCCGCCGCCATACCCCACTAGTGGAAGACCATGAAGAAGGGACAGCCAGCAAAGAAGCCGGAAGACAAATCAAAAGAAGAGACACCGTAAGTAAACACACCGAATGTTGTTCATGTTGAGGATATCGCAGTGTAAATGCAGTGATAAAACATGAGAAAATTGATAGTGACGTACTAAAATATATACTGGATCTTGTGAGTGAAAGCTAGTTAAGTAAATGATTTTCGCAATGAGCGATAGCGTCAATGTATACCTGTAATATTTACCAGGGCTTCTTAAACAAGAAAGTTGAAGTTTGGCCGGAAAAGAGGAGCATCGATTGCGATCGTAAACTAGTAGGCACCTATGCGAATTAAATGTAGTTTTATCGGTTGTATAAACTAATAAACTTTCGCTTACTAACTCAATTAAGAGGCAAGGTGTCACGTGCGCACAGGCAAACGTGAACACATTCCACCTGATTACCGCGGACACTCGCTGTCAAAACGCTGGAGTGATAAAGTGCGGCGTCAGCAGTGACCGAAGTGACCTTCGTGCTGCTTTTCGCTTCAACGCAAACTGAGCGGCGAGAACACAACGCGCACAAAGTTATGAGCCGTCGGCGCATTTAGAGTCGGTGCCCAACTCGGATCCCTTTCAATATTGTCACGTGGTGGTGACGTTGAATAACACAGTAGCAATACTGTGAACGACAAAACAAACTTTTATTGGGCGAACCTGTGCCCCCAAAACAGGCTACACTTATAGCACAACGATAGCGGCGAACACGCTCGGCGATCGTCGAAAATCTGATCAGCGGGTCAAGCGCGTCGGCTTTTATATAACAGTCGTCGAATGTTCCAGACTAATCGTTGGGACCCGCATGCCTTCCACAAAGTTCTACAACATTCGAGTCACGCGATGAAATCAGATAACACAAGGTTCGGCGACAACAGACAGCCGGGTAGAAGCATCGATAACTTTCCAGAAACGTCAGATACATGCAGGCGCGTCCCTCGCTGTGCGATTACAGTTGTTAAGCGGCGAAACGTGGTCGGCCGATAAAGATAAGCACACGTGTCAATACCCCCCTCTTAAAAAGCATCGACTCGATGCTGCAAACAAACGAAGTTAATAAACAAAAGCACTCGTAGCAAAGGAAAGAACAAAAATAACGAAGTTCGTCAGCGTCCGTAAAAGGGTTTAAGGCGCACCACGTGGACCACTTCAGATCGTGCGCGGCGCCGCTGTGAATGCGAAATGCCGTCTGGCACGACCTCATAGTCCAGAGCGCCAATACGTCGGATGACCTTGTAGGGTCCGAAATAGCGTCGGAGTAGTTTCTCACTGAGTCCTCGTTGGCGTATCGGGGTCCAGACCCAAACACGGTCGCCAGGCTGGTACTCGACGAAGCGTCGTCGGAGGTTGTAGTTTCGGCTGTCGGTCCTCTGCTGGCTCTTGATTCGCAGGCGGGCGAGCTGTCGGGCTTCTTCGGCGCGCTGGAGATAGCTAGCGACGTCAACATTCTCTTCGTCAGTTACGTGCGGCAGCATGGCGTCAAGCGTCGTCGTCGGGTTCCTGCCGTAAACCAGCTTAAACGGCGTGATCTGTGTTGTTTCTTGCACCGCCGTGTTGCACGCAAAGGTTACGTAGGGCAGGATCGCGTCCCACGTCTTGTGTTCGACGTCGACGTACATTGCTAGCATGTCGGCGAGGGTCTTGTTCAGGCGCTCCGTGAGACCATTCGTCTGCGGATGGTAGGCAGTTGTCCTCCTGTAGCTTGTCTGGCTGTACTGCAGAATGGCTTGGGTGAGCTCTGCTGTAAAAGCCGTTCCTCTGTCGGTGATGAGGACTTCTGGGGCACCATGTCGCAGCAGGATGTTCTCGACGAAAAATTTCGCCACTTCGGCTGCGCTGCCTTTTGGTAGAGCTTTAGTTTCAGCAAAGCGGGTGAGATAGTCCGTCGCCACGACGATCCACTTATTCTCGGATGTTGATATCGGAAACGGCCCCAACAAATCCATCCCAATCTGCTGGAATGGTCGGCGAGGAGGTTCGATCGGCTGTAGTAATCCTGCTGGCCTTGTCGGTGGTGTCTTGCGTCGTTGACAGTCTCGGCATGTCTTGACGTAACGGGCGACGTCGGCGGTCAGACGCGGCCAGTAATACCTTTCCTGTATTCTCGACAGCGTCCGGGAGAATCCGAGGTGCCCAGCGGTTGGATCGTCGTGTAGGGCGTGCAGTATTTCTGGACGCAGCGCTGACGGTACAACAAGAAGGTTGCTGGCGCGGACTGGTGAGAAGTTCTTCTGCACGAGCAGGTTGTTTTGTAGCGTGAACGACGACAACCCGCGCTTAAATGCCCTAGGGACAACGTCGGTGTTTCCTTCCAAATACTCGACGAGGCCTTTTAGCTCCGGGTCTGCTCGTTGCTGTTTAGTGAAGTCTTCCGCGCTTATTATCCCAAGGAAGGCGTCGTCGTCCTCGTCATCACGCGGCGGGGGATCGATGGGGGCGCGCGATAAGCAGTCGGCGTCGGAGTGTTTTCTTCCGGACTTGTATATTACCGTGACGTCATATTCTTGTAGTCTGAGGCTCCACCGCGCCAGCCGTCCTGAAGGGTCCTTTAAGTTAGCTAGCCAACACAATGCATGATGGTCACTGACGACTTTGAATGGCCTGCCATAGAGGTAAGGGCGGAATTTAGCTATAGCCCAAATGATGGCGAGGCATTCCTTTTCAGTCGTAGAATAGTTTCTTTCCGCTTTTGACAGCGACCGGCTAGCATACGATATCATCCTTTCAAGTCCTTCTTTCCTCTGGACAAGGATGGCACCGAGGCCTAGGCTACTGGCGTCAGTGTGGATTTCGGTATCGGCGTCCTCGTCGAAGTGTGCAAGTACCGGCGGCGACTGCATGCGTCGTTTGAGTTCTTGAAATGCCTTGGCCTGCAGCATTTCCCACTTGAACGCGACATCACATTTGGTTAGATGTGTTAGCGGCTCCGCGATGCGTGAGAAGTCCTTGACAAAGCGCCTATAGTAGGCACACATGCCAAGGAATCTGCGCACTGCCTTCTTGTCGGTTGGCTGCGGGAACTTTGCGATGGCAGCTGTCTTCTGTGGGTCGGGGCGTACTCCTGATTTGCTGATCACGTGGCCTAGGAACAAAAGCTCATCGTAAGCGAAGCGGCACTTTTACGGCTTCAGAGTGAGCCCTGATGACTTGATGGCTTCTAACACTGTCGCAAGCCGCCTAAGGTGATCGTCGAAATTTCTGGCGAAGACAACGACGTCATCCAGGTAAACAAGGCACGTCTGCCACTTCAGTCCGGCTAACACCGTGTCCATGACGCGCTGAAACGTTGCAGGCGCTGAGCACAGTCCGAATGGCATGACCTTGAACTCGTAGAGGCCGTCTGGCGTGATGAAGGCAGTCTTTTCGCGATCTCTCTCGTCGACTTCTATTTGCCAGTAGCCAGACTTGAGGTCCATCGACGAGAAGTATTTAGCGTTGCAGAGCCGATCCAATGCGTCGTCTATCCGTGGAAGGGGGTAGACATCCTTCTTCGTGATCTTGTTCAGTCGACGATAATCGACGCAGAAGCGTAGGGTTCCGTCCTTTTTCTTTACCAGGACTACAGGAGAGGCCCACGGGCTTTTCGACGACTGGATGATGTCGTCGCGCAGCATTTTGTCGACTTGTTGCCTAATAGCTTCACGTTCTCGCGTCGAAACTCGGTAAGGGCTCTGGCGCAGTGGTCGAGCGCTCTCTTCGGTTATTATGCGATGCTTTGCAACTGGTGTTTGTCGAATCCTCGATGACGTCGAAAAGCAGTCTTTGTATCGTCGGAGAAGACTTCTGATCTGTTGCTGCTTACTCATAGGAAGACTTGGATTCACGTCGAAGTCTGGTTCGGGGACAATGCTCATCGGGGTAGATGCGGCTGAATCCGAGAGGACAAAGGCATTGCTGGTTTCCACAATTTCCTCGACGTATGCGATTGTCGTGCCCTTGTTGATGTGCTTGAACTCTTGGCTGAAGTTGGTTAGCATAACTTCCACTTGCCCTCCGTGGAGTCGAGCGATCCCTCTTGCGACGCAAATTTCACGGTCGAGCAGTAGATGTTGGTCGCCCTCGATGACGCCTTCTACGTCAGCGGGTGTTTCAGTGCCGACGGAAATAATAATGCTGGCGCGTGGTGGGATGCTCACTTGATCTTCGAGCACACTCAAAGCGTGGTGACTACGACAGCTCTCCGGCGGTATCGCTTCATCTTGTGACAGCGTTATCGATTTCGACTTCAGGTCGATGACTGCGCCATGTTGATTCAGGAAGTCCATGCCGAGAATGACGTCTCGTGAACACTGTTGGAGGACAACGAAGGTGGCAGGGTAAGTCCGGTAATGAAGGGTAATTCTTGCCGTGCAGATCCCAGTCGGCGTAATCAGGTGTCCTCCAGCGGTGCGAATTTTAGGGCCTTCCCATGCAGTCTTAACTTTCCTCAACTGGGCGGCGATGGGTCCACTCATGACGGAGTAATCGGCTCCTGTGTCTACTAAGGCGGTGACTGCGTGGCCGTCGAGAAGCACGTCGAGGTCGGTGGTTCTTTGTCTTGCGTTACAGTTAGGTCTCGGCGTCGGATCACGGCTGCGTCGTGTTGAACTGAAGCTGGAACGTCGCGTCGTCAAGTCGTCTTTCGTCGGTGTAGTCTTGGCTTCCTGACTTCGTCGGGACGGCGGCGTGTCGTCATTAGGTCGTCGAGATGGTTTCTTCGTCGTCTTCGTCGGCGGCGGAGGACCTTCGTCAGTTCGACGAACAGCAACCGCACCTCCATCGGTTGCTGCTTTTAGTTTTCCGGATACGGGCTCGCTGACCGGCCCCCGGCTGGGCCAGTGTATGGTCGGCGCTGCGGCGACAGGTAGCGGCCTGGTGATGGCGAACGCGACGGTCGTCGAGAGCTCCACTGAGTAGCGGCGAGGTAGTCGGCGATATCGCGAGGGCGTTCACCTCGCTGCGGCCGCGGAGCATTGACGCCGAAACCTCGCAGTCCCATCTCCCGGAATGGGCATCGGCGATATACATGGCCGGCTTCTCCGCAGTGATAGCAGAGCGGACGGTGGTCGGGGGCTCGCCAACTGTCCGTATTCCTCGCGTAGGTGCGCTGGGGGACGGGTTGGCGTGCTGGCGGCGGCGGCGGCGGACGACGGAATTGCGTCGTTGCAGGGCCCTGGCGTGGTCGCGGAGGGGGACCTTGACGGCGTGCGACGGCGGCGTAGGTCATCGCTTCTGGCTGGGGCTGCGGTAATTGAGGTTGCACCTCAGGAACCCCAAGCGATCGCTGAACATCATCTTTCACGATGTCAGCGGTCGAAGCTACTTGAGGCTGCGACGAAGGCAGGACCTTGCGCAGTTCTTCGCGCACAATGGCCCTGATGGTCTCTTGAAGGTCGTCCGAACCCAGTCCTTGGATGGCATACTGCGGCGTGTGCCCCTGGCGGTTATATTGCCGGGTGCGCATCTGCAGAGTTTTCTCGATCGTCGATGCCTCTGCAGAAAACTCAGCCACAGTCTTCGGTGGGTTACGAATAAGTCCGGCGAAAAGGTCTTGCTTGACGCCGCGCATCAGGAAGCGAACTTTTTTCTCCTCCGACATTTCCGGGTCGGCGTGCCGGAAAAGACGGGCCATCTCCTCCGTGAAGATCGCGATCGTCTCGTTTGGCAGCTGCACTCTGGTTTCTAGTAGAGCTTGGGCTCGCTCTTTTCGCATGACGCTTGTAAACGTGTGCAAGAAGCCGCTTCGGAAAAGGTCCCACGTCGTTAAGGTGGCTTCCCGATTCCCGAACCACGTCCTGGCGGCGTCTTCCAATGCGAAATAGACATGCCGCAGCTTGTCGTCGCTGTCCCAACTGTTAAACTTAGCAACCCTCTCATACGTTTCGAGCCAGGTTTCCGGGTCCTCGAATGTTGATCCGCGGAACGTCGGAGGTTCCCTGGGCTGCTGCAGCACGACGGGGGACGCTGGGGCTGCCATTGGGGTTGCCTTGTCCTCAATCTTCTTGGTCTTTTCAGGTAGAAGTCCGTGCTCCGGGGGCAGCTGTTGAAGACGGCGGCTTGCTCGATGCTCCGGGACTACGTTGGTGTTCTCTTTGCGGTCCGGGCTTGGATCACGGCTTGTTGGGGGCGTCCGGTACATGAACGAAAAGCACCTCCACCAGATGTCACGTGGTGGTGACGTTGAATAACACAGTAGCAATACTGTGAACGACAAAACAAACTTTTATTGGGCGAACCTGTGCCCACAAAACAGGCTACACTTATAGCACAACGATAGCGGCGAACACGCTCGGCGATCGTCGAAAATCTGATCAGCGGGTCAAGCGCGTCGGCTTTTATATAACAGTCGTCGAATGTTCCAGACTAATCGTTGGGACCCGCATGCCTTTCACAAAGTTCTACAACATTCGAGTCACGCGATGAAATCAGATAACACAAGGTTCGGCGAGAACAGACAGCCGGGTAGAAGCATCGATAACTTTCCAGAAACGTCGGATAAATGCAGGCGCGTCCCTCGCTGTGCGATTACAGTTGTTAAGCGGCGAAACGGGGTCGGCCGATAAAGATAAGCACACGTGTCAATATTAGCCCCGAGAACGACCTACAGGTGCGTTGTGAGTGCCGCTCGCATGAGGTAATGAAACGTACTCGAGCCTGTCGTCTGCTGCAATTCGGGCGGTGTCCGGGCGGCGACTTTACAATCCCCCCTCGGATGGATGGATGGATGGATGGATGGATGTTATGAGCGCCCCCTTTGGAGCGGGGCGGTGGGTTGTGCCTCCAAGCTCCTCCTATTATACTGCCTCAAGTCCTACCTATGTTAAAAAAGAAAAAAGAAAGAAAAAAAAAACACTATAAATTCCCACAAACAAATTTCCTGACCCCCTATTGCGAACGTTGGTTCTGTACGCCTCCGCTTTTGTCGTTACCCTATTTCCGCCAATCTTCCAATCGCATCTTACCAAAGTCTATTGCGCCCATGTTTACATCTCCCCTGCTCTCGCTGAACCCAAGGGCTTTAAGGAGGCCAGTGGTGCCTAAATAGATCACTGGGCAGATGTCTTCCCATTCTAATAAAATATGCTCCATCCTTTCTCCATCTTTACCGCCGCAAGCACATTCGTCTTCTTCCTTCTTATATATCGCTTTATAGGTGCGCGTTCTAAACGCGTCCGGATTTTGCTTCGAAATGAGTTTCCCTCCTTGTTGTTCCGTTCCTGATTTCGTTGTTTCCTCTTAAGTAGTTAGTCATGGCAGGTTTCATTTCCATTGCCGCCACCCATGAGATAATTTCAGCCTCTCTCACTTTTCGCTTGACGTTCTTTCTTGCTGTGTTGCCCACCCTACAGGCCGCATACTTGCTGGTAAGCTTCCTAGTTCTTTTCCTCCACTGTGAATCTAGGTTTTTCCCGTACAGATACGTCAACACTGTCCCAGCCCATTTATCTTCTTTCATATTCCTCACTCGTTCTTCATACTCAATATTACTGTGAGCTTGCCTCACTTCAAAACTAGTCCAGCCCATCTCACCCTACACAGCTTCATTTGTAGTCTTCTCGTGAGCTCCGAATGCGGGGCGTCCCATGGACCTTTGGTTACCATCGAGACCTGATTGTACCCCTGATTTAAAGCAAACAACCGCACTTCCAAAAGTAAGTCCTGCAAGCATTACACCTTTCCAGATACCTCGGAACACCTCGTATTCATTGTATCACCATAGCGTTCTGCGCTTCATTGTGGCTGCTTTTCTCTTCCTCCTCACTGTTATTGTTTTTTCCTGTGTTTTCATATATATATTGCCTTCGTTTATCCATATACCAAGGTATTTATATCTTGTCACCCGAGGTATTTCCTGGCCCTGTATTGCCACTGTTTGGTAACTGTTTTGTTTTTACTGAATACAATAACACCTGATTTTCTAACAGTAAATTTTAAACCTAAATTGTCACCTTCCTGTCCAGAGATATTAGCCAGACCTTGCAAATCATTTGCTTCTTAGGTAGCAACACATGTCGTCCGAATAAAATAATCCCGCAATCTACTGCTCTACCACTGCGCCTGCCAGTTTATATGAGAGATTAAACGCGATATTAGTTCATTCTAGCGCCTCTCCAACATCAACATGTACGTCATAAACAGCAGTAGAGATAAAGGGCACCCCTGCCTCAGTCCCTTTGGATAATAACTCTCTCCTCGCTCCTTATCCCTTCCCATTCAACGCAAACGGTATTTTCTAGCTAACTATCTCTCAAAAGCTGTCGACAATCGTCACCTAAGCCTTCCCCTTCCAGAATATTCCACAATATCCCCAATCTTCCCAATTCTCTTATCCCCAATACTTCCCAATCCAGGTCTCTGAATACCTCCGTAAACACGCTGTGAATAGCATTGGAGAGGTCGTATCTCCTTGCCTGGCGCCTTTCTTTATTGGAATTTTGTTGCTTTCTTTATGGAGGACTACGGTGGCTGTGAAGCCGCTATAGATATCTTTCAGTATTTATACATACGGTTCGTCTACACCCGGATTCCGTAATACCTCCGTGACTGCTGAGGTTTCGACTGACTCAAACGCTTTCTCATCATCAATGAAAGCTATATTTAAGGGTTAGTTATATTGCGCACATTTCTCTATCACCTGATTGATAGTGTGAATATGGTCTATTGTTGAGTGGCCGTTACGAAATCCTGCTTGGTCCGTCGGTTGACAGAAGTGTAAGGTGTTTCTGATTCTATTTGCGAGTACCTTAATAAATACTTTGTAGGCAACGGACAGTAAGCTGATCAGTCTATAATTTTTCAAATCTTTGGCGTCCCCCTTCTTATAGATTAGGATTATGTTGGCGTTCTTCCAAGATTCCGGTGCGCTCTAAGTCATGATGCATTGCGTATACAACGTGGCCAGTTTTCCTAGAACAATCTGCCCACCATCCTTTAACAAATCTGCTGTTACCTGATCCTCCCCAGCTGCCTTCCCCCTATGCATAGCTCCCAAAGCTTTCTTTACTTCTTCCGGCGTTACTTGTGGGATGTCGAATTCCTCTAGACTATTCTCTCTTCCATTATCGTCCTTGGTGCCACTAGTACTGTATAAATCTCTATAGAACTCCTCAGCCACTTGAACTGTCTCATCCAAATTAGTAATGCTATTGGCGGCTTTGTATCTTAACGCATGCATCTGATTCATGCCTATTTCTAGCTTATTCTTCACTGCTTTTAGGTTTCCTCCGTTCCTGAAAGCATTCTCAATTTTATCCATACAATACTTCCTTATGTCAGCTGCATTACGCTTGTTGATTACCTTGGAAAGTTCTGCCAGTTCTTTTCTAGCTGTAGGGTTAGAGGCTTTCGTACATTGGCGCTTTTTAATCAGATCTTTCGTATCCTGCGAAAGCTTACCGGTATCATGTCTAACAAAGTTACCACCTACTTCTATTGCACCCTCCTTAATGATGGCCATAATATTGGCGTTCATTGCTTCCACATTAATGTCCTCTTCCTGAGTTAAAACCAAATACGTATTCTGTAGCTTGATCTGGAATTCCTCTATTTTCCCTCTTACCGCTAACTCACTGATCGGTCTCCCTCCTCACGTCTAGGCTAATTCGAGTTCTTACCATCGTATGGTCACTACAGCGCACCTTGCCGAGCACGTCCACATTTTGTATGATGCCAGGGTTAGCGCAGAGTATCAAGTCTATTTCATTTCTTGTCTACGTTGTCATTGGCTCCTGTAATGTCTAAAAAGGCTACATATAACGGTCTGCTTTCTACTTTTGATATTTCAATGCACTGGCTCAGAACAAATAAGCTATCATCGAAACGCCTGTCTATTCTGAAGCCGTCCTGAAGTTCTCCCAAGATGCCATTATTTGTTACCCATGCCTGCAGCTTTAATTTATTGCCTGCATTGCTAGCCTGTATATTACTGATTTAATGGTCAACGGTCCATACGAGTCAATTCTATCTTTCGCCCCTTACATTTATAAATTAAATTCATTCTACTTTTTCGGCAACTCTCTAGTATTTGTCTACCTTTGAAAGTTTTTTCCACTGCTTTCACAAGAGCTTCCTTACTTTTTGGTCCTAGTTCCTTATACAGCCTAACAGGAACTTCGTCTAGCCCTGTGGCTGTGCGCTTAGGAATCTTCTATTCGGTTTTCTTCCAGTTGGAATTTGAAAACAGCAGCTCTTTTTCCACCTGGGTCTCGTTCATGCGCTTTTTTTCTTCAACTACAACCTCGTCATTGCCTTGGAAAGGTTCGGCTCTTATTTTTCCGATGTATTATATTGCTGCATCCCCTTCCAGTTTGTTTTCATCTTCGTCTAGCATATGTTGTTTATTGTTGTTGACTTCCTGCCTAATAATTTTATGTCGTTCCAAAATATTCTAGGTGTGGCCTTCTTTTTCTCTTGTATTTTTGACAACCAACGTTCACTTTCACCTTTTATCTTGGCTTGCACCAGTATATGAACCATAGACTTTTTCTCCCGGTATATTTCCGATTTACTGGCTATTTCATCCTGCGGCAACTGCGCCTTCTTTGCCTGCCTGTGTTATCGGGATGCTTTGTGTCGTTCGGCGATCGGTTCTCGTATCTCCCTCTTCCACCAGCTTTTCGGTTTCGTTTTCTCTTTCCAACGAACATGTTGTTTCTCTTTCCGTATTTCTGTCGTTATTGCACTTAGAAGCTCACTATATTCCTACGCTTGGCCATTTGCCAAGTTCTTGCTCGACTCTAGTGACAATAGTTGTTATTTGTACAGCGTTCCAATATGAACTGACCATTTTAACTCTTTGCTCTCTCTCCCAGCTATATGATCCGGGTATCACCTGTCAGAATATGGTCGGATTCAGCGTACGTCCCCTCCTTTCCCTGTCTGTGTCCAGTGATGTGCGTTTGTTTCCGACCAAGTTCCCTTTCGTGGGAAAAGGGCAACCGACCTGCGCATTGGCGGGACCTGATGTCATCGGCATCCTGAGTCCGGATATGGGGGAATCACTCAAGGCATGAAAGGAGCAACAGACGGTGGGAGCGATCGGCGACGACAACTTCATCATCAACTTTTCTGTGTTACTTTGCATTTTCTTTGCATTTTTGCATTTTCTTTGCATTTTCTTTTACATAAGTAAATATAAACCTGTTTTCCAAACGTCCTAAATATCGGGCCCAGCCTCACGTTCACTTACCCCTCCACGAGGAAAGTGGATCCTACGTCTTCGAACCCCCAGTCGTAACAACGCAGTTTCCCACGTTATCCCGACAGTGCAGGCGCCCTTGGCTCTGTCGCAAATGGGTCGCAAGCCCCAAGGGTAGCGTTGGCCTGGCGGCCTGGTGCACAGCTGGAAGCATCCGAAGGTCCTGGCAAAGGATGAGTCGACTGCTAACAGAACAACTTGTTTATTATAGCATCGCAAAAGAGCGGCCGGTCAGGTCGACCGAAGTGGAGAGACGGGAGAGCACGTTACGCGACGGAAGAATTCGAAGCCTCTCTCGGCGTCCGGGGGCAGCTGCTTTTATACTCTCGGAGTCGAGGGCAAGTAGGAACGGCTCGGGTTGAGGCGCACGTGACGGCGGCGCACGGACACGTTAAGACGAGAAGTGACGCATCCGCCGGGCCGGCGCCGGTCAGACCTCCTCGCTTCACAGTTGGGGAGCTCCTCTTCCCTGCTGCCGCGCTTTGTACACACACACACACACACACACACACGAAGACACGTGGCATTGAAACATGCCTGGATGCGCTTGGCAGGAAGCGTTGCGGCAGCGCTGAACGGGCCAAAATGTCCGCCGCTTTGAACGAAGCCCCGGCGTCCGTTGCATCCGCGCCGGCTATACCGCGCGCCGTAGGCGAAACGTAACAGACCACCCCGCCGGGAGAAGGAGATCCCGATGGTCAGGGGACTGCATCCGCTGTCCGGAGGGATGTCGCTCGATGATGCTCATAACCGAAGTCGGTCGTCTCTCGGCGTTTCTTGAGCGCACCGCCCAGAGTTGGCCTCGTTCTCACGTTCAGGTTCACACAGGACACTGCAAAGTGACTTCGGGAGAGTTGCCATTTTTGTTCTCGTTCCCAGCAAGCGTTAGAACTACGCCGAAACTCAACCGCTCAGTCAGCAAGCACGACACAACCCTCACTAAGCTATGCGAGGCTCTTTCCCCTTTTATACTACTGCCTAGTTCCTTACAGTAGTCTAGCAGCACTCAGAACGCGTCCACAAATCGGAAAATTGCATTAGAAAGCACGTCATCACTTTGAAACACTAAACAAAAGCAATATGTTAAAAATCCTGCCTCAGGAAGAAAACATCAGTAACAAACAACTTTGAGGCTGAATCCTACGTTAGGGGCCTCGACTTAAGCCATCGGCGTTACCGTTGAGACTCCCCTTTTCGTAACGCACCTCAAAAGAATATTGTTGCAAAGCGAGGCTCCAGCGCAGGAGGCGGCCATTTTTGGAAGATGGTCTGCAGCCATTGGAGAGGGCAGTGATCCGTATCGTATCTGTAAGTGCACATGGTGTGAAGTTGCGAAATGACGGGGTTCTTGCGGTGGCCGCATAGAAACGGTAGGAAAAATAAAAAAAAAAATAAACACTTCGCATTTCACTCAGGTGACTCGCGCGAGCTCAGAGATTGTTTCTTCAGCTAGCACAAACATATATTTGTGTCTTTGTCGAGATTATTCGCACGGGTCAGTAACAGACGAAAATGGAGAGGTGAACTACATATGCCAATGCATACCTGTCACAATGCGCTTCCCGCACAGTCGAAATGCTGCTGCCGGCTGCCATAGACGCCCTTGCGCATCTAATCGAGGCTTCACAGCGCTGTCGATCGCGTTTTACCAACGAAAATCGGAAAAACCGCACTGTTCTGCTGGGACGGTCACAGGAGGTGCAGTTGTAAGCGACGCACGACATTTGCATCGCGCCAAATTTTGATAGCAATAATGTCCGAAAGGCGTTCCGGGCGCGTGGAAGCGAGAACGGCGATTTTTTTGGTGGTCCGACGAGGACGCGAACTCGTCGTGCACCCGGCTGGGCCCACGTCGAGACCTTTCCGGTCGCGGACACGCCGGACAGCCAGGACTTGCTTGTGAAGAGCGAAGCTACGCAGAAGCGCGTGTCACTCCTCCTTGCTGAACTTGGTGTATTCCGACCTGCACTCCCAGAGAATGTGCGCGAGAGTAGAAGTCTGCCTGCAGTACGGGCAGGCGTCGTCGCGATATACGTCGAGGTAAAGTTCGTGTAGAACAGCCAGACACGGATATGGGCCGGTCTGTGAGAGTCGAAGAGAAACGGCTTGCGCCCTGTTCTACTGACTAGTGCAGCGCGTGCCACGGCCGGACTCCACTCACTCGGAGGAGAGAGTCGAGTCTGGCCGTGTGCATGCCAAATCGATTCGGTCCTCGCCCGCTAGGGCTCTGCGCATGTGCAGTTCGGCGTCCCAAAAGGCGGATGGTTAGAAAGTACAATGGGGCGTGGCGCTTGCGGAGGCGTGGGACGTGTACGCGCATGCACTAGTAAGAGTGGGTGCGAGAGATAAAATGTGGGAGCTTTCGGTCCTTGAATATAATACTCTGCCTAGGCACTATGGATGAATTTCTTAGCGTGTGTTCTATGGGTTTGTCTCTTGGCGGGCCGGCATTGCGGAGTGGGGTCAAGGTTGTTGACGCTCTGACGCTGGCTGCCGGTTCGGTGAAACAGATGATAACATCACAGATGTTTCCGTGGTAGGAGTAAGAAGCGTGGAAGAGGTCGCCCCGCATATATTGAAAATCTAGAAGGCAGAGTGGCTTAGCAACCGCGGTTGAACGCGAGTGACTGAAAGTGAGCCGGTGCTGTTCGACACCCCTGCCACCATTATGAGAATCCGCCGCGCTCCCTAACGCGTTTGACGCTAACCTAAGCCAATGTTAACCTCACCTAACGATGCCAAGATAAAAATGCAATAACGCTCACGACGTAACTGTTGTGAGGATATGCTGCCCCACTTTGCGGGAAGTTACCCTAACCTTGCCTAAGGTAGCGTTAACATAACTTAACCAACCTAAGTTAACATTAACCAAACCTTACAGAACATAGCTTAACGTGGCCTAGACACATATACAACAATTTGGCGTAATAGTTCTGCGGAAACCCGCAAGGTGGAGAGAAGTAATTAATAAAGGGAAAATCAGACATCCACCCGTTCGTAGCGATTGCTACTAAGGAAACCCACACGGGTTCCTCGAAAAGAAAGGCTTTTCTTTCGAGGAACCCGTATGGGTTTCCTTTGTAGCAATCGCTACGAACGGGTGGTTTTTCTTTCGAGGAACCCGTATGGGTTTCCTTTGTAGCAATCGTTACGAACGGGTGGATGTCTGATTTTCCCTTTATTATATACAACAATCGGCCCGGCGTAACCGCCGTGAGAATACGCCGCGCCACTTTAACGCCTTTTACGCTAACCTAACACAACCTAAGCTAACGTAAACATAACCTAAACCTTAGCTAACCTAGCCTAACCTGGACGAGACGCACAGCCAATAATCGTCGCGTCGTGATATCAGACAAGCACGTTCAACCGTGGTTGCTAAGGCGCTGTGCGTTTATTTCATTCAAAGGGGCCAACTAAAAAATACTCCTTAAAAGTCCAGAAAAGCGGGCCAGGCTTTTACTATTGCCCCTATTGTGTCCCCGGGAACATCAGCGATGTTTTTTTATCTTGTTTTGGGAGGTAGCGTGCCGTAAGGCGCGTCATAGTTATAATCTTACATGACTGACTCAGTACCAGCGCCACACATGCGAGAAAGTCTGTCCGATGTACCTTTCGGCACAGCCATCATCAAATGGGGCGTCAATGCGCGCTGGTTCACCTGTTTCACTGCGCCGGCAGCCAGCGTCTGTGCGTAAACAAACTCTACTTCGCTCCGCAATGCCGGCACGCCTAGGGAAAGCGGCTTACAACACTCGTAAATGAACTTTTCCACCGTAGTCCCTAGTCAGGTTCACATATAGACCGTTTCATCGGCGAGGAGGAACGTAGCCTCAAACCAGCGCGCCGCTCTCTTCCTCCCACCGGTATGTGCGGATTGCGTTTTCTCTAGTGGTTTAAGTGCGAATTAGTGCGATTCTAGCGTCTTCGTACTGGAATTTCTGCCATTTCAGATGACTCAAGGTCGACGGGCTCCCACTCTGCTTTATTGGGCTGCTAAAATAACTTTAGGGAGCAAGTGTGAAGTGCATCTTCAGCCGCGGCATCTTCGTAGAAACCGCGGCTAAGATACAGAAGCATCCCCGTTGCATTGCCAGCATAAACAGAAAGGACTTCATGCCATCGCGTGTATGTGCAGAAGATTTTGTTCCCAGTGAGCGCTCGATGACGAACTCGGAACTGGGCACTCATGATCAAACTTGTATACGAAAGAAAGATGCGTATATTCAAGTAGGTCAACTACTTCGAATTGGTGAATTTCTTCGTGCACACGCATTAAACTTATTTTATTCAAACGTGTTCCACGATTCTCATTCTTGGCAACCCACGTTCTGGCGGAAGATGACCGAGGACGTATTATAACAATAGTAAGCGGCGGCTAAGAAATGAAGGTGTATTCTTTTCCATTATGTAATCAAAGCGATGCCTACCATGTGCCGGCCGGCCCTAGTTCACATGGGCTCGCCCGTGCTTCCGACTCTCGCCGGGATGCTGTTGACGCCGCTCACCCAGCGCTGTATTACTGCAGAAAGTAAAGTTGCTGTTTAAAGAGTAGTTGTTCGTTAATTGAGGTATCTCGAGTAGGCGAAGTGCCCTTGCACGCGCAGGCACCATTCGAGACCTAAGAGGGCGCACAATTTTTCGACGCGTCGGCTGCGTCTGGTTGATCGTGGCACATTCGCAGTGAGTACTATCAGTTCATTTTATCCATTTTAGCGGTTTCGATCGAGTCATTTTACAGTCCCTTTTATAAAACTTCATGCCCGAGTGCCAGATAAGCCATGTTGAGAAAATCATACCGCGAAAATTTTAGGACCACGAAAGCTAGCAAAACGTGCTTCCTCGGAGCTTCGGAGTTACTAGGATTGGGATGTGCGCTGGTGCGGCACACCCCATGACACATGGAGACACTTCTGATTCTTGTCTCCTGAGTGATACTTTAGCAGAGTTTAAGGCTAGACATACAATAATAGCACGTTACATGTATACTTTACGTATCGACAATGTTCAGACTTGACTCGCCTCCTATTTCGATCGTGGGGAGAGCTGCGGGAGCCCCTATGGGCCCGTCGCCGTCCGATTTTGCTACTCTATATAAGCCAAACGCTTATTGAGGACACCCTAAGAAGTTTTGCAATCTAAACAACTTGTTGACACCTCCCGGGAAAGCGTGAAAACTTACCACTCGTTGTCAACAGCGCGTTCGCCACGCACCCTCCAGCGCGATCCCACATGCCAGCATGGCGCCGCACGACAGACGGTGCTGCGATTACAAAATGGCGGCGTCCTGAATAAAATGTCCTATACAAGGAGCAAAGATCCGCATGTTTTCTCTCTCGCACCCGCTCTTACTCGCGCCTGCGAAGAAACGTCGAGCGCCTCGAGAAACGCCACGCCTCGTTGTGCCTACTAGCAATTGTAAAGATGCGTCCGGGCGCCTTCTGAAGTGTTTCGCTTGTTCGCTTTCATTTCCTATGATTGCATACTTATGACGGTCGTCTCAAATATATTTTTACGATATCTTCGTTCGCGTACATTTATTCTAAGAGCTTATTTCCTATGTCGCAATATATTTTACAAATGTAACTCTACAGTAATAGCTGAAGGAGCTCAGTCCAGCTTACTGCGGGTTTGTCGTGCACGGATCTATACTTTGCAGTAGTAGCTAACGTGAATAATAAAAACATAAACGCAAAAAAACACAGCACAGAAGGATCCGGTTAAAATAGCATGCCTACTGCGATGAAAGAAGCATCCCAAACGCTGGCAATATGTGATTCCTGCAACATTTACCTTCATTTTAGCCCGCTAATTTATGTTTGCTCAGGACGAGTCATTCATGGTATAATAACGAGTTATCGAATTTCTTCACCGTAGCACTCAGCAGTAACATGAGGATGTATCATGTTGAAGTTGGTCTTGTATATCAACTGCAAGAGCAGCACTGCAGTTCAGATTCTACCAACGCAACTTGCTTCTTTAACTGCTTCTCAAAATTAGGCGGTTCTTCACGTGTTAATCTTAAGTGGCGGTAACATGAAGCAAAGGTAATTGAGACTTACAGCTCTTTGCAGGAGACGGTAGGGAATGTACCAATATTTATTCTCTTTTCTGTGGTACACGTTCAATTCACTTGAGCAATTTACTGGTGTTTGTTCCTTGAGGAACAAACATGAAGAATCTGTTTGGCGAACTGACACAGGCTCCTAGGCCCAAATTTTTGAGGGAAACATGCCTTTTGGACCGCATGGCTGCAGCCGGAAAGACGCGGAAGTCTCAATTATTAGTGGTGTGGGACATATTGAAGATATCATTATTCCGTGGTGGAGGTCAAAAATTAAGTAAATTCATGCCAGGCTTCTGGTGTCTTCCTCATGAGGCGGATATGCGAGGTTCCGTTTGATGTACTGATGAAGCGAATAGTTCTCAGTCTGTATAATTAAACTACGCAGGTTCGAGACATGGTCAGGCAGAAGGTGTCTGAATTTTCATTTTCAAGGCAGCCTACGCTACGCTGCTGTGCCTCGAGTATACATTAGGCATTGGAAGTGGCGCTGTAAAAACAGCATCAGCGCTTGATTTCTAAGTTGTAGTGAACTGATGGATTTTGCGAACAATGCGTGCCTCGCCATAAGCGCAGTCGGTTGCTTCTGTTTCGTGGGGGCTTTGCCACATTGCTGATAAGGGCTACTGGCGGCCACTATGAAGGCCACTATTTTAAGATATACATAGCGCCACTTGATTGGTTCTCCATCTTAACAAAGAAACTTTTGTTTCAGGTAATTTTTAGGGTATTCATGAAGCATTTACATGGCCCGCCGTCACGTTAACCGCCATCTTGGTGCCTGTTTCAGACAACGGTGTAAGAAAAGTAGCATACTTTTTCACGCAAAACGCACCTAACTCTACCTTTTACGAATTACTAAAGTGGCCATATTTCACCAGAACAACTCACCATAGTTATAAGAATCATGATGAAAGCTTCGCTGCGCAGTGTCCTTATCACGAATTTATAATGTCGACACCAATTGCGAAGACTTTTCTTGCATGTAAAATGTAATGTCCCTCATAGCTAAGTACGAAGGGAATGTTAAGTGTTTAGCTAAGCATCGGACATAACTTCGCATGTTGAATTTGGACATAATCTTTTTTACTCAGTATTTATGGACAGGAAAGGCGCATATATGCATTGCAAAACCACTGGACATCTTCAACGCTACATAGCTTGCGACATCCAAGCCGTAAATTTTCTCCACTCACGCTGCTTTGAAGAAGAAACTGCGGTTCAGGCATGCGAGCAGAAAGAAGCCAACATATCCTTCAATAAGCACGGCGCGAGCAACCAATACCTCAAGCACGCAAGGAAGAGAACGAGTGCGCGCCTAGCAGCCGAGCGAGCGGCGTCCTGGCCATGAGGTCACACGGCAGAGGGCGCCACTCCAACTTCTCGCCACTAATAGAGCCCGCGAGGGTGCGCCATACACAGTTGCCGCCGGACTAGTACGCCATCTCCCTCCCTTCCAGCTTACCGGGTGATTTGCGCGAGACCGAAGATGGTGCACTTCCTCCCCGATTTCCTCCCTTGCGCGTGCGATATTGAGCCACCATCGCAGGCTCACCCTCACACGCTTTCACTCGCATATACAGCATGCGGCGCGTGGCGACAATTTTATCGCCCTTGGACTTCACACAGGAATTCTTGGCAATGACGACGACGACTGCAGAAATGTGCCTCGAATTTCCATATAATTCCTGTCACAATAAAACAAAAAGACCGTGATTTCTGGTGCTGAGCTACAGCACTTACATTCTCGGATACGTTGCTTGCTGCTGGTTGTCCAAGCAGGGGAAGGCATTTTGTAAATATATTCCTGCTATCTTTATCCGAGAACATGACTTTGTGCGTGCAACCGATGCGTGATATAAAACACATAAGATCAAATATGACGGGTGGTGTTCACGTCGCTAGGCTCCTTGAATCGGAACAAGTGTAGGCTTGTAGCTGCACCGTGAACGTTGTGTCAGCTTTCTAATAAATTTGCCTTTACTCACAGTTTCAGGTACAACGAGAATTCCAAAAAAGAAATTTGCAATGATGTTTTTTTTCGGTTTACACGAACAACTCTGAACCCAATTCATGACATATACCATCGCTTCAAGGAGGTCGCATTGATGTAAATGTGAACGTCGTTCATTCTGTCGAGACTAAATACAGGGCAAGTTGCTTCCTCATTAAAAGGAACCTAAACATGTGGTGCACAATATGAACAGACTAATTATAGTAGGAAACGTCGCCTTAGGTTGCCGCGTACATTAAGCGTACGTTGACGAGAACGGATACAGAACGGACAAGCACCGCAAGTTGTTGAACCATCATCTATGAACAACTGCAGTGCCTGCATACAGTGCTGTCTAGTAGTTATTCTTCTTTATCGGAAGCTTATTTTCGATTAAAGCGAAGCTGTGTGTTCGACTAGAAGGAAGGAAGGAAGGAAGGAAAAAGTGGAGAAGGAAAGGTAGGGAGGTTAACCAGTTTAGCTTAACCGGTTTGCTACCCTACACATGGGAGAAGGATGGGGGATATTAAAGATGGGGAAGGGGGAGAGGGAGAGAGAGCACATAGACTAGAGATCCCCAAAAAGGTAGTATGCTGGTTTTGACGGTTCTCTAACAAACAAAAAAAGCTACATCATTGATGAAGTTTATACTTTAGGGAAATGGCGGAAATGATAGGGCGCATATATGTAGGCAAACCTCCGCGTCGATGGCAATTCACATTTTCTGTTGGCTGTCCATCCTGACAACAGGAAACAAATGGTAAAATCTGCTATGGCTGAGTCTCGCCTCAAAGTAAGGACAAAGTATCAGCGACGTTATCTCGTTTTTATTGAGAAGAGCAGTTTCTTTTGGCACTGATTCGCCTACAGGAAGGGTACCTAGCCGCACAATTGGTTTGATTTTAGCCTTGAAAATGCCGTCACAGCAGCAGCAGCATTGGTGATGCGTTGACATTACGTAGCGCTTTGAAATCCTCATTTTTCACTGCGTCATTATTAATACAACGCCCTAGCTCGCTATGCGATGATGGTATGCTCTAACACGGATCTCTCGCCATGTCTACCCTGGTAATAAGATAAGCTGTCGTATGCGTAGTGCGTCCATCGAATCACGGTAACAGCTGCGTAGGGTACCGCAACTGAGCACAATAGCGTCACCTGAATATCCTAGCCAATATAGGCGAACGATCGAAAAGTGTGTTTGGTGCAGTCAGAAAAAAGCTCGGGGCTAGCTATATGTATAGTTTTCAACAACAAAAAGAAAACCCCTTTCTCCAAAGCACCAGAAATCGCTCATTGCAGGTATGCAAACCCGAACGTTATTGATAGATTCCGCTGGGTGGCAAGCAAGCGCGAAGTTTACAGCGATCAGACGAGTCGGCGATGGTGGCCATGTCTCTGCTACATTCGACGGATTCCTGCCACACTGCAACTCAATTTGCAGCGATGCGGATCCTTCTCGAGAATTAAGCCAGGTATAGCCTGCGTCACCCGTATTCGCTAGCTGCTCCAAAAGAAATTGGCTCAGCCACGCGATCGAGTTTACGTCGTACATTGGTAGCGCTACGTAGTTGACTTATCGTGTACGTACATGTAGTTGCATTTTTTTAATGCGTTAGCAATTATATGCACACTACAGGCGCATTTTTGCCGTGCCCATCTCTGTGACGTGCCGTATCAATTCGAAGGGCGATAACACCGTCGCGTGGCACCGTGTGCTGCAGTGCATGTGCGAGTAATGGCGGCGAGGAGTTACGGAGTCGCCATCTATCGGAAGCGCCTCGCTGGCGTATTATGAGGGATCACGTGGCGCGCTCCTCATAGGTTTTGCTGTCAGCGCTCACTGAAAACACCATGCGCGAGCTCTTCCGGACATTTGTGTAAGTACTTTCGAAACGAGAGAAGTTCATTACTGTCTAAATAATAATCTTGGACAAACTGAAAGCACACAATCGTTTACAGACGCTATTTCTTTACCAAATACGTACAGTGAACGCCACTGCGCGCGGTCGCCGCGATGGAGTCTCCCGAACCGGCTTCTTGCGTGAAAGGTAGGCAAACGCTGAGAGCAAACTATGGGAAATATGTTCTTATAGTGTTTGTATAACTAAATGGAGTGTAATAGAACGAAGCCTCAATGCAGCGATCGCGCAGATTCGCAGCGACCGACTGCGCGTCTGCATGCTTGTCCGCGCACTGTTTCGTTTTCACCGCGCGCGCGTTTTCGCACCGTGCCATGAGATTTAGGCAGCAGAATATGAGCATTTGACAGTATACAAGCAACCATTGTTGCGTGGGCACTATCACAGCTGTTCAAAAATAATTTCATTGTAGAGACTTCGACGCCTACGGGGACTGTGATGTGCCGTCGCGACGATTCAATCTTTTTTTTCTTCTAAATTCTTTGACCTTTCAATAGTATTTCTCGAGTTGCGTCGCACTGTATGTTTATCGGTGTTCTCAGCGTGCAATTTCCCTCTGCTCCTTTTTTGTAATTTAGCGCATTAATTCATAACACAAACATGACCATATGCCATGCTTTCCTTAAATGTGCTTCTTACCGCTGCCTTTCCACTCCACTGAACTTGCCAGTATCTATAGCATCGACAAGTTCATAGACCAAACCGTCACGACATTAGTCGAGCAGCGGACTCGGGCGAGCGTCTCAGTGCGCGTTTTCATAACATCGCAGACCGGGCGCCGTAGCAGAAATCTTCCTCGCGTCTGTGCTTGCTGCATACCCGAGTTGTAGCCGATGACTGTTTGCCGGTTTTATGTTTCGCCAGCCAAGCTTCACGCAGCTTCTTGTCCTGCGGCTACGTGTGAATAAGGCTGACACCGGCCTCCGTTACGTGCGTCCGGCCCTGCGGCACCGAGCAGTAGCCTACCATGTTGCGCGCCTTCAAAGGCAGCCACTACCCATTGTAGTGCTTTCAAGCGTTGTAAAGGAGACACTCGAAGCGGGAAAATTTCGCCACTAAATGAGGACCGCAGCGTACGAGGGAATTTAAACTCGTTTTCAGCTCGCTTCGGTGCGACCGAAGCAGCCGACGCGGCCGCTATGTCCACGTGATCCCTCCTAGCACGTCACGCCGACAGTGGCGCCAGCTTTTCCAGTGGTGGAGCTCGAGGCCAAAAATCACGCGAGGGGAGCCGACCATAGAGGCTCAATCTGGCGCGCGCGCGGGAAGAAGGCGGCAAGAAGGCGGAGGGCAAACGCGCCCTCTTCCGTCGCTCAAAATGCAGTGTGGGGACTGGAGAGGAGGAGGGGGGTGCGTTGGGCTCCGGCAGAAACTGTGTATGGACGACCGCACGCCAAGTTTCATCCTAGACGCCAGCGCTCGTTTCTCCCCTGGCGGAACGATTTCATGTCCAACGGGTGTAGGTTTCCGCCGCCGCTTCCCGGTCGCGCCCGCGTTCAGTTCGCGCTGCGCGCGAAACGTCTCTTGTTTGCGAGGGCGCCTCTTCGGATGACCGGAAATTATTAGTGTGTTGTTAACTGCCACGACAGCAATGTAAACACGAAATGGTTGATGCCACCAGTGAAATTCTGCCGATTCACAAGAAAATGGTACGAAAAAAGCAGACGACACACATGGATTACTGCGGTGCGCCGAGCGAAGTAAACAACTGGCAAACGAAGCGAGCTCGTTCATTGATCACTCCTGAGTGTATGACGGTTTTTATATGTAACCCACATGAATTTAATAATTACTCGGTACATAATCCTTTTATTCATATAAAAACTTTTGTTCAACGAGCGCTTGTCCTGTCTTCTTTCTCGTGTTTCGTTTATGTGTGCGCTGCCCAAGAATGGAAACCACTTCTGTTGTATGCGCTAGCAGTGGCCGAAGTTCACGCGTGCCGAGAAATTGAATATGTGCACGATGCATTGAACATGACCGGAGTTCATTCCCGCTTCACCACTGCACCGATCGATCGAGTTACTGGACGATACGCGGCCCGCGTCTTGGTCGCGCCGGCATTGCTGAAGCAGGAGTGATTACTAATACTTTCAACTTCCGTCTCTTGAGCACTGTTAAAAAATGGCCAAGCTGTCTAAATTGCTGCTTCTATTCCATATTGTAGGGGACGCACTAGTTAAAGTTGTGTGCGCATGTCGTACTTGTGCTATGCAGCGATATATTTTGTTTATTTCCGCACAGTGTCGATGGAAGACCGTTGTCGCCATCAGAGACAACACGGATTTGTAGCAAACATATTGTGAGAAACTGCAAAAATGAGTTTAGCTCGTATGTGCCGCATCGTATGTGCTGACGATTTTTCCGGCGGTACATACGATGTCGTTTCCGATCACCTGCTCAGCGTCACTTACATGGTTAAGCAGACGCTGCCCTTTCGCCGCATTGCAGCCATAAAAATAATCGTCAAGCCTACCGATCTTCTTAAAGGCAAATAGAAGCGTGTACAGTCTGTTTCACACTTAGGCGAAAACTGGGAACGTATTGCATCGCGATGCGGCAAGCAATGCAGTCGTGCGGTGGCAGCAGCTCGAGCAGGCGCAGACGCTCGAGGGGCGGAGTCGTGATCTGCGTCGTCTGCTACGGCGGAGCGCGCTGGCCGCATTGTCGGGAAGCGTGCTACTGTCAGGGGAGTGTACGTATATTTCTTCAGTGTGTGTGCTACCGTAATAAGCAGCGACAAGACGCACCAAGATGTGCGCGCAACGTGTTCAGTCTTTGTTTGACTCGAAAGGAAAACAAAGCACTCAACAATGATAACTATGGGAGTCGAACACGATGAAACAAACGGATACGATTAAATGAATGTTTTAAGTTCAGACAATGAGCTGGAAATGGTTTTTCTCGACAATCATTCGCTACACCACACAGACTCTGCCCGCCGGCGGGGAAATGGACACGTCACGCTCGGAACTTCAGTTAGTATCTCGTCATGTCCCCAGCGGCAGCGATGACAGCGCTCATCCTGGAAGGCAGTGAAGTGCAGAATGACTTGATCAGGGATGTGTTCATTCGCAGCACGTCTCAGTCACTGACGATGGTGGATCGAAGCCTATCCTCGGGCGACTGATAGAGGGGACGGTGCGCCAGCGATACTTTCAACGAGCCCCAGACATTTTAAATGATGTTGGCGCCCGGGGATTGAGGCGGCCACTCCAAGAGAGTGACTGCGCGCTCTTCTAGCAGTTGTTGCACCACACGAGCAGTGTAGATTGGCGACCTATCGCGTTAGAATATATAGTCTCCTTCCAGAAACGGGCCGTCAAGAATGTATGGAATCAGTACGTCGTCTATGACTGCCCTGCAGCGATGAACTTACCTTCGAGGCGTATCAGTTGGCGTCGCACAACGCATAGTAAAGAATACCGGCTCATTTCACGCCGTAGCGATGAGATCGGCGCCCTGCAACTGATAGTAGAACGTTTCCCGACAATGCGGCCAGCGCGCGCCGCCGTAGCAGACGACGCCGTTCAAGATCCCGCCCCTCGAGCACCTGCGCGAGCTGCTGGCGCCACCTTACTCAAGCGCTCGCCGCATCGCGATGCAATGCGCTGCGAGTTTTCCCCTAAATGTGAAACAGACTGTACACCGCCCTTCGAACGAAATCTCCACGCGCACACACGTAGGCACACACCGCGCGCGGCGCGAAACATGCCAAAACACGCGCAGTGCAGGAGGCAATCAAGGCGGCACGAACGAGAGATGGGAGAGGGGTACCACCCGCTAATAGAATTTTGCTTCGCATGCGGCGCTCTCAACGCCGGCGCAGCAGCGCCGCTCTCGGTGCCGTTCTTGTCTATTACGCAATCAGGCGCAATGGGAACTGACGATCGAGCCTCCCGCGCGAACCAAAGTGGGCAGGCAGTGCGGCAGGGAGGGGAGAGGGCTTCTACTCCGCCAGCGACTGCGCATATTGAGCGGCGTCGTGTGGTCAGGCGCCGTACCTCGAAAGCGACCTGCGGAAGGCTGATACGTTGGTGCGTGCTGTTTTCTTGCCGCTGTTTGCGTTGATGCGATAGGCAGCGCAAGGGTCACTTCGCTCGCTGCTGCTGCCTCGCTTGCCCACGTGAGCGTTTGGCAGCGAGCGTCCGTGGTCATAGAGCGTGATACGTTCATGTTTGCCTGTGCGCACTGACACCAGGCCTGTTAATTCAGTCAGTTAGCGAATATTTCGAAGTTTATACGGCCAATAAAACTACTATCCTTACTTCATAGAACTCTACTGAGTTGCTATCGTAAACGATGCTCCGCATCTCGAGCGAAGCTGCGCCTTCTTTGCAGAACACTGCGTACCTTGTTTTGGGTCAAGGCAGGGACGGAGGAAGTTATATTCATCAATATCAATGCAATGGCCAGCAAGCTTTGTTAGAACAAACATAAAATAAAGTTGGCACAATATAGAATATTTAAATATACAATAAAGTGATTTTGAAGTCAGTAGCGAATAGCAAGCTCACCGGAAGGAATTCTACTCGGTGATAGTTTAAGGAAAAAAATGGAAACCTGAAGGCTTGTATGTACGCGAAGTATGGGGTTAAGCTAAGATCATGGTGATAACAAGTACAGCATATTTTTAACTATATAAGGAGCGGAAGAACTGCCTAGTTTGCCTTGAATTAATTGGTAGAACAAGGATAGGCCGGCGATCCTATTCCTGATATGGAGAGACGGATACGGTAGGCTGTGGCTAAATAAGGTAGGGAATGGGTTCCATCGTATTTATTATATATGAAGCGTACTGCACGCCTGTGTACTTTGTCTACTTATGTTATATCATTTTTTGTATGGGCGTTTCAAATGATAGCGGCACATTCGAGTTTTGGCCTTATGTATGCATTATAAGCTAATAATTTGCAGCAGCTAGCAGCACCCATAAATTTATGAGGAAGAAAACTAAGTTTGCACGAGTTGATTCAATGCGTCCATGTGCTCGTTCCACTTCAGGTGCACGTTTAACACAGCACCGAGATATTTGCGCTTAGTCACTTGTTTCACCAAAATGCAATTAATAAAGTAGTTGAAGAAAACCGCATTTTAGTCTGGTTATTCCCAAGAGCAGGTTTTTCTGAGCGTTTGTTTCCGTGCCCCACTTTTCACTCCAGTAAACGACATCGAGCAGAAATGTCCTTTTTTTATTTCTTTATTGATATATTTATTACAGTATTGATATCGTATTAGAGCACATGTCTAAGGGCAAACATTTGCCTGACTAGGCCGTGTCATCCGTACAGTGGCAGTAGAATGGCAAAATGTCAGACATTCAACAAAGCACATATGAAATTAGATATTTTTAAACAGTTCAATAAATAGTTCACGAAGGATAAAGTCATCTTGTACAGCTTGCTAAGCACTTGACACATAAAACAAATACATATCCAAAATGTTTTATACTTGTAGTTTCACATTAATACTAGCCTTCCGAAAGTCAAAAAATTATTTTCCGTCTTCTTAAAACGTTGCCTCGAAATATTAGAGTTCATGATGTCCAATACAAAGCGGTAGTTGTTTAGATTGCCAGGAAGATGCACTGCCAGTTGTCGATCTCGTCATTTGGTTCTGCAATGTCGTCTAACTGTGACATTTTCTTGTGGAGTAGCCTGTCGTTTTACCATGGTATTTGCTTTGTAAGGAAGAATTGTGTACAAAGAAATGCCGCGAAATATCGTGGAATAATTTCAAAGTCGGAAGTTTGGACTTTCTAGTCTTCTATATTTGCTGTAATAAGGTTTAGTGGTATCAGTACATCTTAAAATTCTTACTGCGCGCAGTGCGCAGTTTTGTTGTTTGTGAAGAAATCTTAAATTACATTGTGCAGTTTTCGACCAAACCAGGAAACAAAAAGTTAATCGGGAATGTATCATCATCATCATCATCAGCCTAGTTACGCCCACTGCAGGGCAAAGGCCTCTCCCATACTTCTCCAACTGCCCCGGTCATGTACTAATTGTGACCATGTTGTCCCTGCAAACGTCTTAATGTCATCTGCCCACCTAACTTTCTGCCGCCCCCTGCTACGCTTCCCTTCTCTTGGAATCCAGTCCGTAGCTCTTAGTGACCATCGGTTATCTTCCCTCCTCATTACATGTCCGGCCCATGCCCATTTCTTTTTCTTGATTTCAACTAAGATGTCGTTTACCCGCGTTTGTTGCCTCACCCAATCTGCTCTTTTCTTATCCCTTAACGTTACACCCATCATTCTTCTTTCCATAGCTCGTTGCGTCGTTCTCAATTTCAGCAGAACCCTTTTCGTAAGCCTCCAGGTTTCTGCCCCATATGTGAGTACTGGTAACACACAGCTGTTGTACACTTTCCTTTTGAGGGATAGTGGCAACCTACTGTTCATGATTTGAGAATGCCTGCCAAACGCACCCCAACCCATTCTTATTCTTCTGGTTATTTCAGTCTCATGATCCGGATCCGTGGTCACTACCTGCCCTAAGTAGATGTATTCCCTTACCACTTCCAGTGTTTCGCTACCTATCGTAAACTGCTGTTCTCTTCCGAGACTGTTAAACAGTACTTTAGTTTTCTGCAGATTAATTTTCAGACCCACTCTTCTGCTTTGCCTCTCCAGGTCAGTGAGCATGCATTGCAATTGGTCTCCTGAGTTACTAAGCAAGGCAATATCATCAGCGAATCGCAAGTTGCTAAGGTATTCTCCATCAACTTTTATCCCCAATTCTTCCCACTCCAGGCCTCTGAATACCTCCTGTAAACATGCTGTGAATAGCATTGGAGATATCGTATCTCCCTGTCTGACGCCTTTCTTTATAGGGATTTTGTTGCTTTCTTTGTGGAGGACTACGGTGGCTGTGGAGCCGCTATAGATATCTTCCAGTATTTTTACATATGGCTCATCTACACCCTGATTCCGTAATGCCTCCATGACTGCTGAGGTTTCGACTGAATCAAACGCTTTCTCGTAATCAATGAAAGCTATATATAAGGGTTGGTTATATTCTGCACATTTCTCTATCACTTGATTGATAGTGTGAATATGGTCTATTGTTGAGTAGCCTTTACGGAATCCTGCCTGGTCCTTTGGTTGACAGAAGTCTAAGGTGTTCCTGATTCTATTTGCGATTACCTTAGTAAATACTTTGTAGGCAACGGACAGTAAGCTGATCGGTCTATAATTTTTCAAGTCTTTGGCGTCCCCTTTCTTATGGATTAGGATTATGTTAGCGTTCTTCCAAGATTCCGGTACGCTCGAGGTTATGAGGCATTGCGTATACAGGGTGGCCAGTTTCTCTAGAACAATCTGACCACCATCCTTCAACAAATCTGCTGTTACCTGATCCTCCCCAGCTGCCTTCCCCCTTTGCATAGCTCCTAAGGCTTTCTTTACTTCTTCTGGCGTTACCTGTGGGATTTCGAATTCCTCTAGGCTATTCTCTCTTCCACTATCGTCGTGGGTGCCACTGGTACTGTATAAATCTCTATAGAACTCCTCAGCCACTTGAACTACCTCGTCCATATTAGTAACGATATTGCCGGCTTTGTCTCTTAACGCACACATCTGATTCTTGCCTATTCCTAGTTTCTTCTTCACTGTTTTTAGGCTTCCTCCTTTCCTGAGAGCCTGTTCAATTCTATCCATATTATAGTTCCTGATGTCCGCTGTCTTACGCTTGTTGATTAACTTAGAAAGTTCTGCCAGTTCTATTCTAGCTGTAGGATTAGAGGCTTTCATACATTGGCGTTTCTTGATCAGATCTTTCGTCTCCTGCGATAGCTTACTGGTTTCCTGTCTAACGGCGTTACCACCGACTTCTATTGCGCACTCCTTGATGATGCCCATGAGATTGTCGTTCATTGCTTCAACACTAAGGTCCTCTTCCTGAGTTAAAGCCGAATACCTGTTCTGTAGTTTGATCCGGAATTCCTCTAGTTTCCCTCTTACCGCTAACTCATTGATTGGCTTCTTGTGTACCAGTTTCTTTCGTTCCCTCCTCAAGTCTAGGCTAATTCGAGTTCTTACCATCCTGTGGTCACTGCAGCGTACCTTGCCGAGCACGTCTACATCTTGAATGATGCCAGGGTTCGCGCAGAGTATGAAGTCGATTTCATTTCTAGTCTCACCATTCGGGCTCCTCCACGTCCACTTTCGGCTAACCCGCTTGCGGAAAAAGGTATTCATTATACGCATATTATTCTGTTCTGCAAACTCTACTAATAATTCTCCTCTGCTATTCCTAGAGCCTATGCCATATTCCCCCACTGACTTGTCTCCAGCCTGCTTCTTGCCTACCCTGGCATTGAAGTCGCCCATCAGTATAGTGTATTTTGTTTTGACTTTACCCATCGCCGATTCTACGTCTTCATAAAAGCTTTCGACTTCCTGGTCATCATGACTAGATGTAGGAGCGTAGACCTGTACAACCTTCATTTTGTACCTCTTATTAAGTTTCACAACAAGACATGCCACCCTCTCGTTAATGCTATAGAATTCCTGTATGTTACCAGCTATTTCCTTATTAATCAGGAATCCGACTCCTAGTTCTCGTCTCTCCGCTAAGCCCCGGTAACACAGTACATGCCCGCTTTTTAGCACTGTATATGCTTCTTTTGTCCTCCTAACCTCACTGAGCCCTATTATATCCCATTTACTACCCTCTAATTCCTCCAATAACACTGCTAGACTCGCCTCACTAGATAGCGTTCTAACGTTAAACGTTGCCAGGTTCAGATTCCAATGGCGGCCTGTCCGGAGCCAGGTATTCTTAGCACCCTCTGCAGCGTCACAGATCTGACCGCCGCCGTGGTCAGTTGCTTCGCGGCTGCTGGGGACTGAGGGCCGGGGTTCGATGTATAAGCACATTGTAAATATTGAGTTTCACGCTTATCGGTGCCAAATATCGAAACCGACTTCTGAGATCGTTTACGTCCGGTGATCAAGACCGATTCTCATGGAATATAATTTCTAAAAATTTCGCTGTTGATGCCTGTTCGATATGGAATTTTTTGAAAATGAACGTTGCAGTTGAGGAGGGGTTATTTTTCCTTTTGATTTAAATACTACATACTTAGTTATTTATGTTTAATTGGAGTTCATTTGCATTCAGCCAAAAGCTTACTTGCTGTAACCCAATGGTAGCTAGCTGAAAACGATATTGTATTGCTCTTCCTGAGAAGAACATGATAGTATGAACCACGTATAATGTTTGAGCATCTTTGAATGTTTACGAGGTCCTTAATCTACAGTAAATGTTAAACAGGCCTTAAGACGGATCCTTGAGACACCCCGTATTTAATATGCTGAATTTCAATGCTAACTCCGCTTATTATTGCCTACTGTGTTCTTGAGCAGGCAGATGTTTTATTAAGGATAGTTTGACACCACTGGTAACATACAGAGGTGGCTTTCGAAAAGGAGCGCATGCTGTACGCGATAGAAGGCTTTCATTAAATTGGGAAAGATACCTAGGGTTAGCGTTCACATTTCTGTGTTGTCAAGGGTTTGCTTTTTTATATTAAGTAAAGCGGTTTCTGAATATTTGCTCTTGCAGAAATCATATTGGTCTCGTGCTATTATTTTATACGTGGTCAAAAAACTCACGAAGTTTTCTGTTAATAACCTGCTCAGCAATTTTCCCCAAAACAGACAGTACGGAGATTGGTCTGTAGTTATTCATATCATTCAGTGTGCCACATTTATGAATAACGGTCACTCGGGCTAGCTTAATGTTATTTGGAAACACACCTTTAGAAGGAATTAAATTATAGATACGTGCAAGAGGCATGCTAACAACTTCGCTGCAAGAGACAAATTGTACAAATTTCTTGACATTTTGCTCCTAATAGATTCGGTTTAAGCTTGCACGGCATATTCGGGATGGCTGTGTATGGGATAACAGACATTACATCGGGAAGTTATCACTGAGGTCAGACATCAGGGGTCCTGCTCTTGTGCATTAAGAAGAAAAAGTCTTCACACAGAATTCAAGCGTTGTCTTGCTTGTAGATGAATGCGAGTAGGCACGTAGATGGCATTTGAGCACCCATATAATTCAAATCCTTCCTGAAAATGCGCTAATTCTACGTTGCCAAAGCAAGCTTCTAAATTAAAATTAAAATTTCCGAGACAAATGGTCGGAAACGCAGGTCGGAAATGGAAGATTATTGGCTACATATCATTCAATGCTCAGCAAACAGACCGATTTTAACTGTTGGCATAATGAAAGAAATGCATCATTTAAATAAATCAGGAAAAAGCACGGTTCCTAGCCCACTTTTTTGAGGGTCTCCGGAAGTTGCATGCAGAGGCAAAGAACAAGAACCACCAGACTCCACAAACTTCTTCCTGTGCTGAAAGTAAGCAGCAATCCAGGCAACTAGCTGGCAACGAGTGGGGCAGGTACTCCAGTCTGTCTTCATTTGAAAGGAGTTCGTTATATGGCACCTTGCAAAGGCTTCAGTGAAATCTAAAATTGGAATATCAGTTCCGTCTGATTCGTCAAAGGCTGCGCTAAAATTGCGAATGGCTTTTACCGGTTGAGTAGTAGCGAAGAATTCATTCCTGAAGACATTGTTAAAGTTTAATATTGTGAGCACATGATTGGCAGTGACATGTTCGATTTACAGCAAGACGTGGTCAGAGTGATTGGCAGCAGTCGTGTACACAGCGTCGGTCAACATCATCGTGAATAGGAATCATTTTCGCTTTGAGTTAGTGAGTCGGCAAATGCTACGAAGACAAAGTGAAAGTGAAAGTTTATTTTCTTTTCAACGAAAAGGGGGCGCCAAGACAAAAGGCAAGAGCCTGACAAGGTCCTGGTCACCCGTAAAACAGCTGGCATTGTGCACGAGCATTTCACAACAAATTCACAATGAATTTCTCAAGCATTGTAAAAGCATGAAGCAGTAATTTACCATGTACAAAATTTGTAGAACAAAAGAATAAATTGAATACACAACTTATTGTATGAACGGTATAAAGATACGTAATTTTTTTTACAAACATAAAAATATCAGTCCTAAAACACAGAAACAATATCACACAGCTTACTACATGTGCGTTATAGAAAAAACATTTGAAATGTAGTAAAATAAATACAACTAAATACAAGGTATGTCGACTAAATAAATATATTGTATCAGATACGAAAAGCACGGACAAGAAGAGAAGAAAGAGAAGACGAAGAGAACGAGGAGTTTGAGAGGCCGGGCTGCGCTGCGATCACGCTACGACCATCGTCCATCTCCTGTAAATAAAACCATTTCTTCGCAACTCACCGTAACAGTTGTGGTGGAAGGTGCTGGGTAATCGACACCCGAAGACGGAGGCTGAATCACAAGTTCTTCGACGGAGCCGTCGCCTTGCTGGACTCCCACTGAATCCACCGAAGTTGAATATGTCCCACGACGCAGACGAACAACGGCCCATTCCCACTGCTGCCCCGACCAGTTCCGTTCTACAACTGAGAGATGCGCGTCCCTTCGCCGGAAGATCGGACGAAGACGTCGAGGAATGGCTCATCCATTATAACCGGGTGAGTGCCGATAACAAGTGGAACAGAGCTTCTCAGCTTTCGAACGTCGTGTTCTTTCTAACGAATACTGCGTTGTTGTGGTTCGACAATCACGAGGAAACGTTCACAACATGGGGAAGGTTTGTTTCGGAAATCAAAGAGCGATTCGGCGACTCCACGACGAAAAAGGCAGAACAGACGCTACTGCAACGCGCGCAAGTGCCAGGCGAAACCTGCACGACCTACAGAGGCGGTAATAAAACTGTGTAGGACGGTAGACTCTGGAATGTCTGAGGAAGACAAACTCGGGCACATCTTGAAAGGAATTGCCGAAGACGTTTATGATTTCCTCATCGCAAAGGACAACCTGGCTTCCGTCGCTGACATCATTCGGCACTGACGTACTTTCGAGCAACTGAAGACGAGGCGCATCACGCCGAAGTTTGGCAGGCTAGCCAATGTGACGACAGTTGCAAGCGTGCACAGCAACCAGCCCCTCGATCTGGCATCAACAATACGACAAAGAGTTCGGGAAGAACTCAGCCTGCACGCGCAAGTGACACACCCAGGCACCCATAGCTTCCGCCTATCACCAGACTTCGAGCCAAACGTGGCATCCTTCTCCCCGTATCCTGCGGCGAGAAGCACTGATGATTATGAACTCGCGCCCCGACAGCAGCCACGTCTCTACGACAGAGGCCCTACCTATGACGCTCGGCCACAGCGAGAGCAGCCGCGTTTTTCACCCCCGAGGCCCTGTGACTTCTGTCAGGCCGCGACAAGAACAGCACCGACCCTACTACCACGACGCGACTTATGCACGATATAACGGATTTCAGCAAGCAGCAGGGTCACGCTATCCACATGAAAACGAACTTTCTCGCCGACCGCAGCCGCCTACCATTCGTTTCGAGGAAGACGCTGTGAACCACGACCCTCCCGTGTGCTACAACTGCGGTTCCACAGGCCATATAGCTCGGTATTGTCGCCAAGGCCGTCAATCACGTAGGACACCACCGATGTTCTCGCCACGCAGAACCCGTACTTCATATGACTTGCGGACTACCAATTTGCTCCCAATGGACCACTTCACACAGAAGACCAGGCGCAGCAATTCGCCAGCATCTGAGCAGAGTTTGACGCCACCAAATAACCGCCCCCGTCGCTCTCCGTCCCCTCGGCGCCGTTCTTCCTCACCGTCGCCCGGAAACTAGCATCCGCGGCCAGTGGAGGTGTGGTCGCCGGACGGTCTTTGCAAGAAATACCTCTGCCTGTTGTGATTTTCAAAAACAAAATGTCTCGATTGACGGAATACCGACCATGGCGTTAGTTGATACTGGGGCAACTGTGTCTGTGATGAGCCTCGCTTTCAAGAACCGGCTAGGCCACAAAGTTATGTTTTCTTGGAACGACGGTATTACCTTTCGTGGAGTAGGCGGCGAGTGGCTTCATCCCCGTGGTGTTTGTGCTGTGAGTGTTTTGTTGGCTGGGAAAGTGTTTGTGTCGGAATTCCTTGTTCTTTCTCGTTGTTCGCACGACGTTATTCTTGGCATAGATTTTCTTGAACAGTGCGGCGCTACCGTGGACTGTGGTTGTGGCGAAATCTCATTGAACAAGTTATTTATATCAGCACATTCCGAACAAAGCTTGCGTGGTGAAGACGGGGACACAGACACCCTCAGTGTTCCTGATGAAGTGATTGCACCATCGTGGTGCCTGAAGCCCGTTCGTGTTTCTACAACTACTGTTGATGCTGATTGTGCTGACCTTGTAGTTTGGCCTCTGCGCATAAACTGTGCTAAAAAAAAATACTTGTACCCTGCTCTGTCGTGTGCATGACGAAAGGAGTCGCCACATTGTTGGCGCTGAACTGTTCCGCCACGCCGGTTGTCCTTCCTCGCGGTATGAAAATCGCTCTTTTCGATAAAGCCGCGTGTAGCTCAATAGCGGCACTAACTACGGACGTCTCTACAGCTTGCTCTCCTTGCGATAATCGCCATTCTGAAGAGCTAATGCTCGGCATGATTAGCAAGGCTCTCGGTACATCACAACGGCAAGCACTAGTACAGGTCCTTGCCAGGCATGAGGCAGCACTCGACTTCACGCATGGTGATGCACCCCTTCATTTACCGTCGTCCCGCGCTCGTCACAGTATAGATACCGGCTCAGCACACCCCATCCGCCGGAAGCCCTACCGAGTGTCATCATCCGAACGCAAAGTTATTGCAGAACAAGTCAAGGAGATGATGTTCAAAGGTGTCGTTCAAGAGTCGTGTAGTCCATGGGCAGCCCCAGTAATCCTGCTCGGAAAAAAAATGGCTCCTGCAGATTCTGCGTAGACTACAGACATCTAAACGCAGTGACGAAGAAGGGTGTATATCCACTACCCCGAATCGATGACGTCATTGATTGCTTACACTCTGCTTCTTACTTCTCAACACTTGATTTGCGATTGGGGTATTCGCAAATACCTATGGACCCTGCCGACAAGGAAAAGACCGCTTTCGTGACTCCAGATGGCCTATTCGAATTTGATGCTAGGCCTTTTGGCCTTTGCGATGCTCCTGCCATTTTTGAAAGCTTCATGGACACAGTACTACGTGGTCTAAGGTGGGAGATATGCATGTGTTACCGCGATGATGGTGTTATCTTTGGCCGCACGTTTGAAGAACATAACGAACGCCTCAGCCTCGTACTCGACTCCATTGAGAAAGCTGGACTGGTTCTAAACTCAAAAAAGTGTCGGTTCGGTGAACGTCAAACACTGGTCCTGGGACACTTGGTCGACAAGGATGGCGTCAGACCCGATCCTCGTAAGATTGAAGCGGTGAGCTCCTTCAAGCCACCGCAGTCAGCACGAGAACTCCGCTCATTCATTGGCCTATGTTCGTATTTTCGTTGCTTTGTTTCCTGGTTTGCCGACATCGTTCACCCGTTGACAAGTATTTTGCGACAAAATGCATCCTTCAATTGGACAGCAGAGTGTGACGCATCATTCTCTCAAATGAAGTTTGTACTAACGTCAGCACCCCTCTTGCGTCACTTCGATCCATCTTGCCCGACTGAAGTTCACACTGATGCTAGTGGAATCGGGATAGGAGCGGTGCTTGTACAACGTCACAGTGGCGCAGAACATGTTGTCGCATATGCCAGCCGTTGTCTGAGCAAATCTGAACGCAATTATACGGTTACGGAACAGGAATGCCTGGCAGCCGTTTTCGCCGTACACAAGTTTCGATGTTATCTTTACGGTAGACCATTCAAGATTATCACCGACCATCATTCTTTATGCTGGCTGGTCGGTTTGCGTGATCCCTCTGGTTGGGCGCTGCGCCTCCAGGAATACGACTTTGTGGTATCGTACAATAGTGGCCGTCGTCACGCTGACGCAGACTGCCTCTCTCGGATTCCTCTTGCGACTACCGACTGCGATGCTGAGAATTTTGACGACTGTCTCGCTGCTGTTACTCCTACGTTCCCTGACGCGGCAGACGTTCAGCGAGAACAACGGGATGATGTTATCCTTGATCCGCTTTTTGTCGCCGCCTGTATTTCTAAAGGCAGCGGTCGCTTTACTGTCCGTGATAAATTGCTGTACAAAACTAATTACTCCGGGCATGGAGCGCGTTTTCTGCTTGTTGTTCCCGAGAGTCTCCGCTCCGACGTTGTACGCGCCATGCATGACGATGTGATATCCGGTCATTTCGGCTTCGTACGAACGCTGCACTGCACGCAGGAGCGCTTTTACTGGCCCAAGATGTACGAAACAACCAAGCGCTATGTCGCTAGTTGTGAAGCGTGCCAATGTCACAAGCGACCGACCACCGCAGCCCCGGGTCCCCTTCGGCCATTGACACCGCCCAGTACGCCGTTCGAGCAAGTAGGCATTGACCTTTTGGGTCCGTTCCCGTTATCTAACAACAAGAACCGCTGGATAATTGTCTGCGTAGACCATCTCACACGGTATGCAGAAACTGCAGCCATACCGTCTTCCACCGCTGCTTGCGTGGCGGTCTTCCTGCTCCGTTCCATGGTCCTTCGTCATGGCCCACCACGTGTCATCATCAGCGACCATTGTCGCCAGTTCACGGCTGATGCCATTGAAGAGTTACTTCGTTTGTGCACTTCACAGTTCCGTCATTCCACGCCGTATCATCCACAGACCAATGGCCTCGTTTAAAGGACAAACAGAACGCTGACTAACATGCTTGCCATGTACGTCTCCTCCAATCATAAGAACTGGGACGACGTGTTGCCCTTCATCTTTTATGCATACAACACGGCGGAGCACGAAACCACGAACTATAGCCTATTTTATCTCCTGTATGAAAGGTTACCGCGAAGCCCTCTGGACACTTTCTTACCCTTCGTTCTGCACAGTGATGATTCTGTATCGAAAACTTTTTGTCTCGCCGAAGAAGCGCGTCGAATAGCTCGTCTTCATACTCTGGCCTCGCAAAGTCGTTCGAAAGAGCAATACGACGACCGTCACGTACAAGTATCGCTGCAAAAAGGTGACTTAGTCCTCCTTCGGACACCGCAACGTAAGCGTGGATTGTGCCAAAGGTTCTTGTCACAACATTCAGGCCCATTTGTAGTTGTGGACCGCCTGAGCGAACTCACTTACGTCATAGCTCGTCTACTGTGCAATGGTCGGCGATCAAGCAGAACTCAGCTGACCCATATTGCTCGCCTGAAGCCTTTCTACCCTGCTTGTCCATCCTGACTCGCCCCACGGGCTTCGTCTGCTTGCGGGGAAATGTAACAGATACGAAAGGCACGGACAAGAAGAGACGAAAGAGAAGACGAAGAGAACGAGTAGTTTGAGAGGCCGGGCTGCGCTGCGATCACGCTACGACCATCGTCCATCTCCTGTAAATAAAACCATTTCTTCGCAACTCATCGTAACAATATCATTCCGTTTGTTCCAATAGGTATTTTTTAATTGCAGATTTAAAACGTTTTTGCGGAAGGTAATATTCAGTTTCAATGGGAGAGTTATTTATTACCGTGGGAATTTGGTAGCTTAGTGTTTTCTTGCCATAATTGGTGCGTGGGATAGGAACAAGCTTACGTTTCGTCCGAAATGCATAACGGCTGCTGGAATTATCTGGACAAGAAAAGAACAATCAATGATGATGGATGTACTTTAGTAGACAGAAGTTGTATACTTCTTTTACTTTAAGGATGCCATATTTCTGAAATAGCGTTGACGTAGGTAAATCTGAAGGTCTGCCATGAAACCCCTCAATATCACGCATAGCGCGTTTCTGAATTGAAATTAGTTTAAGGTAATTGCTGGACGTCGTAGTTCCCCCTACAAGGATACAGTAAGATAACCTTGAGTACAGAAGTGCGTAATACATGGATATCTTTAACCAGGGGGCAACAAATGAGATATCTTATACAAACAGCCGACTGTTTAACTTAACTCAGACATTCATTTGGTGGTATGAAAATTCCAAGAAAGATTCTCATTGAACCAAGCACCAAGAAATTTCTGGTTTGAAACACGCTTTAATTCAGTCTGTTCGCAGAAAATTTTCATAGTGATACATTCCACTGTATTAAGAGGATGAAAAATTATGTAGTTAGTCTTTGATAAATTATGGCTTAGCCAATTCGTCAATAACCAGTTATGTAGCTTTCCTAAATATGCATTTGCCGCAGCCTCCATTTGGGACACGGAGTGGGATGAAAAAAATATATTCGTATCGTCAACGTACATGACCAGATTAGGCGATTCGGATATGCTAGCGATATCATTTATGTATACTAAAAACAATAATGGTCCTAATATAGATCCTTGGGGAACACCATGCTGAAGTGCCAATTTCTCCGAGGGTATGCCATTAACTTGAACATTCTGTCTTCTGTTATTTAAATAGTTCTTTAGCAAGTCAGATGCAATACCACGTATGCCATAACTGTTGAGCTTGCGTAGCAGGGTGTTGTGATGAACGCAATCGAATGCCTTTCGGAAATCTAAGAAAAGACGAAGAGTGTACTGTTTCATTTCAATATTCTTAATAATTCTTTCTTTTACTGTTAAAAGCGCCTGCTCTGTAGATTTGTTTTTCAGAAATCCATACTGCGAGGAAGTAATAACATTGAACTTATGGAAAAAATTCTCGAGACGAGTATTAATGACACCTTCAAAAACTTTTGATAAAATGGTAGAATTAAAATGGGTCAATAATTCGATATGTCATTCTTTCCCACTTTTGTAAACTGGACATACACGTGCTATCTTCAGCTGATCTGGGTACACTCCGCTTTCTAACATACGATTTGCGATGTAACACAAGACGTCACATATCAAAGAAGATACATGCTTCAAAGGTACCGCTACTATACCATCATGCCCTGGTGAAACATGATTTTTTTACCTTATGTATTATTGAAGCTATTTCATTAATAGTAGTTGGCATAAGCGCAACATAATTTTGTAAGGGAATGATTAGATTGGAAAGATGCGCGAAATATCGTAGCACTCTATAATGAAGCACACTAAACAAACTCGTTTATTGGGGGCGAACTTGTGCCCGGAACCTCAAGACTAAAGTACTTGCACGCAATTTGCAAGCAGAGTTAACAGACGCCTCTTCAACAGTGAACCGCGTCTACACATCGGACACACTTTCACGCGCCCCGAAAAGCAGTAGCCACGCCATGACTTCTCATTGGATGGGGGGATTCAGGTGCTGCCGCGTGCACGTTCACGACAGACACGCGCTGTCTCGGCATGCTCGAGGCGTTGCTGGCGCTCATCTAATGGCGATGCGATGAGTAATGCCTAGGGACTTTTAGTAATGAGGCGCTTCAAAAGGTACCTCACGAGAGTGCTCGTAACTGGCATGTGAAGAGCTCTCGGCGGCATTAGACACCCTCCGAAAACGCATCATCGCGATACGCGGGAAACAAATTGATATATAGAAGTGTTTTCATTGCCTGTCGCAGTAAGGCTTCATGCAGTAAAGCCGATTTGAGCGCTCTTGTTCATGAGGGATGACTTCGTAATTCAGGTCATCTACCCGCCGAATACCATCCTAAGGGCCAAAGTATCGGCGAAGGAGTTTTTCACATAGTCAGGGACGCACTGGTGTCCATACCCACACTTTATCGCCTTACTGGTACTGAACGTCTCTGTGGCGCAGGTTGTAGTAGCTTGCGTCCCTGCGTTACTGCTGGCGTATACGGAACCGTGCCAACTGCCGGGCTTCTTCAGCTTGTTGTAGGAAGTCGTCGGCGTCGTGCCAGTTGTTGTTGTCATCATCTACTGACAACATAGCATCCAGTGTGGTTGTGACTGTACGGCCAGGGACCAGTGGAAGTATGGTGACCTGAGTTGTCCTGTACAGCCATATTATAGGCGAAAGTGGCGTGAGGCAAGATTGCGTCCCGTGTCTTATGTTAGAGATCGACATACATGGACAGCATGTTGGCCAAGGTTCGGTTTAGACATTCCATCAGGCCGTTTGTTTGGGGATGGTATGCATTGCTTTTCCTTTGCCTGGTGTGAGTCATGTTCATCAAATACTGGATCAAATCAACTGTGAAAGCCGTTCCTCGATCAGTAATCGCGACTATAGATGCAACATGGCTGACTACTATGTTACAAATGCAGAAATTGGCAACTTCAACAGCCATTCCTCGCTCAAAGGAACCAGTTTCAGCATATCGTAATAAATAGTCCGCCGCTACTACGATCCATCGCTTCCCTGACGATGATGTTGCGAACGATCGAAGAAACATTCCAGCTTGTTGGAAGTGGAGTCTTCAGTGGGTCTATGGGTTGGAGAGAAGGCTGGCCGGTTTCACGGGTGGTGTTTTCCGCCTTTGGCATTGGCGACTTGTCTTCACGTAATGCTGCACCGATGCTAACAATTTAGGCCAGAAGTATCTGAGACGAATTCTGGCGAACGTTCGGCTAACACCTAAGTGACCCTACGATGGATCATCATGACAGCCTTCCAAAATTATCGGTCGCGTGGCTCACGCTATGAAGAGGAATATTTTTTTTCTAGTTGCGTTAAACGTTTCTCTTGTAGAGCGCATTATCTCGGAGGAAAAATGACAATAAAGCTCTCAAAAACATACGCGGGACTTGGACATCGTATTCTTCGAGGTTCTTGGTGATTGGGAGCAATTCTGTGTGGGTCCGTTGATGCTCGGTGGTTTCCGAAGCCGTCATGGCTGTAAGAAACTGGAAACCTTTTTCTTCTGAAGGAGTAGGCTCCACTGGTGACCGGTACAAGCAGTCAGCATTGTGATGTTTTCTCCCAGACCAGTACACAACAGTAAAGTAGTATTCTTGGAGCCTGACGCTCTAGCTCGCAAGTACTTTAGGCTTCATCATCATCATCATCATCATGGCGCCTGGTTATGCCCACTGCAGGGCAAAGTCCCCTCCCATACTTCTCTAACTACCACGGTCATGTACTAATTGTGGTCATGTTGTCCCTGCAAACTTATTAATCTCATTCGACCACCTAACTTCCTGCCGCGCCCTGCTACGCTTCCCTTGCCTTCGAATCCAGTCTGTAAGCCTTAATCACCATGGGTTATCTTCCCTCCTCATTACACGTCCTGCGCATGCCCATTTCTTTTTCTTGATGTGAACCAATATGTCATTAACTCGCGTTTGTTCCCTCACCCAATCTGCTCTTTCTTATCCCTAAACGTTGCACCCATCATTCTTTCCATAGCTGGTTGCGTCGTCCTCAATTTAAGTAGAACCCCTTTTCGTAAGTCGAGAGGTTTCTGCCCCGTACGTGATTACTGGTAAGACATAGCTGTAATACACTTTTCTCTTGAGGGAGAATGGGAACCTGCTGTTCATGATCTGACAATACCTGCCAAACGCACCCCAGCCCATTCTTATTCTGATTATTTCAGCCGCATGATGCGGATCCGCGGTGACTACCGGCCCTAAGTAGATGTATTCCCTTACCATTTCCAGTGCCTCGCTACCTATCGTAAACTGCTGCTCTCTTCCGAGGTTGTTAAACATGACTTTAGTTTTCTGCAGATTAAGTTTTAGACCCAGCCTCCTGCTTTTCCTCTCCAGGTCAGTTACATTCATTGCCATTGGTCCCCTGCGTTACTAAGCAAGGCAATATCATCAGCGAATCGCAAGTTACTAAGGTATTCTCCATTAACTCTTATCCCCAATTCTTCCCAATCCAGATCTCTGAATACTTCCTGTAAACACGCTGTGAATAGCATTAGAGAGATCGTATCTCACTGCTTTACACCTTTCTTTATTGGGATTTTCTTGCTTTCTTTATGGAGGACTACGGTGGCTGTGGAGCTGCTATATATATCTTTGAGTATTTTTGCATACGGCTCGTCTGCACCCCGATTCCTTAATGCCTCCAGGACAGCTGAGGTTTTGACGGAATCAAACTTCTTCTCGTAATAAATGGAAGCTATATATAAGGGTTAGCTATATTCCGCACATTTCTCTATCACCTGATTGAAAGTATGAATATGGCCTATTGTTGAGTAGCCTTTACGGAAGCATGCCATGTGCTTTTGTTGACAGAAGTCTAAGGTGTTCCTGACTCTATTTACGACTACCTTAATAAATACTTTATAGGCAATGGACAGTAAGCTGATCGGTCTATAACTTTTCAAGTCCTTGGCGTCCTCTTCTTCGTGGATTAGGATTATATTAGCGTTCTTCCAAGATTCCGGTACGCTCGATGTCGTAAGGCATTGCGTAGGACGTAGCACAGGACGTGGCCGCTTTTTAGCACTGTATATGCTTCTTTTGTCCTCCTAACTTCACTGAGCCATATTATATCCCATTTACTGCCCTCTAGTTCCTCCAATAGCACTGCTAGACTCGCCCCACTAGATAACGCTCTAGCGTTAAACATTGCCAGGTTCAGATTCCCCAGCAGCTGTGAAGCAACTGACCACGGCGGCGGTCAGACCTGGGTTGCAGCAGAGGGTGCTAAGAATCCCTGGGACTGGAGAGGCCGCCATTGGAATCTGAACCTTTGGGCTTACCATCCAGCCAATAGAATGGTGATCGCTGACAGCATGGAATGGCCTACCGTAGAGTTATCGTACGAACTTGCTGCTGGCCCATGTGACAGCCAAACACTCCTTTTCTCTCGGAGAGTAATTTGTTTCAGCTTTGGAGAGAGTTCGGCTAGCATACGCTATGAGTTTCTCTTCCCCATTTGGCCGCTGAACTAGAACCGCGCCGAGACGAAGATTTCTTGCATCTGTATGGACTTCTGTGTCCGCTGTCTCATTTAAATGGGCGAGGGTTGGTAGGGCTTGCAATCGTTCTTTTAATTCAATGAATGCACCCACTTGTTTAGTATGCCCCATTAAGGGCAGGACTTCTTTAGTGAGTCTCGTTAGAGGTTCGGCAATTTTTGAGAAGTTTTCTACAAGTCGACTGTAATAAGCGCATAGTGCCAAAAATTGCCGTATTCTCTTCTTATTTGTCGGCTTTGTAAATCACGCCACGGCAGTACTCTTGTCGGGATCCGGACCAATACCTTGCGCGCTAATTACGTGACCCAGGAAACGAAGCTTTTGGAATCCAAACTGGCACTTTTCCGGTTTAAAGGTCAGGCCTGCTGAGCGGACAGCTTCGAGTGCTAGCGCAGCCTCTGTGCGTGCTGGTCCAATGTTGCGAAAAATACAACTACGTCGTCTAGGTAAACTAAGCATGATTGCCATTTCAGACCCAAGAGGACATTGTCCATCATGCGCTGGCATGTCACCGGCGCACGACAGAGACCGAATACAAGCGCTTTGAACTCAGGCCGTCTTGGTTTATGAAAGCGATTTTTTCATGGTCTCTTTCATCTACTTCAATTTGCCAATACCCGTTCTTGAGTTCCAATGAAGAAAAAAGTTTTGCATGTCGTAGCCGATCCAAGGTGTCATCAGTGCGTGGCAGGGGGTATACATCACACTTGGTCCCACTGTCCAATTTCCGGTAATCGACGCAGGCTCGCAATGTATTGTCCTCTTTTCTCACAAAGACTACAGGCGACACCCGCGGGCTGTTTGATGACTGAATGATATCGTCCTCAAGCATCTCTTGTACCTGACTCTTTGTGACCTCTCGTTCAACCGGTGACATTCGGTACGGATGTTGGTATACTGGCCTGGTCACTTCGTCTGTTATTATACGGTGTTTAACGATCGGTGTTCACCTTACTTTTGACGAGGTGGAGAAGCATTCTGCGAAGTCATTTACAAGGTTCTCCATCATTTATTTCTGGGCTAGCTACAGACTTGGGTTGATCGCAACTGATGTTACGACGTCATGCGTACTTTCCACAGCAGGGGACCTTGACCCTAAGCAACATACATCTGTGACTGCAGTAACGCTGCGCAGGAAGGCGAAGGCTATGTTCTTTGCGGTATGCTGAAATTCACTTCCGAAATTCGTCGGCAATACATCAGCACGCCCATCACGTAGTTAGACAATTACTCGCGCCACGCACATACCTTTCTCCAACAGTAGCTTGATGTTGGCGCCCGCTACACCTTCCGAGCCGTCGAATGCTTCGTTTCTTACGCGAACCAGCACTCTGCATCGTGGTGCCACGGTTATGTCATCGTCGGTAACCCGCGAGACAACGTGCTTTGTCTCCTCCGACTCTCGCATGTCTATAGCCTGCTTCGTAGAAAATGATACACTATAATTCTGCAGGTTAGTTATGGCACCATTTGCTAGAAGAAAGTCCATTCCGAGTATTACAGCCTTCGAACATTCTGGTAGTATGACTAAATCAGTCACGTAAGAAAACTTCGGATTCCGATTCTCGCTGTACATTTACTCAGAGGCCTAATGAGGTGCTCACCAGCCGTGCCTATCTGGGGTCCACTCCACGGCATCAAATCTTCTTTTCAGTTCCTTGGTGAGTGCATATCTTACGACGGAATAATCAGCACCTGTGTGAACTAATGCTCTCGATTAGGAAACGTCTACGGTAATACGCAAGTCTGAAGAAATTCTCTCTTTACTTTTCCCATTCATCCGTTTCCGTTCGTCGCTGCTCTTTGATAAACTTGACGGAGGATCTTGGCTTTTTCGAACGGCAGCGGCCTTACCTCGAGAGGTAGCTCGCTTCAATTTTCCTAACGTTGGCTCAGTGATCGCTAGCGCGTAGACGCTGGTGATCGTGGCTGGTGTTGGCATCTAGCAGCCTGGTCCTGTCGTCTGGTAAACTAGTCCTGAATTTCGATGGGTCTTTCACCAATACGGGGACCAGGTACATTTATCGTAAAGCCGCGAAGACCTGCTCTGCGATATGGCCACATTCTGTAAAGGAGTGCAGCTTCTCCGCAGTGGAAACAGAGTGGCGTCCGGTCGGGTGCATGCTACACGTCAATTTTTCATGGCCTCAGCTCTGCTAGTAAAGGTCCACTGCGCAGAGTCGGCTGGCGGCTGCTGGGGGTCGCGAATGGAGCACTATGGCCGGTTGGCTTTGCATAACACATCAGCGTACGTCGGTCGGCGCCGTAACGGTGGTGGTTGTTCAAAATGCACAGGCGCCTTAAGTCCTGGGTGCAGAATGGCGTGCCGAACTTCATCCCGAATGACGGCGGCCAGAGTTGAAACTGGCGACGCGGCTTCCGGTAGCTGCAGATTTCGAAGCTCCTCCTTTACGATTGATCACACCAGTTCTCTTAGCGCTTCAGGCTTACTACCTCGGCGTTCTGACAGGAGGTCGGCTGGTGCGCTGTGGACATCACGATTGTAGTTATGGGCACGCTGCTGCAGCGCCTCCTCTATGGTCGTCGCTTCGGTGCAAAACTCAGCAACACTGTGTGGTCGGTTGCGAACCAGTCCTACAAACAGCTCCTGCTTCACGCCACGAATCAGATGGCGTAATTTCTTCACTTCGGTCATGTTTGGATCAGCGCGCTTGAAGTGGCGGGACATGTCCTCGTTCTACATGCCGACAGTCTCGTTAGTGCGCTGGTTTCTGGCTAGGGTAGCGTGCTCTGCCTTCCCTTGCTGATCAGTGCTGGCATACGTGGCAAGCAACTGTCCCCGAAATTCTTCACATAAAGAGAGCGCCGCTTCATGTTTCACGTACCATGTTCTCGCTTACTCTTCTAACACGAAGTACACGTTGCGAAGCTTCCGCGCCTCTTCCCAGTCGTTGAAATCTGCGACTCCCTCGTAGTGTTCCAACCAGCCTTCCACATCTTCGAACGTATCGCCGTGGAAGGACTTGGGCGTGCTTGGTGGGTACATGATGAGCTGGGACGATGCTACCGGGCTGGCCATGGTTGCACCGTCGCTGGTAACTGTTCGCTGCACTGATGCAGCAACAGGAAGCGGTCAGAACTCGGGCGGCGGCTTGTGCAATCATGTACTGGAGTCAGTTCTCTCGGTTCCAATCGCTGAGGGTCGGGGCCCTGCTCTCTTACGAACTGGGGACTTCCAATCATACCACGCACCTCCAGCAGAAATGTAGCACTCTTCAATGAGGCACACTAAAGAAACTGGTTTATTGTGTGTGAACTTGTGCCCGGAAACTCAATACTAAAGTATTTTCACGCAATTTGCAAGTAGAGTTAACAGGCGCCTATTAAACAATGAACCGCGTCTCTACACTGAACACACTTTCATGCGCCCCGGAGACATGGAACCCCGCCGTGACTTCCCATCGGATGGGGGAACTCAGGCGCTGCCGCGTGCGCGTGTACGGGAGACACGCCATGTACCGCCATGTGCCAAGCGCTGCTGGCGCTCCTCTAAAGGCGATGTGATGAGTAATGCCTAGGGGCGTAAGCGATGAGGCGCTTGGAAGGGTACCTCATGAGAGTAGTTGTAACTGGCATGTAGAGAGCTCTCTGCAGCAATGTTTTGGATAAAAATGTAAAAGAGTATTGATTGGTCGATTGGTTGATTGATTTCTTGATCGATTGATTCATTGAATACCTTTTATTGTTTAAAAGCAAGGTGACGCTTCTGGGAGTCTTCATAGTTGGCACGTCTAGTTCAGGAGGACAGAGGCTTGTGCTGCATGGCGAGCTCGCTCTGCTAATTGGAGCTGATCGTCGACTTTAGTGTTACACAGCGCAGCCTACTCAGGCTTCCAGCACAGAGCCTTCGAGCGCTCTGGACTCGAGCATGGCACTCTTAATAAGCCAGGCGATTGTCTTCAGAGCACTCAATTTCAATTAGCCGAGTGTAGACCGCGCCACTGGAGAGCTCAGGGCTTGTAAGCGGCTGTTGGAGTGTATGCTACCATTACAGAGGCGTTCTCCCGTGAGGTTGGCTAAACAGGCTGCCAGAAACTAATATTAAACTGTATAGGTAACACGATGCCCCACTGTTGCGTTCATGTAAACGTGGCCTATGATATGCAGCTTGAATAAGCTTTTGCATCTACGTTCCCGCAAGTAAACGTGGCTTATGATATACTTTAGAAGAGTGAACTACTGGGCTATACGGTTATCCGATACAATAGATGAGTTTTGCCCCAAAGCCACCGAGACGAGAAAGGAGAAAACACTAGCGTTTTCTTCCACTGTTTATTGAGCTTAAAAGCATCCTACATATATAGCCCTCCCAGACCCCGAGTTCATGCGCACGCATACAAGGCATCAAGTAGATTCGGGTAAAAAACACGTAATCTGAATAAGCGTGGAATAAATATCTGCTCGCCCTCATATAGAAAAATACATGTGTCACTGACAAAACATGGACCAGTTTTGCTAATGTAAAAAGAGTCCAACGTTTCACGTGCCCGTTTGCTGCCTGCCTGTACCCAAAATCCTTACAACTCGGAACCGTGAAATGCAATTGGTGCAAGCCCTGTATTCTTATACTAGCCATTTACCACCAGTATTTTCAATATTTTTTGCATGTTCTCTAATTCGGTCATTATCGCAATGCCCGTCAGCCCAATATAATTTTTTCCGCAGGGCAGGAGAATTTCATAAACGACGTTTGTGGCACACTTTATGAAAGGTTGCGTAAGTCCTTTCTGACAGCCGACCTTCTGGATTTCGCAACATATGGGTCGGCTAAGCTGGGCTAGCTTTTTTGTAGCTGAAAACGCTACCTGTGCGTTGTGTCGATTGGCCACTTTTTTCAGGCAGTGCGAAACCCTGTGGATGTAGGGAACCACTACAGGCCATTCCTTGCTCACCGATCCTTTCCTGCTGACACCAGCTGTTATCTTCTTCAGACGGGTTTCTGCCACAGGGACCGAGACCGACTGAGGGAACCCAGCTGCAACCAGCGTGCCCAATTTGTTGTCAAAGCTAGCTTGCATCTCATGCACATCCGAGTTCTGGAGCGACAACCCCCAGACAGTAGTTTGCGATGCCTCTTTTTACTACTTTCTCGTGGGCGGAATTATACGGCAGGAGTCCTTTTTGCGCACGAAGAGCAAATAGCCCAGCAAATATTACCATCTACAAACTTTAACCTTACATAAAAAAAATTGAAGCATGCCGTTCACCGGCAGTTCTTGGATAAACGATAGCCCCTTTCCGAGTTCTGTAGGGTCATCTAAAACACTGTTTATCATTGCCTCAGTAGAAACAGTCCATTGCTTGTTTAAAACTAGAGTTGAAGTAAGCGCCTGTGTTGTCTCCTTTCTTGTGTTTGTGGTTTTTGGCACGAAACTCGTTTCTTATGATATACAGCTCGAATAAGCTTTTGCATCTACGTTCCCACTAATTCAGAGAACGCAGATGGACAGGGCGGTGCGCACAAGCCGAGCCGATGACGCGGCGTGGATGAACACACGTCGAGGGGCATTCTATATTTCGAATGGCTAAGGAGTCTTGCAGCTGTAACCCTGCTGCAAGGAGCTACTGCATGCATGAGCTTGGGCTGCCTCGGGAACACTTCGTCACTTTTGAAGGTTTCAGAAGTGCCGTCCGTTGTGGCGCTGTGCCGCGGTTATCCACAGCCTTAACAAATCATTGCGGGCCGCGTTTGTCGCCGAAGTCCGCTGCACGTGACGTGTCAAGATGCGCTGTGTAGTCTTCCCGTGTCACAACACCATCGCACAATTTAAAGGTATCGTAAAGCGAATTGTCGGGAGAGTACGTGACCTGCGTGTATAAAGCAAATTGAGCAGAAAGGGCAGGTGCGTTGCCTTTGTCACACCATTGTCATCACGATGTCGCCATTCCTTTAGTGCCATGCCTCCGTCGTCAACACGCTGCCATGAATCCAATTCGTCATGGCCTTTTGGTGACGCTGCCGTCAGTGTCGCATCGTCATTACCTCCATCACCGCCGTTCAATCATTGTCACAGCGAAGTCACCTTTCTCACTCTGTCAAGCCACCTACCAAACTTTGTAGGCGATAATCAGAGCCGCCCGTTAGCGAAGTCGACATTATTCGTTATAAATGTTATTGTATTGTGTCCATTTCATTTCTGAAGTCTGTGTAGGGGGCTCTTCGTTTACTTTCACAATCATCTTTCATGACTTCTGGAGCAATTTTTCGCATGTTTTTCTTAATAGTGCACGTGAATATTTTGTAACAATTATGTCTACTGGAAATTCCAGAAATTCAAATGTACGAAATGCCAAATATTATTTGTGAAATCCTGTATTATGTGAGTGGTGGACGCAATACCTATTTGAATGTATATACACTATGAACCAAATGGGCTGGTTTATCGCGTATCCGGCGCTCCTTTTTCTTCAGCAGCCTATCCGAGTACAACAGAAACTAGCATTCTTTTTTCAAAGCGACTGCCGTGGAAGCTAATGAGAGATTGTTTTTCCTTGTGATGCCTTTAGCGAGGAAGAGACCGCTGAAGAACAGACTGAAGCTCCCGAGGAAGAAGAAAACGAAGGTGAAGAAGAGGAAGGCACTGGTGGCCATGAAAAGTACGGCTGTCTCGTCTCAGAATATGGAACGGGTATCCAATGAAGTGTTGGTGTAATAACATGAGGAGTAAAACAAATGTTCAAGTACAATGCATATATTCGTTCCCCACTACGGAATTAACGTGAAAGTGATAAGTCATATGGTGTCACCATACAATTAGAAAATTTTGACTCTGCGGTGATGCCGATAGAGCTGTAGTTGCGCTGTAAAGAACAGCTAATTCTCTAATGCGGTAACGAAGCCCAATAATGGCTCAACTTTTGTTTGCACCAAGCGGCGGCCTGTGACCCCTGTTTAGCTCTTGCATCGGCTCGTATACAATGTATAGTGATTGCGGTGGCTCAGTAGCTAGGGCGGCATGCTCCCGAAAACAACGTCGCCGGTTCAACTCCATACCCCAGTGGTCGCTTTTCGAAGGCAAGGGACCGTGGAGGGGCTGCGAAGCTTTCGTTTATCAGGCTACGAGTGCAAGTTGAAGAACCCCAGGAGGTCATATATGGCTCTTCACACTCGGTTACCGCTTTCACTATAGACAAGTGCGCAGCATTGAAGTTTAAATCACATACATAATTTCATTTCTAAGGCCCAGCCGCCCGCCGCACCAGGGATCGACGTAAAAAAGTTCTCTGAACAGCGCACATGTACGATGCTTGGCATTCCGTCCTTATTCCTGCACCTGATATCTTGTTCCTTCCTCATTCAGAAATTATGCTCTCCTTTTTCGTGCATCATATTTGAATACCTAATTACTGCACCATTCTTCAAGAAAAATAAAATGTGCAGTTCAACTGATTTTTTAAGGTTCCCTATGTTTTTCATCGGTAGAGGCCGGAGTCATCCATAACGATGTTACTACCGAAGTTTAGTAGAGTTTCAATGCGCAGGTCTAGCAAGAGAACAAGTGGCAGTAAAAGCCACGACTCGCCGGAGAAGTCAGTGTCCCGGTCCAGAAAGGGCAGCAAGAAGTCTATTGTCTCTGCCGACGCTGGTGACCAGGGAACAGGCATATCCACTGGGAAGGAAGATGCTGCAGGCAGCCCCGGCAAGCGCCGCACTCGCAGTTCAATCACGTCAAAAGAAAGCAAGCACGCCAAAGGTGAGATGCTCTTGAAATTTATTTCACCAGTCCCCTAATACCAGAGCAGTGAGCCTCAATGTATTCATGACGCATCATGTTTTGAATTTCCCATGCGCAGAATGAAAACGTGCTGAAAGAAATCGCTGCATAACTTATGTTTTGCCTCAGAAATCAGTAAAAGTATGGAAAAGAAACTAAATATGCATAACCATAGCACATATTCTTAACTTTAGACTCACTCACGTTGATCTATATCAGACCCAGGTGACATCATTGCACTGACTCCCCAACGCTGGACGATGCCTAGCTGACTGGAACTCAAAGAATTCAGGATCAGCAAAAGCTCTACAAATATTCAGTAACATCCAAATGATTGGTAGCCATTGGACTAGGTTGCTTTGATAGGTGTATTCACGCCAGCCTGGAGTGAGGGGACACTCTTAAACAAAATTGATACGGTAGTTGGTTATGGTTCAACGGGCTTCCATGTCGAGCGACAGCAATGGTGTCTTACTTTTTTCAGAATGGATATCAGTGCAGCAACACAAAATGAGTTGCGTGATGTAAAGATAACACTATTTGATTTTGTGTTTTGCTTGAAGGGGAAGGACATGAAGAAACGGAAGCTGAAGCCACGGAGCATCCGGAAGAAGAGACCGAAGGACAGCAGCCGGGAGAAAGCGAAGAGACCGGTGCCATGACTACAAAGGGCAGTGCAGTGAAGGAGACTTCTGCAGGAAATCGCAGGGGCAGTGGCAAGCGAAGCAGCAGAGGCTCACAGGAAGGCACTACTAAAGTCTCTGGAGAAGGCACAGCCGGGGAGGCGGGCTCTAAGCAGGGTAGCGAGGGATCCGCCAAGGACAGTGCCGCGGCGACGGAGGCACCTGCAAGCGGGGAACAGACTGCAGCTGCGGAAAGTGAAGAGAACGAAGAAGGCACCGGACAACGTAGCCGAAAGACTCGTACCGGATCGACTCGTACGCCCCTTTCATCCTTTCTATCACTTCCCTAGTTTATTTCGTGATTATACCGTCTCTTTCAGATAACTTGTTCCAATTAAGCGTTAAAAAATACAACACAGTAGTAGGAAAATGCAGCAAAGTGGTATTTGTCACTGTCCTCTTGAGCAAAAACAATTAGTTCCTACATAAATTTCAGTTATCAGTTACCAATAATTATTGACCAACTGTTAACGTATTGAGTTAAACGTAAAATCTTCATTACAGAACTTGCTGAGGCTATTCACAAATATCCGAAGCATTCATATACATGAAAAAAACTTGCGATGGAATAAATTTTATTTTTCCGGGCTACAAGGACGAAAGCGCGTTAGATTTGAAAAAAAAATGCCATGTAGCTAAGCTAAACGCGCAGCAAATCTAAAGCCCCCAAACGTATTACAAACAAATGATCGATGTTTCAGGCAGACTGGGACCATAGAGTGGCCGCTAGTGAAAATAAGAGGCGATCGCCGTGCCCGTCTCTGATGCGTCGCCATCCGCCACCAAAAGCTCCTCACCTTTTATGCGGCCTCTAGACAGCGAGAAATTCACCGACGATTACGATACTCCCTAATACAAATTTTGATCGCAGCTGTGTGCGCGTTTTCATTTCGCGGTATATTGGCTAGCGGGCACAATCTGCCTTGTGCGGCATGTTGCAAAGAAAGTGAAGCGTGGCACGACCACCTCAATAATCGGGAGATCGCGAGGGGCAGAGGGTGGGTGACTCGTGGACGCGATTCACAGCAACCGCCGCAGACAGACCTCCAGTTTTGCAGCGCTTTGTTTCCGAGTATGGTATCGGCGACGTCATCGGCGAACAGACGACCCGTGGTACTTCAGCACCATCTCGTAGCCATCGTCGCCACAAACTCCGTCTTGCCCGGCACTACACTTATCACGCTTTCGCGATACCCTCTTCCTCCACTTACCGCCTAATGGTTCCGCAGCACCCTCCTCCTCCGCTTACCTCCTCGCGCTATGTTCGCTATCGCCACTGCGCTCCGCACTCGCTCTTTCATGATTCGCTGTGCTCGTTCGCTCGGTTGCGAGGGCGTCGACAACGGGCGCCTAAGAGCTGTACTTAAAACGCTGACAAAGCTTCAAGAACTGTCGTGCACAACTTATCGTGTATCCCTTGGCTCAATTTCCTTCATTAAATCAAGAGACGAGATTGCGTGGAAAAATTAGACGCCAGGACCATTGTCTTCGATTGATCGCCTTTGACATTCATGGTTAGGTCTGCCTGCAGGATCGAACATTCGTTGGTAGCATGTTTAACCGCACTAATGTCGCTGTGTGCACGCTCCACCATTTGATATAGTAGGCGTTTAAGGTTAGATGCGCTTGGAGTTTTATAAGAATGCACAGAAAGACACAACGGCCGAGTGGGGCGAGCGCGATTTCTATTGTTTGTTTGTTACTCACTTGTGGCGCTTGCCTCCTACGGGGGATTGGCCAAGAAGCCGGCGGTTAAAGGTTAAAACTTATAGGGAAAAGGAAAGAAAAAAACTTGAACGCGAAATTAAATCGGGATGAAGTATATCGTTCATGCTACTTAAAAAATACATTTGCGTGGCAGTTATAGAAATAATTTTTTAAAAATTCTAGATAAACAGCAAATTTCGTATTCTTTTTTTCGGTGCTATTGGAATAATTTCCAAGATAAAATCAGAGATTTAATCATCAATCCAATGATTCATTTCAAGAATTAACATGGTAGCCGTCTTGTGTCACAAAGATTGTCGCAAATGGCCACGCAGACGTTCCTCTGGCTAAAGCCCAATGAAGAAGCCTCGAAGGAGAGGATATTTTCATTTCATTTCATTTTATTACCTTAAAGACCCCATTCGGGGTATTACATAAGGGGTGGTTAACATGTGAACATAGGAAAAGGCAGGTGTTACATTGAAATACAAGTTTCAACAGTTTCTAGAAATTGTGAATGACATGTGATGGCAGCGACATTAATGGGTAGGTCGTTCCAGTCCTTGGCAGCTCGAGGAAAAAATGATGATTGAAAAGTGACAGTTCGTGTTCGAGGACGAGAAACTTGGAGTTGATGGCTGGTGCGCTGTGACATGCGTGAAGATGATGGCGTGACGTAAGGCGGGCTGCTTAGTGAGCTGTAAAAAAAATTGTGATAAAGAGAGAGCGTGGCGATGCGACGACGAAAAGCAAGAGATGCCAAGCTAGATTGTGCCTTTAAGTGTGAAACGCTGATGTTATATGAATATGAAGAATGGATGAATCTAGTCGCACGATTCTGAACCGACTCAAGTGCATTGATGATATATGTTTGATGAGGGTTCCAGATGGCGGCGGCATATTCCAGTTGTGGCCTGACAAATGATTTGTATGCGAGTAGTTTGACGTGCTGTGGAGCATGACGAAGATGACGCCTCATGAACCCAAGGGACTTGTTTGCTGACGAGATTACGTTAGTAGCATGCGCATTCCAGGAAAGGTCGTAGGACAGGGTTACGCCTAAGTACTTATAGGTTAGAACTGATTCTAGTGGGACGTTTGCAATTGTGTAAGTAGACAGATAAGGATTACGACGGCGGAAAATTGAAATAAATTTGCACTTGTTTGGGTTCAAGGCCATTTGCCAACGGTTGCACCAGTCCTGCACGTTATTAAGGTCATTCTGGAGAGATGCTTGGTCAGAGATGTTAGTCACAGTACGATAAATCACACAGTCGTCAGCGAACATACGAATAGGACAAGATACATGCAGCGGAAGATCGTTAATGTATATTAGGAAAAGAAGCGGTCCTAAGACTGAGCCTTGAGGGACACCTGAAGTGACAGGGAGGGGTTCGGAGGAGACGTTATTGACAAAGACGAACTGGGAACGATTAGTAAGGACTTCTTTTATCCATTGTACTACAAGAGGATCCAAGTTCAATCTAGATAATTTTATTAGCAAGCGGTTATGAGGCACTGTGTCAAAAGCTTTAGAGTAGTCTAGAAATATTGCATCGGTTTGAACGTTGTTATCAAGATTAACGTGGAGATCATTAAGGAAGACAGCTAGTTGTGTTTCACATGAAAGCCCTTTACGAAAACCATGTTGTGAAGGATGAAAGAAGTTTTCCGAGTCTAAAAAGTTCATGATATGCGAGTATATGACATGTTCCATGATTTTGCAAGGAACACTAGTTAATGAAATGGGGCGGTAGTTTAAGGGGGAGTCTTTGTTACCTGCTTTGAATACTGGAACGACCTTTCCCACTTTCCAATCATCCGGTAAAGTACCTGTAGACAATGATTGCGTGAACAACAGAGTGAAACATGCCGCGGATATATGCTTAGTATTCATTAGGATCTTTGAGTTAATTTCGTCTACACCAGAAGAAGTACATAATTTGTTTTTTTTCAATGATTGATAGTATACCATCTACCGAAAATACAATGGGTGGCATATGTGATGTTATGTTAGTAGGTAGTGGAGAGTCTGGAGTGGTAGTTTCTTTTGTAAACACGGAAAAAAATGCTGTGTTGAATATATCGGCGCACTCGGCGTCCGTGGCGGTGTCGCCTGCTGCATTCGTCACGCTGATGGTACGAGCTTCTTTGGGATTTAAAATGCGCCAGAACTGCCGAGGATTTTGAGTAAGTAGCTTGGGCAGGTCGACGTTATAAAAAGATTTTTTAGCAGTGCGAAGGGCACTCAGGTAGGCGTTCTCGGCCGTGTAGTATCTTGACCAAGCCTCGGTGCTTCCAAGACGCGTGGCTAGTCGGAAGCGACGTTTCTTTTGGTTTTCAAGCTTCTTTAAATCTCTGGTGAACCATGGCTTATTTTGATTAGTGTGCATAGTTATTCTTGGTATATGTTTGTTTACGAGTTCATTAATTTTATTTTTAAATAGTGTCCAGTTTTCTTGAGGCGAGCGCATATGGAATAATGTCTCAAAAGTAGAAAAGAAGTCACGTAACTCGTAATTAATAGCTTCGTAGTTCCCTTTATCATACAGGCATATAGTTTTGTTAGATTTTGGTTGTCGCATGGGTTGAAAGTTGAAGGTGGCATGGATTACTTTATGATCACTTACCTCACGGAGGTAAGTTATGGATGATAGACTGTCAGGATGGCTGCTTAGTATAAGGTCGAGTACATTAGATGTGTCTTTTGTAACCCGCGTAGGCTCTAGCACAAGTTGAGTTAGACTAAAATTAAGACACACATTAACAAATTCTTTAGCAGCTTCATTGCCTATGATTAAAGCACTATTGTTAGTCCAGTTGATTTGCGGAAAATTAAAGTAACCGAAAAGCAGGATTTCTGCATTAGGGTGTTTTTCCCTAAGTTTGCTCAAGATGTTATTAAGCTTATGCGAAAAATCAGGAGTGTTATGTGGTGGTCTGTAACAAACGCCCAAGAGAACAGTCTGTGGTGAAGCGCGGCAGATTAGCCATATTATTTCCAAGTCAGTCTCAATGGTTGCAAGTGTGCACGATAAATGGTGATGCGCGGCGATTAGCACACCACCACCTCGTGAGATTTCGCGGTCTTTCCGGAAAAGGCAGAAATTCGGCAAGTCAGCAAGAACCTCAGTATCGGTAATATCGTCAGTGAGCCAGGTTTCAGTTATTATCAGCAAATTACTGTTAGACGACAACACGAGGTTAGACAGAATATCGCGTTTAGGAAGGAAGCTGCGTGCGTTGGCAAAGATTACGGAAAGGTAGAGGTTAGCTCGTGTCGATACCGTGGGGCGTTTCCCGCGTCGAGTTGGCTGCTATTGCAATTCTTTCACACTCTGTGTGCGTTCATCGAAAACATAGCGCTTATTACCCATAAACAGAGTTTTAAAGCGCAGGGAGTAAGGTGCTGATTTGCTTTTTGCGAATGATAGAAGGTGTGTGCGGGCCAATTGAACAGGACGCGTAAAATCCTCGCCAACGCTGAAGTTTGTTCCTTTAAATTTTGAGTAGTTAAAACAATACCCAATCTTCGGAATGAAAATTCTAATTTCTTCATCTGATTTCTAAATTGACGGCATATTAATAGAAAGTGATCAATGTTTTCGTATTCCTGGCAGGTTGGACCAGAGGTTGTGGTGCCGGACCAGACCTGTATAGGTAAAAATTTAATGGTAGGATGCGGGATCGTAATTTGGTTATGGAGATTTCAAATTTATGCGTACGGCACCATTTATTTTCCCATGAAAAGGCCAAATGGTTAAATTCTGACATTTACATTTTGAATTTTATAGAATCTTGGAAAAGATAAAACTTTCTTAGCATAAAAGCAGTGACATAAACCGAAGTAGGCATAACGGACATAGCTGGCCCATCAAGCGAGATCCGAGCAAGTGTGTTTGCCATTTCATTTAGGAATATACCATGATGGCCTGGAAGCCATACCAACCGCACTAGGCTTAAGTTTGAGAGTATTAGTGATTTAAATGCATTGGCTTCAGTAGTGTCTGAAGATGTAAATACTGACAGTGAATTAGTCACTATAGCCGCTGTTGAATAACTTGAAGGAAATTTTCGAAGAGCTAAGATAACGGCTCATAGTTCAGCCAAAAATATGGGCGCGAAATCCGGAAGGCGTAATGTATATTACTGTGATAGTGGCTTGGAAAAAATACCGCCACCCATTCTCGCCTCACTCATTGACGCATCGGTCGCAATCCCATGATCCATTCCCAATTGCGTTAAATTATCTTGTATGATGTTTATTAAATATGCACTGGGCAGGAGTTTGGAATTCGATGAATATATATAATTAAATTCAATCTTTTGAACCGAAGAAGACAGGTGTGTGCTTCAGGCGCATCGTCAGCGCCTCCCTCGAGAACAGAGCTCACGCGCTCGGTGCCCGGTGCTTTATCAACAGACCTGCCTGTGTATCGTGCAACGTTATGGCTTGTTACTTAAACGATCTTACATATTTGGTGAAGGTTTCAAGGTTTTCTTCAACCTTGGAACTCCGCTGTCGTACGTGGCCACCCATCATGCCCGAAGACGCAAGCCAAACACCACCACCGGCCTCGGTCACCTTTCTCTGTTCCGGCTCGCTGCGTCAACGGGATCGCGCCATCTTCAGCGGCTCCGACGAAAACGACGCCGAAGGCTGGCTCTCATCCTATGAACGCGTGTGTGTGCACAACAAATGGGACGATGCTCACAAATTGAACAAGTACAGTCTTCTGCCTCATGGGCGTTGCGAACGTGTGGTTCCACAACCACGAATCCGACCATCGCACCTGGTCAGACTTCAAGAGGAGCTTCAGGCAACTTATCGGTCGGCCCGCGGTGCGAAAGCTTCGTGCCGAAGAGCGCTTGCGCAACCGCTCCGAGCAGCCCGGTGAGAAGTTGACAAACTACATAGAAGACGTCCTCGACCTTTGCACGCGTGTCAACTCATCATTTACGAAATTCGATAAGATCCGTCATATTTTGAAGGGTATTGAAGATGATGCCTTTCAAATGCTCCTATCGAAAAACTCGCAGAACGTCGTCGAAGTCGCTGGTGGTTGTGAGAGTTACAATGAACTCCGCAGACGTCTCCTGACCCGGCGTTCTTCCACGCAGAATGTTTCTGTTTCGAGCTTAACTACAGTTCCCGACCATGGCCCCTGCTCTGCGAGACCAAAGAGTTCATCCATGCTGAAGTCTCTCGGCAGCTGTCTCTACTCACTTCCATTCCAAGCTCTCCACCGTCTTTGCCTCGAAACCTACGACAAATGATACAGGAGCAAGTATCTAAGCCTATTCCGTCCTTGCGTGCACCACCGCCGGCGCCGGCACCTATGACATACGCTGAAGTTGTGCCGCGCATCATACCGCCGACGTTCTCGCCACCACAGCCCACTCTACTATCATGTCCGTCTGCGTTTCCCACCAGGATACCAGCCAACACAGGACCATGGTGCACGCCCGAAAACCGCCCGATATGCTTCTATTGCGGCACCCCTGGTCATGTGGGACGCTTCTGTCGCCGTCGCCCATGGCTTCCGCTAGCTGACCAACCTCCGCCATCATAGGCCTCTCAAGTTCCCGTCATCTCGTCACCTCGTGAATCACGTCCGACTTCTCTGCGCACCGCCAGCCCTGCCAACGGGCGCCGCTCGCCATCTCCCCGAAACCGTTCGCTCTCACCAATGCGTCGTCGTCCAACTCCTACCGAGCAGGAAAACTAGTCCCTGCAGTTCCCGACGCAAGAACTGCATCTGTGTAGAACAGCGCAAGGCATCGCTATTTTTCGATGAACGTTATTGAAGTATCTGTAGATGCAATTGTTTCAATTGTGCTAGTGGACAGAGGAGCCACCGTTTATGTAATTACCAAAGAAGTTCGTCGCTCGCTCTCAAAAGTAATGACACCCTTGTCTGCTCTGTCGATCCGTACCGCAAGCGTGCAGTACATTACCCCTGTTGTGGCATGCACTACGCGTATCGCCATTCAAGGACTCAGGTGCACAGTCGAATTTGTGTTTCTGTCTTCATGCTTATACGACACCAGCTTGGGGGGCGGGGGGGGGGTACTTCCTTTCCAATCACAAGGCCGTCATTGACTTTTCTCGCGCCAAAGTCGAATTTTCGCCGTATCCTAACGCCCAACTTGACAATCCTGATTATTCCGGCGCCAAGCTGCTCGCTGCTGACGGCACTACGATACCACCGCACTCATCTGTGATTGCAACTGCCTACTCCAACGGTGTTAAAGATACCACTGCTCGTTTTACACCTTAGCATATTTTTGTTCATCGAGGATGTTATCTTGCCTTCGCTGTCCTAACTGCCAACGGGGTGCTTCACTCATATACCTATCTCCAAAGATTAACTCTCGGCCCTCACTATGCGTCATGGTAGGTTACTTGAACGTCTTGAACACATCGAATCTATGACCATCTTCGATGCCCCTCTTGGTGGCACCTGCTCCGAGATCAGTACATTGCCTTGTTACCCTGCTTGCCCCTTGCCTCTGCCGGACGTCTTCGACAGTTCTATGGATACCAACCTGGGCCTCGTACAACGTTCCCAACTTCTCAACCTGCTTCGAAATTACTACTCTGCTTTCGAGTGTCAACAAGCGACTTTCGGCTTCACATCGACCGTGTATCACGAGGTCGATAGCGCCGTCCACGCTCCGCTGTGCCAGCGACCTTAGCGCGTGTCACCCACAGAGTGACGCGGTATTAAAGACCAAATCAATGATATGCTTCAGCGCGGACTTGTTCAACCTTTTAACAGTCCCTGGGCGTCCCCTATAGCCCTTGTGAAGAAAAAGCATGGGTGCATCCTGTTTTACGTGGAACCGCCGTCTTAACAAGATAACACGCAGAGATGTATATCCTTTGCCGCGTATTGACGCCGCCCTCGATTCTTTGCAAAGCGCGGAGTACTTCTCCTTACCCGACTTACTGTCCGGCTACTGCGGACAGTAGGTCGGGTAAGGAGAAGTACTGCGGACAGTAGGTCGGCACCAGCAGATCGCCGAAAAACAGCTTTTGTAATACCAGACGGCCTGTATAAACTTAACGTTATGCCGTTTAGTCTTTGTGAGGCTCCTGCTACTATTTAATGGACGATGGATAATCTCCTCCGTGGTCTGAAATGGAAAGACGTGTTTATGTTACCTTCATGACATGGTAGTCCTTCCTCTTTACTTCGCTTCTCATCTGTGACATCTCGAGCAGCTCTTTCAGTGTTTAACTTACGCAGGCCTCCAACTCAATATGAAGAAATGTCACTTTGGAGCCAAGCAACTGACGATACTCCGACACGTGGTTTCGAAAGAAGGAATTTTACCCGATGCTTCTAAACTTCGCGCTCTCACCGGTTGCCCGAAATTAACGACCCTGAAGGAACATTGAAGTTTCATCGCACTCTGCTCATACTTTCGTCGTTCTACTAGGAATTTTTTTGGTGTAATTTCTTCGTATATAACTCCTGTATATAACTCCTGCGAGGTGACACCGTAATTTCTGCCTGGTCCCCAGCTTCTGACGACGCGTTTCCAACATTGCGCCGTCTGCTCACATCGCCTTGCGTACTGCGCCATTTCGGCCCCATGGCTCCCACAAAAGTTCACACGAACGCCAGCGGTGTAGGACATGGTGCTGTCCTCGCTACGCACGAAGCTGGACACGGTGAATACGTGGTAGCCTACGCCCGAAGGTCACTAACCAAGTCCGAATCTAATTACTCCGTAACTGAAAATTAGGGCTTAGCTGTCGTTTCGGCTCTTCGAAATGTTCCACCATACCTGCACGGCCATTCCTTCGATGTCGTTACCGACCATCACTCCCTATGTTGGCTGTCGGCATTGAACGACCCATCATGCCGCATCGCCCGCTGGGCCCCCCCTGTTACAAGACTTCGACAGGCGCGCGTTGTCTATCGCTCTGGCCGCCAACACATCGACGCCGACGCTTTTTCTCGCTCCCCCACGTCAAGTGACACGACTTGCCTTGCTGCCATCGACTACGTGTTTTCGTCACCAGCGCTCATAGAAAAAAGTATAGAGTTTGTTCGAAAGGTGTTAAGTATAAGATACGTCTGAAATGCGGTCGGTCTAATGTAGGGCAGACGGGTAGATGTCTTAACGTTAGGTTACAAGAACACAGCAATAAAGTGCGCAAAGGGCGGGAAGGGTTTCTAGGTGTTCATTGCGCACAATGCGGCTGTATTCCGCTTTTTGAAGAAACCACTATCTTAGCTAGGCATTTTAATGAATGCCTAACTGTTGACTGGTGACTCAGCTAGCAGGCCATCAATTGCATTAACAGACAAAGAACTGGTTTTTCTGAGGTCTCACATGCGCTCTCGTTCATCTTAGGTCATGAATTTTGAATGCACACTCATGTCGGGCTGATGCTTTGTAGGGGGCACTTTTGTCTTGGTGTCGCATTACATATATGTTTGTTTCTGAAAATAAAAATCAGTTGGAAGTCAGCGCTTGTCTTCGTCGTCCTTTTCTTGTCCCTCGCCTATGTATGCGCTGTAAGTGACGATTGATACCATGGAACACCAACTAGCCCGTACCCAAACCTTGCTTCAGTATATTACTGTTTGGTTGATCAAGCTCAGCTTGTACAAACAAAACGCGAGGTCAATATGAGCGAGACCAATGCACATCGAAATATTCCCTCGTTTCACTAATAAATACAAATTGTGATTGTCTCAAAGAAGATTCATAACTATTTAAATATGTCTTTACTGTTATGATGCGGAATCCACAGGAAAGTGTAGGAAGCCGTGCTTCTTGATATAAAACCCTGTTATCTACAAATTTTGGTAAAGCAAGAGAATTCCGGAGAGTCTTCCGCTCTAGAAGAACCAGGGGGTTAATTTTGTATGCTGGCCCACCAGAGAAAGCACGAACCCAATGCCAGTATCAGTCGAACGTAGATGCGAGAAATCGCTATTAGAGTATCCCTGCATTGCCCAGCGCGATGTCAGCGAAGTCTGCTTATCATGCCAGCAGTGCGTGCTGCCCTAGATTGAACAGGATCGATGTGATTTCGCCAGCTCAGTTTTGCGTCGTATATTACACCTAGCTATTTGATGAAGTCAACTTGCGGAATTATTTACTGGCGGTATTGGAGGGAGATATTACTTGGTACATTCAATGGAAATAAGATCAACGAACTTTTGTTGACTTTAGGCAACATTCAAATATCTTCAAACCAAGCTTCAAGCGTTCCTAAGTATGATTGCATTGTTCCTTGTAGCGAGTAAATATCACTCTCAGATGCAAAGAATGCTATGTCGTCTGCATAGACACACACTTGTACGGTATCTCACAGTGGGATTGGGCCTAATAAATTGATAAAATAGGAGAAAGGACTAATCCCTGGAAAACGCCTCTTGATTGTATCTTTTCGTCAACAAGTAACGTCGGGAACAATAAAATTTTCTACCATATGAAAATTCATACATCCAATTTAAAATGTACCGAGGAACCCTGATGTTACTTAAAGCGTTAAGGATTATTTCAGGCTCTACTCTGTCGTATGCTTTAGCTAAATCAAGGGTCACTAAGCTGCATATCGCCACCTGTTTCGAGCAAGCTTAATGCGGCCCTCTTATTGACATGTGCGTACCATAGCGAACATCCTGGTCTAAATCCAATCGGACATGGGCTTAATAGTGTATTACCATTGAAAAATATCATGATACGAATGTGAAATACCCATTTCTGTCAATTTTAGAACATCCGAAGTTAGTGCGATTGGCCCCATGTTATATATATATACATTCCCGCTCCTTGCTTTTGAGCCAGGAGGATTAGTTTTGCGAGTTTCTACTCAGTAGGCAGCCATGTGTTCATGAGGGAGTAATTACGTTGTTGTAGAGGTCCTGCGGGTAGAGGTGAAACAATATATTTAACATGCCTGCTGTAATGCCATCTGGACGCGGTGCTGTGCCAGGAAGCAGTTGAACAGCGTGCTGAAGCTCTTCCGTTGTTACTTCGAAGAAATCATCCCCTGCTAGGGCCCCTACGAAGTTAACGTGTAGCTAAGTTGTAGAGCGCTGTTCTAAACCTTTAGCAATTTTATCTAGTGATTCTAACAATTCTTTGGTGACAGAACAATTGAGTCAATATTCATGGGCATTGAATGGCCTTGCGAGAGCATAGACACCTAAGCAGTGTTTTTAATTACCACTTCTAGATAAAAAAAATTGACTGTTTTTCATCACATTTATCCTTCGCTAATGAAATTGTTCTTTTAAACATAGCAGCAGCATACTTATAATTACTCCAATTAGTACGGCACTGATTGAACATAAGTTTCTTCCGTGCAGTTTTCAGCGTCTATATTGTCGAACGCAATCACTATTCCACCTTAGGCAATCAGTGCTTCCCTCTTTTTGATGAGACTACAAATTCAGATTTTTTAATAGTACCTTTCAATATTGCAGAAAGACTTATTGCTTTAATACATCTTTCCATACTTGGTCATAGAATACAAAGTAGACTAAATTGTTTTTCAATTTTGAATTGTCCATGAAAGTCTGCGCATGCATATTTAAAGAAATCAGAGGGTTGTTAATAGCTATGATAGTTCGGCGGTGGCCACTACTAGTGGTGGTATCGACCACAACCCAAGAAAAGATCAAAACGCCTGAGGTAGCAAATGTGAAATCTAGGACAAATCGCGACTGAGAACGCACGAAAGCGGTAACTTTTGTATTCAAACATGTGAAATTGTGGACATTAGTCCAATCCCATAAGCGTTTTCCAGATGAGTCAGTGCGGGATCCACATGTTACATGATGTGAGTTGAAGTCTCCCGGAAGCTCTTTTTGCAATAGCCAACGTGAGCGTACGTCTTGCACCCCAGCGGGAAAGTAGGAGATAATTATTGAGAGCCGGGCGCAACCCAGAATAGTTATTTGTGACATTAATATTTCACAATCGGATGATAAATTATGATGTGAAATTTTTGATTTATGACAGAATATACGCGAAATAAACAAAGCTGATCAGCCACCTTTGAAAGATCTATCCAAACAAAACACTTGTAGTCGTTTAAGTGAATGTCTTGGTCAGCGGACATAAGAGTTTCTTGTAATAGTATAACGTCTGGAGATTGTTCACTGGGGTATTCTCAGGAACCCTATGTTGACAGTGGACAAGCAGCGTCAAATGCATTCCTCCAGAATCCTGTCCTTTAGAAAGTCAGTTCTCGCAAGTGATTCTTTCACACCCTTTTTTGTTTTAGAGTCAGGACAATCAGGCAGTTTGTTGTTAGGCGATCTTGTTGGGCGTTTAAGAACTGTAGAGTCCATATCCACATCTTGATTGCCTAGAGACTCATTCGGAATGGCATTCACGATCAACCTGTTTTTAAGTCGAAAGTCTTGCTAAATTCACACTGCTAGAGAGAACATCAGTCTGACACTCAGGTGACTTTTTAAATAAGGTGGTGGAATTTTGTACGCTGTTTGTTATTGACTGAGACATACCAGAAAATTGCGTGGATATATCTGTAGCCAAAGAGTCAGATAGGTCTAGTAGAATTTTTTCTAATGCTTTGTCCATCGCTTTTTCTCTCACGGTTTCACTTTTCTGGGAAATTGACGAGTCCATGCCAAGTGACTGACGGGCTGTTACACCGGCATTACCCTGGGTCCTGCTCTGAACTTCTGCTCTGGGCTTCTCGACAAAAGCACCGCCTCCTCTCAATTGTTTCGATTACTTGGATTGCTTTCGACCTTGTAGGGCAGTTGGAGTAGTCGGCAGCATGATTTGCAATGCACAAACAGCATGACTGAGCCTGAGACGTGCAATCGTTGGCAAGATAGCCTTAACCACATAAACGGCAATGAGTACTTGATCGAGAACCATGAGCAATGTGTCCGTACCGCCAGCACTTGAGGCATTTTAGTGGTCGTGGAGCTAAGGCTTCTACTCTGTAGAATAATCGCCACACCTTTATCGCTCATGGACGAACCGTTCCTAGAAACGTTGCTAATGTTACTGCAAAGACCCTCTTCTCATCTACAAGCCTGGTACAGCATTACGCGGAAACTACACCTGCTGCAGATTATATCTCTAGGATTTCTGATGCACATCAGCTTATGTCCACACCGCGGACTAGGACTTTTCAGCAAGCTAGGTGAGGAGGGATGAAGGAGCTCACCGGCTGCGTGGCAAAGTTAGTGCATTTCAGCAGATCCTGCATAAAGGCCTGGTCTGGTGAGCAACAGAAGATTTTTTGTTCGTTGTTTAAGTAACAACAGTTTGAACAACGCCCAAACTGACTTCGAATATGTGCCTCGGTTATGTACAGGAAGTGCGACGAGATTGCGCGATGCTCTGATTGAATAGCATTGGGGTTCTTCAGACCAATAGCTCCTCCATTCGAAGGTACCAAAGCCACAGGAGCGCTAATGTTTCCACTGCGAAGGAAGAATTCCACTGGTAGATCCTGCTGGGGAATGGAAGCAGACCACAGGGTAGCCCTCTGGCCCAAATCAATAACCACCACCTTTAACAAAATTAACCAGAAAGAAACAATAGTTATGAAAAGAAAGGTAACCACCGGCTACTTGTCAGCGTGATCTGAAGTGAAGGCGCTAAAACGACGGTGGACGAAGAAAGAGCGCACACACACACACACACACACACACACACACACACACACACACACACGCACACGCACACGCACACACACACACACACACACACACACGCACGCACGCACGCACGCACGCACGCACGCAAAGCGCCACTTCCAACAATGTTTAATCAGGAAAAAACGCCACTGATTTACACTAGGAGCGCAATCACAGTTTCTAAGTGCGCATTCGCGTTCAGGTAAAGCACTTCCTTGTGTGATAGTGATATGGATGCAACACTTACGCAGTTATCACCTGCTTCAATGATGTTTTGGCCTCAATTATTAATCGAACCCATTTGGTCTGGTTTCTGGAAATCACAGCACAGGCGTGGAAGTCTGGCTTACATTTGCAATTTCTACAATGAATTGCCAGGGGGCCCTCCCTCCAATTGTTGACGTTGTTATTGTGCTGCCTCAGCCTGTCATTCAGGCACTGCTCTGTTTGGCCCGCGTACTTTCTACCACAATCTAAAAGAATCTCATAAACAACTCCTGCCTGACAATCTACGTATTTGTTATCGTGTTTTGTGACACAGGCCGGTGCCTTGTGGGAAAAAGGGTTGGCCATTCTACAGAGCTTAGAGAGCTTGCACGGGGCAGAAAACACGACATTTACGTTAGCTGGCTTTGCAATCTTTTTCAAATTATGTGACATGCGGTGTATGTAAGGTATGGCAGCTACCTTTTCTTTTTCGCGGGGTGACACCAGGTCCGCTTGGCGAGTTCACGAGTTCTTCAGGATTGTTTCCGCTACGGACACTAAAACAGGATGCGGGTAGCCTGCCTCTTCCAGTTGGTCAATCTACTTAAGAAAACTTGCCGCAGCTCGATCTGCACTGGACTTCTTAAAACATTCAGCAGGCACATGTTAGCAATGCTGCCTTTAATTAGGTTAGAGTGAGAGGAACTAAAAGGTAGCAGAGGTTTACTAGCTAGAGGTTCATACTGCCAACAGACGTGGTTACTTGCAAAAACAATCTAAGATCTAAAAACCTGATGGAGGAATCTACTGAAAGTTGGTGGGTCACTTCAATAGGAGATAAAATCTGCCTGAAGGTTGTCAATGCTTGACTAACGACCTAGTCGGCGTCACTGTAATTATTATTTACCAAAATTAGGAAGTCGTCAACGAATCTAAAAACTTTGACTACGCCACTACCCTGGAGACTGCTAGAAATGGTTCTGCCAGCACGAGGTAAAAATAGGTTACTCAGGATCGGAGCTAAACACGACCATATGCAGACGCCGCTCTTTTGTAGGTACAAACGACTGTCCCATTCAATATAGGTGGAAGCCAGGTAAAGTTCTAGCACAGCCAAGAATTTGTCTTCTGGAATACCAGCTTCGTTCTGAAAAGCGAGGAACCCGAAACTGTCAATGCCTTCTGGACGCACTGCAGCAATTCTGCTTTGGCATGCTGTAAAATAGATCTTTCAGATCTACAGAAAAGGCCTCTAATTCTACCTTCTGGCTGCCTTGAAAAAATTTGGAGGACGCTTAAGCTTCGCCTTCAAGAGTGGAACGCGATAGCGTTATCGAACCCTGTTCGCACCGCCTACTCAAACGCGCTACGCCAGCCAAACGTCGCGATCGGCACAGATAGCCGGGGCCCGACGCGCCATGAAGGCGGACGCGATCATGGGGCGAGTGGCGCGCCACGTATCGGGGCAGCGCCGTACATTGCGAGGAGGGGGTCTTCTCTGTTTGCCGCAAGATGGCTCTGCGTGTGCGCAGAGCGCAGAAGAAATGTAGCGGAAACGTACTTTGCTACTCGTGAAACTGCGACTTCTGTAAGTTACATGGTCATAATTACCGATATATACCGCAGTATAACTTTCTACGGCACGTTTCTAAGGCAACACCGCATTCACTAGAGGCGATTTTGTCCCGTTTTGAAGGAGCGAACTCATGGCTGAGTGGCAGCGTCTCCGTTTCACACTCCGGAGACCCTGGTTCGATTCCCACCAGCCCATCTTGCAAGATGTTTTTTATGACGGGCCTTCAGGTATTTATCGCTCACGGCCAACGCCGCTGACGCCGACACCGACGACACCGGCTTTTCTGCGACACGAGCTCCTTAACGCTCTCGCGTTAAAATATTCGACTACTACTACTAGATCATGCTTAACCAACACGCCCAACTATCCATCCTAACTTGTCAGCAAATCCGGATGAGGTCCGGACCAGGCATGGTACACGGCCGTCGCAGACAACGAATGTTCTTGAGCCCCGTAGAACGGCACCGACACCGACATAAGGTTCCGACACGGATACAAAAAAAGCGCGAGCGCCAGTAACAACAACCGTCTTCGTCTTCGTTTCTAGCTGGCGCCCGCATTTTCAAGCGAAAGCTTTACTGGCCACGAACTGGTGATTTTGCCGTGGCGGTGCTCTGAGGAGGCACATTACCTCACAACGCGTGCCTCGTCGAGAATATTTCTCTCTCTTTCGCTCCCTAGTCACTACTGCGCATGCGCCACTAGTAGCACCGAGCCACAGGGGTTCCGCCTCTGCGCAGCACCGCGCCTTTTCGCTGCCACCGTTTCGTATGACGTCACACCGCTTTCCTCGTCGTTGCGCTTGCCTCCGCTAGCTTCGCCAGCTGCGTCGCATGCCTGATAACCTGTCGGAGGATTGAAAAGTACAGCTCACCTGCGTCGCAAGCACAGTTGAGGCGGCAGTGTGGACGGCGACAATTCTGATAAGCAGTAGGAGGCCTGGAATCGACATCGGCACGAGATGAAGAGGAAACGAATCGCCCAGGAAACAGGCAAACAGCGCGCCGAACGACTGGGTAAACGCCGCAACATAGCTAGAGAACGAGACTAACCTGGACTTGCAATCAAGATTAACGAAGGCCAACCATGCTATGCCTTAGCTGTCGCGACGGAAATCCTGGCATAGCTGAGCTAAGCCATTGCCAATTATTTCACTACAAAGGTAACGAGATTATGCGGAGGAAGGACGCGGGCATTTTCGTTCATAGATTTTCTTTATTTCCGTCAAGCCACATATTATGCAGGCGACTGTGCAGTTGATCAGCAATTATAAGCATTTCTGAAGTTTACATTCGTCGGCAGTAATTCAGCAAGCCGTCGATAACCGTTCTACAAATTAATATGCTTGATATAAAAGACGGTCTTTGTGGGCACTGTGGTAAATGACGATTGCAAGAATAGCTCCATATGTTTCCGAAGAACCACGCATCCACAATTTTGTTCAAGTGTTTCCTAAAAAGGACGCAGAATATTACAGAAGCTAATCAACCATAACTCAAATGTCTGAAACGGTACGTTGCTGCCTTGAAAACGGCATGCACAAAGCACTGCAGTTCATCCATAAAAAATGTGTAGTACCTTATCTCAAACACGTGTTTCTGCACTATTACAAATAAATCACGAATTAAACCTCAGCGTTCAGTACTAGTGGTGCTCAGGCAGTGCTTAGTCCTTTCAATGTAACAACAGGCAAGACGGTAGAGACGCCCGAACGCCTGAACGAATGTCCGCCTGAACGAGTATTACCGTGTTTTGCCCGTCACCGGAGCAACGAAGAGTCCGAAGCTGTTTGCATAATCCGGAGGTGGAGGCCTTCCGGTCTTTACGAATAGATGTATCAGTCGTGTTTGAATGGCGACCATGTTTGCAGTCTATTCCACCTCCCTTGGTATCTCACTAAGGAAGGCCGCTGCATTTTTATCGTGCTCATCTACTTGCCGGCATTGTAACTACCGACACAGATGCCTCCATCGGCGGATTTGCTTCCTCTGTTGGAACCTTAGTGTCAATGACGATGATGGCATGGGGGCGGCACGCTGCGGTCTGCGTCTTGTATATTCAACATATTGATACCTGTACCTAATCTTTTTAAAGCGAACCTTTATTTGCCGCTTCCTTCGACTTTCCAATGCTGCTACTGCTGTGGCCTGCTGTGGATGCTGGTGTGTATATAGATCTCAGGCGCGAGTCCGAGAGGAAAGGCGACTGGAGAAATTCGTTTTCACCCCACCGCTGGATGGATGGATGTTGTGAGCGACCCCGTTGGAACGGGGCGGTGGGTTGCGTCGCCAAGCTCTTCCTATTACACTGCCTAATGTCCCACCTAGGTTAAACAAAGAAAAAAACCACGATGAACCCAACAACCCAAATTCCTGACCCACCATTGTGAACATTACTTTTGTACGTCTCAGTTTTTTGTCGTTTCCCTACTTTTCTTCCACCAATCTTCCGATCGCCGCTTACTAATCTCTATTGCGGACATGTGTACTTTTCCCTTGCTCTCGCTGAACCCAAGGGCTTTAAGGAGGCCAGTGGTGCCTAAATGGACCGCTGGGCAGATGTCTTCACATTCTAATAAAATATGCTACATCGTTCCCTTAGCTTTACCGCCGCAAGCATATGCTTCTTCTTCCATCTTATATCTTGCTCTATATTTGGGTGTTCTAAGGCATACCGATCTCGCTTCGAAAATTAATTAGCTTCTTTTTGAGTTATCATGATTTGTTTCTTTCCTGATTTCCTTTTTTCCTCTTAAGTAGTTATTTATCACATGTTTCTTTTCCATTGCCGCCACTCATGAGATCATTTCAGCCTCTCTGACTTTCCGCTTGACGTTCTTTCTTGCTGTCCTTCTCGCCCTACAGGCCCCATACTTGTTGGTAACTTTCCTAGTTTTTTCTCCACTGTGAATGAATGCTTTTCCTGTACAGATACCTCAACACTCTGCCAGCCCACATACTTTATTCCATATTGCTCAGGCGTTCTTCATACTCAATTTTACTGTGAGCTTCCCTCACTTCAAAACTAGTCCAGCCCTTATCACCCTGCACAGCTTCATTTGTAGACTTCCCGAGAGCGCCTAGTGCGAGGCGACCCACTGACCTTTGGTTCCCATCGAGTCCTGCTTGTACCCCTGATTTAAAGCAAAATACCGCATTTCCAAATGTAAGTCCTCGAACCATTACGCCTTTCCACATATCCTGGCGCACCTCGTACCTATTGTATCCCCATGACGCTCTGTGCTTCATTATGGAGGCATTTCTCTTCCTCTTTACTGTTATTGTTCTTTCCCTGTGTTTCCATATATCTATTGCCTTCGTTTATCCATATCCGAAGTTATTTATCTTCTTTTACACAAGGTATTTCCTGGCCCAGTATTGCCACTGTGTGTGCACTATTTTCACTGAATACCATAACACCTGATTTTGTAAGGCTAAATTTTTAACCTAAATTCTCACCTTCCTGTCCATAGATATTTGCCAGACGTTGCAAATCACTTTGCTTTTTAGCTAGCAGCACAATGTAGTCCGCATAAAAGAAGCCTGGAAACTTCTGCTCTACTATTGTACTCGCCTGTTTGTACGAGACATTACTTCCTTCCAATGTCCTCTCCCTCCTCGCCATTCACATCCTAAACAGCGGTTGGGATAAAGGGTGCCCCTGCCTCAGTCTCTTGTTGATATCAACTTTCTCCGCGCTCCTCATCCCTTCCCATTCAACGCATGCAATATTTTCTAGGTAAATCTCTCTCAAAAGCTGTAGACAATCGTTAGCTAAGCCTTCCCCTTCCAGAATAAACCACGATATATCGCGGTCTACGCTGCCATAGGCTATTGTAATGTCTAAAAAGACCGCATATAACGGTCTGCTTTCTACTCTTGATATTTGAATACACTGAGTAAGAACAAAGAAGTTGACATCTAAACGGCTACCTATTCTGAAGCCATACTGAAGTTCTCCCAAAATTACGTTATTATCTGTCCGTGCTTGCAGCTTCAATTTGATCTACATTACCGCCTGTATATTACCCATGTAATGGTCAATTATCTATACGAGTGAATTCTATCTTTCTGCCCCTTGGTAGGGGTAAAAGTAGTGGTACCTTATGAGCACCATGTGAGCCATAACCTCAAGAAGGTAGATACCAGATATGGCATTCGGGTTGTCTTTTCGGCTGCCAACAAGTTAGCTCAATTATGCCCCTGGATCACCTGCGAAGGGCCGCGGGGCTGCCAGAAGCAGCACGCCAAACATTTCAGGGACTGGATTGAAGGGGCGGTTTACGAGGTACCCCTAGATTGCAGCAAGTCATACGTTGGACAAACGGGACGCTGTAATAATGACAGACTGAGGGAGCATGCCAATAGCGTCGGTATGTGTGACAAAGCGTATCTTCCTGCTCACTGTAAAGCCTGTCGTTGTACGCCATGCTTCGAGCAAGTGTTGATTCTTGGCAAAAGTAGGAACGAAAGTGCAAGGGAGATTGAAGCGTTTTATGTAAAAAAGAAACTGCCTGTTTGTGTCATCGATACATCTATTGTATTATATTTCGCAGAAATGTGCTTTATCCTAAGTATGTTACCATGACCATGTTTTTCTGTCACAACTTGGCTCCCGGCGCATGAGCGGAAGTTGCCTTTTCTTCTGTACGTTTTTTCAGGCTGTCATTAAACAGTTGGTAGATTGGCTCTTCACTGTCTTCATTTCTTCTGTCCCTCTTCAAGAAATATATCTTGCACCACCAATTATACCTAGGAAGTCGAAGCACTAACTTGCCCAAAAAGAAGTTGTTATGGAATACTCTTCGCTTATTACATGGCAGTGCAAGAAACAGGTCAAATGATGCCATTCACGCTGTTTCACGGAAGAGCCCCACGGCTACTCTCGACTTCATGCTGCCGCACGTAACCGACGAAGGGAATCTGGACGGCACCGCATATCTCCAGCACGCCAAGAAGCCCGACAGCTCGGGATGCCTGAACATGAAGAATCAGCAGAGGAACAATAGCCGGCATTACAATCTTCGACGACGATACGTGGAATACGAGCCTGGTGCCCGTGTTTGTGTTCGTACCCCAATACGGCGACGAGGACTTAGCGAGAAGCTTTAGCGCTGCTATTTCGGAGCCTACAAGATCATCCGACGCATTGGTGCACTCGACTGCGAAGTCGTGCCAGACGGCATTTCGTAAACACCCCGGCGCGATTTGTTATCTGAAATAGTCCATATTGTGCAACCTAAGCCATTCTGTCAATGCTAACGTACTTTGGGACTTTGCATAGCAGAACTTCTAACTTTCATTTTTGGGGGGGAGCTGTGTTACTTTAGACTTTCTTTATTTTTTGTCTCTCTAGTCCACAAAGCGGAGGAGCCGTAGGTCTCCAGGAATGTCGCAGAGTGTGCCTGCTGTACGTGTGTAGTACGCCCTGCTTGGCAGCACGCCTGATGAAGCCGTATGCAGGAGTCAGAGGGGAGGCACGGAGATATGGTCTGCCGTAGATGATAGCAGTAAACACGAGCAGCAGTAGAAATAGCAGATGGTTACACTGCGTACTGTTTAGTTGCAGCTGCCGCTTAGAACAATATGACAATATTCATAAGAGAATATTCCTGCTCACGCCAACGTGAAGTCGCCGAAATCAAAACTTGTGCAGCGTGGGCGCTTGAGAGCTTTGCCAGCTGGCAGCCGTCGATGCGAGTGGTTGGCCCTCGGAAAGACAGTCATGTCCACCTCATCAAGCTTTCGATGCTGGGCGTCTTCTCGTGACTCTTGGCGTTCATCTCTCCTTTTCACTCGGTGGAATCAAATTTCTGTTCGTCCGTTAGACTGCAGTTCCAGGTGGTTCTCCGAGAAATGTTGCAGAACTCAGTGAACTTTCATTCATCAGCTACCAGCAACTGGGCCATCATACGCATTAGACGATCACCCTCCAGTGAGCATCTTTGTAGCATGCCAACTACTATGTTGTTTTTGCCTTTATTTTACGTTGCGCTTTAACAATCGTCTTTGTTGAGCATCCCAGTCACTTCAATCAATAGAGGTTTTGTATATGCACACTTACGTAAAAAGACTTCCAGTCGTACTACCACTGGTTGCAGTGCTTCCACACAATGAACCTTCTGATACCATTACTGCTATGCGTTTCAGCACCGCTGCATGCGAGTGCCGCATCCATTTTCGGCCCGATGCGACGGCATTGAATGTGCTTGCGTTGTTTTGTTTCCTTTTTGTATTGCTGGTCCCTCTTGTCTTCATAAGTATTCTCCAGCGCCCCCTTTAAGGCACGCGTCCTTTTTACATCTTCATGGACGTTTCTTTGTCGCAAGGACCCGGTTTTTCTTCCAGTCTTGGTGACAATTTTCTCGACGCTTTGAGCACTACTTCCGCTTCTTTTCTGTTTTTCAACTTTTGTTCTTTTACTTCTTTGCATGAGGTTGCAAGAGCCTATCTTTTAATCTTGTCCGCTTCTTCTTTCAGAGGCGTCCTATTTCCCTTGTTCCTTTTCTCAACCATACTTTTTGTCCGTGAGACAGAGTTAAGGGAAAATTCAAAACACTAGATTGCTCCTCGATGACCACATGACTGCGAACATCTTCAAGGCTTTCAGCGCAGTCGGAGCTAAATGTCAAAAAAAGAAACTTGTTTCTTGCAAACATCCTCGGATCGACCTCTTCCGATTGAATTAGCTCGAGTGACTTCACACGCTTTCTGTCTGTGTCCCTTGGTGCAGTTACCTTATCTAAGAGAATTGTTATGATTTCCGTAGCTGTACTACTTCTTCTAGCTTCAGTGTTCTTTTCTGGCCGTCTTTCTAATTCCTCAATTCTGACGGGAAGCTTTGCTTTGTGAGGCAGGTTTTAAATTTGAATTCTTCGATCGCCTAGACGTCATTCTTTATTTTTCCAGTTTGATGAGGTTATGTATTGGTCTATTCGGCGCTTTTCAAGTTCGGCATTCTTTGTTCTAAAAGCTAGCACTTGTCATTTAGCTTAACGAAAACCTGTCGAGTATCCAGGAAGAGTTGACCATTTTTCGTTATAATCTCTTGAATATACAAGCATATGGCAATCCGTGTAACTTGTAGGTGCTCTATCTCCTTGTATTCAAGTTGTTTTATCCTGTGATCGCGTGCGAGATCACACCAATGGTCGTTCCGCAAACTTGTGTAGTCATTGCCTATGTTTCTAGTGGCTTCATGCGATTGATGATTTTGTTAACGTGGTGCACGGTGCTTTAATGGCAAGCCCGGTAAAATGACTCCAGTTGGAAAACCTCAACCCATCCTCGTAAACCCCCAAGTGGCCCTTGCGACGACGGCACCGCAGATCTGCAGGTTCCCAGTCGGTGGCTTCACGGCCTACAACACGGCCGAAGAAATTGGCCGTTGTGGCGCTGCGAGCCCCAGACTTATCGTCCAAGGGAAACTTCGGTGAATGGGTAGGTATGACAACGTAAGCTTCACCGAGGTCTAGGCTAATAGGGTGTGCATCACGAATCTCCATGGACACCCCTAGCTTGCAAGCCTCGGGCCTCATGCTCAAGGGCAAGGGCCGAACGCAGCGCAAGTAAGCGTAAAATCAACCTCCAGGCGACGCCTACAGCCGTGTCAACCCACGGCTCCACATGCTCGATCTCAGTCCCTGCGGCAGTCGCAGCCCCGGCTTTTGCGCTCCCAAATGGAAGTTAACCGAGACTTACGCCAAGGCTGCCGTTATATTTTTCTATCATGGAACTCTAGGGCCAATCAAGAAGATGGTACGTGCACGAGACAGGTTACGCTAGATCTCTTTACACGCAATCTCTATAACTAAAGCGCGTTGGCACCGTTATTACATGCGGACAACGTGCTTGAGGAGCACCTCCCCAAGTTCCTGCGGACGGAGTTGCAACCAGCTACTTTTCGCTCGTCAATTTTGTTGGCAGACTTTGTGCTGTCATTCAAGTAGTACGTTATCGTAGCGGCGCGATTGTCGCCTCTAGAGCCGGTGGAGAAGACGGCTCATGAGTGTGTAGCGCGAGAAATGAACGCGCGATTGCGATCGACCTCAGTGGCCACGGACGCGGCATCGACCGCTCCTGAGAAACCGCGACACAATGACTGGCCGGCCTAAATAAGCCTCGGCCATGGCGGCTGCCTCTTCGCGCCACCTCCCGCAAATTCGTCACACTGAACGACCGAGCTATCTCTCCCACAAATTTGTGACTCCGGACAACCTAGCCTAGTAATGCCAGCGTCAGCGTGCCGACACCCAGGCAACAGTGTCATGGCCTCACGCGTTCCGGCAGGTGTTCCACGGTTGTAGGATGTCCAGAAATTCTACATCCACGTGCCGAAGATCTGCTTCATCAAGCTGGACAGCCACTTTCGTATCGACAAGGATCCAGGCTCCGGCAGCCACCCCCTAGGCACCTACTTCTACGCATACTTGCTGTCAGCCGTCTTTGCTCACTACGCCACCTCGAGCGCTCATTGACAACCACTCTCGCCATTTGAACCATCGCATCATACCACGTCTTGTCGTCCCATATCACCTGCGTCCACCCGTTTGGATTGTCAGCGCGCGCAGTCCCCGGAATCAAACGTCTGCTCGGCGCGTGAGCCTCCTCTCCAGCTCAAAGGCAGGTGCGCGGCGTCTCTTTCCAAGGATTTCACTGAGCTGAACGCAAGGCTTTCAGCTGCTCTACGGCCTGCTGCTCCCCTTCCTAGGACGTTTCCGCAAGCTACCCCTCATCACCGATTCAAAGGCTCTCCGACCGTCTTCATTACGCACAAATTTGACTCTCCTAAGCACGGCGACGCCACAAGCACAACTTTGGGGATGCCTTCAGTGACCACGGCAGCCCTGATGCTATTGACATTGGAGATTTCACCGCAAACAGCATCATGTTCTGTGCTCACACCTTTTGCGGATGCATGGCCTACCGAAGTTTTACAGGAGCAGCTCTGCCATCTGGTTTCTTCATTTGGGGCATGCGTGGAGATAACGCACGTGTTAGTCACGATGTAGACGTAGAAGTGATGCCTGTAGCGGCGACTCCAACTTCTCTCTATTTTGCGTTCATCTATAGTTATTTGACCTATCGTATCGAGTCATGCGACCTTACATATAAAACTTACGTGTGCCCACTAGAACTTATCCAAAAACAGTCACTCCGTATTATAACCAAAAGCACATATCACGCACATTCGACTGCACTATTTTCCTTATAAAATGTCCTTCCTATTTGAAATAACATTTTCTTTAATTTTTTCCTAATGGCCTACCTCTCCAGTGTACTTGGTGTATTCTTATTTATGTTCATACATTTAGTTCATGTCGTGCTATTTATTAGTCTTCAATTTTTATTGATTTCGTCTGGTACACTTCGTTATGCCTTCGCTTATTTAATCACTTATTGGCATACGCTATTCAGTTTTGATTAGTTCTTCTGTTCGTTACTTCCTATTCTTGCCAACTTCCTGTATCTGTGAGCATTGTTTGCTTGTGTTTAGCAACTGATTCTGTTTTTTTTGTATTGTATGCCTGCATTTCACAATTGCGTCTGTTTGTATTATTTTAATGCATACTCTGACAAGAGGTCTATTGCAGTGTTCATACTAAGGGACCTCTTTCTTTATACATGTCTCCATATGTAACCCCCATGTAACGCTCAATAACTCAAACCATCGCCTCCAGAGCCGGTAGAGAAGACGGCTCACCAGCAGGTGGTGCGAGAAAAGAACACGCGAAGGCGCCCGACCTGAGTTGCCGCGGCATCGGCCGCTCCCGAGATCCCGCGACGCCATGATTGGCCGACCTAAATAAACAGTAACCACTGTGGCTACGTCTTCCAGTCACCCCCCCCACAGTTATGTCGGCAAGCATAAGCTAGATGTTACGTTTGCGCATGACGACTCGTTTGTACACATGGACAACCACTCTAAACGCACGCTCTCCCGTCTCCGGCTTACGTCGACGGGGCTGTCGAAGTATGTGCTTCTTCGTGTATTCTGTCCGGTGTTTGCCTTGCGCACGTTTTCTGAGACCTTCCTGTGCCCTAACTAAATGTAAAAGAGGATTATAGTCTACTTATCTATCCCTTATCTAGCTTGTATTGTGGGTACTAGGCTTAACGGCCCACACCATCCAGGTGAGAGCTCAAGCCTCTGTCAGCTTCTGGCAGCGACACCATTCATGGTAGAGTCTCCTATCTGTTCTAGTATATTTATCCTAATATCTAAATAATATATATTTTGGTCCAAACCGAAAATGATTGCGCTTACATATTTTAGACATGCATTGACAAGGCCCGAAGAAAGGAGTTGTGGTGGTTAAGACGTCCATTAGTATAATGCAAACCGAATTTGCCCAGCGTTCTGTGATTTAAACACTGCTCCTTTTTGTCCACTCCGTTTTCTCAAGTCGAACATGGGAAAACCATCATGAGGACTTGGTTGTCTTGAAGTAGAAAATCATCACAGTTTAATTATACAGAACGTAACAGATCGCAGAGCTTATCTTTGTGACGGCAGGTAACTATATACTTGCACGATGAGCAAAACGTGAACAAGGTGAATGCAGGAGCCAACATTTCGACAAGTGGACTTGTCTTCTTCAAGGCGACAAGTCCACTTGTCGAAACGTTGGCTCCTGCATTATGCTTGTTCACGTTTTTGCTCATCGTCTTGAATTTCCATCTCCCGCATTCCCCGTCTTTTCTCTATATACTTGCACGTAATTGCTTAAGGGTGGTAGCCCTCAGCATGTACTTTAGCAGGCATGGCATGGCATGGCATGGCATGGAGATTGGAATGAAAAAAGCAGTGCTTACCATCGGCCTACACTTTACGGTTTACTTGCTGTTGATGCGTGTGCAGACGAGAGCGGGCAAGGTAGCACGGAATACCCAGAGTCGGCTTCTGGGGCTGGCAAAGTGACCCCCGATGAAAAGGCAATTCCTACGCCTCCATCAATATCCCTTGACCTGCCAGAAAAGAAGATACCACCAGCCGCAGAACCACCCAAGAGATCCTTCTTCGATTTCTTCCGAAGGAAGCCTGCCGCTGAAACAGCAGCTGCAGCACCTTTAGAATCTGCAAAGCCCGTGGACGACGCTCCCGTAGTACCCACTGATGCCACGAAGACCATGGCGGAAGCTCCGCCGCCACCTCAAAGGATTGGCCTGAGGTTGCCTTTCTTTCGCAAGCCAGCGTCGGGTGCATCAACGCCTTCGAAACCACCGCCATCCCAGCAGCCACCGTAAGCGCTTATTTTGATATAAGGTTTTACGGATACGAAGACGTAAAGGAAAATTCTCAGAAATGTAAAAGCACTTCGAAACATTGGAAATAAAACTTCTGAAATGGAAATAAGAAATCTGCAACCCGTAGTGCCCAATACATACCAGCTTATAAGCTTTGCCACCTCCATATATGAAAATGTATTAATTCTCTGTTAAGAACATTGAAAAATGACGTGTACCGTGCGCTACTTAGCATGACAATCTTAATGTATACAATTCGCTTTGTCACATCATCACATAATATGTAGCAGCCTAAATGAGAACAAGGCGCCCCTCATTCTCGTACACAGAAAAGTCTCCTAAGCAGGGTGTGTAATAAATGAGAACTGAAGCAAAAACGGGAATTGAACCGTTATTTACAACTGAATGAGCCGAACGGTTATTTTCTGCCATTCTACGACCTACCTTTCTACATTCTACAATTCGACCGGAGCTCACTGAAAGAGCATTTAGAGTGCGTTCAAAAAGTGCTTCAATGAGCCTAGTGAAACCATGGCTAGGACACATGAGAAATAAAGGTTGGACAAAGGCTCCCGTTTGCATCCCGAAGTCAACAAACAACTTCGACGCTGCAGACAAGAATCAAATGACTTTGAATAATTTCCAATCGTTTGCAGCACTAATTAGGTTCCAAATTTTTGTGAAGTCAAGGCTGCCTATTGCGCGATGACATGTGCTGGTGCTCTACACGTTCTGGCACATCTTGATGCAACTGCAGCACAAAAGTGAACTTTCTGCTGTGTTTCTATTCCTTCATTGCCAATCTACCTACCACATTTCATTATTTTTGGTACGCAGTGATCTTTCCATGCAACAACTGCATTGGGAAATGAACCTTTTTTTTATTGATATAGGAGCTATAATAGCGAGCTGTATATAGTGCGCCGGGCCCTTTTTGCAGCAAAGATCGGTGCAGGTGCTCGAACTATGTTTAATATGGGACACCTTTACGATAAGAGTCTTACAAAAAAGACCCCCACCAAACCTTCTTCCGCCGTTTGATTGAAAAAGTGGCATTTTAGCAGTAATTATTCTTTGTTAGACTGATGCTTTCACCATTAATTTGCGCATGGCGTATCACTTAGCTAGGTAATAGGGAAGCGTTTTCGTCCTACTTTCTGAGACGCACGCAGTGTAGCCAATACATTTAATAGAAGTGAAGATATCTCAGGATGAACGCAGGCATTAAATACTGCAACATTGGACATTTAATTCAAAGGAAATAGAAACTATCAACATCACTATTGGTCCTTCTTGCGATGGGAGTCGATTTCTTGTATTGCAAGGCTGTGGCATACATTGCTTGACGATATTTGAATAAACCTATTGTTGTTGGATGTTTTTCGCCAGCCGTCTTTTTAAACCACCACTGATTCCGACTGATGGCTACTTAACCTTTACTATGAAGCTTGTCTCGTTTACAAAGCAGTATACATTGCCTTTGTTATTTATGTTCTTTCTCCCGATCATATTAGAATGTGTAAGACAATGCATAAATGACCTCTTTATGTCAAAAAAGCTTCGTGCGATGTGTGAATAGTTATTAATTACCCTAGGTTATTTATTACATTGCTGACATTTGCATTGGCCATGAAAACAACTTCATCGTCTAGTGTTCTTTAGGGGAAGGAAATGAGCGGCACGATCAGTAGCAATGTTCTTGTGGCCCACGCTCATATTCCATAATTTTACCTCCAACGGCAAATGAAGTTTTTTCTTGCCGACAAAAAAAATATTTCTTTGAAACAAATCAAGCAAGCCTTTCCAGCATACACAAAAGACTAGCGTTTTTCATAAAGTAGCCTTGCATTCCTTTTGTTGCAGCGCTACAAAAACATTCAGTATACAAAATGTCATGATTTTATCTTTTGCAGCAATTTTTTTTTTCGTAAAACGTGCGCATGATAAGAAATTTGCCGTAGAAATTCCAAAGAATAGTAAAAGATAATTAGGCAGGACGCGCAGCAGTAGCTGCTGTGTTTCCTTCTTGTTTCAGTTTGGCGATACTCATATGAAATATATCAGGAAGCTGACAAAAATGCCAAATTTTGTCATTTTGGCAATACTTTTCATAGTAAAATGCCATATAGAAAAGTATACGCTTTTCTTATATTTAGACATAACAAAGTTGCGACACATTAAGAAGCATTGGGCGCTAATGAGCTAATGCTGTAAATAGCCGGCTGGGCTGTTTAGTGACAAACCTTTCCTATTAGCGACCAGTGAATTTTTAGAGAAAGGCGGAACTATTGGGTGAACTTTAGCGACTTCGGTGTTAATAAGACCGTTGCCTGACAACGGCACTTTCAAGCAGGAGTTGTGAGATGGCTTAAGCTAGCTGTGTGTTGCATGGACTCTGCGACCATTGCATTTAGTTATTGCTTGAGCATGCATGCTCACACAATAACTAAATGAACTGACGCAGGCCATACAAAAATTTGAAGTGTTCCGAAGGAATCAGGGTCTATGTGCTTTCAAAATCAACGCCTTTCTTCTTTACGACACAGTATGGAGGGGTCTTAAAGCTTCGGCTCCTGCGCTTTAACTGAATTCGTTCATTAGGTGGACTTTACCAGGTAAATAAAAGGAGCAGTTGTATACAATTTGTGATGAGATAGCACGTCGATAACGCGATAGATGAAATGCGAAAAATGGTGAAGGCTCGTTCCCGCGAAGTTTATAGGAATCTGAATGCTCAGTGTCTTTTTCTCTTAGCTTTAGATGAAATAAATAATTTCAAAATATGGACCATCGCATTTAAAACCAGGAATAAATTATGAGGCACGCAAGTGCCCGGGACGCGGATTAATTTCGACAACCTGGGTTTCTAGCGCACACCCAATGCACTGCACACGGGCGTTTCACAGCGAAACTGCTAGCCTGTAGTTGGTCGGAATATTTCGTCGGCTCGGGCTCGTAATGGAATGGAAGGCGATGGAATGAAACGGATGGAATGGATCTTATGAGCGTCCCATTAGGAACGGGGCGGTGGGTTGCGCCACCAAGCTCTAGCTATTATGTTGCCTAATGCCATACCTAGGTGAAAAAAAAAATAAAAAAAATAATCACGATGAACTGCGACAACCAAATTTTCTGATCCCCTATTCTGAATTGACCCATCCAAAAACAGCACTGCCACCTAGCGGCCGCGGCAGCTCAGACAGACCTCAAACGACAGCTGGAAGAGGACTTTGTGTTGAGTTTCCGCGTAACAGAATTATGTTTTCTCGTACACTTAAATTACAATCCGCAGCTACCATGTCTGCAGCCTGTGTAAAGTCGTGCTTTACGAATTTCCTGACGCAATATTTTTTGAAAAATTCGCCAATTTCAATAAGGTAGTTGCGCTTGACGGATGGCCTAGAACACCGGGCGTGTGGGCTGACACTTCTAGACAGCACGCATCTGCAGTGGGTGGCGTGTGGATTGATGTCGATGAGCGCGACGCAGAGGAATCTGGCGGGGCCTTCACGAGTAGTAGTTGTTGCAGTCTAGGAACGGATTCCAGTGTGATTGCAGCCGAGCTATTGGTAGGCGTCAGCTGACGTAGGATGGGCTTGTCTGACGTCGCCAACAGCGTGGCTGTACATCCACTTTCAGAGGGAGGAATGGAGGCGGCATTTTTTTGCATGTCGCTCGCCTCCATGCAAATGCTGCCTCTGCGGCAGGGATCTTATTACGCTCCTTTGGGCTTAGAAGCGCAATGCCGTAGCCTCCTCGGCTGGTGAACTGATTATTGCTGGGAGATTTCAAGTGGAAAAAACATTGCCGTATATACCTGTATAAATTTAGCGTAAATTTCGTCGCCGTAATAACAGCATAAACAAGCGCATGCCACAGAATTTAGTTCTCATCTCACGGGCGCCGAACTGCAGATAGCTGCCAGTAATAACCTGGACTAAGTGAGTTATTGCTAAGAAAGCTACGTTATCGCGTTATGTAAAACTGTGGCGGATTTGTAACTTTACCGTGCTAATGTATGCAAAAAACGTGTTTGTCATCGGTTGTGCTGTAAACATATTTGTAAAGCTTACGTTATCAGCACCCGCAAGGTAAAATTACTGTATATTTTTTACTTGCATGGACAGAAAACTAACATTAAACGCTTAGGTGCACGAGTATTTGAACGTATGGCAGACCATCTATGTCAAGTTATCTTGGCACTTTCAACGTCGCTTCTTAGCACCTTTGCTTGGGAATTTCATAAGTACTAACGAATGTCATTTTCTCTGTCTTGCAGCACGCTTGAAGAGGTTTGGCAACGCTTGTTGTAATTTAACGGTACACTATAAATCAATAGCGTTGAAACTTCTGACCTTCTTTCCTGTTTTACGCCACGTGGGACGTGACGGTGACAATGACGGTGAAAGAAGTGGGACGGGCAAGCCCCCCTTGCAATCAACAGATCAGGGTTCATATTCACTAATAGATCTTCAAACAGGATTCTTCGCAAGAACAGAATTCCAGCCGCTCCTGACGCTGGATAATAAATTAGGGAAAGCTGACGGCCGCGGTCAACAGCACTTATGAATGGGAAGCTTTGGGATTTGGGCAGCAGATAGGTGCGTGAAAAAAAATTTGTTAACTCGGGCGACGTGGCAATCCATTTTAACTTGCTAAAGTGCGTTACAGACAGGACATTCATGAATAGAATTGTAAGAACAATACTGCTTTTGCGTATGGTTGTTTTGAATCTTTAGTCGTCTAAGTGATGTCTTTAAAACGATTAGCAAGTTCAAAAGAAAATACTTCTCATTTTGAACGCCAGTTAATTTTGCGTGCGCCGCAAGTTGCTTCTGCGGTATAGGTAGTTTGCTCGCATTAATACTAGGAGGCCATCACTGTTGGTCGGTGCACTAATTTTCGAAATTGGACAACCAACAGAAACGCTACCTCCGTAGCTGCTTCTTGGGTCAAATGTTGCATGGGATTAAAATACCTTATCTCCAACTACAAAATGCCACAAACGTCTGTAGCATACAAGCGCGGTAATTCAAACACGGAAAGAGCATGTGAGAGCACCAAATGTTCACCTTTCGAAGCAGCGCAATTTTCATGGGTTCATTATTATAAGTCAGTTTCGGGCAGTACTGAATAGACCATCCTTTAAAGGGGTGCTCTATTCTCACACAGGACACTTATCATACAGGCCTCGGTAATCGGCAAATTTTAATCTATTTTTCTTCATAGGTCTGTCAACTTCAACGCGCGTAGCACATGCCTCTCTAAGGTAGCTGAAAGGGGCGATTAGAGCAAATTCAATGCGTTTTCAACCAATTGGGCGCCATGGCCTTCTAGAACTATTCGCATGTATGCAGTACGCTCGGGCGCTTCGTGCAAGAGTGCATTCAGTTTCCTGCGTAATATTAAAAACAGTGGAGAGACAGCGGTCGGCTTCATGTAAACATGTAAACTATATTTCGTGGATTGGAATTCATGGGTGAAGCTTATAAACCTTGTTTTCTACAGATTTCCATTCTCCCTAATTTCGAACAGTATAAACAAGTTCAAATCGGTTCGAACCGGCACATTGTTGCTCCAGCGGGGAAACTGAAACAAACCGGAAAATATGCAGAAGCCTGTACTTAAACACGAACGAAACCCAAAGTGTTACGGTTCGACACCCTGCTAGTAAAACTGGCATCGAAGTGGCACTGTTCACTGTTAGCGTAACAGCTCTGTTTTTAATTACATTTCACTAACGCTTATATTTCATCATGAAGCGCATGAACAGCGGCAAAACGGCAGGACAGTGGCAACTATGTCCAAAAGCAGAGATGCTATGACTATCACTAGCGTTCACATACCCCTTCGCATTGTTCTGCGAGAAATGCTGGTGTTTCATTATTCTGTATGGTACTACACGACGCAAGGCATTTTTTTGTTTCACATACGAGGCATTTCTCAGCAGAATTCCTGAACAAATATCTGAAGTAATAATACTAGTTTCAAAATTTCTCCTAGTGGCCATGAGTTAGTTGGCGCGCGGCTTCCATTGAGTAATTGCACCAAAAGCCCCTATGGGCATGTTAGAATTATAGGGAAAATCATTGACTTGCTTTAATTGTCCGCGTAAACATTACCCTTAATTGCATACATATGGTCCACCTATTGAAGTACTTCATCTCAATAGGCGGAATTACATTACCTTCCATTTCTAGTCCATCTAAAGACAAGGTACTTCATATTTCTAAATATCGAAGAATACAAATGGAATTGGAAACGACATGCTTCCCAGCGAACTAAAGTTTTGCTTTCCTTTAAGGCAACTGACATTGATAAACAAAACCTGAAGTGATTTTAAGGGAGCATTTGAATAAGTACAAATTCCTCCTGTGGTTCGCTAAAATGTTCGCGTAAGTCACCTCCAAGAATCCCGTCGTCAACCCAGAGTTCCAAGAGAACAGGTGGATACGTGGCGCAGGACAGGGGTAATTGGAGATTGCAGGGAGAGGCCTTTGTCCTGCAGCGGCACTAAAACAGGCAGATCATGATGATGATGCGGATATATATCTGCATATGTATTGTGCAATTGTAGCCGTAAGAACACGTATAATTTTGGCTCGGTGCTTTCCTAACTTCCCGCATGCGACAATTACGAACTCACGCAGTCAAATGCTGCGTGCGTTTTCTGCGACTTTTAACATCTATGGAAGCTTTCAAGCAAGCGGATAATAAATTAATACGCTTTGTGCGCTCGGCTACCCAACATAGTGGCGTATAAGCACCTGCAATAGCGAACAATCTTTGTAGGACGCAGTGCCTTGAACATTGCCTTTAGCTGTTCAGTACGGGATTACAAAATCTTAATGTCTTAATCTTACAGGCTGTAAAATATATCCCAAAATGAAATGCCCTATCATCAATATTGAGGTATTTTGAACCTAGAATCCTACCTGTCCCTCAAGGATTCGATAAACTCAAAATTAATATCCATTGTTGGCTTGATCCAGAGATTACATGGCCGAACGAAAGGCTTCGTTGTTGTTGCAAGTAAATATTTGGCGTTTGAATATTTGTGATATCACTCAATGCCGCATCGAAATTGTTGGTATGGTGTGGAATTGAAGAGATCAATAACATTCTAACAATAATGATTCCAGTTTGTAATAAACTGTATGGTGGCTAAATAAGCGCCGCTTGCAGAGATGGTTCCGGCTCTATGGCGTACACAAGTTTCACTAGTAAGAAGAGCGGGTGCGTAAGTAATTAGGGAAACTTGTTGCTCCCTTCAATTGAATTTTCCTAATATGGCTTATGTACATATCAGAAGCATGAAAAAATTGTACTCGAGAACAGCTTCAGCTTATTTGGCATTTCTAAAGCGCTCGTGTTCCAAGATAATCATTATCACGTTTGACGATCAATACGCTAGTTTCGTATTCATAGAAGTGAGTCCCGACAAGGTTTCGTGGGAGCCCCAACAAGAAGCAAGTAACTGACACGACGTAACTTATTATGCATGGCATGTCCGTCTATAAAGCGAGTGGAGCTGACAAAAGCGGTAATGAAAAGGCATGGCTTCCCCTATTCCCCTGCAATGAGACGCCTCACTCCAGGTTTCGTCTTTGTATCGAGACACCACCCTCTGAATGCAGAATTAGCGCACTGATAATTAAATTTTAATATGAATATTTAGAAACACAAACACTTGCAAGGCATCAAATAAACTGGAGTCTAATGTTGATCTGGCAAATGGAGTCTAATCGCAACAAAATTCTATCATCTTGATTTATAATAAACATTTTAGATGTTGATAAACAAAATTTGCTTATTTACTAGCTCACTGGCGCTTTAGCAACCCTCGCAATTAGCACTTGAGCAGCTAGCATGCTCTCTTTTTTTTTTAAGATTATTGATAGCGTCACATTTAGACCCTGTAGTATATATCCCAAAATGGTGGCGTTCTACCGCCAATACTGACGCATTTCGTACCTGGAATTCTAGGTGCTCCTATGGAATCTCATGAACAGAAAGCTCCTATGCAATGTAGTGAAATCACAAGCACATTTATTGTAGGAACTCTGCGCAAATTTTGCTCATAAAACAATGTTCATTTTGCCCCAGACACTTTTCAAGCCCCAAAATTTTAAATATCTAAACAAGAGATCTCGCACATATTGCGAGGATCAAACAAAATATAAACAGCAACAGCGATGTAACCCATTCGTTTGGTGAGTTCGCAGATCCAGAGGAACGTGTTCGTACTGACAAGCTTATTGTAAAGGAGCGCAAACAAGCAGGTGTAAGACATCGTGACACCACATCTAGTGCACAGCTGCCTTGTGTCTCTTCATTTGCCCTCCTTTACAGTGAATCTGCAACTAGCCCAGCTTCTATCATAATAACAAGACTGTATAGTTTGTCACATGATCCGCATCAGCCAGTTAAACATGGCACCTGCCGTGATTTCAAGCTTGAGTGCCGCACCGGATCCTGAAGGTGTTTCTCGGCAAAGAAAGTTTAACCAGGATAATTCACAGTAGGATGGTAAATGTAAATTCACAGTAAATGGTAAATGAAATGCCGTCTTAAACGTATTGACCTTACCAGTGAAGACGCCGACAGATATTTAGGAAATCCATAATCAGGACGGCCCACTACTTCTACCGATTTGGGTCAGTCTGCCCAAGATGACCGCCTCATGAAGAATTGCCTTGTTGAGATGTCGAAATTTTTCATTGAACTCAGCCTTTTGTAGGGCGGGTACAATCATTCATGACACTTTGGCAATCTCGAAACTCGGTACAACAGGCACCATGAAACCTCCTCACGTAAAAACGACGCCTCTACTTGCAATGCTCATGCGAGCTTTTCAATCTTTATGAAATCAGTAAGGAAAGCCTTCTCTCCTACCTTGCGAGAGGTGATAAGACGTCTGTTTACTAGCGCCATATAAAAACAAAGCAAATGTCTATGCTGGAGAAACATTTTCGGTCATCCCTTCTCAGTAAGTTAAGTCGCCCTGGAAGAAAAGGACGCCGATTGTTTTCTGCAGCGCAAAGGGGATTCTGATGATTGAAACTGGAGAATATTGAGACAACAAAAAATCATTATGCCAGTGTTCCCCTAAAACCATATGTCAGTCGCGAAAAAATAGCGAAGGTTGTAGATAAGAGCCACCCGCCTCATGCATAGGGACGCAGCCGAGGGGACGGTCACCCGGGTACTTGCGCCCTCTTCCCCCCCCCCCCCCCTTCCTGCCTCAGATTATTAGTGTACTAAAGATATCTGAGAAGATCCACGTGCAACAACACCCCACTCCGAAACCCCATCCAGTGCGTGCAACCCGCTACCCCGAAAACAATTCTTGGTTACGCAACTGCTCCTCCAGAACGCTGCCGTTCACAAATACTGCGCTGCCCAAACAGGCACTCGAAAGCGTATTTTTGAATAGCTTCACCAAATTTCTACATTGTAAACTTGCCTCTCTCGACGCGTTTCTACACTGTACAATCTACACTTAAGATACCCCTGCTAGTAACTTTTTATGTACCAAATCATCAGAAATACCTACGGGACAACGTCCGCCGATTTGAACGTGCTACAAACTGCCACCAGGAAAATAATTTTACTTTTTCAGTGTATCTCAAGGATTGAAGCAATCGCATGTATCAATAACATGTTGTTTCGGTATCAGAGGGCATATGAGGGCAAAACAACATGAAATGATTGTGTTTACAGCGACAAATATAGCATGTTTTTCACTCACATTGTCACGTTGTCCCGAGCAAAATTGGAAGCGGTAGCATGTTCAAGGTCGCCTCGTGTATCTCGTATCGTCCCGCATATGTCGGGAGGAAGGAGATAGAAGACTGCGAAAAAGCTCCACAAGATATTTTTACGCAAAAGACGAGCCACTAAGACGAGAAAGTATTTAGAGATTATACTTACAACAGCGGTTGCAGCGCTGGCCAGTTATATTCACAGCGGCAGCCAAGTTCGTTCTTTCTTTTCTTTTCTCCAGTGATGGCGCCCACGCGCCACGTTCAAACCATCAAATACCAAACGCGCGTAGCATAATCCCCGGCGGCAGAAGCGACATCCCAGAGCGCCTAAATGTCATCACAGGGAGGGTGATACTGCTTCCGGCGTGTAATGTGCGCGATATCACTGGACTGGGAAGCAGATGGGGTGTCAGTGGCGATCTCGTAGGTGACGGGAGTCACGGCACGAAACACTCGGTATGGGCCTGTGCAGACAACAGTTTTTCTGACAGGCCGACCTGACGCGACGGAGACCATAGAAGCACCAAAAAAAGCAGGCGGGAAGTGCACGGCTCGGTGTCGCCGCTCGTACAAACGCCATTGACTCTTTTAGAATTTCAGAAGACGGTCACGGGCAAAGAGGGCGATGGCGTCAAGTGCATATTCACTGGTCGGTGCCGCGTGAACAGGGATGGTTGTGTCGAGAGGCAGTGCTGGTTCTAGGCCAAATAGAAGGAAGAATGGCGAATAACCGGCTGTGTCGTGGCACCAGGAATTAAAAGCAAATCCGAGAAACGGTAAAGCGAGGTCCCAGTCAGTGTGGTCTAAAGATACATATTTTGCGAGCATATCTGTGAGAGCGCGATTGAGACGCTCCATGAGGCCATTTGTTTTCGGATGTTATGACGTGGATAGCTTGTGCCTCGTGGCACAGGGCCGCAGGATGTCCGCGATAAATTTTGATAGGACCGGCCACGGTCTGTGAGAAGTTGTCGCGGAGCACCATGTAACAAAATCACGTCGCGTAGAAAAAAATCGGCGACATCTGTGCTGAAGATTGTAGGAAGCGCTCGGGTGATGGCGTAGCGCGTGGCGTAATCCGTGGCCACAGCGATCCACCTGTTCCCAGAGCTAGAAAGAGGAAAGAGCCAAGTAAGTCCAAACGAACCCGAAAGAATGGTCCCGCGGGAAAGTCGAGTGGTTGAAGGCACGCAGCAGGGAGCGTCGATGGTGTCTTGCGTCGCTGGCATTTCTCACATGAAGCTACGTATCTTCGAACGGAGCGAGCAAGCCCTGGCCAAAAGAAGCGTCGGAGGATCCGGTCGTAGGTACGTGAACCACCCAGGTGATCGGCAGTGGGTAGGTCGTGAAATTCGTGGAGAACAGCCGAGCCAAGGTGTTTAGGCGTCAAATGGAGTAATGCAGGGCTGTCAGAGTGAAAGTTGTGCCGGTAGAGTACGCCATTTTGAAGTGTGAATAAGCGAAGGGACCTGTCGACACGTGAGGATTCCAGGCGGTCAATGATGATACGCAAGGACGGGTTACGGCGCTGCTCGTCGGCGACATGGAGCAGTGCAAAAAGAGAGAGAACACAGCCGTTGGTGTCAGTATCAGACGTAGAAGTCGTGTCTTCGACTGGTTAACGAGAGAGACAATCTGCGTCCTGGTGTTGTCGTCCCGACTTGTATGTCACTGTGTAGGGATATTCTTGTAGTCGGAGGACCCAACGACCGCGCCGGCCAGTAGGATCCTTGAGCGACGAAAGCCACCAGAGCGCATGATGGTCTGTGATGACTGAGAACGGCTTGCCATATAAATATCAGTGGAACTTTGAAACAACCCAGACGAGAGCAATACATTCGCGCTCGGTAATCGAATAGTTGCGCTCTGCAATTGTCAGGAGCCGGCTAGCGTAGGCTATAACACGGTCGGGTCCGTGTTGGCGTTGCGATAAGACGGCGCCAGTCCCATAACCACTGGCATCGGTTCGGACTTCTGTAGGTGAGGACGGGTCGAAGTAACCACTGGAATAGGTTCGGACCTCTGTAGGTTTGGACGGGACAAAGTGGGCCAAGACCGATGGATTGGTGAAAATCGTGATAAGGCGTGAAAATGAGACCGCCTGAGGGGAACCCCACGTAAAAGGCACGTCTTTCTTCAGAAGTTCAGTGAGTGGTCGAGCGATTGACGAACCGTCGGAAATAAGAACAGAGCCCCACAAAACTCCGTACGTATTTGACAGACTGAGGTAGAGGAAAAGCCGTTACTGCTCGAACCTTCTCTGGGCCGTATTGTACTCCGGAACCATCGACGAGATGGCCTAGCAATGTAATCTGTCGGCGCCCGAAGTGGCACTTCGATGAGTTTATTTCGAGCCCAGCCTTGCAGAAGACGTCCAGGGTATCTGCGACACGCTCAAGGCGCGTCTCAAATGTTGGAGAAACCACAAGGACGTCGTCAAGGTAACAAAGGCAAGTTGATAATTTGAAACCTTAAAGCGGAGAGTCGATCATCCGTTCGAACGTGGCGGGGGCATCGCATAAACTCAATGGCATAACGTTGAATTGGTAGAGGCCATCCGGAGTAAAGAAAGTGGTCTTTTCTTGGTCTTGCTGATCGACGGAAATCTGCCAATAAGTAGATCGAAGGTCGCTGGACTAAAAGTATTTGGCACCGTGAATACAATCAACAGCGTCGTCGATTCGTGGTAAAGGATACACGTCCTTTTTAGTAATACCGTTTAGGTGGCGGCAATCAAGGCAGAAACGCCACGTGCCATCTTTCTTTTTGACGAGCATGACCGGCGACCCCCAAGGACTCTACGAGGGCTTAACAATGCCTCTGGCGAGCATCTTGTTTACTTACTGCTGAAAAACTAGCCGCGTTGGCGGTAAATGGGAACACCATCACCAGTGTTTATCCGATGCTTAACAAGGGACCTCTGACCAAGTGGTCGATTGGCAGTGTCAAATATGCCGTGGTAGGCAAGCAAAAGGCGATATAGGGCGGCTGCTTGGTCAGGTGCGAGGTCCGGAGCTACCATGGGACGTAATGGGCCATCGAGGTTCCAGGCATCCTGCGGGTTATCAGGAGGATATGGAGACGCGTTGGCTGCAAAAGCAGTGACGTGGTCGACTGTCACTGACCGGAGCGTGGCCACCGATATGCCTTCAGGTACCACTTACTTCGTCAAGCCAGAATTGATAACGGAGAGCTGCAAGGGTTACCGATTAGCTGCAAGGATTACGACGGAGTGTGGCACAGAGATGTCGCGTGTCAGGAGGACATCACGAATAGGAGCCACGACATAGTCGCCATCAGGGACGGTTGCCGTTGAAGCCAGTTCGACGAAGTTTAGGGCTTTTGGAGGTAAGCGAACAAACGCTGTATTGCAGAGGGTGTTCGGTTGTTCGGGGCGAACGTCTGAAAGAAGACGAAGCTCGAGGCACGCTCAGTGTACCGGTGGAACAGTCGATGAGGACAGAAGGAATCGTCAGAAAGTCAAGCCCGAAGATTAGGTCATCAGGGCAACTGGTCAACACGGTGAACAGGACTGGAACTTAGCGGCCAGCAGTTCCTGTGCGAGCAGTGCACATACCCCTGACGGCAACAGTGGAGCCATTAGCGACGCGTACGGGTTGAGGGATGGCAGGCGTAAGAACTTTTTTGAGGCGACGACTTAGCTTAGCGCTCATTATGGAAACTTGGGCTCCAGTATCAATTAATGCCGTCAACGGAACACAATCAACGTCTACTTCAATTAGGTTCGTGTTGGTGAGGAGCGTCAAAGGAGGATTTCAACAGGACGAACGTGATGCAGCACTACCTCCAAGAGCTGCATGGCCTAGTTTACCGTCCATCGGTTTGGCGAGTAGCAGGGAATGAGCTCCAGTACGGCGGCATCCAGCTGGTGCGGCAGTGGCGCGATACTTGACCAAGCGGTTGCAGCGGAAGTAGATCGGTTTGTCGTCTGGGGTTCGCCATTGAGTGGGATTGCCTGGTGTGGGAGTGAAATACTGGTTATTACAGGTTGTGGAGACGGGAATGGGTGCCGAATCAGGTCGGGACACTGAGCAGGTAGTAGGGATGCCAAGGTTTCCAATTTCTTGCCCCACAACTGCTAGAATAACGGAAATAGTGGGGACCGCTTGGTCAAAGGTACCGTCAGGGGGTCGTGGATGAAGAGGGGCTGGAGTCGCCGCATCAATCTCACGGCGAACGATACGTGTGACGTTCTCTTGAAATGGTCATGCGGCGCTAAAAGCGGAGCAAGAGGACGTGGCAGGGGTGTTTGGGAGCCGGGAAAACTGTGGGACGACGCGGCGGCTTTTGGCTACATCGAAGCGGCGGCATATTTTGACGATGACGTCGGTGGTTGAAACGTCCTTATATACGAGCAAATTGACGGCGTCTTCCACGATGCCTTTTAGGATATGGCCCACCTTGTCAACCTCGGTCATCTGCTCGTCGACTTTCCGGCAAAGCGCGAGCACTTCCTGTATGTAGGAGACATACGATTCCGTCGACGACTGGACACGGGTGGCAAGCTCTTTTCGCGCAGCCTGTTGGCGACTTGACGGGTTCCCAAATAGGTAGCGAAGCCGCTCTTTGAGAATGTCCCAGCTCGATGTCATGGGTGCGAAACCAGACGCGCGGTGTCCCGTCCAGATAAAAGATCACATTGGCAAGCATGATAGTAGGGTCCCAGTGGTGGCTTTGGCTAACACGCTCATACATGCTGAGTCAGTCGTCGGCATCAACGTCATTTTGGACAGAGAATGTCCCAGGATCACGGAGACTAGGAACCATAACGTATGTTGTGGTTGGCGCCGCAGGTGTAGGTAGCGACGCGTGGTTCCATCGGAAGCCACGGCTGAGAAGACAACGGTGCGGCCGCTCGGAGTTCCGTGCTGTGGACGGGGAACGTTCCACCTCCACCACAATGTTACGCGAAGGACGAGTCAGTAAGACGAGCAGCTATGTACAGGTTATATTTACAACAGCAGTTGCAGCGCGGACCGGTTAGATTCACAGCGCGAGCCCAGTTCATTGTTCCTCCTTTTTTCTCGATAGATTGCGTCTACGCGCCTTGCTCAAGCCATCAAACGCCACACGTGTGTAAGAATATCCTTCTTGGGTGGCAAAATGCTCTTAAGCTGCATCGCAGGAAGTGCCGGACACAGCGGCCTCGTTCTCACTGATCACTTTGATCCGCAGAATTCAGGTGGTTATTTGGCAAGGTCCCAGGAGTCGATCAGTATTTTCTTGCATAATCAGAAAGTTCGAGCACGAACAGACTTACTCAAATTCGTATGTGTTTATGGACACCAATCATAGCATTGTATTTATGAAGGAACCATGGCGGGGCTGAGCACAATGTGGTGGGTTTGATTGCCGGCCGTGGCGGCCACATTCCGATGGAGACGGAATGTAAAAATGTTCGTGTATTACGCTTTCGTCGCACGTTGACTAACGTAAGCTACTTAAAACTATTTTGATGGAGACATACAAGACTAACTTGTAGCTTTTGAATACGGCATTCATCGTAACCAGCTATGCAGTTTCGAGACGACCAACCTCCATATAATGTAACTTTATAAAGAAACCAAAAAAGTTCGCATATATGGCCGTGGACCCTGAGGATTCACAGACCGCAGTCTGCAAAGACCATTTTTTCTGCGCGTACTGGCATATTGACTCTCTCCCTAGAATCACGTTGATTAGCAGGGGCTTCTGAAGCACCGGTAATATTTCAGGTGTAAAATTGACATGCTAAATTTGTTTGTTACTTCCTCCATTTTTTGATAGCAGTGCCCCTCCTGCCACTGAACCCAAGCCTTCACTGTTTTCCCGCTACTTTGCCTCCGGCGGAAAGCCGACGCCAGCACCTGTGCCACCACCTGGAAAGCCACTGCCTCCAGTTGTTGCTCTTCCAGTAAGCACGTAAGTTAAAAATGTACTCCGTTATTTTCAATGGACCTTTCGGGGCAACATCAACTGCCAGTGACATCCCGTAAAATATACAGACCTCTGTAATTTCATTCAAGAACACCGTACTAATGTGCCACAACATTTACAGCAACTATTCCCTCCCCCAAGATTACATAAATCAGTATTTCATTTACTTCGTCATTCAAGTGTCATACTGACAAGGATTACTGGTCTAGACTTCAGCACACATAATTTCGCAGCACCGTAGTAACATCCGTCTTCTCTATCGTAAATGTAGCACTTTTGCTCGAAGGTCACGAAGAGTGCTTTGCCGTAGCAAAAAAAAGCAAGATAGATTCATTATGCAACTCGATTTTATATCATGTTTTTGCTAGACGTGTCATTTATCAACCTTGCTTTAGTTTATTCATTTGTTCTTCTTCAGGGCGAACCCTGTGCCGACTTCTGCGTGGCAGAAGGATGCGGCTGCCAGCATCGTGAAACCAGGGGACGAGCCAGAACTCGACATCCCCGAGGACCTGGGATCCACGCCCACCTTGCGAGCGGCACCCCTCGAAAAGAAAAGTGACAGCGACGCAGCGCAGTCAGACGCCAGGTGACAGTGGATATTTGCCCGTTCCGCTTCCTATTTGCACATGAGCTCGCTACAAGTCCAGCTTTATTTCTTTTAAAAGGAATAGTTTATGAAGCAGCGCTACTTTGAGCAACCTTGCCAACTTGAAAGCACACATCCATTGTCGTCCGAAACGAGGTAACAAAGAGACATATGCAGCAAAACATCACGTAGAGTATAGAATATTGTCATGGTTGTGTAGTGAAAACGGAACACCGAAGCACTGCAAAATGTTTTTGTTCATAATCTAACGCTCTACTACGCAAGCTTCTGCCAAGAAAGAGAAGCAAAGCTCAATGATCACTGACATCGATGAATTCGGTATCTTGAGCAGCACGGAATCCGAGTCTGCTTTGGCGAAATCACTCCATAAGGCCGCGTCCGCACTTATTCTTACCCGAATAATTTCTGCCACCGCTGCTTCTGGCATCCTTCCCTGCGGATTAATCAGAACTCGAACAAGCAAGGAAGTCAAGCCCTGGAAGTTCTCTGCAAGTCGCGCTGACGGCCTTCGTGCTCAGCATATCGCAGCGTTCTGCCACGAGAGCCTAGATGCTAACAGAGGCGGTGAGAAGTTGCAGGTATCTGTACAAATGCCATGTTAAGCATATGATTGATACAATGAAAGAAGAATTTGCTCGAAAAAAATGCACGGTCCCTCGAAGAAAACATACGAATGTGGAAAAAACGTAAGGAGGTAAAGTTTGCGCTGGCATGTGTTAGTGCTTATTTAGTATATGGTGCAGTGTAGTAAATATCCCGCATTCTCTTTCTTTTTGCGGCATTTCGAGAGCTGGCAGCAACTTTGGTGGTGCGAAGGATGGGCATTGTAAACGATGCCGCTTTTCGGAGGCAGGTGAATTCACGCAGCCCACGACGCCGAGTGCCCCAATGTGAACGAGCCTTCACCTTCAAGGCAGAGCAATAGCTGCGAGCACTATTTTCAGCCGTCCAATCCGATCTCACCAGCCAAATGCGCCTACTATTTATGCATGTATCACCGCCGTACATTAAAAAAAAAAAAAAACTGAATGTCTGGTTCGCTATGTCTGGTTCACTACGGGTGAAACCGTGATTATGTGAAGCTGTATTTGACGTCTCTGCATGGAGCTCGTAATTAGCCGCATGGTGAAAATAGGCCTGAAGGTAGTTGATAATAGTGGAGGAAAAGTTAAGGGTTTGGTTACCTGACCCATGGACTCGCGTCTAGGACGCTCGGCCAGAATGGATCAGGGAGGTGGAGGCGTCAGCCTGCTATCGGCGGTTGGCGGAGACCACTTTAGGTAACGGTGCGCTTATGAATGGGCGGGCAAGTCGGGTCAGAACCCGTAACTGCTTGGAGATGTACTCACCCTTTTTCATGGATTGCGGAATTTGGGTGGCAGCCTCGGTTCCATCACCAGGACCGCGGCCTATAATGTAATGTAGAGCAGTAATGGGAGATGTAGGGTGTTTATGATCCGATGTCGGTGAATTGTGTATTTGGCCCAGGTCGTTTTTCGGCCCAGGTGGTTTCTAATCAAATGGGTCCAGGGAGACAGTTACCCGCTGGGCGAATTGTGCGTGCATCGAGGACGGTAACGGTGCCTAGTGCTTATTTTAGGTCGATGACAGCACGCGCCAAACATTCACCTCCACCGGCTGATACAGATACGGAATGGCCTTTGCTGCCTTCTAGGCCCACGGCCATGCCAGCGGGCCCTAGTGGTCCTCTGCGCCCTGAAGCCAAGAATTATGGGGCCTATGAAACCGGTTACACTACGGGCAAGCAAGGCGATGAACGCAATGAGAAGGAGAGTGTACAGAAAATGCTGAAGCACCTGGTGGAGGCAATGCGCGTGATTCTCGGTGGCCTCGAGAATCCGGCTGCTAAAAGTGCCCTGCAAGTGCTGGCCGTGCTGGAGCCGCTTATCGCAGGTCTTTATATGCTATAAAGCTTTTGTTTGGTGCTAGTGCTAATCATGCAGGGAAGGCCCATACACCAGCTTCGTGCTAGCGCCTTTATTGTTAAGTACACTTGAATTGGTGACTACAGTCTTGTTACGGAACTTGCTAGTGGCTTCATGCACCAGATTTCTGAATGTATCGTCAGAATGTTGAACTCGATCTTACCGTTGTGCACCCCTCTTTCTATGGCATCATCATCCCTTATCACACCTTCATGTCCCCGTTCCCCCTCCCGCTGTGCAGAGTAGCAGGCTAGAGCGCGTTAGCTCAGGCCGACCTCTCTGCCTTCTTTCAATTAAATTATCTCTCTCAAATTATGGGGTTTTACGTGCCAACACCACTTTCTCATTATGAGGCACGCCATAGTGGGGGACTCCGGAAAGCTCAACCACCTGGCGTTCTTTAACGTGCACCTAAATCTAAGTACACCAGTGTTCTCGCATTTCGCGCCCATTGAAATGCGGCCGCCATGGCCGGGATTCAACCCCGCGACCTCGTACTCGTAGCACCCCTCGACCTCCACCTCGTAGCAACCATAGCGGGTACCACAGTTCATTTTAGAGTGACCGCTTGGGCTCACGTGCATTCGAGAATGCACAATTGAGACCAAAACCTAACAACTACGGCATCATCAAATAAAATTCTAAAAATAAGTATTTTCTGTCACATTTCCACAATGTGAGACTTTCAACAGTGTAACTCCGTAATAAATAATAATCCAACTTTTTAAACTGCACCTATTAGGAAACAAAAATCGTATGAAATTGCACGATGTATTATACAGTGCTCTGAAATATACGACATATTCCTTAATACGACTTCCCCAATTTATCGTCGACATTGTAACGATTAGACGTAAGCTGCAAACTTTTATAGCCAATTGTTACAGTTTCGCTTTTCTAACTGATGTTATTGAGAAGACAACGATGTATATTTTGGAGCTCAGGTACCGACTGTAAATTTGTATCTCAATATTGTAGACATGAATTTTGCACAGGCTTTGTAAGGAGGTCTGACGTTCTCACTTAGATTTCTTCTTCTTACGGTTGCTATAAGTGAACTTGTTCTCTAAAATAGAGCAAGGTTCATTCAATAAGGCCACCGGTTGTTTCATGACGGTGTTTCGGTGTTTTACATGTATTTGAATAGGGAAATCAGAATATGAAAATAGGAAACGCTTCCTTTTATTGTAAAGGACCCAATATGTGACAGGGACAAATGAACGTGTTTATTTAGCAACACTTTAAGGCAAATAACATGACGACAACAAGTACTGTGAAACAAACTTTATGAGCTGGCGCTGTCTTTCGCTCCTGTCAAGTGGACCACGTGGTCAGAAATATTAAACTATTTTGAACAACGTCTTCTCTGTTCTCAGGCGTTGGTTAAGAACGGTGTCATGAGGATAATATTTCTTTGTAGCCAGAAAGGTAAGAGTGTTCGCCATTGAACAAGTCAGCCAATGGTGCAATATGTTTTACTGCGTGCGTGCAAGTGCTGAGGTGCGAATGTTGATGTGCCAATGTCGCTCGAGATTCCGTTTTCACAGGCTTGGCTACGACGACGGATTGAGTTTGTTCGTGGTGGATTTCTTTAGGCTCTGACAAGGCTGCTGCCAGTTGTTTTCCGCGACCTTCAACAGCGTCTGCTTGGAGCTCGAAGCGGGTTCTGCAGGGAAGACGACGCAATGTAAAAACAATAACACAAGTTTAATACACCATTACGCGTGAGCAGTGCGCTCCAAGACAACAAAAAATATAGAAATGTTCGGAGTGCGTGCTCCTGCACGCAAGGGCAGAGAAGATGTGTCACCACGTGGTGTCCCGTTGGCCTTCCTATACCTTCAACCACCCGGGAAACCTCATTCTCGCGTGCTCCCAGGTAGCGGGCCTTGCACAAAGAGGAACACGGAGAGAAAACGCTCTTTGGCATAGAAAGGTTGAACATAGGTCAAGTCCAGTGAACCCACACAAAGGAACACACAGAGAAATCCCCCTTTTGAGTAGAAAGGTTGAACATAACACAAAGTAGAGTTGCATTTGCACTGGTGCATAATCCCGTCGCACAGACCCCACAGACAAATCTCATTATGTTGACGATTAGGCACACGTCGTCTCTGAGGCGTATGGCATGCGTTCCATTCATTGCGGCACAAAGTGAACTATAACAGCGGTAAAGCGAAAGGCACGGAGCAATGTAGAATAGATATATTTATCTATCTCTAAGTTCCTCGTGCGTCGAAATAACGCTTAGGTGAAGTCTAGTGCCTGATGTTTACCGTCTTCTCTTTTCTGTTCCACCGTCTTATTTTTCACGTTCTTGTAATGTGCTCTTTCAATTCAGTTTTTGAATGCACGTACTGGTATTGAATTTACTGCCACTGTGATGACTTTAAAACAATAAAGAACGAGCTCGGCACTAAAAGCTAAGCTCATTGACTATGCCATCAATCACGAAACTCTGTGCATGCCGTCCGCGTGAAATACTGTGTGAGTGATGTCAGAGCGTATTTTGCCAGGAGATTGCAACGTGATGAATGATCCTTCGCCACCTAAGGCTAAATGCTATGCGGTCGGTTTTGCTTGACTGCTCAGGTGCATCCTATACAGGCATCTACTTCTTATATAACTGCAGAGGAAACCTTTGTTGGTTTCACAGAAAGAAAGCCCCGCAGTTGAAGGAAATGTAATCCTGGTCCGGCAATCGAACCTGGGAACAACGTCTTTCCGAGGTGGTCACTCTACCATCTCAGCTAACCGCTTGAGTCCTGAGTTGAGTCCTGGACCAGGACATATTTTTCTTCAAGTGCGAGGCTTTCTTTCTGAAAAATCCACATAGGTTTCCTTTGTAGCTTCGTGCTACAATTTCAGTGGATGCCAATTTTTTACTCTCATGTACTTTCCACCTCCTTGCGGGCTTCCGCAGAGCTGATTTGCGATATTCGTATCCCAGTGTCTCGAGCTCTAGATTAATTCTCTCTTGCTCTGCAATTGGCTAGCCTCCTTGTTAGCTCAGACGCAGAACGACCACCCCGGAAAGAAGTTGGTCCTAGGTTCGAATCATGGACCAAGATGAATTTTGCTCAGTTGCGAGCCTTTCTTTCTGAGAAACTCGTATGGGTTTCCTTTGTAGCTTTGCGTTACAATTGGCGTGGATTCCAGTTTTTCCCTTTCACGTACTTTTCTCCACCTTGCGGACATCCACAGAGCCGATATGCCATGACTGCATAATGCCAACTCAATTTAGTACCTTTTGCGCCACGAAGCAACGATCAACAGGACTTGTACTGGGAAAAGATTTCATTGACGTTTCTTAGTGCAACGCAAAAACATCAATTCTGTGGCTCGGCGGCCACGTCTCAGTATAAAAATAATCAGAAGATGATTCCGTGTGGAGCTTTTACTGCATGATTAAAGGCATCCAGATGTGGCGAAAATGATCCGAAGTTATCCACTGCGCTACCTATCAGCCACAATGTTTCTATTAAAAGCTAAGATCTATCAATCAATTAATTATTATTCGAAGCAGCACTTCAGTTTGTTTGATACTGTGCTCAAGACCAAAAACTAGCGTTCTGTTATGGACATTGCTCTATTTCACTACGATGTCAAACTCGCCATCTAGTCAGCTCTTATTTGTTCAGAGGACCTCCCGGCCTCTCTGATTGGATCAAAATGCCGCCATTGCAGAATTTCACAGTACCTTTATATTTTAGTTACCCCAACAAAAAATTTGGTAACACGCAGTCGTCGTCAAGCGCTTTGACGCAGTGGTTTAGCAACACAGAGCAAGCTAAGGTTGTTGTGCGCACTCCTTAATGCATGGCTGCCTCATGCTTAGCAAAATGGACGTGTAACTGGCGCAAGCCATTTTGGCGGTGCGGAGAAGTTCCCTTATACTGAACGGGAGAGTGATTCCATCATACTGCATCCTTCCATCATCATCTTCCATCATACTGCGGCCGCAAGCATTCAGCTGAGATTATCACACATTTTCTGTGAGAAAGTAGGTTGACAGTACATATGAGAAATTATATCAGAAGAACGAAATCTCTACAATACTAAGATCAGGATAAAATTAGAGGCTAGGCAAGCTGAAATACAATGTATAATATACTTGTGGGTGTATATGGATACTGTCGTGCTTCGTAATAAATCTACAGATATCCTCTTTGTCTCGATATTACTCGAGTATGCGGCTTCTGGAGCGGATACCTCGTCCGCTTTAGCTGTGGACCCTGCATGTGCGTTCTGCAGCATAAACGTGGACAATTTACTTTATAATTATATAGGTTTTGTGACGAAGAAGATCGGCAGGCTGAAAAGCCTCGTTGCCATCGCGTGGCACGTACCCAGTTCGTTCACTGGCTGCGCCCTACCTGCTAGTGCTGAGTTTGTCGCTGCTGCTCTACGAGCCGAATGAACCCCCCTTTACAATTGGTGGAGCTGCTGGGTACAACCAGAATTCTGGAACTTCGTAATCGGACACTGCAGCCCGTCTTCATAATGCCGGAAGAAGGACCACCACAACCACAACCCGCTGCCCCGGTGACTGCCGTGGTCTGCCCCGGCCCGTTGCGGCAACGCTACCCACCCATCTTCAGTGGTACCGAAGACCATGACGTAGAAGACTGGCTTGCTGACTACGACCGGGTGAGCATCCACAACCACTGGGACGACACCAAAAACTTATTTACGTGTCGTTTTATTTGAGTGGTGTCGCCAGCGTGTGGCACCGCAACCACGAACGTGATCTGACGACGCGGACGGCCTTCAAGGCTAACGTGACTGAGGTATTTGGGCGCGCCGCGGTTCGCAAGCTTCGCGCTGAGCAACGTTTGCGTGGCCGTGCGCGACAGTGCGGGGAGACATTTACCAGCTATATAGAAGATGTTGTCGACCTCTGCAACCGCGTTGACGTCGCAATGGCTGATGCCGAGAAGATCCGCCATATCTTGAAAGGCATTGAAGACGGCGCCTTCGAGATGCTGTTGGCGAAAAATCCCTCGACAGTCTCTGAACTCGTCAGTCTGTGTCAAAGCTTCGACGAACTGTGCAAACAACGCGTAGCCACCCGCCAATCTGCACCTCAGGCAACTTCAATGTGGAGCTTGGCTGCTGCCCCGGATAACGCTTCGCTGCTGCTACAGATCAGGGAGTTCGTCTGTGAAGAGGTGGTTCGTTAGCTTTCCTTGATTCCACTTGCACACGGCCAGCCGAGTACTCCGTTGGCGCCCGCTCTCCAATCTGTCATCAAGGAGCAGGTAGCCGACCACATTTCGCCTTCTCTTCAGCAGGCCCCGAAGGCCGCTCCCCTGACGTACGCCGAAGTCGTGATGAGGCCTGCGGCACAGAACTACGGCCCCCTTCGCCCACCTTTGCGCCCACCCGTATTCCTTCCAGTCCGTCCACTGGTACACTATGCACGACCTCCAGACCATTGGCGCACGGCAGACAACCGTCCGATTTGTTTTTATTGTGGCCGTGCTGGACACGTAGCACGTCACTGTCGCCTGCTTACACCGAACGTCCCGAACAATGTGCGTCCGTATGCGCCATGTTTTCAACAACGCTGCAACTATTCGGACGCCTTTGAATCTTCTCCTGTCGTCGACACCGCATTCCCCGCCGCTCGCCGTTCACCTTCTCCTCGCTGCCGCTCGCTTTCACGCATGCACCGGCGGCGGAGCCCTTTGCGCCAGGAAAACTAAATATCGCAGTTCAGGAGGCGAGAACTGCGGTGCCAGCGAAATGTATAAGGCCTCACACTTCCCCGAAGAACGTTATTGAAGTCGCAATAGAAGGAACATTGACGCTAGCACTTGTCGACACCGGCGCTGCACTTTCAGCGATAGATGCCCGCATTTGCCGCAAGATAGGAAAAGTGACGACGCCGCTTTCTGGACTGTCTCTTCGAACTGCCAACGCGCAGCACGTAGAGCCATCCGGCGCCTGCACTGCTCTTGTCGTAATTCAGGAGGTCCTCTATATCATAGAATTTATCGTGTTGCCATCATGTTCACACGACGTCATATTAGGTTGGGACTTTTTCTCCACACATCATGCGATCATTGACTGCGCCCGCGCTGAAATCGAACTGTTTCAGTTTCGACCGATATTATCACTGACCATAAGGACCACTGTCGCAAAAGTGCTGTTTCAGAAGACACCGTTATACCTGCCGGGTCTTCCACTCTTGTCAGTATCTCTTGCGAATCTGTAGATGACGGCACAGTACTCTTCGCTCCCTCCGAACTCTTAGTTCGTCGCCGTTCACTACCACTGCCGTTCGCCGTCCTCGAGTTCAAAGCTGGCGTCTATCTCATGTGCGTCTCAAACCCATCGGCTGAACCAATTACTTTACGCCGCCGTGAAAGCCTTGGCAGAGCAGAGCCACTGACCTCATCTTCGATATTTGACACGATGGAAGACCCTACTTGCTGCTCTCGAGGCATCGCCTCCTCAGTCACTGCCGCATTCTTTTACGCCAGCTATTGCCAGTGACCTTACGACGACGCAGCGCGACGAACTTCTTCGCTTGCTCCAAGGCTTCTCTTCGTCTTTTGACTGCCAAGCAACATCACTCGGCCGCACAACGACTGTTTCGCACACTATCAACACTGGGAGCCATGCACCAATTCGACAGCATCCCTACGGAGTATCGGGGACTGAAAGGCGCGTTATCAATGACCAGGTGAACGATATGCTCAATCGCGGTGTCATCCAGCCTTCTAGTAGTCCTTGGGTATCGCCAGTCGTCCTAGTTAAAAAGGAAGACGGCACCATACGATTTTGCGTCGATTATCGAAGGCTTAACAAGATTACCCGAAAGGATTTATACCCGTTGCCACGTATTGACGACGCACTTGACTGTTTGCAAGGAGCGGAGTTTTTTTCCTCCTTAGATCTCCGCTCTGGCTACTGGCAGGTGCCCATGGCTGACGCTTACTGTTTGAATACCGCGTTTGTAGCACAGACGGCTTGTATGAATTCAATGTAATGCCGTTCGGTCTGTGCAACGCGCCTGCCACTTTTGAACGCATGATCGACGGCATCCAGCGCGACCTGAAGTGGCACACTTGTCTCTGCTACCTCGACGACGTGTAGTCTTTTCCTTTGATTTTCCGACCCATCTTCGCCGTTTACATCAAGTTTTGACCTGTCTCCGGAATGCTGGTCTTCAGCTTAACTTAAAAAAGTGCCGATTTGCAGCTCGAAAACTGACTATATTAGGCCACGTTGTCTCCAAAGAAGGCATTCTTCCTGATCCTGCTAAACTTCGCGTCGTATCCGAATTTCCTAAGCCCACTAACTTGAAAGCACTACGCAGCTTCATTGGCCTATGCTCTTATTTTCGACGTTTCGTTCGCAATTTCGCTACTGTGATCGCACCACTAAACCAGCTTCTCCAAGGCGACAATGAACTTTCTGCTTGGTCGGAAGCCTCTGATGATGCCTTTACGACTATTCGTCACCTACTCACGTCTCCGGCAATCTTGCGCCATTTTCATCCAAGCGCACCTACAGAACTTCACACTGACGCCAGTGGTGTCGGCCTTGGTGCCGTGCTCGCACAACGCAAAAACACTAATGCCGAGTACGTAGTCGCCTATGCCAGTCGTGCCCTCACGAAACCTGAGGCCAATTACCCAGTAACAGAAAAAGAGTGCCTGGCTATCGTATGGGCTTGTCAAAAACTTCGTCCATATCTCTACGGTCGACGCTTTTACGCGGTGACGGATCATCACGCTCTTTGCTGGTTGTCCAACCTAAAAGACCCGTCGGGCCGCCTCGCTCGGTGGGCCCTCCGAATCCAGGAATATGATATCCGTGTCGTCTATCCATCTGGACGCAAACACGCTGACGCCGATGCCCTCTAGCGCTCCCCAGTTACTTCAGACAGCAGCACTTCTACCGACAGACGTGACGTCACACCACTTGACATCCTGGACATGGCATCGGAGCGACGAAAAGACCCATGGATCGTCATGATACTCCACTTTTTGTCAAACCCTCCGGCAACTTCGGCACCTCGAGCATTACGCCGACAGGCGCAGCATTTCTACAATCCGGGACGGACTTTTATACCGCCGCAACTACCACAATGATGGCCGCAAATGGCTCTTAGTAGTGCCTCGCCACCTACGACAAGAGTTCTGCTCCGCTTTTCATTCTGACCCGCAGTGTGGTCACGGCGGAGTGTGAAAAACTTACACACGGCTTCGCCTACAATATTACTGGCGAGGGATGTACACCTTCGTCCACAAATACGTACGTTCCTGCATTGCCTGCCAGCGACGCAAATGTGTCCCGCATCTCTCCACCGCACCTCTCCAACCACTTCCCTGCCCAGCTCAGCCATTTGACCGTGTCGCCAATAATATATACGGGCCTCTTCCATGTACTGGCGCTGGCAACCGATGGATTGTTGTCGCCGTAGATCATTTCACACGGTATGCTGAAACCGCCGCCTTGCCTGCCGCATCAGCAAAAGACAAAGCCTCGTTCTTTCTAAACAACTTCGTTCTCCGCCATGGCGCACCTCGTGAACTGTTGAGCGATCGGGGCCGCGTATTCCTCTCGGACGTCCTGCAGTCACTCCTATCTTAATGCCAAATTATTCACCGCACTACTACTGCTTATCATCCACAGACCAATGGCTTAACAGAACGATTTAACAGAACTCTTGGTGACATGCTATCAATGTATGTTGCATCTGACCACTCCAACTGGGACCTTGTACTTCCGTTCGTCACTTACGCATATAACACTGCCTCTCAAGCCACTACCGGATTCTCACCATTCTTCCTGCTTTATGGCCGTCATCCCTCCAGCACCATTGATACGGTTCTCCCGTAACGATCGGACCCTGCTGAATGCTCACTGTTTCTTCGGTTGCTCAGCACGCCGACAAATGCCGACAACTGGCCCGTTCTTTGACGTCTGCTCAACAGTGCCGCCAAAAAGAACGCCATGACCTCAATCCTCCCCCTCACCCCGTCCCCATCGACTCAATCGTGTGGCTTTGGGTCCCGCCTGTTGCTGCTTCTGAACTTTCGTCCAAGCTCCTCCCGAAGTACCACGGGCCCTACCGCGTGGTTGCACAAACATCACCAGTGAACTACGTGGTCGAACCCATATCGCCATCTTCAGATCTGCGTCGTCGGGGGCGAGAGACTGTGCACATTGACCGGCTGAAGCAGTATTACCATCCGCCCACCTCTTCCTAGGTCGCCAGGATGGCTACTCTTCAATTCCGGGGGTGATTGTGACGAAGAAGACCGGCAGGCTGAAAAGCCCCGTTGCCATCGCATGGCACGTACCCAGTTCGTTCACTGGCTGCGCCCTACCTGCTGGTGCTGAGTTTGTCGCTGCTGCTCTACGAGCTGAATAAACCCCCCTTTACAGTTTATAAATTTTTATTTATTATCGTACATAGTTGCTCACGTGTACAACCTGTACTCCTGAAGGATATGGCTATGTGTACTTTAAAACATGTCTAGTGAGGCAACCCAAAACACTGAAATGAGCTGACGCGGTATGTCGGGCTCTTCAGAGCGGGTTCAGAGCGCCTACAGAGCCCAGCGGCGTAGGTGTATTGCTACCAAAGGCGGGTGGCTTTTAGTTTCTTCTGCTGACTGCCTACACGACGTGTAGTGCTGAATACCTTGCTTTTACACGATGGCCTGTGGGAGCGGCCTTTATGAAAGGTTTTCGCGATTTGCTAGTATGCAGGCCAGGTATAGGTATGTTCTTGGTTGTCGTGGCGTTGATTATTATTATTATTTCATTTGGAAACATATATACACATGCCACACATATATACACATACGCAGTGGTTGCAGCGGTGGCGTAGAGGTAGAACACCCGCCTCGCGTGCAAGAGGTCCGTGGTTCGAATCCCGGTGCCGCGCGATTTTCCACCGAATTAAAAAAAAACTCCGCGTGTTGATAAAATTGCATAAACAGGCCTGGAGTGTGGCCTGATCCCGGTGACCAGAACCGGTAACGCATTCCCTCACCCAGAGCAGGATTGGCCACCCTGGTGCAGTACTTGGCCGCAACCTCCTATATGAACACAACAAAGAAGAATGATTGGTATAACGTTAAGGGATAAGAAAAGAGCAGATTGGGTGAGGGAACAAACGCGAGCTAATGATATCTTAGTTGAAATCAAGAAAAAGAAATGGGCATGGGCAGGACACGTAATGAGGAGGGAAGATAACCGATGGTCATTGAGAGTTACGCAATGGATTCCAAGGGAAGGAAAGCGTAGCAGAGGGCGGCAGAAAGTTAGGTGAGCGAATGAGATTAAGAAGTTTGCAGGGACAACACGCCACAATTAGTACATGACCGGGGTAGTTGGAGAAGTATGGGAGAGGCCTTTGCCCTGCAGTGGGCATAACCAGGCTGATGATGATGATGATACACATGCCGCGACATGTGAGTCATCCGCTGTGGCACGTATACAGTTGAGGGTTGGAAGATGAGGAGAATGCTTTCTTTTTCTGGTTGCGGTAAAGACGTGGACTCCTGGATTTCTCTGTTGTTTGGCCCCTAGCATTGCTGGTGGTAGTGCTGGGTAAATGCACCTCCCACCTCCAAGTGTTCGCCGTAACTTCTAGCACCTTACAGACAGCCACAGCTCCCACAGCAAAAAGCAGCCGCCGCCACCCGAATTCATTCTTTTGTCATCCAGACTGCCAATAAGCATGTCCACGCCCACTACAGACCAGGCGAGCAAAACCTGCGTTGCCCAGTCAGCTCTCCTGCATGTTTTTCATGAGCCACTGACACCCAGAATGTTCCGCGGGGGCACTTTTGAGGACGTTTAAGACTGGCTGAACCACTTCGATCGTGTTACCAGCATCAACGAGTGATGCGATGTTCGCAAGCTGCGCAGATTTACTTCGCGATGGAAGACTCGGCGAGGATGTTGTACAAAATTCATGAGAGTTCTTTTGCGACATGACAAGAGTTTAGTCGACAGCTCTGCGATGCGTACCGCGACGCCAAAAACAAGGAGAGAGCTGAACAACTTATGTCTTCTGCTAACCAGCCGCCAAACGAGAGAGTCCCGATGTTTGTCGAGGACATGCTTCGTCTTTTGAGGCGTGAGCCACTACAATGCCCGAGGAAAAGAGCATGCGGCACTTAATGCGTAGAGTCAAGGAACAGCTTTTCGCCGGACTCGTACGCAGTCCACCAACAACCGTGGCTGAGTTCGCGAGTGAGACAACCACGATGGAGCGTACTCTCCAGCAACGGTCGTCACAGTACGAACGCCACGACATCACGGCTACTGCACTCTATTGGGTTCAACGGCGAGAAGCAGGGCCTCGCAGACTTCATACCAATTGTTGTGCGTCATAAACTGTGACAACTCCAAGCAGTGAGACCAGTGGCACCCTAACCAACTGTGACAGAACTTGCGGATGTCATCCGTAGCGAATTCTGACCGGCGGTGCAACCACTCGCACCATAAAGACATGCGGTCCCCTTCCTAACATATGTGGCAGTGCTGAGGGCTCCTGCTCCATTGTCTACAAATTCCATCATGCGGACAGTGAACCAGGCTACACCTCTGTTCTCGGACGCCCCTTTGCATTCACTACCCGGCTCAAGGTGCACGAATGTATTTACGTATCTACCACCGGGCTCAATACAGAGTGCTAATAAGGCAAGTGTATGGCGCTCGTCGGATAACCGTCCGCTCTGATACCACTGTGGTGAAACGGTCACGTGAATCGCAGCAGCCAGTACCGCCCGCTAGGTCTCCGCGGGTTCCACTCTGAAGCGTGGTGCCCGCGCTACAGTGAGCATCCACGCCAAATCGAAGCGTATCTATGGGCCAGTAAGTTGCTGATCAGCGCCGCCAATCGCGATCACCATCACCTCGTCGGTGCGTGTCACCTAGCTTCCCTGAAGAACCGATCGCGGGTTCACAGGGGAAACTAAGAACCGCGACTGCTGTGGGTGAAGCTGCTTTACGACGATCGTTGGAAACGTTGACGGTATACCAAACCAACCATGCATGTGGCTGCGAGGCTGAGTAGCCTAGATGCAGCGAGAACGATCTGTGCTCTCACGGATCTTGAAGTCAAAGGTCGACGCTGTCTCACCACCGGCCAAAGGAAAAAGCAGCTGCGGTACACTAGCAGCGCTACTAAGAGGCCTGTCAATGCAGAAGTCACAGAACATGGTAATAAGGCCACCACCACGAACGTCGGAGGCCCAGCTGCCGAGACCCCTCTGCGAAGGTTCACCACAATTGAGGCATCGTTGAACGTCACCAGCGACCAGGAGATTGTCGACAAAACGCGCCCGGGACTTGAGCTGACTGACCGACTAGATGGCTCAGGAGGCGTGTAGCCTAGCGCTAGATGCGAAAGGTAGGTACCTTGCTGTGGGTCCTTATTCACCAAGCACTTCAAATGCCTAGCGAACCAGCCCTCGTATTGCCACGCTGAACGCTCGACCCCTGGCCACAAAGCGAAAGCTGAATCAACCGTACCGAGTGATGACATACCAGCCCCTGGTAGTGTTGGCTATACAAGAAAGGTGGCAAGAAGGGGTTAATAGCAAGCACAGTGCTTTTTTTCGCATCGCGATACTCTATGGTAGTCATCCACGGAATAGAGACATCTGCATGATGCGTTCTTTTACGGCGAAGGTGTTGAGGGCTAGTTCCCCGTCTATCTTGTCCGTGTGTAGACACAAACTCCCGAAGATAGTGCAATGCCGGGCCAAACCGCGGCGGAGGTGAAGCAGGTGTTAAGCACTCCCCATACGTGCGCCGCTTCCGAAGATAGCGCAATGCCGGCCGGCCCGCGGCGGAGGTGCATTTCGCTATTAAAAACCTGCATACGCAGCTCCACTGGTCATCCCATTCGCAGATTGGAAGGCCTCTGGGTTTTTTTGTAAAAACTGCCGGGAATCCTAATGCAAAAATCTGCGCATTCCACGTGCTCTGGGAGTCAATGTAAACGAAGCTTTGTATAGTGTTTGCCTTGACTGGTGATAAGTGGCGGTGATGTTGGCGGCGGATGTGTAATTGCTGCAGTGTATAGCCCAACGCGAGAGTGGTCCATTGATGTTAAAGATGATCTTGCGTGCACAAATGCTGTTTGTCTGGGTAGTCCCCAGAACACGCAGGGAATGCTTGCTTGAGGTGTTGTTGTTCGTCACTGTTCATAAACTGAGAAAGTTGAGCCTAACAATTGCTTTACATAGCACATCGCACCGTGGCAAAAGTGCTAAACTATAATTGAATCATAGGACTGCATATAAATAAATTATTATTAGTGCATGTACACGTATACATACATTCGCGGTCTCCACCACGTTTCGCTTCGTAGTGAGGACGCTCCTGCTGTGCGCGACGCTTCTTTGCGGCCTGTGTGCCCTCTAAGCGGAGTACTCGCTTTTCAGTCATTTTTCTGGCGCGTTTACGTGTCCAGCACCCTGTTGAGAGGGCAGCTTCAAGCGCTCTCTTCAGACTATGCAGGATTCTAATGCTTGCAATATCACAGTTAGCCAAGAACGCAACCTCTACAGCGCAGCACCTGCATTTTTGTCCCATTGGAAAACAAGCACAGCACGTGTAATATGGACAAACCACGCATCAGGGCCCGCGGCAGTGCCGGCAGGGTAGCGCAGTGTACGTGTATGTGCTCCCACAGGGAGAAGAGTTGGGTATAGGTCCGTCATTATGTTAGAGCTATGCAGTGAAGACACTCCTCGCGTGTGCAAGAGGCAAATGCCGCGCAGTGTTCCATTAGATTTTTTGCCTGCTGGTCGCGAGCTACTTGCAGCAATTGTTCGCAGTCACAGACCAAGATCGCACTTTTTATAGCAGGTTCTGCTCGAACCATTGGCCTAGTCAGAGGGGGTTAGAATTTCAACGCTCCGAAATTTTCAGTTTGTATGTACATATATACATACACATATATATTACACACCTACGAATGTACAAATAGGGCGTAGGACCTGTACGACGCGGAGTGCTGACATACGCTAGCCCCGTCTACCCAAGTGACTCGGAGCCGCGTCGACCAAACGAATGCCACACACCTTTATTCGACAACCGCATATATAGAACGCACGGCGCGTAACGCCCTCTACATCTCTCCCCCGAGATATGCACACAAGAAACACCAAACACTTCACAAGTGTTTCTTCTTCTCTTGTGTCCTGTCTGCACGTCTCACCTTTTTTTGCGTAATGATTCACAAGTCAAGTCTTCTGGGAGTCTTGACTCAACGCCCAAACCCGGTGACTCTCACTCCACAATCATTGGAGACTTGTGGTGTTGCTGTTGCCGTGGCGCCTGTTACCATGGCCTGCTGTTCGTGCTCCTCGCGCTTTTCACTCCGAACTGGCTCGTTGAGCTGGCTCATCGTTTTTTTCTGAATAGGGCACTACATGTACCCTATTACACACAAGCACGGCGTTGGGTGTTGCCACGGCGTACGAGTGGGGCTTGGAGGCTGGGCTGAGAACACACGCCATATCATTGATGTCTCAAACCCACACCATACCTCCCGGCTGCAGTGGAGGAAGGATGGTCGCTGCATGACAGCGATCGAAGTCTTTCGTCTGGCGCCTTCTCACTTCTACGACTTGGCATTTCACATCGTCTTGCGCAGGCCACTTTGGTTCCAGGTGGTCCACTGTCTTTGGAAGCCTGGTTAGCAAGCTGCGACCCAACAGTAGCTGCGCTGGGCTGAACCCTGTGACGGCTACAGTGTCGCTGTACGGCAGAAGAGCCAGAAAAGGATCGTCTGCTTTCACGAACAATTCGTTGACCGTACGCACCATCCTTTCCACTTCCCCATTTGACTACGGATGGTTTGGACTTGAGGTGATCTGTTGGAAGCCATAGCACTTCGCAAAAGCTGCAAAGGCCTGTGAAGCAAATTGCGGTTCTTTATCACTTCGTACTACTGCGGGAATGCCAAAACGAGCAAAACTGCTTTTGACTGCATTGATGACCGCCTCAGAGTTTGTGCTTCGTATGTAGATGACTTCAGGGTAGCGAGAACGATAATCAACTGCTAATAGGTAGTTGTGTCCCTTGTAACTAGAAAAGTCCATTCCTACTTCTTGCCATGGTTGTTCTGGAGTCTTCGTTACCACCAGTGGCTCACTTCTTTGCGCTCGTGTGACTGCACACTGTCTGCAGCGATTGACTATGTCCCGTACTTGCTGAGAAGGTCCGTACCACCACACGGAATCCTGAGTCCTTAGTCGGCATCGGTTAATTCCCTGGTGGCCTTCATGGATAAGTACAAGCGTATCCTTTTGCAGTAAAGCTGGGATGACAAAGCGATTACCTTTTAGCAGGATGCCGTGGCGCTAAGAGAGATAATCTAGATGGCGCCAGTACTTCTTGATGTGCTCCGGAAGCCTGTCTCGACGAGGCCATCCTTGAGTGCAGTATTTGACGAGCTGGTTGCATTCCCAGTCATGTTCTTGGTGCCTGCGAACATTATCAACAGTAACCAGCTTCGTGTCTCTACCGTAGCAACTTGAAATTCCACAAACTCCTCTGCCACATCCACCGGGCTGATCGACGGCTTCTCATCCGGAGCCCTTGAAAGGGTATCCGCAGTGGCTAGCTGTTTGCCAGGAACGTAGACCACCCTAAGCTTGTAGCGCATAAATTTGATGTGAAGCCTTTGAATACATGGGGGCATCGTGTCCAAGTCAGCATTTCCAAGTAGCGTTACCAGCGGCTGGTGATCAGTCTCTACAGTGAAGTTTAGGCCACGCACGTATTGGCCAAAACGGTACACTGCCCATGCTACCGCCAGCGCTTCCTCTATTTGGCTGTAGCGCTGTTCCGCTTCAGTAAGCGACCTGGATGCGAACGCTACCGTGCGTCGCTCACCTGATGGTTGTTCCTGCAGAAGAACCGTCCACAATCCAAATGAGCCCGCGTCGCATGAGGCAATCGTATTACGTCCGGGATCATACTTAGCGACGCACAGGTCCGAGGTGCGCATCGTTTTTACCCGATTAAAAGCGGTTTCTTGAAGCGGTCTCCATTGCCATACATTTTGCTCGCCTAGCAAGGCGCGAATAGGGGCGGTTGGCTGCGATAGGCTCGGCAGAAAGCGACCAATGTGATTAGCCATGCCGAGGAATTGCCTAACCCCAGCAACGTCCTTGGGTGGCTCCAAGTTGCGCAGTGCTTTGAGTTTGCTGGGACATGGCGAGTACCGTTGGCGTTGATCACCCCACCCAGAAACTACTTGGTATTGACTGAAGCAGCACTTTGACTTGAGTGAAACTCCGGCTGTCTCCACACGATCAAGAACCTCTACAAGTCACTTGTCGTGCTCTTCTCGATCTTTATCAAAAACCAGGATGTCATCTATCATGTTGACGACGTTCGGTTGCCCCTCCAGAATTCGAGCCATTTCTCTTTGAAAATATTCCGGTGCTGAAGTCAAGTCAAAAGGTAGACGACAGTAGCAGTAGCACCTAATGGTGTGATGAATATGGTATGCTCTTGGCACTCTCGCGACAATCGCACTTGGTGAAATCCTGCTTTCGCGTCCAGCTTCGAGAACACTTTAGCGTCATCCGATTGCCCGAGCACCCATGCGACCGTTGGAAGCACATGCGTTTCACGGAGAACTTCTTCGTTGAGCTTCTTTAAGTCCACACATATTCTGATGCCATCTCACGCCTTCGGTACTGCGACCAGACCGGCACACCACGGCGTCGGCTTCGTATTGCGCCTGATGACACCTTGTTTTTCCATCTGATCCAACTCCTTTTTTCCCTGGTTGTACACAGGAATGAGAATTCTGCGAGGTACACTGCGAGCAAATGGCCTGGCATTTGGCTGGAGTCGAATAGGGTACTCGTCCCTTACGGTACCATGCCCTTCGAAAAATTCTTCGCCAGGGGTTGCGTCGCTTGCAGGGCTAGCTTGCTTTTCAGGTTGCTGTGCGGTGTCGAACTTAACGACTCCCAATGAGAGGATAGCAGGATAGGCTAGTGGAGGTGTAGACTGCGAAGAAATGACGTATACTAACTGTACGCAGGTGCGGCTTTTCCATTCCAACGTAGCTGAGAATTGGCCTGTTACTTTCAAAGGCCAATTTCCTGGGAAAGTACTCCTGGGAAAGTGCTTGGAACGACGGTAACTTCTGCTCCTGAGTCGACCTTGAATTTGAGTGGGACTCCATTCGCGTGGACCCAAACAAACTTGGCCTTTGCCTCGTGACTGCTCTTGACAGCATGCATCTCGATGGCATGTGGCTGCGGGCTTTGCGAGCGCCATGTGGCGCTGATGTTCCTGGTCAGTGTATAGGGCGAGAAAGTACGATTGTCTGGATCTTGGCGGTAGTGAATCGGAGACGACCACCGAGGAGGCAACGACCAGTGGTTGCGACAATGACGGGCGATATGTCCAATACCGCAACAATTAAAACAGATGGGTTTATCATCCGCTGTGCGCCAGTCAGCTGGGCTGCGACGGAGGGGCGGAAAGCTTTGCGCCTGGGAGCGAGCGGCGGCAGAAGTCTGATAGGTGTTTGTATGGCGCACCGACCAGAGACATGGAATGCCCAAACTTGCGATTTCCTCCCGAACGACCGCTTGTATAAGAGAGCTAACGGGCACGCTTTCCCTACAGTCGGAACGAACTGGAGCTGGAGCCATGGCCTCAAGCTAACGGCGAACGATGCGCGTTATATCTTCCGGTCCTGTCGGCTGAAAGAACCGCGGTGAGTCTTCACAAGATGTCACGGCGGTACTGGGCAATCTGTCAAAGGTTTGAGCGACGCGGCATCCTTTCGCTTCTTAGAAGCGTCAGCACTCCTTTATAAGTGCATCCACAGTGGCACAATCCTTACACATCAGGGGATTGAACGTATCGTCGGCAATACCTTTAGTATGTGACCAATCTTGTCTGCCTCGGTCATGTTTTAAGCAGCCTTGCGACAGAGAGCCAGCATATCTTGTATGTACACGACATACAATTCTGTGGACGTCTGAGCGCGGGACGCAAGTTCTTTTTTTCCGGCCAGCTGAGGACCGAGAGGTCTGCCAAATAGGTATGGCATTTTTTTCTTTGCAGACATCCCAGCTCGTTAGGTCAGCTTCATGTGCATCGTACCATTGCTCCGCAGTTCCTCTCAGATAAAATATGTTTGCTACCATCATTCTTGAATCCCACCTGTTGTTGTCGCACACTCGCTCGTACATCGTAAGCCAGTCCTGGAAGTCGGCGTTATCCGTGCCACAATATGTCCCCGGGTCCCACGGATGAGTGAGGATGACCGTTGGCACAGGGTGCTGAGGCGTTGTCGCTTGTGTCGGTTGATTTGCCATTGTGGCGGCAGGTAGATGACGTCCGCTGCGAAGTTCTGTGATTGTACCCTACACCTTCCACCAAAACGTTGCAGGAAGAAAGCAGACCCTCGAGTGTAGAATAATGTATATTTACAACTGGTTTAAATGGCGTTTAGGCAACGGCCAGTCTTTGTCTTCCTCTAATTCATGTCGCCTTCTTCTTTTCCTTCCCCGTAACAATATGTTTTTTACTCGAGATACATACCACGAAAGATTAAAAAGAAGCGTCCACAGTAAAATATTTTCAATATCAGGCTTTTGTGCTAGAGATCTTATTTTCGAAGTCTGCCGGCCGACAATTTTAATTATGTGTTTAATTGTTTATAGCGCAGGGCTTCTGTGATAATGAGGGCTTGCGAACTCACAAGGTCGTTTGAAGCCACAAGAACAAATATTAGACAAATCCGTGTACTAAGCAACATTCCCATTCTGGCTCAATCACCCTGCTTGCAGCTCATTTAGGAAATAGCGGCACAGTTCCTTCTATTGTCAGATACAATTTAGGTCTGCTACGACGCCCCGCCCACGCCCTCGTAACCGCCAGCCACTGTTCCTCCGCGAAGCTGCAAATAGTTCATATTTCAAACTTTCCCTGTCACCTAAATAATGCGGTAACCACAAAAATAATATCATAGGCGCGTAATTTCGTACGTTTTCACCCGTCTATTATATTGGAACGGTGAAAGCCCAATGCTTCATTGAACTGAAGTAAAGCGCATGCGTTGCATGATATGTAATGTTTTAGTGTTCTACCTAGTTTTGCACGACACCGTTGTTCAGCATTCAAATTTTGCACTCTTCGGCGCTCATCGTATACGCGCTGCTCTTTGGGAGTCTTTGCATGGTCGGCCTATAGCGGTCTTATAATGAACTGAATGTGTTGCTAGGCAGGTCTGCCTTTTATATATGAACTTTGGTGACGTCACTCACTGATGCGTATACTGCTGTTGCCCATTTCCCGCTGGAGTAGCTTATGCAACCGTGATTTTTAGTGGGAAACACACCATGAGAGAAGGAATGTGCCTATCATTGTTCACAGGCCCCTTATTATCAATGATAAGGTTTTGACGCTTGTTTTGTGCTTTTCTTTATTGAAATGCATAATGAGGTATGTATTGTATGCCTGATTCCAAAGGAGATATGCACTTTTTGTTCATTTTCTTTTTTTGCTGGCGGACACGAAAACCTCGACCAACTAGAGGCTAACAGCCTCGCTGCAAAACTTCTCATCAGTTCACGCCAACTACCTTCTTGTTGTACCCACAGCACTGCCTCCAGGGTTTCTGCACTGCCTACATAAAGTTCCGATTGCTGGGCACCTCGGATTCTGCTATCATTCAGGAGAAGTATTTCTGCGCACAATTGAGCGCTGATGTTGCCCATTATGTGAACACGTGCCGCGAATGCCAGCGACGCAAGACACTACGGATGAGGCCAGTGGGATTGCTTCATCGAATCGAGCCTCCTGAACGATTGACCATTTCAGCAGATCGAGATGGACCTGGGGCCACTTCTGACGTCAAAATCAGGAAACAAGTAGATTTCATGGTCTCTTACTATTTTACCCGCAACGCCGAAACGAAAGCCCTGACTAAAGATAGCGCAGCGGAATTGACTAGATTGTTAAAGTGTTCGTTGAGGATATCCTGATGCCAAAATGGTGCACCAGGAAACCTCATCACTGCCATAGGAACAGATTTTACAGCTGAGCTAACTGAGGCTATACGGAAATATAGCCGGACAAGTCACCAGAGGACAACCACCTAACACCTGCTGAAGAATGGTCTAAAATAACGCCTGACGTGAACGAGACACTCGCTGACATGTTAGTAATGTACGTCGACGTCGAGCACAAGACGTTGGATGCCGTCCTTTCGTATGTGAACTTCACTTAGAAAATGGCAGTGCAAGAGAGAACACAGATGAAGCCGTTCAAGCTGATTTACCGAAGGAACCCAGCGACGATACTCGTTGTCATGCAGCCGTACGTCTCCGATTACGACAATCTCAACGTCGCCGCCCATCTGCAGCTCGTGAATTAATCCGACAGCTCGGCCGCCTGTGCATCAAGAAACAGCAAAGGAAAGACAGCCGACCCAAAAATCAATGACACTACCTGGAGTAGAAGCCCACCGGTCGTGTTCGGTCTTGCACTCCGACACACCGACAAGGACTTGAAAATTTTCGCGGCACTATTCCTGATCCTAGGAGAGAGAGGGCACGGAGATAGGGAGAGCGGGCACGGCATCTGGCCTGCGGACAGCATGGCTTACCCGCTTCAGCTGTTTGTGTAGTTACTGCCGTGGATCCTGCATGAAATGCCAGCCACAATTACGACGACTAGCGCTGGAATGATGCCGTTTTTGGTGTTTCACTCTGACCACGTGACAACAAACTTTTCATTCGTGGGATACGAACTGCAAGGTGTGACGTCATCAGCAACTGACCTACTAAAGGAGCGACGCGACTACGACCGGATCAGAGTGCACGGCACCTGGCCTGCGGACAGCATGGCTTACCCGCTTCTGCTGTTCGTGCAGGTACTGCCGTGGATCCTGCATGAAATGCCAGCCTCGATAACGACGACTAGCGCTGGAATAATGCCGTTTTTGGTGTTTCACTCTAACCACGTGACAACGATCTTTTCATTCGTGGGATACACACTGCAAGGCGTGACGTCATCAGCAACAGACTTGCTAAAGGGGCAACGCGACTACGACCGGATCAGAGGGCACGGCACCTGGCCGGCGGAAAGCATGGCTTACCCGCTTCTGCTGTTTGTGCAGGATGGTCGTCAGTGCACTGATTGCTCCTACCGAAGTGACAACAGATTTTTGGTTATCCTACCCTGCCCTCACAGGTTTTCTTGCATTCTTATTAACTGTTGGTCCATGATGTTGCTATTAGTGTCAGGAGACATAGAGGAAAATCCCGGACCTAAATCTACTGAACTGCTGCAAACAATTATAGAGAGTCAGGAGGCGACTGATCGCCGACTATCCTCAATAAGCGAGAACGTCGTGCAGTTAAACGTAAAAACAGATCGACTGACTGAATTTCTTGTTATGATACAGGAAATGAACAAGAAAATTGGGCATCTTGAGGCTATAGTTCCGCACCAGGCTGAAAAATTGGCCGAGTATGAGAACCGCAGCCGGCGTAACACCTTGTTGGTTTTTGGAATCTCGGAGGAAAGCGGTGACTCAGAGGTGAACTTGAGGGCAGGTGTCACTGATGAACTGTTTCATGAAAAACTGGGGGTTCAAGTTAAAACTGTCGAAAGAATTCATCGCATTGGCAAAAAAAGCAGTAAATCACCGAGACCAGTTATTATGAAGTTTTATGATACCAGAGAAAAGGAGAAGGTACCGATGAACTGCAAAAAACTTAAAGGAAAGTGATATAGTATCAGCAATGATTATGCAAAGGAAACTGTGGATGTGCGAAGGAAGTTGTGGGCGAGCGCTTCTGCCGAACGGGCGATGGGCGCGTATGTATTTTTGATTGACGACAAGCTAAAGGTAAACGACACGCTTTACGTATGGGACCACGGAAACAACGCACGTTTACTTCTAAACCACCGAGATAAGAACAAGCCCCGCGCACAAAGGACAGATGACACGCATGTTGATTCTGGTCCCTCAGGCAGTCTCAGCGATTCCCCATGTACTTCAAGCCTTTCATAGCTCCGAATCTTGTCACTGATTGCACGCAGTATTGTTAATAAGGTAACTGAGTTTGAATATTTGTTGCTGATGGAGACCCCTCATATGCTAGTGGTAAGCGAAACATGGTTGAACATCAATGTACCTGGTCACTGTATAGTGCCACCAAACTACCGAATGTTTAGATGGGATAGAGACACTCGCGGTGGAGGCATTGCGATTATTCTTAAACAGCACATTGATGTTTTAATGATTGAATGTATTATTCCTGAGACACTGCTGTGCAAAATTACTTACGCGAACATTGTATATCTTGTTGCCGCAATATGTAGGCCACCTGCCACTGCACCCGAATTTTTAGATAAGCTGAATGATTTCCTATGCAATCATTTGGACCGTAACACCAGACTAATAATGACAGGGGACTTTAATCTACCTAATATTAGGTGGGACAGTTTACTACCTGGACACGTAGAAATTTCTAGTAGCGAGAAGCTGCTTCAAATAATAACCTCCCACAATCTAAAGCAAATCGTGAAAGAAAACACGTGGGTAACGCCTGAATTTTGGTGATTGTTGGACTTGGTGTTTCTTTCGAATAAAATAGGCGACTATAGAATGTCTGTGGAAGATGGTCTGTAAGATCATAAGATGGTTCTTGTACACATAGTGTCGAGCGCAAGCACTCGTTCCCAGCCATTTATACCTGTGAAAGTTAAAGACTATAGTCGGGCAGACGACACATCTATTCTCGATTTCTTAGAATTGTCATTTAACCAATTTGAACTTGTCTGCGATTGTGAATCGGTTGACGAACTATGGCAGCGCATCAAGAAAATCATAAGACATTGCGTTGATAGTTTCATCCCAACTCGACTAAAAAATATAAAACGACCGAACCCTTGGATTATTCGACATATCATTCCATATTAAGCTCAATATAAAACGCTTACGCAAAAGGCAAGGTATCTCCGCCGGGGTGTCGAAATTGCGAAGGGCATTGAAAACGGCTCTGAAGGAATCAAAAGAGCAGTTTTTTACCCAAACATTAAATACCTTTATGAAAACTTCACCTCAAAAACTCTGGCTTTATCTGAATGACAAAAAAAGAACAAATAAACAAGATCCAAGTTAACAATGTAATAGTAACGCAAAAAGCAAATATTGCGAGTAATTTTAATAATTTCTTCCAATCAGTTTTTTCAGCGCCTAGCAGCAATTGCGCAGACACCTGTCTGCCGTCTTCCTTTTCATGTGGGATGGAAAATCTTGTCGTCACTCAAGCAGGCGTGTTTAACCAACTGCTACTTTTAGATTCTAAGAAGGCTAGCGGGCTGGATGGAATACCAACCCAATTTCTAAAGCGATACGCGGAGTAGGTGTCATTTTTCTTAAATAAAACCTTCGTTAAGTCATTGCAAACTCACTCGTTGCCACAAGACTCGCGTTGCGCAGTCATAACTCCTGTTCTTAAAAGCGGTAACCGATTGCTAATAAATAACTATCGCCCAGTTTCCCTGACTAGCGTCTGTTGTAAAGTCTTAGAGCATATCATAGGTAAGAATATTTTCGTTTTTCTTTAAAATAACGACTTCTTTATCAGCACCAACATGGTCTCCGAAAGGGACTCTCTACAGTAACCCCGCTATAGAAACTATTTATGATTTTGCTTCAGCTATAGAGGCCCAAGAACAAATTTACATCATCTGCGTAGACATTGCGAAAGCCTTCGACAAAGGTTCACACAATAAATACTTTTCAAGTTGCATAAAGCAGGAATAAATGACACTATTTTAAAATGGATTGAAGCCTACCTACACAATCGGAGGCAGGTTGTGCGTGTGGACGAGTGCTTGTCCCCTGCGTTAGAAGTGCTTTCTGGTGTTCCCCAGGGGTCTGTTTTGGCCCCGTTGCTGTTCTTGGTTTACATTAACGACATTACAGAGATTGTCGAGTTCCCTGTGAAATTGAAGCTTTTTGCTGACGACTGTTTGATTTATTCTACGGTAACAATCTTTGATGACCAAATCAGAATTAACCGGGTTCTTCATTCCCTTCACCTTTGGTGTGAAAAACGGGACATGGAAAACAATAACAACAAATCGACTTTTACACATGTTACTAACAAAAAAGTGTGGCACCATTATTTTATTATATTGCAAGCAACAAACTAAGAAATATAGATACATTCAAGTATTTATGGGTCACAGTTTCACATAATTAGACTGGTGTAAACACATCGATAACCTGTGCTCGACGGCTTCACAAAAACTGTATTCACTGAAGAAAAAGCTGGAACACGCAATGAAGGATGCCAAATTAATTGCTTATAAAACTCTCATACGTCCATCTTTAGAACACACTTGCGTTGTCTGGAGCCCCCACCAAAAGTTATAATAGACAAACTAGAAAGAATTTAGAGAATGGGTGCTCGTTTTATTGCTTCAAGGTACCGAAGGACGGACTCGGTAAGAACAATTCTGCGTTCGTGTGGGCTTGAGTTGCTGGAAACTCAAAGGAAAAAAGCCAGACTTAAGATTTTTTTCAGATACTTCAAAGGGTTTTGAAGATAAAAAAAAGGAAACATATGCCCAGTTCCCTGCAAATCGTAGCGGGAGAATAAACCACAGCAGAGCCGTCAAGCCTTAAAACAGACATGATGTTTTCCGTTATTTTTTTTTCCCGGATGTAATTTAAATATGGAATGCCTTACCTGATGTTGTTGTAGATCAGACGGATGTGCACAAATTTGAATGCTTGATGGATATTTTGTATCGTGAGCACCCAACCTGATGCTATGAAATGTCAAATTTGCTTGTGTTCAGCTATTTTATCTCCCTGTAACAACCCTCAAGCGAGGGTTACAGTATTAATAATAAAGAAGGTCCTCCGATATATCGGCGTGCCAGACAGCATTTCGCAATCACAGCGGCGCCGCTCACGAGCTTAAGTAGTCCTTGGGCCCTATAACGTAAAACTATTCCAATATGTTTTTATTCCTATCTCCTGACGTCAACCTTGCTTAACCACCGACGCAAGCATCGGGCGGTCACCCGCAGGGTTGTCTGAAGAGACCAATCAAACGCTCTCGTTCACCGGAGGCTACTTCTGTTTGCTTGAAAAACGAATACCATTACCTACACCGAGTGGCTTGTCTTATCTAATTGGCTCCCAAGAGGTGAGGATCACGCTTAAGTGGAGAGGGATTCGATGGGGCCGAGCCAGTGCACTGAATATCGATAACCGGATGAAGAGGGTAGTGCCGGCGTCTGCGATTGGTCCGCTTTCCCTCACTAAGCTTGCGGTGGCTGGTCGAAAATCGCGGCGGCATGCAACGGAAGCATGAGAATGACGCTAAAACGGATCATAAAGAAGAGTTGGCAGAACGAGGATGTAAACGTGCCGAAATTGGTCGAAAACGTTCCACGGCCACGCAAAATGTGCTATTACAAGCAAATAAACCGATGCGTTCCGGCAAGTGCGAGTAGCCAGCGCCTGAGCGATCGGCGGCAACCATCTTTTATTCCTTTCGGGACAGGGCAACCTGCGGCTATTCAGAAGAAAATTCAGTTTTAACGCAACGCAGAAACGCGACGTAGCTCGTGACGCAGAAAAGCTGGTGTCGTCGGTGTCGGTGGCGTTGGCCGTGAGTGAAAAATCCCGGAAGGCAATTCATAAATAAAAACAACTTGCAAGATGGGCTGGCTGGGAATCGAAGCAGGGTCTCCGTAGTGTGAGGCGGAGACGCTACCACTCAGCCATGAGTTCGATCGTTCGAGGTGGGACAAAAACGCCTCTAGTGAATGCGGTGTTGCCTTACAAACGGGCCGTAGAAAGTTATACTGCTGTGTATATCGGTAATTATGAGCACGTAAATTATAGAAGTCGCAATTAAACGCGTAGCGAAGTACGTTTCCGCTACACTTCTGCGCTTGGCGCACACGCAAAGCCATCTTGCGGCAAACACAGAAGACCCCCTCCTCGCAATGTACGGCGCTGCCCCGACAGATGGCGCGCCACGCGCGCATTGGGGCTGTGCGGGGACCGGTGCGAGGCGCGTCGCCACGCGGCTGTCCGTGCCGATCACGAGGTTGCGAGACACCGAGTTCTTTAGTTTTTTCCGCTTGATCAGGCGCACGTTTCGTAGCCGCGCGGAACGCTGCGCTGCTCGACGGTCACTGCGTGATTGGTGGGTGCGAAGTCCGATGCCGGGCGCCTCGTAAGTGATCGCTGCGCCGTAGCCCATTGTCTTACACCTCTTGGCGGGTCGACGGGAACGCTGTCGCGTTCCACTCTTGAAGGCGAAGCTTAAGCGTCCTCCAATTTTTGTTCGGCATATTAATGCATCTTTAACGCGTACGCGTCACTTTGACGTGGTGAGTTTTAGCGGTTTTGTGACGTCGCGTGACAGGTAAGTGAAGTGGGTGCACCCCGAAAACGTTTGACCAATAGCCGAGGGCTAAGGGCGAAGAGACGTACAATCACAGATAACCAGTTTCCTTTGTTCCGTCAAATCATGCATAATGAGTGTGTACACGTCCTATCAGATGGGGAGCTATCACGGTTTTCGTGACGTTGTGTGACAGACAAGTTGAGTGGGGGTGGTCCAAAAATGCTTTGGCTGATCACGGAGGGCTGGTTGCAGACTTGGAATAGAAAAGTTTGGAATAGTTTTGTTATAGGGCCACTTGTGTGCCTGAAGTCTTTCTGCCCGCGCTAGTGAACTTTGGGTGCTTTCTTTATTTTTTGCTTTGTTGTTGCTCTTTGTTACGTGTAGGTTTGTTTTTACAGCGAAGCTGTATACCTATACCGTCCGAGGAAAATTCGTGTCGTTGGCGTGGTAAGCCAAAAAAAAACAACCGTATGTAGGTTGATCCCGGAGATAGTGAAACGCCGAGCCGACGCGCGGCGGATGTGCAGCAGGCGTTAAACACTCCCCATACGTGTGCCGATCCCGAAGATAGTCCAATGCCCGGCCGACCCGCGGTGGAGGTGAATCAGGTGTTCAACACTCCCCATACATGGGCCGAGCCCGAAGATAGTGAAACGCTGACACGACGCGCAGCGGAGGTGAAGCAGGCGTTGAACACCCCCCATACGTGGGCCGATCCCGAAAATAGTGAAACGCCGAGCCGACGCGCGGCGGATGTGAAGCGGGCGTTAAACACTCCCCACACGTGGGCCGATCCCTAAGATAGTTAAACGCCAAGCCGACGCGCAGCGGAGGTGAAGCAGGCGTTGAACACCCCCCATACGTGGGCCGATCCCGAAAATAGTGAAACGCCGAGCCGACGCGCGGCGGATGTGAAGCGGGCGTTAAACACTCCCCACACGTGGGCCGATCCCTAAGATAGTTAAACGCCAAGCCGACGCGTGGCGGAGGTGAAGCAGGCGTTGAACATCCCCCATACGTGGGCCGTTCCCGAAAATAGTGAAACGCCGACCCGACGCGCGGCGGATGTGAAGCAGGCGTTAAACACTCCCCACACGTGGAGCGATCCCGAAGATAGTGCAATGCCGAGCCAACATGCGGCGGAGTTGCCCACATACACAGTTTCGCTGGTCATCCTTCTTTACAGAATTGAAGGGCACTAAGATTTTTTCGCTCTCGTGTTACGTCTGTAGCATCGGAGGGATGCTTTTCAACAGGGGGTGCGCGACGCGCATGCTGTTTAGGCTTCGTCGCGTGACCGAAATTGTTGAAGGTTGTTTAGCGCAAGATGCCTTTCTGTACTGGAACTTTCTTGAATGTTATCTATGGTAATATCAATTGCCAACGTTGTTAATGTTCCCCGTATAATCGAGTTTTGTGCGTGACGCAAACGCTTGTGTACAGTCTAGAATTTCCGTGAGAACCAGTCAGTAGGCTGGAAGGCTCATTGGACCATGTACAAACAGGTGACCTGTCTGTCACCCAGATCACATGTCAACGATAGCCGCCTGTGCTCGCCGCTACTGTTGTGCTTGAGTGCCACATGCACCGGTTCGCGCAATAAAGAGTTAGTTTTGTAATTCACAGGTTTTGCTACTGTATTCTTCACCGTTAATACATCGTAACAATATAGTACTTATTCAACACTTTTAGAAGCGAAGCAATAAAATTATTTCTAATCAATGGCAGCGCCTCTTGTAAACAAAAAAGGCCTCCCTAACATAACTCCGTATTAAATGGCACTATACAACTCACATTTTATCTACGTTTTGTTAGTTAGCTACATGTGCTATTCGTATGCACCGCTTCTTTTGGGTAGCAAATGCAACAACCGATGTCATTACTAAGCCTTACTAGAATCGTAGCTGACTCTGTGACAAGTAATTAATAGCTTTTCGTTACTAGTGGACGCAACGTTATCCCTTGTGTGTTGGTGTGGGGAATTACCCTTCAACTGCGCTACACGAGCCGAATCAGTCGCAAGGGCGTTGCTGTTAGGAATGAGCACACGCAAAAGAAAAAGGATGTTTTCACGCAAGAGGAGAAAACCGGAAAAGAAAGATGGAATTGCAAAACTCCTGTTATACTAAGCGAATACTCTGCTGACTAAGCTAGTAATCACATATCGCGCAGTATCATTGTTTTCGCAGCAGTAAGAGAGCTGGCAACAGCTCCGCCGTTACGAAGTGTGACACTTGTAAGTGGCACTAAACACCAAATGCTTCAGCAGGGCAACTAATTACGCGCGTATTCCTGGCTTTCTAATATCTAGCTGCCTAAACATAGAATTTGCGGACCACTTTTAAGCTACAGAAACACGGATAATTATTTTCCAAGAGTAGACGTAGGGGGTTTGTTATGTTTCCTGAAACCCAACTCTTTTCCATTGCCACATTGCAGCGGAACTCCTCGCAAGGATTCAGCGGCCAGCGCAGCAGGTAAGTTGAAAATCCACTATGAAGGGTGCTTGTTACCAGTTGAGAGCTTTCAGAATTTTGAGCCAGTTTCAAATATATATTGTTTAATAACGTGTGCTTTTCGTTTGTTTACAAGTAATTAATTTTATTTACGAAAGCGTCGACAAGAAAAATGAACGCTTTCTTATGATAAGGCAGGCAATAAGAAAATTGAGGAGTCATTCTATTTTGAGAAGGTGGATGAGCATCGGAGCTGCAGCACATCGCACAGGTTTAGATATGGGCACATGTATTTATTTTAATCATTTGGCAATGGTAGCGACGACAGCTTTGTGATTACTGCAATATCCAGTTCAGTTAGAATTTAGGTAAATTTTGTGCGAGCGTTAAATCTATACAAGACCGTTGTTGAGAAGTTGGCTGACTTCGATCGGTGTGGCACTTCAAACCAAATTCTCCTAGCACGAACTCTGTGAACCATTTCTTGTGTGGTTTTGAGATGTGCTCATTGAAGTCTTCAACGACGATCACAAGGGTGGTGTCATCACGGCTAACTCGTGCACAGTGCGTGGTCATGACCTTCTGAATATCACACTTGGGTGTACCTGGAAATATATACACCGCGGCTATCGCAATTCCCTCTTTCGTTTGTACTGCACAGACATCCCTACAGTTGCTTACATTGTCCTCTTGCGAGTCAAGGGCCTACGCATGCACATACTTTTTGTCCTTTGTCCATCTGCTGTCACAACAAATTTCAGTATACCATAGACTTGGAATATTGCATGTTGAAATTTATTTGATTTAGTACTATTAGTAGAAGCGCACTTGAAGCCTGCTTCACCTCCGCCGCGGGTCGGCGTGATATTGAACTACATCCAGGATCGCCCCACAAAAGAGGTTATTTTTGCCGACTAACCAAGCGTATGCGTTGGCTGTTGAGGTATACAGCTTCGCTTTAAAACGCGCACCAAAACCTGCGCCTTTTCGTGTGCATCTTTGACATCGTATGCATCTTTGACATATCGAGCATGGACAGCCACAAGGATAATCAAATAGAAGTGGTGAATAGCCCATGTATCATCTCTTGCCTGAATCCTTTAAAAGTAGTTCGTTTCATTATATTCTTTGTAGACTAAGTTCACTATTCTTCTGCTTGCGAATTGCAGGACATAAGGGCACCCCTTCAGCACTCTTAGTGAGATGTCGCTTATAATAGCACCGTGTATCTAGGATGAAAGTTCAAAATAATCATGCTTATTACGCGAACCGAGTTTAAAAGGCTGGCAGTATAACGATATCCTAGTTACGTTGTCAGGTATCTTGCGGCCCATTATGTTGGCGATATTTTTTATGTGGTACAATAGTTCTAAATAAGGCGCTTGCGAAGTGGCTCGTCCTGCGATTCGGACATTGTTAGGGGACAAAATAGTTCCATATAACGACGCTTACCATGAGGACCCCTGAATAATAGGCACATATTTTGTGATAAAAAAATTCAAGATAGCAACACTTAACTGTGGGGCACGAACAAGCTGCCCGTATCGCAAGCTTTTGTAAGCAAGGAATGAGAAAAAGGATATTAGGAGGGAAAATCTTTAGGACAGCACGAAGGGAAGTGCATTGATGTTTGAAGCTAGCACTGTTTTCCCAAGGACAAAAATCCCTAGAAGCGGTTCTATTGGCTCTAAAAAAGCTACAAAGGAGTAATTGTGTCCAGCTGAATATCAACACGCAATGCCCAGGTGTAGATAGCTATAAATACTTACTCGATTCATTAAGATTTTGTAACCTCATTACCACACTTACGAGCCTACCAACCACATCTGCGACACTAATGAATTGCGCTCAAACTAGCATAGAAGAGCCTGGTACTGATGGTGTGTATGACACCCCAATAACCGATGATCTACCCTTTTTTTGTTAGAGCTACCAGTTTCAGAGACCCAGCGAAAGCACAGCACAATCGTGTAACAAGAATACACTACGGCTAGCTCCCCAAGAACATTCAGTCAATCAGAATAGGGGAAATAGAGCATAACGGCGTGACTTCCTTGCGTGCGCCGTCGACAGTAGCCGCGTAACCGTAGCCGCCCGCTCCTACAAATGTCCAATATGTCGCTGGATGGCCGCCGACATGCTAATTATTTTCAGGGAAGGAGGCTACGGGCATCATAAATGGAGCCAACAGAAGCATAATATGTATTACCTAAGACAATGCAAAACCCAGCGCAATTAATCTGTCGCAAGGATGACAGCTTGAAAGCAGCAGTACTAGTCAAATCTCATGGAGAGCACTCAAAATGCCACAAAAAGTTTCGGAGATGGTGAAAGTGGCTGGTATGAGCAGATCCGAAATATTGTTTTACGGAAAATGATGCTAGTACAATTGACAATTTTGAAATGTCAAATGTCAACAATGTTTTGAAATTGAAATGTCGGAGTATCTTTAACTTATAATTTCTCAAGCTTGCATCACTGCGCAGGCATACCCCATTTCATTGAAAACGCGTTTTCTGTTTTTGGCATAGAGCTATGTGAATTGGTTTCAGTTGCAGCAAGCATGTCATGTTACAAGGCCCCTGGCCTAGGTGGTATAACTATGCGCATGGTTAAAGAAATCATTCACCTACTAGGATCTATACTATGCTGCATTTTCAACCTCTCGTTAAGCAGTGGTACTTACCCATCGTCACTGAAATTGGCCAAGGTTATACCCATATTCAAGAATGCTGATAAATCTGATCCCTCTTGTTATCGACCGACGACCTATCCGGAGTATACTCAATACTATTTACGAAAAGATTCTCGCAGAGCCAATTCAGAAATTTCTAGAAAAGTATAACACGGGGTAGGTAACAACTCGGGGTAGGTGTTTACACATGTACTGCAGTATTGCCTCTCATTCATGTATTTACAGCAGTTCTCAAAAATAATATGCTTGTCGTACCGGTATTTCTTGACCTAAAAAATCAATCGGCACCGTCGATCGCTACATCCCACTAAATAAACTAAAATGCGATGGTTTTCGCGGACAGGTTGCCGAGTTGCGGGGAAGTTATTGACAAAACCGTAGTCGTACTGGTCGACACTTCGTATCGTCTCCTAAACGAGTCAGTACAGGTGTTCCGCAAAGATCAGTCCTGGCACCTGTGTTTTTCCCCTATATATTAATGACTTGCCCAATGGAGTTACTTCGGCACACTGATGTATACCGACGATATAGTTATAATAGTAACAGCAGATTATACCCAGCATGGCCAAAGTAAAACTAATGCCGAGCTGGCTCTATAAATATATATAGAAACTTTATTTCCCAGGAACAGATGTTAAGGAGGGGTGCCTCCTTTAAGGAGCCCCTCAGTCCAGGGCGCCTGCCTGACCTAGGTAATTAAGGACTTTTGTCCTGCCGAGCTGGCTAAGATTTCAAGATGGCTTGCGGAAAATAAATAGCAGTTCTAACAGAAAAAAAAGAACAAATACATGTAGCCTCTAGATGTAGTTTCAGTTCAGATAGCCCTTCATAACAATCCTCTCGAGCGCACCCCCTCGTTCAAATATCTTGGCGTAGTATAAGACAATCACTTACACTGGGAAAACCACACTGATGCGCTATGTAATATGCTCTATGGGGGATTTTATCAATTATCATCATCATAACTGTATTTTATGTTCACTGAAGGACGAAGGTCCCTCCCTGCGATCGCCAATTAACCTTCTCCTGCGCCATCCAATTCCAACTAGCGCCTGCGCATTTCTTAATTTGAACACCCCACCTAATCTTCGGCCGTCCTCGACTGCGCTTCTCTTTTCGTGGCACCAATTCTGTAATCCTAATACTCCGCCGGTTATCTTAGCTACTCATTACATAACCTGCCCACCTCTATTTTTTTTTCTTAACATCAGTTAGCATAGTGGCTATGCCCGCCGTTTGCTCTCTGATCCACACCGAGTGGCGTAGCAAAGGGGGAGGCTGGGGGGCCGTGGGCCCCGGGTGCAAGGGGCCAGTGGGGAGGGGGGGGGGGTGTCATATGCGTCTGAAGACACCCCTCTTTCCGCTGGCTTGACTGGGCGCATATGGCAAAGTATGCTCCGGCATCCAGTAGCCCGAGCTCGTGTACCCGATGTGTTGCGCCGCAGAATTGTGGGCTGCTGCTGTATCAACACCCCATAATATAATTGCACGAATGTGCGGGCTAAAAAATTTAATTCGCAATATGGTCGCTAAACTACTCGCCTTAGCGAAACGTTTAATGTGGGGTGCGCTCGTGCCGTACTTTCATGCTGGGAGCGTGCGTCGCTAAACATACAGTCAGGCGTTGTAAGACGTTGAGGCTCTTGGGTCCCTCTTCCGTTCAGAACGCGCAGCGAAGACGAACAAAGACACCAGCAAGAGGGCGTTCAACGAGCGCGCCCGGCGCTCGCGGCGACGCGTTCGTTGAAAGCGACGTTGCATAAGTGCGGCCGTCAAAAGTCGCGAATGGCATTCTCTGGATCGTCTTCAGACTCGGTGCGGCCGAAGAGTTCAGCGGCGTATGACTCGACAGGCTGTAGTCGCGGGCGCCGCGATGTTCGACTCGCTTTTACTTTCCCTCTCCCGCTCGCTCCGACAAGCCGCTGCGAAGCCTGCCGTTGTTTCACGCTTTCCTTCCTACCTTCGAAGGTTTCCGAAAACTTTTTTTTTTTTAGGGACCACTTCGCCACAGAAGGCGCACTGCGGCAATTGCGCGAGCACAGCGTGATTCTGTGACACGCCCGCCCGCTGCTTCTGTGCTAGTTTGAGACATTTATTCTGTTGGTCGCGCTGCCGATCTCGCGACTCCTCGAATGGAATCTCCATCGCATTGCGCTTCCAAGATCGCACGTTAAAGTTTTCGGCTCGTCGTCAAAACCCCAAGGGCTTGTGTTTTGCACAGCGCAAATGAACGGCGTCGGTCAACGAAGAACATCACCGGATTCGCGTCGACAAAAGACTACAACCTTGCTGAGGACGGACTTCCTCCGGTGCCCGGTGAATATACGCTTGACCTATGTGAACTGGCTAGTCGGTTACAGATAACTTTAGAGTCATAAGCTCTGCTAGCAGAGAGCAATTTTGTATATACTTGATCATTGTGTTTAGTTTTGTTGTAACCTAATTTAATCGCTTGTTGTGCTTTGTGTTTAGTAAGGTAGCCGGACGTACACGTGCAGATTTATTTCTACTGTTGCTTCGTATTTATGACACGCTATATGGTGTTGTTGCCTAGCCGTGTTACTGCTTTCTTCTACAGAAGTGAAGTCGCCTTGTCAGTATTGCAAACTACCAGCTCTTGTGGGCTTAATACTGCGCTTTGAGCATGTCCGACCTGCCTCTTTATTTAAGCGGCTTTTTCTGGGAGTTTGCCGCACGGCTGTCACAGACAAAAGGTATAAATTAATGTTCTTCCTTGTTCCGTAGGATAAAAATGGAAAAGCGCCGACCCAGCGGGGCTCATCAAAGGAAAACCAAAAGGGAGCGAGCCAGGACTCTTCAATCCATGGCTGGGTCAATTCAGAAATATGTGAGGGCTTTCTTGCGTCTGCCCACGAATGACGCCGAAGAGGTTAGTGCGAGAATATGCACCTGCGAAGAAAGGGAGCGGCAAAACGAAGACTGCTTGCAACCCACTACATATATGCCTCCTGAGGCGCACGAGCTGTTTGTGGACAGACCGGTTGATTCGTTGGAATCAGACGCATGCCGACGTGCAGGAACACAGCAGCTAGAGGACGCATATCAAAATTTTGAAGCCAGTATATTTACGCACACTGGGGTGGACCCGGTACATCAGTCCGATGCTTCTCAAACCCGCATTCTTGATGACAGCCAAGTGGAGATGGTCAGAGAAGAGCCGCAATACGTGCAGCCCAGCTCAGTACAAGAAGGCGAGGACTCTGTGACGTCACATAAAGGCACTAATGCTCAAGCATTATCGAACTACACAAAGACGACAGACGTAGTTAAATATGACATGTACTCTGACATAGGTACGTCGGCCATACCCATCTCAGATGACGTCAGAGTAAGTTTAGTGCGTAGAGGAAGTGAGCCGCTACAAAACAAAGAAGGCCCATTCCCTGGTGTAACGACAGAATTAGGGTGCAGTAAAACGTTTAACAGGCATTTAACGAAGTCTTGGTTCTACAAAACATCCGCAGATGGCAGCCAAGTTCTGAGAACCTGGATGGTGTACTCAAAGTCAACAAATTCGATTTACTGTTTCTGCTGCAAGCTCCTCGGAGAAGGAAAAGCTGCAGGTGCCTGCTTCGTCTCCGGGTTCAACTGCTGGTGGAAGTTGAACCCTAGGGTAGCGGAACACGAGTCTTCGGATTCGCACATGTCCTGATACGAGCGATGGAGGACAATGGACGTCAGTCTCAAGCATGACCGAACATTGGACGCGGCCTTTCAACGAGAGAAGGAGGCGGAGAGAACACGCTGGAGAGACATACTGCACCGCTTTCTGGACGTAGTCTTATTTCTGGCGAAAATGAGCCTTCCTCTCCGCGGGCACAGAGAAAACATGGAGTCGGACAACAGAGGCAATTTTCTTGAACTGGTGGAATTTCTTTCGAATTACGACAGAATTTTTAGGGAACATTTCACAAAAGTTAATGCTGCCATCCCTTCCGGCGGAAGGGGGACCTCATACCTGTCGCCTCAAACGCAGAATGAACTTATCCAACTCTTGGGCAGACACGTGAAGAGCGAAATTGTGAAAAAAAATCAAGGATGCTAAATATTTTGGCATTTTGTTCGATAGCACACCAGACGTTTTGCGTGTGGACCAAATGTGTCAGGTAATAAGGTACGTGTGCATCAATGACGGCGAAGTCACAGTAAAAGAGTCATTCTTAGGCTTTTTTCCAATAGAAGGAAAAACTGCTGCTGAGATTACAAAAAGTATTCTGAAACAGCTTGAAGACGACGGATTGGACATAAGCTTTTGTCACAGTCAAGGGTACGACAACGCAGCAGTAATGGCTGGCGTTCACGGTGGCGTGGAGGCCAGAATCAAACAAGTCAATCCAAAGGCCCTGTTTGTGCCATGCGCGAATCATTCCATGAACCTTTGCGGCCTTCATTCATTTGAAAGCGTCAACGCATGCGTGACATTTTTTGGAACTTTGGAAGCTATGTACAAGTTTATTTCGAGCTCAACGAAAAAGTGCTCCAGTTACTAGCATTATAGTAAAACAAGCTACCTCCACCCGCGTCCCTGTTCCGGATGACATCGCGTGCCACTAGAAACGTAGCCTCGTATAACTTGAAGGCCCCTTGCCATCGCTAGGGGAGTCCGCGAGCCGCGACCAGCACGACACAGGACCAGGGGCGCAAAGAACAGAAACCGCTTTAATTTACGATGTAACGAAGCACTCAAACAATTACCGCAGTCTCGCGGCCGATAGCGGAAAAGAACAAGACGAAGAAGCGAGCACCAGAAGAGCGAGACAACCACATGTACAGGCAAAAGGGAGCGACGAAAGAACGGTACTTACAAACCATCAACCACCACAATCTTACGGTGGATAACAGAATGCGTAATGCGAAAAAGCAGCGGGCCTTCGTCGCAGGGCACCCACGCCACCAGTGTCGGTGGCGACAGCATCAAAAGAAGCGTCACATTGAGCGTTATTGGTAGCCGCTCACCATCGCCTCTTGCAAGAGCAGTGCTGTCGCTCACACGCGATGACACCATGAACTAACCTCAGCTGCTGATGCCGCGGGCGAGTTTTGCACTCCCCACCTCACGCTATCCGCCCCCCCCCCCCTCGGAAAACGCAGATGAGATCGCCCATGTGGTTGTGCATGCCTTCGCCGCTGGCAACTCCGCGCAAGCGCAGGCCGTTTCCTCTCCGCTTCTGCCCAACCTTCTGCCTCATGCTTTCACTGTAACCACCTCCTCCCTTTTCTTCTTTGCGCGCTCTTCTTTCATTTCGCGCTGCGAACCGCGTTCGCCTTTTTTCTTCTGCTGTACTCGTTCGGTTGGTTACGACAAGGAACAACGCTGAGGCTCAACACGGGAACCGGCGCCTAAGAGCTGCGCTCTAACTGAAGAAGTACTTATGTCCAGGATAATATCCATGACTATACGGGTAGCGAAGGTATACTACTTCGCTGTAGCATGATTCATTCACGTTTTCTACAATTGCTTATTCCTAAGCAATGGCACTAAGTACAGGGCTCAAAGGCAAACAGAATTTTGAATAATACTTTCAAGTTTAGCCAACAAAAGAAGAACATTGCCATTATAGAATATTTATCAGTACTGCATTCTGCTGTAGCCTTTACTGAGTAGTTTTCTGTAAATGGTCATTCTTAAGGTATAGCGCGTAAGAGGCCACCCTAATGCACAGAACATTCGAGTGAGCACGTTACTTTTAAAGGAGAAGAAAGGGGGATAACCGAGGGGCCCGATTTTTATTAGTCATATCATCAGAAGCCAACAAACACTAACACCAAAGAAAACAGGGGAAATTACTTGTTCTTAATAAACGAAATAAAGAAACGATAAATTATTTGAAATAAAGGTGGATGAAAAAACAACTTGCCGCGGGTGGGAACCGAACCCACAACCTTCGCATTTCGCGTGCGATGCTCAACCAATTGAGCTACCGCGGCGGCGTTTCCCCATCCACTTCCTTGTGTGTTTATGTGTACTAGTAGAACCCTGGGAGTGTTAGCCAGCGCCACCACTCACAGACCTTGGCGGCGGACGTGGAACTTTCCACTAGTACACATAAATACACAAGAAAGTGGATGGGGAAACACGCAGAAGTAGCTCATTTGGTAGAGCAACGCACGCGAAATGCGAAAGTTGTGGGTTCGGTTCCCACCTGTGGTAAGTTGTTTTTTCATCCACTTTCATTTGCAATAATTTATCGTTTCCTTATTTCATTTATTAAGCACAAGTAATTTCCCCTATGTTTTCCTTGGTGTCAGTGTTTGTTGGCGTCTCATGATACTTTCTTTTAGGCACACAAAGCTTACGTAAAATAACAAAACATTGTTATTTATAATGTGCCACGAATTCTATGGATTTCCAAAGGTACACTGTCAAATATCTGCACTTGCACCATCTGCTGCTGCATCCATGCCCTTTCGACAATGCGCTTATCAGAAGTATTTTTGTCTCCTTCCAGAGAGCGGCACTGAAGGTGCGGCTGCACAAGGTGGCAATGGCCAATCTGAGAAGCCTTTCGAAGAAATCGTCAAGGAAGAAATGTTGAAGTAAGTCCATTTATTATTCTCAAGGCAGTAGTCTCTGTCTCACAAACGATATATCAATTGTTTACTTTTATATCCAGGGTATTCAAGAAGCTGTTCAGGCGAAGTAAATAATGCTACAATCAGTGCATAATATCGAAAAAAATATATTAAGCTTTGCACTTGTCTGCAGGTGCACCCCGGCTGGTGCTTATAACCTGGTAATTGCAACAGCCTGTCTTGCATTCGTCCATAACGCACCCTGTAGGTACAGCTAAGCTTCCATCGTTCAGCGGCAGAACTTAAGTTTCGGTTGTGCAGCTATGCGATATCTTAGTAGCTAACGCGAACTAGTTAGGGCGAATCATAAATCATTAAAACGAATTTGGGGCGCAATTAACTAATTTGCGCCGTTCCTACGCAATTTCTTAGCCAAAAAGTTTTTTTTTTAGCTCAGATGAGGGCGCAAACCAAAGTGGCAGCGCATATAATCTACGCCGTCTTATGAGAACGAGGAGGAAGCAAGGCTAGGATTAAACGACAAGAAATGAAAGGAGCGTGGTCAAACCATAGCATCATTGCAAACCACGCATCTGTATTTGAGGCTATACATATTCATACGGGAAATCGCTACACACCCTTACTAGACAGCTTCCTTTCCTGGGTATCTTATGGACACATGCAACATATTTGGCACAAAAAGTCACACTCAGGTGGAGTAGTTGCCGACCGGGCCTGCCAGGCTAACCTCACCTGCAGCAACATCACGACCTCCGCCACTACCATACTACAACACTACTAAATGTCTTTATTTCATTACCAACTACGCAAAGGAAGAAAAGAGAACTGCAAAAAGTTCGTAAGGCCTCAAAACAAGGAGACAAGGCGTGCAAAGCAGGATGCGCCGAGATTCTCGTTCGCACACAATTTCTCGCTAGTTGGCTCGATGGCAGTCAGTGAACGGAAACAGCATGGAAGGCGCCGAAACAGCAGTAAAAAAATACCGCGAAAAAGCCGCGTATGACAAAAGCGCACCAAGCGTGGCACACTGCTTCCCTCTTTAAGGCTGCACAGCCAAACGCGCCATCGCCGCTTCTCGTCAACGAATTATCGCCGCTGAGCAATACCGTGACTGCGCGGCTGTCTATCTGCACACTCGCCGTGAGCCGTTTGCCACGCCTTTCTCGGGTGTGAAGGGCGTGCCTCCCCTTTCGTGCATTATCTTGTACCCTCCGTCGAATGCGAACAGGGCACATGCGGCACAATCTTGCACCTACACTTTCCCTCAATTGAATACGTTAAAATAAAACAAATAAGATAAACATTCTGTTTCTTTAAGTGTCTATTGTTCATATTGTACGCTATAAATGAGAAACTGAACAGCTAGGTGGCTGTTCACCTCCGTTATCTTCCTTCCATTGGCGGTAGCGCATCGTCTTCATGCCAGAAACGGGCTAAATCTGCACCATCAATGCGTCCTCTATCGGTTCCGCGGCCATGCAACGTTTCGGCGGCACACGTGCACTGCTATATTGACATTAAAACTTTAAACTGTTCGCCTTCGAAAAAAGAATGTGGATAAAAATGAAAAGCGGACTGGCCGGAAGGAACATGCTCACGGAGCCATACCTTCATAGCAATATCACAAAGGGCTGAGTGCGGTCAGGCTGACCTTACAGACGTAATTTATTTGTGTCAGTTAGACTTTCAGAGAGCGCTTAATTTCAAAATATTTGTTTGGATAGTTATTATAGAAGCATGTTTAAGAAAAATTACTTCGCTCGGCTCCATAATCTCGTGGACGGGCTCCAAACTACTCATTTGCTTAAGCCACTTGAGATCAATTATAAAAAGCTAATTAACATAGCTTCGTTAATTACGCGCACACTGCGTATTTTAGAGCGACAGAAAGCTGAGCTAGTTGGCAAGGATTCATAATGCAAGAAAGCGTAAGGCGGGCAGACACGGACACAAAAGAAGAGCAGTGGACAACACTAACGCCGAATATCAACTGAAGGAAGCACTGAGGCGAAAAAAAGAAAGACACAAAACTCATCTGCGCATGCTCTGGAAAGGAAGTACCACTTGTCAGTCGGGTACACGTGCCGGTCTACGTGAGATAACTTTTAAGGCAATTGATCTCTTCCTTATGTAAGGTAATCGAAGGCTGACTCACGCACGCACTTCCACCATTATTGGTATGCCATGCCTCGACCGTAAGGCACGTATCTTCATTCCTATGCCCGTACGATATCGCGCATTCATCTAACTCAGGTATGCAGTTACAATCTTTGCATTCTTGGCAATGCAAGGAAAGATTCGAAGGCGATCCACCCGTTAACGACCTTTTATGTTACATTAGCCTCTGATTAATACACCTCGCCGTTTACCCTAAGTAGAAATTGCCACAGTTAAAGGGAACATTATATAGCACACCCATACGGCCGTAAGTAAAATTGTTGTTCTTGATCTGCTTCACTGGACAAATATCTGTTCTTTTTTGCCTTTGACCTGCTCCTTTATCCTCTCCACGGCAGTGCATATTTTACCAAGCTTATTTGGGGGCAGAGAAAACAACATTAACGCCATATCTACTTCAACTTTCTCGAGCCTGTGCGATACTGAATGAATTTAGGGAATAGCCACTACTCATTTCTCCTTATTACTGCTTTCTGTAATCGCGTATGTTCCCCTCGAAATCGACTTATTTAGGCGTTCAGCCACACTGGCCACTGCCACAATAAGATAACCTACTCCTAATAGGCGCCGGACCTGTGCATTAAAATTGGCGGTCCTTTTGTGCATGCATTATTTGTGAGAGAAGACTTAAGGCAGGCATTGGAAATACCGTTTTTTACTTCTTTGGAGCGCTTTGATTGAAAGTTTAACATTGGCTTCGAAGATCTAGGGGAGTACTGCCAACACACGTGGTTTTTTTTCGAAGACCAAGGAAATGTCTAGAAACCGTACTACACATCTGTGAGGAAATTCTTTGGTAAACTTTAATCCTAATTCATAAAGTTTAAATTCCTCACTTATTGTCCAACGGTCGAAAACAATCGAATATTCATGTTAAGACGCATGATACTGTGCGACCGTTGGTTAATTAGGTGCATAAACTTAGAATAGTAGTATCAGACAAGGAATGTTATTTCGTAATTTTTCCAGATGACATGCTTTTAGAAAAAGCGGTATCGGCTATAGAAAACGAATTTCAGCCAGTAAAACTCAACCCATCGGCAGTCAAGCAAAGTGCGGTTGACCTGCTGTGAAGACATAATCTAGATAGGATTGTCTCTAATGTCAAGAAACCAAAATCGCTCACCTTAGAACTGTTCTTGGCGAAGACCCATAAGCAAGAGATTCCTTTTCGTACTAAAGTGTCAGAGAAAGGGACATGGCAGGTCTGTGTGGCTAGTTACCTACAGAACTGATTAGCTTCACTAGTTTTTCAGACCCCTTCGCCTGCGTAACTCTCAGGCACTAGTTCAGTTTTTGACAATGAAAATCCTGGTGATTGTACAGGTTTAAGTGTGGATATCTAAGACCTATAATACTCCTTGCTGCATGACGGGTTGTTAAATACCGCAAATGAGTGCATTAAAGAACATGTACAAGAGTCCGGATTTATAGACATATGCGGTGTTTCCACGGGTGCTTTTTCATGAAATTCTTTCAATGTGTTTACAGTCGACGCTAGTTGGGTGGAGAGATGGCGTGTTGCTGAAGAAATCAGGAATTTGTATTGGTTCAAAGGTTGCCCCTATTCTTAGTGATATTTAACTGAGCAAGATTGACAACTGCTTAGATAAGGCCTTAGGCGATTGTGTTATTAAGGATTTTCGTTACGCTGATGATTACATGATTTTCTGCAATAGGGACGAATTTGATTCAGCTGCTATCACAGTAAGTGAGCAATATAAAGTCAGTAGATGAGGATTAAAGTTTACCAAGGAATTTCCTCACAGACGCGTAATACAGTTTCTAGACATTTCCTTGGTCCTCGAACAAAATCACGTGTGTTGGAATTTCCAAGGAATTTCCTCGCAGACGTGTAATACAGTTTATAGACATTTCCTTGGTCCTCATACAAAATCACGTGTCTTGGCAGTGCTCGCATAGCTCTTCCAAGCCATTGTTAAACTTTCAATCCAAGCGTTCCAAACTAGTAAAAAAACAGAATTTCCATGTCGTGCATTAAATCTTCTCTCACCAGATCATGCTTGCACAAAATGAGCGCAAGTTTAATGCACATGTCCGGTGCCCACTAGAAGCAGGTTATCCTAGCGTGGCAGTGGCCAGTTAGCTGAACGCCTAAAGCCGATTTCAACGGGAACAGATGTGATTACAGAAGGCAGTAATAACAAGAAAAGAGCGCTGGCTATTCCCTATATTCATTCAGTATCGCACATGGTCAAGAAATTTGCGAGTAGATGTGGTGTTAATGTTGTTTGGACTGCTCCCAATAAGCTTGGTAAGATATGTGCGGTCATTCAGAGGAAAAAGGAGCAGGTAAAAGTAAAAGAAAACAGATATTTGTCCAGGGAAGCGCATCAAGAACAACAATTTTACTGACTGTCGTATGGGTGTGGTATATGAAGTTCCATTTAGCTGTGGCCATTTCTACGTAGGGAAAACGGGGCGGTGTGTCAATCAGAGGCTAATGGAACATAAAAGGTTGTTAACCGGTGGATTGCCTTCCTGTGTATCCTTACATTGCCAAGACTGCCAAAATTGTAACTGCACACCTTAGTTAGATGAATACGCGATATTGTACAGGCATAGGAATGAAGATACGCGTCTTATGGTCGAGGCATGGCATATCAATAATGGTAGCAGTGCGTGCGTGAGTCAGCCTTCGATTACCTTACATAAGGAAGAGATCAATTGCCTTAACAGTTATCGCTCACGTAGACCGGCATGTGTACCCGACTGACACGTGGTGCTACCTTTCCAGAGCATGCACAGATGAGTTTTGTGTCCTCTTTCTTTTTTCGTCTCAGTGCTTCCTTCAGTTCATAGTCGGCATTCGTGCTGTCCACTTCTCTTGTGTCCGTGTCTGCATGCCTTACCCTTTTTGAATTATGACTCCGTATTTATAGCTTACCAATCTAAACTATCGAAGGAGAAAATGATGTCAGCAATATCGGTATTGATTTAATACATTTATTTGTTGAAGGATTTTTCGGGCAAATCAGGTTCACGAACTTAAACGCATGTGCCTCACCGTGGACTTCTAACTTCACAATCGATTCTCCTACATTATACAAGACCCACCACAGCGCTAAGGTATACCACACAAGATGTGCGAGGACATTGTGCGCGCTCCCGATTATATTTATGAGCGTTGCTAGCACGAGATTCTTTTACCTGGTCACATTAGGAATAAAAACAGCTGCCTGGGGGAAAGCATTGGATATATTTTGAGTACTTTATAACTTATGGAGCAGTGCGGACATGTACGTTAGAACGAAAAGATCAGAATTAGGGATAACGTCTTCCTATATATATTTCGGCTGTATAATGTTAAAAGGTCCCTGAACCATTTTTTACCGAAGTGGAGAAAGGCGTTTTGAAGTTAGGCTATTTCAGAAATAATTGGCCTCAGGATGTACTTCAATGCGTCAATGAGAAGCGAAGATATTGGCAATCAAACACGGCCTCCGCTTTGATCCCGTTCCTGCGTCAATTCCTTACACTGCGAAGGCTACAGCGCAGTGGGGGTGCCCACAACGCTCCGCCTTCTAAATGTCACCGTGGCCCGCAGTCCGAATTTCATTTTCGATGTTAACGTAGACACCACGACTTCCGCTTTGGTGCCCACGACGCTCTAGACATACGCCAAACGCCGTTGTCCTCAGCAACCGCAGTGCGCTTAGCCAGGGGACTCGTGGTGGCACCCCATGACGGCTGCGGTATCTACGCCATGTAGGCGACCGCCGCTTGATGTGAGCTATCGGCCAATAGCAGCCGTCTGATATAATGGCGAACTACTGTGTCCGATGACAAAACAGTGCGCCTAGAAGAGATAGAGGACAGGGCCTTCCGTTGGCAAGAGAGCGTTTGAGAGAAAAGTGACTTCGCGATCTGCTTGGGAGCTCCACACACCGCGTACGACAGCAGAACTTCGCTAAGATGTTCATAGCAGCGTTGGCTTCCTGCGGATTATCTTATTTCACCAATCGGAGGAGTTTCACAGGCCTCCTTTAGGAACTAAAAAAGAAAATACTGTAATTTTGTGACAAATAGTGCTGGCATGCGCATACAGTCGCGTGAAATATGAGCTCCGACACAGTGCCCGTGGTGGAACTGGCCTCTGGACTACAGGGCTACATTGACGATCGAAATGTTGGTTTGATAAATATCTAGCTTAGGGCCGAAGCCTTCGGCCCTAAGGCCCCCTTAGGGCGAAAGAGCTCCATGAAGAACTCCAAGATCAAACCAAAGAATAACACTCCGTTAAAATGACCAACAGAACCACACGAAACACGTTATACTCACATTTGGTACCACTACTGTGCGCAGTTCAGTTGACGCAGGACACTTTGAAATCAACGTCTGGCCATACATACTGAACCCGAGGCACTCTTTCAAGTGCCGGAGGTTCGGGCTAGCCTCACAATTATGTAGAGGGAAAGAAACATGCGCGAAGTGTAGTGCCAACAACCATCCTTCTGAAAACTGCAGCGCCCCTGCATAATGTGTAGTTGCAAGAGAGTCCACCCAGTTACTTACGGAAGTGCCCTTGCTGGAAAATACAAAAAGAAATCCATCGCAATCACCGTAAAAAAAACTATCAGTCTATGAGGTGACGAAAAGGCAACGGTGCTTACCTCAAGTAACCCATGCTGTGCCAGTGCGACGCTGCAAGGGGGCAGTGTCACGTCGATTTCGAGAGTCCACAAGGTCCACGCCTAGTATTCATGCAGAAACTACAATCTGCCCGCTTGATGGCAGCCGCCAGTGCTGCTCCAGCATCATCAAAGTTGGGCTGGCAGACCGCAGAAACGCAGTACCCAAAGTTGAAGCGAACTGCACGGCCCAAGACGCGCGTTTCGGCACCTCGCTATCCATCACTTAGCGCATCGCAGAAGGCGGTCAACCGTAAAGCACCGGGTTCATCGACGCCAAAAGAACTGCGCTCGCTGGAGCGTGCAAGAAGGAGAAACTTCTTTTAAGTGCACCGAAAAAGGAACAGGTAACCTTAACCGCTACCGCCCTTGAATAGGGAGTGACTGTTTCATAACATGTCAGCTATCACTTTATAGCCGACCTACACCTGTTTTCATTACTTTACAATGGCTTTCACCATCCATTTTGCAGAGACCTGAGCCATAATCCAGCTGACATCAAAGTCGTCCTAAATGAATTCTCGCCAACAGCCTTCTTTCTCCAAGAGACAAACCTAGGTCCCCAAAACAAAAAATAATTTTGAAGTACAAAGACTGTCGGTGTAATCGAGAGCAAGCAGGTAGCCTTTTTTTGAAGTTTCGCAATTATAGTGGACAGTGGTGATGCAACTCGCGAACTGAAGCTTAAAAGCAAATATAAAGCGGTCGCAGTCCTGTGCTTGTTTTTAAAACAGTAACAATACGTTCTATATATATCGAAGCACGCCTAACATTTACGCTTATTAACTTAGAATCACTTTTGAAACAGCTACCAGAGCCATACCCCTTGTTGCAGACTTTAATGCACCATGCAATCTTTGGAGAAATGAAAAAAAAAACGGACACTAGAGCCCGTATTTTAGAGGACCTTGTCCTGCTCAGTAATGTATCTTTGGTCAACAAAGGAAAAACACACATGCTCCTCTCGGAGCTCAGGAAGAATGAGCTGTTTTGATTTATATTTTAGTTCTATATTTTGCACAGTACTTAATTGGGATGCTCTTGATAATCCACACGGAAATGAATATTTTCTGTCGTGATACGCTTGTCAACCCCACCGCAAACTATTCTGAGAAAATCCCACCCCTGGAAGCTCCGGCTAGTCGACTGGTTACTGTTTCAAGGAAAAGGCAGTCTCCATGAAACATTTTCCTATATTCTTAGCGTTGATAAACTAAATGTAACCAGCTAGAACTTGCATCATAGATGCTGCACGCATAGCAATCTATAGATCCTCTGGGATAGCACGACCTAATCACAGTCTTGTACACACGAGAATCCAAGGTAGCCAAAAAGAAACAAAATAAAGCATGTGGAATTTTTGTAGGTACCCAAGGCACAAATGAACTACATATCGGTTTCTAAAAGGCGATAGCTAAAGCATGGCACATCCGTCGTGGTTCTAAATACATTTCTGGAAAAATTATTTGTCGTTCATAAACAAAAACAGCACGTAAGAATCTGAGTGCAAGTTCGTAACGTAAATGGTAACTTCTCCCCCTACGCAAACTCTTTTTTGACACCCATGGTACACACTCAGGTATTGACTTACAGGCTGCCACACCACCCGAACATTTCTGTAGTGTTTCGAGTTCCTTTTACTAAACATAGACTTTTTTTAAAGTACGAAAACCCAGTTGAAAAACAAGGAGTTCCTACAAGTGGCAGCACGAACGAGCTTCATAAACAGCCTACTTACATTGCATGAACAATGCACTGGCCTCCCGTAAACAGACTGTACCAGTACCTGACGAAATACGTTATCAGATGCTAGGGCATCTCTCAGAATCTGCTGTAGAGGCGCTATGAAGATTTTTTAACAAAATATGGACACGGGGAAAATGAACGGAAGAATGAAAAAAGGCTGCAATTTTACCGTTCCTGAAACCCGAAAAATCGCCAACCTCCCAAGTAGTTATAGAACCATTGCTCTCACAAGCCGTCTTGGCGAATCTTTAGAAAGCGTTCTGAATATTAGGGTAATGTTTATACTCGAATCTCGCGAACTCTTTGATGTACACCAATGTAGTTTTAAGGAGCATGTTCAACAGTTGACCATCTCGCTCGCCTTGAAACCCACTCCGAAAAGCTTTCATAACCAAACAACACTGTCTGGCAGTTTTCTTTGATATGGACAAAGCTTAGTACAGCACTTGGCGGTTTGTGATTCTCCGTGACCATGCATACGTAAACATCCGCGGCAGGATGCTGAAATGCCTGAAGATCTTCCTCTCCAATCGTTTATTTAAGGTGCTCCTTGGTGCAACCTTTTCGAGGAACTTCGTTCAGGAGAATAGAGTGCCGTAGATTAAAACCGCATTCTTCATAGTAAAAAGGGCTTCATGGCGAAAACAATCCCAAAGCCTATTGTGTGGCCCGTCTATGTTAATTACCTTGGAATTGCATGCACGTTCTGCAGCTTTCCTACATGTGAAAGGCACATACAACTCACATTGAACGAGCTTGCGATCCGGCCAGACAATTGGCTTGAGGTTTCCCCACAAAAAAAAAAACTGTTCCTGTTGTTTTCTTACTCAAAATAGGCCTACAGGTTGATCCTTCCCTGGATCTAAATAAAACAGTACTCTCAGGAAAAGAACACTAATTTTAAGCATTAGATTGGACAAAAAGCCCACATATCTGCCACATATAAATAGTTTGAAAGTCAAAGCTCCAGGAGATCTGAATATCAATTCAAGTATTCTGAAAGAAATGCTGGGGGTCTGACAGAGCACGCCTTACTGATTTATCGTTCTCTGGTATGTTCCTGTCTAAATTATGGGAGCATAATGTGTGGTTCGGCAGAAGCATTGTATTTAAAACAATTAGATGCAGTTGATAATATAGGTCTGTGCCTCTCGGGCGGCGCATACAGAACGTCGCCTGTAGTAAGTCTTTGTGTACAAACAAATGAGCCCTCACTAGACGATAGAAGAATAGCACTCACATGCGCATATGTTCTATGAACCACCGCGCGAACAGATTTGTGCTTCCGATCATCAGAACTTGTCCTGCTCTAATGTTGTTCGCCAATAGACCCTAAGCAACAAGGTCAGTGCATCTCCGCTTTGAAGAGGTATGCTGCGGAACTGCATTTATCGGGCGCATTTTCTGACACTGCACAATACCACGTCGCACTTGCGCCATGGGACAGTTTTCCGTCAGTGTTCGATCTTACTTCTACACAATTCAACACAAGGCAAGTCCCAAGAGAATATGTTATACAAGAATACTTTGCACTTAAAGAATATCTCGCACTTAAAAAACTGAATTTTTCACACATGATTCAAAAGCCGCAGCTTATGTCGCAAGTGCTGTAGTGGAGGGGAACAGGAAAAAAAATGGCAAGACTTCCTCAGTGCACCGTTCACAGCTGAGTGTTACGCTGACATGGTAGTTGTAAAGAAAATAATAAGTGAGGACATAGAGAATAGTTCCCAGGAAGGTGTCGTCATCGTCGTCGTCTTGCGGTGGCGGGTCAGTATGTGCGCGCTATAGGCATTCGGCATCAGAATGTTTCTGTCCAGACTTGTACACGGCGGTGATGTCGAATTCCTGGAGGCTGAGACTCCAGGAATGATCTGAATTTGGATTATCAATTTGCCACTCAACACGGTGCATGATGGTCAGTTACAACTTTGGAGGCCCTGCTGTGTAGATAAGGGCGTAATTTCCTGGTAGACCAACTAATGGGAAGGCAATCCTTTTCCGCCGAAGAATAATTAGCTTCCCCTTACGACCTTCTAGATTAAGCAATGACCCTTTCTACTCAATCTTTCCTTTGGTCTACGATGGCACCGAAGTCTAGGCTACTTGCGTAGATGCGGGTTTCGGCATCGCCGCCTTAACCGAAATGGGCGAGCACTGCTGGTGACTAAAGGCATCCTTTAATTTCTTCAAATGCTTAGATTTGTAACGTTTCTCACGTGAATTCGGCGTGGGGTTTTGTGAGATATGTCAACGGCTCGGCGATGCACCAAAAATATTTCTCAAAGCGTCTGATGTGGGGACACAGGCGAAAGAATCTCCGCACTCCCTTCTTGTCGGCGAGCTGTGAAAAATCAGCGATGGAAGGTGTCTTCCAAATTAGGACGGACTCCAGATTTGCGGAAGACATGGTCCAGCAACAGAAGCTCATCGTGAGCGAAGCGATGCTTTTCGGCTTCAGGGTGAGCCTTGACGACTTGATGGCTTTTAGTACTGCCCCAAGCCACCTAAGGTGATCGTCGCAATTCGAGGCAAAACAACGACTTCATCCAAGTAGACGAGAGAAGTCCGCCACTTCAACACTGTTCGTACCGTGTTTCATGCGCTGCAGCATTACAGGTGCCGAGCACAGTCCGCATGACACGTCATTACGCTCGTAGGGACCTTATGCGTGATAAAGGAGGTCTTCTGCTTTGGTCGGCTTCTATTTGCGAGTTTCCAATCTGGAGATCCATCCATGCGAAATACTTAATGTTCCAACCAGGGGGGGGGGGGGGGGGCGATATTGGTCCGTTGGTTGGTCATCATGGAAAGTTATAAGGATAGCACAACAAAAGGACACACGAAGAAACGAAGACGAAAGCAAGCGCTATCAACAACGAAAATTTACTTCGGGATCAGCCGTACTTATAAACCCAAACAACGACGTGGACAGCGATACCAACCGTGAAAGTACAATTACAGGACGGCATGAAAGCACTCTAAAACCGGTACATCAGGAAAACACAAGAAAACCTAAATGACGTATTGCAAACGCGGTCAGTTTCATGCCATGGGAAAATAATCTCTCTCGGACAATGATAGTGACGGTGTGCTGATGCAATTGGTCAGTGGATAAGAGCATTAGCTCCGTTACTTTTATTATTCTTACACACTCGCCCTTATCCCTATCTATTATAGTGGTATCTTCTATAAGTGGGGACATGTCCCACATGTACACACTCTCCAATGAAAAGCAAGAAAACCTTCGCCTGGGACACTCTGGCACTTATTTTTTCGCTTTCTTAGGCGCTAATTGATGCACCTTCCGGTTTGACCTGTGTAGCATTTACCTCATGACAGCGGAATATGATAGACCACCTGTATGGCGCATCCGACGAACGGATCTTTCTGTACCTTATCACGGAGCAGCATTGTTGTCCTCATTGGGTTAGCGGTTTTGCACAAGGTACTTAGCTTACTTCGAGCTGAAAAGAAACAAGCCGTACTTTATCGCGACTTACTATCTTGTTCAGGCTATGTAATACATGGTGTACGTACAGAATCAGGGCTGTCTTCACCTGCTCACGGCTGCTAGCTGTGGTATTCTCACGGCAGCAATTTCTCGAACATTGCTGTTATAGCAACCTTTCCGCCACCGACACATGGTTAGGATAACCAGCGTCCTTAAGATGCACAGACTGCTGCTGGAAACTGGTTTTCATGAGATGGGGGAGGGCATAACTTTTCTAGGGCGTTGTTGAAGCACATCTTCGTTATGCCTCTCTCTCTTCACGAACTTGGAAAGGGCTGAATAAAACTGGAGGACAGGTTTGTTAGCTCATGGGCTGTAAGCCCAGAAGGTCTCACTATCAGTAGAGGTTAACTGAACGCCAATAAACCGAGGCTTATTGTCGACAGACACTTCAAGAAGTCTTATTGTCGACAGACACGTCAAGAAGCCTGAAACAATCGCTAAATGTAGTAGAGGCACTAGCACATCTTTCTTGAAAACAGTTGTTAGGGCAATCTAGGAAAAATAAACAATTGTAGACAAATCTGACAGCTCCCTGTAAGCCTAGTAGCCCCGTGAGGCGTACATACATGCCCCCATCTAAATGGGCTAAGTAGAGATTGTTAAGGACGGGAGCTAGACATGGCCTTTTAGAAATGCATCACTTCTGCAGATGCGGCCTATAGTTCTACTGAAAGAAAGGTAAAAAGGCAAAAATTCTAAGGCCCCTTCTGAAACGCCTGCTTTCTGTGAAACCCTAGTGGCGCCATATTTGTTAATACAATCCTCGACACATTGAAGAAGTCGAAGCTTTTTCCGGCGTGCCACCTGACAAAGTCAAGGACTTCATCGAAACCTTTCACGCGAAATGGGTCATCAATCTCTAGACCGGCCAGCTCAGAAAGCAGGTACATGGCAGCTGCTTTCTGTCTTCGAAGAACTTTACATGCGATGCACCGTTCATGCTGATCGAACATCTGCATTGCGAGGAAAGTTCGGTCGAGATGCACCTGCCGAAGTCGTTCAGCACGTACAATTTTCAAAATTATTTTTTCCTGGGCAACGAATAGTGCCAAACCACCAACCAACGAGTTTATATCTTGGCGAAGCTGCTTGTTACGGATGCAGAAAATTAGGGCAGGTGCGCTGCAGGCAGCCGTGGCGATGAGGGCAACAGTACGCCCGGAATACCGAGGAACATACTTAAAGGGCCTGTTTTTCTAGAAATGAAATCGACGAAGGTGGCTACGAGGCCTGGATGATTTCAACTCGTGGTATTTTGTCAACTTGTTGCTTTATGACTTCTCGTTCCCGCCTCGAAACAATGTAAGGGCTCTGACCTAGTGGCGGAGCGCATGTTTTGGTTATTGTCTGACGCAATTAGCAACTGTTGTTTGCAGAATCCTGGACTACACTTAAACGGAGCCCTTCGATAGTTGGAGAATAATTTTCAGCTGTGGCTGCTTACGCATGTGTAGATTCTGATGTCGAAGGCTGGTCGGGGAACTGAGTTCGAGGTGTATGCGGCAGAGCCCGAGAGCGCAAACGCATAGCTGATTACCGCAATATCTTCCATGTATGCGATCGTCGTGCCCTTGCTTAGGTGTTTGTACTGCTGCATAAAGATTGTCAGCATTTCTTTTACTTTTATTCCATGCAGTCAAGCGATTTCTCTTGCAACGCAAATTCCACCATCAACAGGTGATGTTAGTCGCTCTCGACGGTGCCCTTACGTCTGCCGGTGTTTCGGTGCAAGCGGAAATAATAATTTTGAAGCGAAGCGGGACGCTGACTTAATCTTCAAGCGCACTCAAGGCGTGGTGAAAGAGAGCTCTCCGGCGATATCACATGGTCTTCCGATAGGGTTATCGACTTGGGCTTCAGTTCAATGTTTGCGCGGTGTTGGCGTAGAAAGCCCGTGCCGAGAATGACGTCTCACGATCGTTGTTAGAGGATGACGAAGGTCACAGGGTAGATCCGGTTAGGGACTGCAGTTCTTGTGGTACAAACTCTAGGCGGCATTTATAGGCGCCATCCAGATGTCTGAATATCGGGGCCTTCCCTCGCAGTCTTGAAGTCGTTTCACTTGGCGGCGAAGGATACACTCAGGACGGAATAGTCGGCTCGTGTGTCCACTAAAGTGTTGACTGCATGTCCGTCGGGAGTCACGTCAAGATCGGTGATTGTTTGGCTTGCGTTCTCGTTAGGTAGGTCGCGGAGTCGGGTCGAGGCTGCGTCGCATTCTACCGTTGTTGTCATGTCTCGTCGGGAGGCCTTCTGTAGGCAGCGTAGTCTTGGCTTCGAGGGCTCTTGATAGTGGCGCGTGGTATCTACTTTATCGAGCAGGACGTTGAAGCGTTGTGGCCTGTGGCGGAGGATCTTCGGTGTTTCGGCAAACAGCAACTGCACCTTCATCGGTTGCTGCTTTTAGTGTTCCGGATGTGGGATAACAGACCAGCCCCCGATTGGGCCAGTGTAGTGCCGGCGCTGCGAGAAAAGCTAGCGGCCTGGTGACGATGAACGGAACGGCCGTTGACGGCGACAACGGAGGAGCTGCGATGTAGTAGGCGATATCATGAAGCCATGACGCTCGGTGTAGGCGCGGTGCCTTCACGACAAACCCCCGTTGTCCCAAGTCATCGTGTGAGCATCGGCTGTAGACAAGGCTAGCTTCTCTGCAGTGATGGCCGAGCGGTCGGTGGTCTTCAGCAAGCCGCACGTCTCTCTTCTCTCTTCCTCAGGGCATTGCGTGGGCGGACAGGATGACGAGCTGGCGTGGTTGTGGTGGCTGGCGGCTGAAATGCGGCTTTACAAGGCACTAGTGCCGGCGCAGATGAGGGACATGACCACGGGCTACGGCGGCATAGGTCATCGCTTCCCGCTGAGGCCGCGGCGAGTCAGGGACTCCCAAGTGACTGAGGGACCTCAGCTCGGCCGATGTCAGCAATGGAAGCTACTTGAAGCTGCGTCGAATGGAACATCCTGCGCAGTTGTTCACGCACAACGACTCTCATGGTCTCTCGGTATTCGTCGGGGCCTAGTGCTTGGATTTCGCTATTCGGTGAAAACACTAAGCTGTCTGATGGCCTAGTCGGCATTGGCTCTTGGTTTCCGGAAACGGAATGGAAGCCCTTGGCTTCCGTTAAAAATTCTCGGGCGTTCTTTTGTGAATTGCGAAACAACCTGCTGAAAAACTCGTGCTACACACCAGGCATGGGAAAGAGAACTTTGTTGTCCGCAACCATGCCGCGGGAAGCGTGACGTAACAGGCGGGTCATCTCTTCCGCATATATCGCAATGTTCTCGTGAGGCAGTTTCACACGGGATTCCAGTATCGCTTCAGCCCTCTCTTTGCGTATGACTCTCCTGAAGCTGTCCAAGAACGTGCTGCGGAAGATTGCCCACATTCTCAGGGTTGGCTCACGATTCTCGAAACACGTCCAGACGGCATCTTCTAAGCTGAAGTATGTATTCTGCGCCTTGTCACTGGAGTTCCCGTTTTCGAACGTAGAAAACCTTTCATGTGTTTCCAGGCAGTTTTCCGGGTCTCCAAACGATTATCTGCGGAAGGTCGGTGGCTCCTTGCGCTGTTGCAGAACGATGCGGGGCGCTGGGGTTGCCGTTGAAGCTGTTTACTTGGCCACGAGCTTTCTGGTCATCTCAGGCAGAAATACGTGCTCCCGGGGCAGGTTTTGTACGTTACGTCTTGATCGATGGTTCGGGTCCGCCCTGGTGCTGCTTTCGGGGTTTGCTGTCTTCAGGGTTCGGGGTCCGGTACTTGAACAAAAGCGCCTCCACCGCAAGTTACGTTGTAGAGATCGTCGACCACAAAGTAGCAAAACTTTGGGGCGAACTTGTACCCCTAAAAGCAAGTGACATTCAAAGCACAAAGATAGCGGCGAACAGAGTCGGCGATCATTGAAAAGCTGATCAGCGGGGCAAGACCATCGGCTTTTATGCATGATTCATCGAAGGTTGCAGCGTAAATAGAGGTGCCCGCGTGCCTTCAAGTAGGTACTGCATGGTTCACGTCGCGCATGCGCTCAGATTACACAAGGTTATTTGATGATAGACAGTGCTTAAAATGATAACATTTTGAAAGTTCCAATGCATGCATACGCAGCTTGAGCCGAGCGGCGACGTTCAACATTTGTTAGCCGGTGGAAAGCGGCAATGGGAGAAATATAAAAATGTTCACATGTGAATATTATCACCCAGTGTCACAGATGAGCCGAAGACATCGGTCTTGATACCGGGTCCCCCTCTGTCCGAGGCGCCCCGCCGGCACATACCCACCCTGGAGGAGCGCATGGAACAACGCCTGGCCGGAATGAAAAAAGCGCTCAGAGTCTACACGGTGTTATGCTTTGTAGTGCTCGTCATTGGCATCGCCATCATGGTTGCCTGCGCCTTCAAGTTTTTCGGTGAGGTTTCCTTGCATTGCTCATAAAATTTCTGCTCGCCCATCGCTGACGATATAATCAGGGCTCTTCCCTGCGCCAATCTTTAATAGCTATGTGGACTAATTAGAATACCGTAAATTGAACTTATTGAAAAGGTAGTGGTCTGATGTTGCATAAGACATTACATAATCCTTTGAACTGCTCAATGCACAATATTTGCAGGATCTTAGGAAATAAATAAGAGCGTCGCTGCTCGGAAACCACTCAATTTCACGAGAACTAAACTGATGTCAGCATAGATGCCGCGTACACCTCTACTCGATAGAAATCTATTCTTGCTGATGTGATAGATGCGGATGTAGCCCAAAATGATTATCAGTACTGAAGACATTTAGCGCGTTTCAATGTGTTAAGTAAAGCTCCACTAATGAATGGTACACTGGGCTCCAGCGCGCTTTGGCAGCAGGCATTTCATTCTTCTGGCCGAAATCGAGCCCTCTGAACAAAGAGTGCTCGGCGGTCTCTCATTTTCAACACGGAAGACCGACCGAGGTCTGGCGGATTGTGGTCGCGTGGCTCCAGAACACCGCAGCGTGTTGTCAGCCCTGGTGGCATGCCTTGGCGCCTGTGCGCCTTGTTTGTTTGCAACAACTATAAAAATTCACCGATGACTACAATACTCAATGCAAAATTTGAGCGCCGTTCTATACGTGTAGTCATTGCGCTATTTATTGGCTGACGCGAACAATCTGTCTCGCACGGCATGTTCCAAACGGCGAAAAGTGTGATTGTCTGCCTTGCTAATCGGGAGATCGCGAGAGGCTGTGCGTGGGTGCGATTCACAGCAGCCACCAAAGACAGAACTCGGCTCATGCAGCTCTTTCTTCCCATAGAGACAACTTGCTTTACTTTGGCGCCATATCACAGCCATCGTCGTCACACAGCCCGTCTTGCGTGGCGCCACAGTTTTTTTTTTTCTCACACTTTCGTTCCACCAACCATAAAGGCGGCCCTTTGCCGTGGGGAAGTCGTGCCACCAGTGTCAGCGGCGACAACGCCTTAGGGATCGTCACGTCGAGCCTTAGTTGTAGCCGCTCGATACCGCCCCTTACGGGAACAGTGATCCTCCGTCACACGCCCTGGTCCGCCAGACTGACCTCAGCAGCTGACGCCACGGATCTGCGTAGCCCTGCCCACCTAACGGCGTAATGTAATGTAACTTACAGAAGTCGCAGTTTCACGAGTAGCGAAGTACGTTTCCGCTACATTTCTTCTGCGCTTTGCGCACACGCAGAGCCACCTTGCGGCAAACACAGAAGACCCCCTCCTCGTAATGTACGGCGCTGCCCCGACACGTGGCGCGCCACTCGCCCCATGATCACGTCCGCCTTCATGCCGTGTCGGGGCCCGGCTATCTGTGCCGATCGCGACGTTTGGCTGGCGTAGCGCGTTTGAGCACAGGCGGTGCGAACGGGGTGCGATAACGCTATCGCGTTCTACTCTTGAAGGCGAAGCTTAAGCGTCCTCCAATTCTTTTTACCGCGTACTTAAGTTAAGTACACGGGTATTTTGCCATGTCAGCCCCATCGAAATGCGACCGCGGTGACCGGGAATCGATCCCGCTACCATAACCATAACCAGGGCAGGTGATTTCATTCTTCGCGGCGCTCGTTCGCTCGGCTACATCGCCTTCGTCGTGGGACGACGCCAATACTCGCCGAAGGAACGGGCTCCTAAGAGCTGTTCTCTACAACGTGCTGACGTGTTTCCTCTTCCGCTCTATGACTGCACCGTCAAGCGGTGCAGGTCCAGCTGGGTCATGCTTTTTCTCGTTTCGATAAAAAGCCGGCTTTGTATCCTTCAGATCCAAGCAAGAGCGTGGTATAGAGCAGCCGAATGTACCATACATGGAGGCGACAATGGGAACCAGCGCTTCCTAGTAGGCGCTACGCTGTGTTCCGTGTGGAACTAAAGTACGCTGACACCGCCCTGTAGAGCTAACACAGAAATGGTACAAAACTTTGAGCAATAACATACGCGCATCTGCGTCTGGGTTTGATTTCGCCCGATGCATCCAGTCAATGTCTACATATAGCAATCTCGAGATCAGGAGCTTAAGGGCTCCTGCGTTCTAGCACGTCGTTTTTAATGCTGTATTCGGATGGTCATTTTCTAGCGCATTATTATAAAGGGCTCTAAAAAGTGGGCACGCGTTCGGTTGGTAGAAGTCGAGCGCTCGGACTACCTTCGGATTGTTCTTTCGGAGCGTAAGCCTCCCAATCGGAGCGCTCATGACCGCTCTGATTTCGAAATGAGAGCGTTGGCGCGATCTGGCCGGGAGGAGTTTCATGTGACACTACTGGCCGTGGCTTGCCGCGGTTTCTGCAAGTTTCTGCTCAAGTTACGGTTATCTATAGTGCGGTAGAGTGTCCGCACTGGGCGGCTGCGTTGAGGCAGTTCCGAACCCGACGACGCACGAATGCTTACGAGGCGGCTTCCCGCGCTTCCTGCGTAGTTGCGCCAACGGCGCGCTGCTCTGACATTCTGTTGGTACACTGCCTCTCCAGCTCATATTGCTCTCGCTCAAGCATTCTGTTGGTACACTGCCTCTCCCGCTCATATTGCGCGCTGCGCCTGTATTTGCATACAGTGAGCCAGAGGACCAGAGCCGCCAACCGAATACACCATAAGTTAATCAGAAAGGCACACATGTGCCGCCTGGTAAGCGGCAAGCTTTTTACAGCAAAATCGAACCACGTGCTACTCAAACTCTTCCCGCGAAGGTTGTACTACTGTAACAATGTGAAGCTTTAGCGCTGGCTGCCTGTAGATAGTTCTATCGGTTTTACTTTACCATGCGTAATGGCCTCGCATCTGCAAGCTAGTTGGTTCAACAGTGCACGTGTGTGGAGCGTAACTCTATAGTCCGGCGTTGCGTGCGGACTTCGCGGGTTCTAGCAGTCAGCTCCAACGGGATGCCGTTACGGCTGGGAGCGTCAGATTTTTAAACACATGGAAAGACATTGAGGTTACTCCCGCTGATGTTCCCTATGCACGGTTGAATCTGTAAATCACACTATATATGGGTTAGTATAATGAGCTGTGGCCGCTTTGAGGAATTGTCTGGCGTTGTGAAGGACATTATTGGCCTTAGTGAGGCTAGTGAAATTTGCGAGGCTCACACAGCGCTGAATAACGGCGACGTTCGTTACAGAGGTCTTCCAGCTAAGAGAGATAACGGGGCAAGATTTCTAATTTATGAAGACATAGTGGCTAAGATTGACGAATTCTACAGCGGTAATAAGAGGGAAGTAGACGTTGTAATACTACTGAATAGGAGAAATATAGAATAAAGGTCTAGCAGAGTAAGTCTAAAGATATCGCTTAAAGACTATGCTTCAAAATCCAGTCATGATGATGAAGAAGCAGAACAGTTTGATCAAGGTATTGAATTAGGAATGAAAAAGGTGCAAACTCAGTATACTGTAGCAATGAGTGACTTCAATGCAAGCGTGGGGAAAAGCAGGCTGAGGAAAAAGCAATTGACAACCACAGCATAGATCCTAGCAACACTTGGATATTGAATGCTTTCTTCAGTAACCGCCATAACAGTGAGTGGACCTGTAAACGCCCTAATGGAGGAACAAGTAATGATCCACCCGGGTGGATCGTGACAAAGTGATTTTATACTTTCTGCCTTTCCCAGCAAAGGGCAGGATGTAGAAGAGTTAGGTAAGCTAAAAGGGCAGTGACTATCGGATAGTGGGGTTTAGGATTGCTCTCTATTTGAAGAAAGAGTAAAATTAGTCAAGCAGAAACGTGCCAACATATACGCAGTAAGAGTAAAAGTAGACGAATACAGGCTGATGGCTGCTAACAATTATGCAGCTTCAGAAAGAAGAAGTTAACAAAGAGGTAATGAATGAAACCTTAACTAGGCTCATTCCAGAAGCACCAATTGAAGTTGGAGGTAAGGCGCCAAGGCAACCACTAGGCGAGTTCTAACAAAAGAGGACCTAATATGAAAACGACAAAGCGTGAGTGTGTATAAATCAAGACATCACAAACAATTCGTCTATGAAACCTGATAAGAACAAGGAAGTAACTCATGTTCAAAATTATAGCGTCAGAGCCATTGAAGAAGCAAAAAAAATGGCCGTAGCATGAAATAGGAGCATAACTTGAAATTAGAACACAGCAACATGCATGGAGTGAAAGATAAGCAGGGTAATGCAATCAGTAATTTCGATGATATAGTAAAAGCAGTGGAAAAATTCAATGCTGACCTGTAGAATACCCAGACCACGCTACCTTTAATGGAAGTAGAGATGAACAAAATACAGAAGCTCCTTACATGGCTAGCGATAAAGTTAAAACGGCCTCGCAAGGCTTGTCCCAGGGAAGGCTGCGGAATATGGAATGACAGTGGATTTAATCAAACATAGAACATTTGTGCTTCAAAATGTTGGGGCCCTTTATAAGCAATGTCTCACGACTTCAAGAGTACCTGAGAAACGGAAGAGTGCCAAAAGTTTTATAATCCATAAGTAGAGCGACGTTAAAAATGAAAAATTATAAGTCGATTAGCATGCTTTCAGTAATGTATAAACTGTTCACCAACATAATTTTCAATCATATCAGGGAAACACTGGACTTAAATCGACCAATAGACCAGGCTGGCCACAGGATGGGATATTCTACAATGTATCATGCTCATATGATCAAGTTGGTAATTGAGAAATTTGCGGAGTACAATCAGCCTCTTTATGTGGCTTTCATAGATTATGTAAGGGCATTCGATACAGCACAGATACCAGCGCTCATAGAGACATGACGCGAGGAAGGAGCGCAGGAGGCATACGAGATTATCTTTGGAAATATGCACAAAGCCTTCATTCCTTCATTCTCGAGAAGAAAAATTGGAGGATGCTTAAGTTTCGCCTTTAAGAGTGTTACGCGATTAAATTCAAAGATCCCTGACCGCTTCTCCGCTTCCCGGCAACTGGAGCGTATGTAACTGTAATCTTTACCGGGAAACGCTAGCCGCGAACGCTATGAACGAAGGCTGGCTTTGTGGTCGAAACGCGGCCTCTTGCGTGGGCCGCCATGCGGTGGAGGCGAGTGCCTGCTGGAGGTATCGGAAGGATCCGGGCGCGGCGCTCCGTTGTCCTTGAGACACCCATGGGCCAGCGTGCTCAAATGGTGGACGCCGCAGTCGGTCTGTGAATTGTGGAAATACCGGAAAAGGGGTTTCTTTGAGTTTTCAAGTAACAACATGTTTTATTGCATAGTCTAATGACAATCCGAGATCTATCGTGTCGGTGGGTTGTGTGTATGTCGTAGTTCACGATTTTCCCCCGTATTTTATCTTGAGAAATTAAGTTAGTTCTGTAAGTGGTTTGAAAATATTTTTGTAGAAACGACGCCGGACGCTGGATGCGGAGGCGGGAGGCTGACGCCGGACTTTCTACGACACGGGCTCCTTAACGCTCCCGCCTTAAAAGTGGGAAAATAGCTATCGAGAAAGGGGTCAGGCAAAGATACGCATTCATCCTTATTATTCATGGCATGCTGAGAAAAAGTCTTCAAGCTTTAAGTCACCGAATGGTTTGGAGTGAGTATCTAGGCGGATTTCTCAACAGGCATCTGCTTGCAGTTGACATTGTCCTGTTCAGCAACAGTGGGCTTGACTTGCGGCAAATGATTGAGGGAAAATACGGGGAAGGCGGCAGATGGAAATTCAATACGATGAGCAAAACGAGAACAAGGTCAAAGAGGGAGCCAACGTTTCGACAAGAGGATTTCTCTTTTTCAAGGTGACATATGCTTTACTCAACAAAGTATATATACGTAGAGTTCTTCTAAAAGGGAGAGGGAGTAAGATAGGTGCGCGAGGCCACGACCGAGGGTGCGTTAGTGGTGAGGCTATGCAATTAAAAGTAAGTTGTGTCATTCCACGTCGGTAGAGGAACATAAAGAAGCGCCATGTGGCAGCCGGCAGTGTGTTTTTTCGTGGAAGTGGCCTGGAAGCCAGGGTGGGGGGGTAGGAGGGGGATTGTTTTTTCCGCAGGAGGTCAGTGGGCTATCGTCTTTCTGAAAAAAAGAAATGTGGCAGAAAATGGTGCTCACGGAATCTTTTTTACTAGAACGGAATGAATATATCTATTGAAGAAAAAAGAAAACAGGAAAGAAAACAAACAAAAGCACAACACTAAGCACCCTAATGAAAAGTAACTAAGTGCTGTTGCTTATAGCTTCACATTTCTAAATAGCTATAGCTTGACATGGAATATAAAGCTCTCTTTCAGAACCTTTATACCTATTGGTATCGATGTCTTGAATTTATGGAGGAGGTATGATTCTCAGTTTTTCCTGTCTCGTTCAGAACAGAAATTTTGCTGTAGGATGTAGAGGTTAAGTCCATGAAAGTTATGACCTGGTTGGTTGAAATGTTCTGCAACGGTTTTGGGAAGCTTTTTACCTATGTCCGCGCGATGTCTATTTAACCTGACATTCATTGACCTTGAATACGTGTACGGTAGGGCGGTTAAAAGACAGGACAAAAGAAAACACACAGGGCCACACACAGCGCTAATGATGCGTTACCAACAAGCCCACATTGTAACCCTCGTGTTCATTGATCGTCCCGTCTCACCGATACATTGTTTCCTGCAGGAGAAACATTCAAGGGTTGACATCACATCGGAACTAGTTCAAGTAAAGGTAGCTTTCACTTCGTGCGTATGACTACTGGCGGTGCTTCTCATTTTAACGGGACGTTGACGGTGCGTGCGGATATTGAACCTGGGGCGACAACATGCTTCTATTACGGGAAATGACGTCGCCTGACGTTTGCGTGAACATGCCTTTACTGTTTCTGTTGCGGCGATAGGTCGCCCTTGGTAACACCGGGAATGCGTTCGTCCGACGCTCGTTACTTGATAACGTTGGGTAGTATTTTCGTAGGATGTTTATATTTGAGAGGGTGTTACAATATCTTGTTTTTAAGGCTGGTGGTCTCTCAGATTCTGTTGTAGGCTGTTTCTTAGCTTAAGGACTGCCTCTCTTGACGCGACATCATAAGCTCTGTCTAGAGGAAGTCGTAGATAGTTTATTTCTGCTAGCGTTGCTTTATAGTCCTTTAGGTGGTGGACATAATCGTTCTCTTTGCTGCACATTCTTCTTATTCGCTTGCCCGACAAACATTTCTTGATTGCAGTGTCGCAGGTGATGATTGTTGTAGTCTAAATATTGGTGGCTATTCGAAGGCTTCCTCTGAAGTGGTGTTCTCAGTTTTTTATTTTCTACTTGGACCATCGTGCCCAGACAAGGAGAGCGGGGAGCAGTAAATTTACTACGCGGATGAAAATGTTCGAAATCGTTACTTATTTCGGTTAACGTGTTTGTACTGTGTCCCAATTATTTAAATAAGTATGTCATCATTGTAACGCAGATAGGTGCGCGGTATTTTAGGACATTATATTATAAAATTATCTTAAAGGCATCCCTTGAAGATGTTGCCACACGTGGAAGAGAATTGTGTTTTCATGCTAGTGCCTAAAATTTTCAGGTTGTGAATAGAGTTGAATTCGAAATAGTTAAGCGTGATAACTAGGCAAACTTCACGCGCGTGCGCTTGGAATTTGCCTGCGAGGGATCCCGACCCGGCTTCGATTCGTTCACTCATGGGTATGTTAGTGTAAATGACAGAAACATGCAAAATCACTAGAATAACGCGGTTGGAAAACATTGGGTTGGCGAGAATGCTGTCGACAATGCGAAGGAAATGGGGTGTCTTTAACAAGAGACGGGAGGGTTGTGGGGATGTTTGACAGGTGGTGATTGAAGAATTTACATAGTCACTGGGTAAGTGTGTTGTTATTATACACCATATAGGCCGACCAAAGATTTCTGCTGTAAAATGTTCTTCCACGGGAACCTAATTCATTTTAGAAAGAAGACAAAAGCGGCCTGCTTCTTTGTTCTTGAGCATCGTGAAGTGATGTCCACATGGGGTGACTAGTTCTCTGGACGCGAAGCCCGGCCCCGGTGGCCTCACGAGCTTCTTCGCGAGGCCACCGGCATCGATAAGACACTGGAAATGCGCAACCGAAACTTGAGGCGCCGCACGAATTCAACAACTGCGCCGGAGTTCCATCACTGGCCGCGGACGACCTGCGCGAGAATAGAGAGCGGTCCCACGTGCAAGATAGACAAGTACACGCGTCAGTATCCACCACCTAAACGACCTTAAAGCAACGATAGCAGAAAGAAACTATCCACAAGTCCGTCTCGACAAAGCTTATGATGTGGCATCGAGATTGGAGAGGCAGTCGGAATCAGCTAGGAAATAGCCTACACCAGAATCTGAGAGATTAGCAGCCTTTACAAAAGATATTCTAATACATTACCAAACGCAAACAACATCCTACGAAAATACCACACAATATTATGAAGTAATGAGCGTCGGAGAAAAACGTTCCAGGTGGTGCCAAGGGTGACCTGCAGCCGCAAGAGAAACAGTAAAGACGCGTTTGCTCAAGCAACAGTTAGCCGACATCATTCCCCCGTAATAATAGCAGTTTGTCGCCCCAGGTGCGAAATCTGCAGGTACTTTCAAAGTCACATTAAAATTAAGAGCACTTCAAGTAGTCATACACAAGAAGTGAAAACTAGCTTTACTCGCACTACTTTCGATGTCATCCATACACTAAACTGTTCCTTCTGTACCAAAACAATATTTCGGTGAGCCGGGCCCATCAAACAACGTAAGATTAAACGGACATCATGCGAGCACAGCTAAAAAGCTGCCCAAAGCCTTTGCAGAACATTTAAACTAACCAGGTCATAACTTTCATGAACTTAAACACTATACCCCACATTCAAGTTCCCGTTCTGCGCGAGACACAAAATACAGAGAACCATGCCTAATCCATAAGTTCAAAACATTGCGACCAATGGGCATGAACGTTTTTAAGGGAACTTCGGAATATATTCGCTATGCCAAATTTGAAGCTATATGCAACAGCCGTTAGTTATTGTTATTGGGGTGCTTAGTGTTTTGTTTATTTTCCTTTGGTATTTTTGTTTGGTTTATATATTCATTCCATTTAGGTTTTTTTTTTTTCAAGAGCACCATTTTCTGCCACTGCTTTTATTCGCTCTTCCAGAGAGACTATACCTAACTGACATCCAGCGGAGCATAAATTCCCTCACCTCTCCCCCAGTCGTCAAGACCCCTTCCACGAAAAAACAAACAAACGGTCGGCTGACACACGGAGCTTCCTGACATTCCTTCACCGACGTTAACACATCTTTCTTTTCAATTCTACACTCTCGCCGCTAACGCACCCTTGGTCGTTGCCTCGCCCAAGCGCCCTACGCCATCTCCCCTTTTGAAGAACCTTATCTATATATACTGTGCCGAGCAAAGCCTAGGTCACCTTGAAAAAGCAAAGTCCACTTGTAGAAACCCTGGCTCTCAATTTACCTGTCCTCGTTTTGCTCAACAAATGAGTGCGGATCTTAACGGAGAAAGTGTGAAAGTAGGGTTGAAGACTAACATGCAGAAGACAGAGATAATGTTTAATAGCCTTGTATGGGAACAAGAATTTATGCTCAGCAGTCAGCGTCTCGAATATGTGCTGGAGTACGTTTAACTAGGTCATTTAGGCATAGGGGACCGTAATCCTGACAAGAAAATATACAGAAGAATAAAAATGGTTGAAGCGAATACGGTAGGCTGAGTGGCAGCGCACCGCTGTCATTTAAAATAAAATTTTACAATCTTTGCATTCTACCGGAGCTAACATATGGAGCAGAAACTGGTGGTTCACAAGAAAGCGCGGGAATAGGTTGAGCATGGCGATAAGAACGGTGGTACAAAATCTTTAAGCTTAACTGCAGAAGAGTGCGCGTTATGGCTGGTTGATTCAGGATTAGGAGCAGTAAAGAGCGCTAAACAACAGGACGAAGAGAGGGACACAGACCGCACCGCAGGTACGGAATAGGTGCTAGGGGAATAGAAGCGCCGTCGACTACGGCAGGAAATGAGGCTGGACGTTTAAATTAGGAAATGTGCAGTTGCAAGATGCTATCAGCTTGCGCAAAATAAGAATAAAAGGAGATCGCTGGCAGAGGCCTTCATCCTGCACTGGGCATGATAATAGGCTGCTCCTGATGACAATGATGACCAATGGGTTACGGCTCTCTTCCGCAATGTTCTGGGTAGAAATACGTTTAAGATTCTTTGCAATGGCATTGCATTGGCGTCAACTTCCTAACCGCGACTGGGATAAACATTGAGGTCGTGGGCAGAGTGCCAGCGCTGTGTCTTACCGGTTGATATACCTCCGATGTTGCTTTGCATGATCGCGCCATTTTCAGGAAGGAAATTTTATTTCTTATGATTTGTCATGTACGCAGAAACTCGGCCAACAGTGAGCGCAGGCGCGGGCATTGTCGCTCGACAAAAGCGGCGAAACGACGAACACTGGGGCCGTATAACGTAAAACTATTTCAATGTTTTTATTCCAATTTCCTGACGTCACATTTGCGTAACCGCCAACACAAGCATCGGGTGGTCACCCGCAGGGTTGTCTGAACAAACAAATCAAATGCTCCCCTCGTTCATAGTTGGTCACTTTTGTTTGCTTGAAAAACGAATAACATTGCCTGCACTGAGCGGCTTGTCTTATCTAATTGGCTGACAAGAGGTGAGCAGCATGCTCAAGTGGAGAGGGATTCGATGGGGCCGAGCCACTACACTGAATATCGATAACCGCATGAAGAGGGTGGAGCCGGCGTTTGCGATTGGTCCGCTCTCTCTTACTTAGCTTGCGGTGGCTCGTCGATAATCGCGGCGGCATGCAACGGAAACTTAAGAATGAGGCTAATACGAATCCTCAGCAAAGAAGAGTTCGCAGAACGAGGTCGTAAACGTGCCAAAAGTTCTCGAAAACGTTACACGGCCACGCAAAAGGTTTTATTACACGCAAATAAACCCATGCTCTCCGGCAGGGGCGAGTAGCCAGTGCCGGAGTGATCGGCGGTAGCCATATTTTATGCCTTTTGGAACGGGGCAGCCTGCTGCTATTCAGAAGAAAATTCAGTTTTGTTCGCCATAATAATGCATCTTTAAGACGTACGCGTCACTTTGACGCGGTAAGATTTGCGGTTTTGTGACGTCGCGTGAGAGGCAGGTGAAGTGGGTGAAGCCCGAAAACTTTCGACCAATAGCCGAGGGCTAACGGCAAAAAGAAGTCGAATCATAAGTAGCTATTTTTGTTTTGTTGGGTCAAATTATGCATAATCAGTGTGTACACGTCATATCAGATGGGGAGCAATCACGGTTTTCGTGACGTCGCGTGACAGGCATGTGAAGTGGGGGTGGTCCAAAAAAGTTTTTGACCAATCGCGGTGGGCTGATTGCAGAATTGGAATAGAAAAGTTTGGAATAGCTTTAAGTTATAGCGCCCCTGTTCAAGAACAGCACGCCTGTGTTTTGTTGGCATCGGTGGGTGGCGCCTCGACGCTGTTGGAAACTTTGACGCTGTTTTGGCTTTTAGGCGCTGGCCCGCGTACGTCCTCCAGCAAGTTCCAGAGCGTAATTACAAAGATCCGCAGTTACAGAATGGGTTTGACTTAAGGAAAGGCTGCTCGATCCATCTTCCAAAATAAAACCGAGTGTCGCAATAACTTCCCTCCACGCAGCAAAAGAAAAAAAAAGCAATGCAACAAAAAGTACCATTCTGCCGCTGGAACGCGCGAGCTCATTTTTGCTTTATCGCCAGTGTCGCACGTTTAAAGCACAATTTGCGCACAGCAGCAAATAAAACGTGTTAAACTGAATGGCTGTGACATGGACTCGACTAGAAAGGGTTGACCACTGACACTTTACATGGACCAAAATGACTGCCTATTTTGTGAAGGTTCTATGCCACCGCTAGAGGCAACGCTGAGGAACGCTCTAATTTAAGAATGAATTTCTTGGAAATTGTTCACATGGCGACACATGGGACACGTTCAACTAAAAGGGGCGTGCCGAAGAATTCGCTTTCGAACGTGATGCCCTTGCGTAAGGCGTAAGCAGCAGCGTGTAATAATACGTCACCCTCCCCGACGCATAACCATTGAAATAAAAATTTAATCTCGCTAATAAACGTGATCGCGCTCTCGTGTGTGAAGTAAAAGAAAAATGTTCTTTTGCGCCCCCTTGGAGTATCCGCACTGGTTTCATGGGAGAGAGCCTATAAGCAGAGAGCCCTCAGCATCCGTCGCCGTTTTTATTTTCGCCTTGGAGAGCTTTCCTAGCCAAGGCTGCTACCTGCTGTTTGCTTAACGTTCTGTTTTTCTGTGTGTATTTTTTGTTTCTTTCTTTCTTTTTCGCAGCACTTCCCTTCTCATCTGCGCACGCCGCACAAGGCGCAACACTTGCACTGGTACCGGCAGCCGTTGAGCGCGCGCACACCTACACCTTCAGCCATCAAACGAACAGCTATTAAGCGGGCAATATTATTTTTAAATAGTTGTGTCTTAGTGCACCAAGCCCGCGCCCACTCGAGGAACCATTCAAACAGAATAACTGAGGTGGTGTTCCTAGCACACAGAATATTTCTACGGGCATTCTTTCTTCTTTTTATATGTGCAAGATATGCTAGATCTTTCTTTGGACGGACCAGAACTAATTCTGGGTGTTCATAGTCAACACGTTCTAAGAACTTTACCTTTGCGTTGCTTTAGAGATTGCTTTAAAAATTGTTTCTGCGGCGCGTCAACCGCATAATCAGCGTTTTGTTTATTAACTCAGTTGAATACTAGTTGACTGTCAACTACCAGTCAGAGAGGTTAGTCAATGCTGTCTTGCAATTTCCTTCTTGATGTCCCCCCTTCTCGCGCTGTTCCGAGGAAATATCCAATGCCAACTTCCGGTTCTCCTCGGTGGGAGCCGGCCGTCGTTTGTTCCAGCACTGTTCTATAAAGCCAGGTCGCAGCACTTACCGTAAACACACTGAATTTTCTATACTCTTTAAAGTCGTACAGTAGAGCTTAGTGAACCGATGGTTTGGCTAACATTGCTTAAGGGTGAGGGCTGTAGTTCTTATTTATATTTCAATGTATCTTTGTTTAATTAAGATCTGTCTCTACATATCTCACAAAGAGGGAGAAATGCGGGAATCTGGTGACCACATTGGCACAGTCTACGGCGGGCTTTCATTATAGGCCTAACTTTTTCTTTCCAATTCTGAATGACCCACTCAGTGGCCGCATCTATTAGTCTAAACCTTTTTCGCAGGCTGCTTGAATCCCTCGCTGTTTCCAACAATGAACAAAATGCTGGAGAACACGACTTGCTACACGAACGACTGCAAAGAATTTGGTAAGGACATGAAAAGGCCAGTCTACATTCATTTATGTATTTACTTATTTTTGTGTTTGTGTCTTTGTTCGTCTATTTATTTACTTTAATTCTGGAGGCGCTAGCACTTGTGCCTACGGCGAAGAAAAAGTGCTGTTATAGTGCATAGCGCACTTTACAACTGTGGTGCCGAGCAACTTTACAGCCAGTGCAAGTAAAGACTTCTTTCACGCAGAGAGACGCGGCCGTTTCTCGGCGGTAGCAAAAAAATTGCTCTTAGATTGGCTGAAATCCTGTCTCTAATATGCAGTGCGTCTAAGGTAAATGTCCGTGCCAGATCTAAATTCAAGGAGACGGACAAATTTGCCTTCTTTTAGTCCTTCACATTATTCGTTTCCGAGCCTATGTGTAGCCCGCAGGTACCCTTTTGTATCTGTGTGATTCCACAAGAGATCAACACGCGTCCAAAAATTAATATTTTATATTTCCTAGAACATTCTGCATTTTATGCGCATATGACTTGCTATTACAAAAGTGAACCTGGCTTCTTTGCCAAATGGTTACTTTAGGAGGAAGGAAACTCCGAAATTCTTCAGTCGGGAGGCGCCATTTTCATGCACCGGACATTGTCTAAATTCGCAACATTGTGAAATAGAAAATATTGGCGCTACAATGAATTCATATTCCTGTAAAACGTATACGTTAAGAAGAGCCATCTAGCATTGTTAGAGGTTTCTGTGCAAACCAGAACTATTTTAGAAAAATTGATTCATTTGATACACTTTTCAAAAAGCTGCTATATTTAAGAATTTTCAGGTACTAAGCCGATGTACGTTGTCTTTTCAAATTTAGTGGGCTGTGAGACCATAACCTATTCAATAATTTTGTAGAATATTGTTGCTGTATCACAAATTATCCTTTTTACAATTTGCCTCATATGTGGGGTAATGATCACTATCAAAAAATGAAAATAAAAGAAACCACATCGCTCATTTTTCTCAACATTTCGGAAACAGCTGTTCACGGACACTGGAACGAGAACATTAAAAAAAACATGTTGCATAATTTTGTTTGTAATAACAATATAGATGGTAGAAATGGGAGCTTCGCCAGCATGCAGCAAAGGGCTAAGAAAAAGAGACATCGTGGTAAAAAGAATGCGCGTAACCGTGTGACTTGCCTAAACTTTACCACGATTGCGACAGAAGGACTTATTAATACCTATGCAGAAAAATGCACTTAGTACAATACCCATTCGCTTGAATCAAATAAAGATACGTCCAAAGAACAACTTAGCATGGCTCATTTTGTTCAACCGCACATGCTCGTATCTTGCAGCGCAGATAATTTGTTCCTTCTGTGGTTGACGGTTTGGATGAGAGAGCAACGGGTATAGCCGATATTCTGATTGACATTAAAGAGAAAAAAATGGAGCTGGCCAGGTCATGTAACGCGCCGACTAGACAACTGTTGTACCATTATGATTACAGAATGGATACCAAGAGAAGGGAAACGCAGTCGAGGACGGCATAAGACTAGGTGGAGCGATGAAATTGTGAAATTCGCGGCCGCTTGCCGGAATCAGTTGGCGCAAGACAGGGATAATTGGGGATCGCAGGGAGAGGCGTTCGTCCTGCAGTGGACATAAAATAGGCTGATGATGATGTTGATGTAGCTTTGTACACAAGTAACCGCATTTACGGCAGGTAAATGCTGTTATGTATATATATATATATTTATATATATATATATATACATCGTGCAGACCATGGCTCTGCCAGAAACGCCATAATATAACCTAAGATGCGGTGGTGCGAGTGGGGATGGCGTTAGTTAGGGTGGGGTTAGCTGGCAGATAGTGCCCGCGATTTCTCTGTTCTACCGCCTTCTTCAAAAAAGAAACAGAAGGTTGTTACATACTGCATAAAGCAAAGCTCACCATCCCTAAGAATGATCCCCACTTTCGGAAAGCCACGGTTTGGTAGCAAATCTGCAAAGAGGCGCGAAGCTTCGTCTCTCAGAAACTGAGGTATTTCGGAAAACGCTGCCGGCTCCTGGCGCTCAAGACAGGCAGGTACCCAGGGCCCTGACTCCCCCCCCCCCCCCCCACCGAAGTTAAGTGCATACCCGTCCCCCCACCCTCCCCGCGCATGCCACCAATACTCACACACATTCCTAAAGCGCCGCCAAATCAATGTTGAGACTTGACAGCTATCCGGCGCTGAACATTTTGCTGCCTTTTTCCCTCCTTTTGGATGACGGTATTTATTGGCATGTCCTAGGGTGTAAAGGCCAATTTTCTCATCAGTTCGGTGCCCGCGCGAATAACTCGAGATGCGTTCAGTTCTCACCATCTATTCAACAGTTACGCGCATGGCTGTTGCTTCGTCAGTTCAACCTCCTTCGTTTAGACTGATTCAGGGACCAGGAACGGGATTCGGTTAATAGTCAGCTGGTCTGAGTGCTTGAGGAACGAGTTGCAGCCGGAGAAAATGCCAGTTGAGTGTAGCTTTTCCTTTTGCTTCATTATTCCCTCGAGTGGCGGCTTGCCGCGACGCTGGCAGATAGTCGGAACCATATACCCGCGAAATGGGTTAAATAAAGTGAAAAAAAAAATAATGCGAAAGACCGTCCATCATCAAACCCTGCAATAACCCTTAATCCCCTAAGCAATATGACTGCCGCCCGTTACCTCGTCTGGTTTTCCCTAATTGCGCAGCACTCCTTGTGCGAAATTGGCAACTGGAAGCAAGAGTCGCAAGGAGTTGAGAAATCAAGCCAAGGCAACAGCCAAAAACAGTAAGCGAAAACGAAAATTAACAAATTTAACCATTGTGTGTGAAAATATTTATGGATCAGTATCTTTTTATTTAAAAGGAAGTAGAGAAAACGCTGCAGGAAGTGGAGAACAATTCTGTGTCTTTTGAATAATGCATCAGTCGAGCTTCCTGACGTAGCCACTTCTCTGCTGTGCTTATGTAGGTGTTTTTCTAACTTTCCGCGGTGGGCGCAGTACGTTTAGCACCGCAGCGTCCTGTGCTCGACGTGGTTGTGCGGCACTGGCGGCCATGCATCATTACGGAACATCCCAAATAACAATACGAGTCGGTTTTGGCAGTTCACTTGGTAGAGCAGTAAACGAGGAATCCAAGAGAACTGTAATTGTTCCGCAAATACAAATTTCTCTATAATTCTTCCGGAACTGATTAAAAAAACGCCACTATAGTCGTATCTCGCGCACGCTCTCATGACCGCTGTTCCTCCGGGAGGCTGCAAATCGTTCGTAGTTCAAAGTTTTCCAATACCCAAATAAGGCGGTAGCCACAAAAATAAAGTTATTAGCGCACAATTTTATACGTTTTCCCTCGCCTATTATAGTGGAAATGACGAAGCCTAATTATTTATTGAAGTGCAATAAAATGCTTGCTTCGCTGCAACTATCTATTGTCAAGTTCACTTCAGTTGGCAGTGAAATTTAATGAGTAAAACGGGCTCAGCAGTAAAATGAACTGTACCGCAGACTTTTGAATATCCAAACAATTATGGAGGTTTATGGTGCCAAAACCGCGATCTGATAATGAGGCACGCCGTAGTGGGGGACTCCGGAAATTTGTACCACCTGGGGTTCTTTAACGTGCAGGTAAATCTAACTAGACAGGTGTTTTCGCATTTCGTCCCCATCGAAATGCGGCCGCCGTGGTAGGGATTCGATCCCGCGAACTCGTGCATGCTTAGCAGTCCAACACCCTGGCCACTAAGCAACCGCGGCGGGTAGATTTTTGAAGAGTGAAATGCTCAGACTCTATACGCTTTGTCCATGTCTGTTGCACACCTCATTGCTTCCGTCGATGGAAAGACTCTTCAAGAACAGCAGATGCTCCGGAGGTATCAAGTACGACGCCATTTTGAAAAGGTCACATTACGACAATTTTGTTTCCTTCTGTGATTGGCTGGTGAAGTAACAAACCCCGCGCAGTCCGTAAGCAACCACTGACATAAAACATAAAATAGGCTAAAAACATAAAATAAAATAGGACATAAAACAGGCTGGTGATGATGTTGATCGAAATCTTTATTTTGCACTTTCGTTTGGTTACTTGTTATTGGAAGTGTTCTTTCTGCGCGAGTCGATATTTGATGTGGTTCCTTGTTTGCCAAGTAAAGAAGAGGTGTAAATCACAGGCATCCTTTGAGATACACCTTGTACCATTTCTCTTCTTTGAGCCGTGAAGTTTGCGGGTTTCAGCGTATTTATGGCAAATGGTGGGCGTTATATTGACATTCGAACTAGTACAGGTACTCTTCCCCCTCGTTTGCATAGAAAAGCTACCTTGGGTTGCCCAACCTCCCCGAAAAAAAATCCTGGGTACGTGCCTGCTCTATGTAGCAGCGTATGGGTTCTGGGTCAGGTATGGGTCTCTGTGGTGCATTTTTTGAACCACTCTTGGATGATGAGGAGATTTACAAAGTGCCCAGAATTGCCTTTTCTTTATATAAGAGCTCATTCGTAGGCACTCCTAATTTAATCTGCTGCTTCATTGCGTGCAAGTCGAACATGTGGTGGTACCCACTGAAGCTTCAGACTTAAATGGCAATTGCTGAGCTCCTCAACCAAAATCAATGAGTGCCAGCACACCCGAAACAGACGGAGTGTCCGTAGTTTCTTCAGGTCAACGGGGTGTCCCGACCGCCGGAGACGTTCACCGTATTTCACTTCACTTGCTCCGTCTGCCGCCGCTTCCCATGAGCCCACTCTCCATTCTTGTACACTGTACCAACACCTTTAAGAAAGGCGATTTAGTGCGATAGCAACTATATGGACATTCCAAGCGCATTTCTGCTGCCGGCGTCGCTGTCGCTACTTGAAATCATAATTCCAGTGTACCCAAATTGCCCTTCTGTCGCAATCATGGTAAAGTTTAGGCAAGTCAGAAGCTTATGCACGTTCTTTTTATCCGGATGTCTCGTTTTCTTAGCGCTTTGCTGCATGCTGGCGAAGTTCTCATTTCTACCACCTATATTGTCATTACAAGCAAAATAATGGAGCATGCTTTTTTTAATGTTCTTGTTCCAGTGTCTGTGAACAGCTGTTTACGAGATTGTGCGAAAGATTAGCGCAGGGGATTTTTATTTTCATTTTTAAATTGTGTTCATTTTCGTGGAAACTTCACATTTGAGGCAAATTGTAAAAATGATAGTCTGTGATACAGCAACTATATTCAGAAAAATTATTGAATAGGTTAAGATCTCACGGCCCACTAAATTTTGAAAGACTACATACATTTGTTTGATACGTAGCATTCGTGAATATAGCAACTTTCGGAAAGTGTATCAAATTAAGGAATTTTTGTAAAAGACGTCCGTTTTGCACAGAAACCTAGAAAAATGCTAGATGGCGCTTGTTTACGTATGCGTTTCACACAAGAAATGCACTGATTGTAGCCGTAATATTTTCTATTTCACATTATTGTGAATTTGCGACAATGCCCGGTGCATAAAAATGGCGCCTCCGCAATGAAGACTTTCGGTATCTTTTTCCTCCTAAAGTATATAGTTGGCAAAGAAGCCAAGTGCTATTTCGTGCTACTCAGTAATATGCGATCAAAACACAAAACATTCAGTCGAATCTGATATGTGAAGTTTTGGAGCTGTGTTGAGCACTCATGGAATAACACAGCTCCGATATATCAGCTCTTGAAATGAGCGTCGTTTTAACCGACAACAAGAAGTGGAGCAAATGTCCTTTATCGAGCATGGAGTGTGCCCGGGTACATCAATATAGCCTGAAAACTCAATGTGTAGGCATAGGTAGTTTAACGGCTCTGACGTATATATCTGTCTGTCTGAATGGGAGTCAGTTCTGCTGTCTTGAAAGAGCCTGGATAGACGGTAGCATCTACACAATGATTATCTTATTTTCATCATGCTATTCTCACTACAGCATCATCGATTCTCTTTAAGCCCGGATAAGCACCACGTAACCACGTACACAGTGTGCAAGCTCATGCGATGAACATTGGTGACTACTGCATTCGCTGGCGCGCTATGCATTCTCTCGTGGTGGATGTGATAGGTTTACGGAGCTTGCTTCATAGTTCAGAAAAATATGCTAGGCTGAACACTTGGTTGCCCTAAATGTTGCTATCTCTAGATTTGTAACATTCTACAAAACCTAGAAATTTAATGTTATGGTGAAACGTATTGCGCCTTTAAGGATTATATATTAATCATGATAAATATAGTATGTTAACGTATTTCTTCAACATAAACCGCCGCAACAGATCAATAGGAGTCATAGGTAGCAGGTATGTGATCACCTAAATTAGCTAGTGGGCTTGGCGCACGTATGGATTTGGAAGCTATGTCCCCGTAGTTAACGAACAAGTTAACAAGAAAAGTAAGCTTTATGAATTGGACGAAGCGCACGTAAAGATCCTTTGATCTCCCTCAAATACTCCATGTAATTTTTCCTAGAGCAGGAAAATAATTTTAAATTGAATTATCTTATAATAGACGAAACACCTGTGCAGTATTTCTACCATAGCCTTACCAATATTAAATATTTGAAAAACGACAAAACGCTGCAAAAGTGAGAAAGATGAAGTTGTCAGACGCTTTCGTACATAGAGAGGCGCAGTTTCATGTTCGACAAGGCACCAAAGAAAAAAAAACAGATATGAAATGGCACATCACCAGTGCCAACTCTACACTTCATGTTTATTCGCGACAAACGCAAAGATATATAACAATAGTTGAATAAACAAACAGCAATCTTTGTCGTTAAAAAACCGCGCTGCCTATTTCTCGCAACGCAAGGCAATGTGCGACTCACAGTTGCCACGTGTAGACGATTCGTGATCCGTTAGCCTTATATTTGCGCAGGGCCCGGACTGTCCAATATTGCTCGTAGCTGAGAATCAGCGCTTGCGTTATAGTGCCATTTCGTGTCGGAGTCCTTCTTTTTCGGTGGCGCCTTTCCTGAAAATATACGCCATGCTGGCTCGCCCAACTTTCAGTTCTTGGAAAGGCGCTAACACTGTTCGTTCATTTCGTTGGCCCTTCCACCAGTGAACGTGTTCACAGCGTCAATGACAGACTCGATACTCCCGTGCGAGGACTTTTACGAGCACGTCTGTGGCGGCTGGCTGCGCAGCACCAAGGTTCCTCGCCACCGCTACTTGACCAGCACCAGGCTCGAGGCACAGTGGGCCGTCGAGGGGAGCATCATAGGTGCGTGGCAACTACGGAGTCGTGCTACTTGCGGCGTCATTACGATTGTGCTCACTTTATCAAGAAAAATAAAAAACCACTTTCGCCTAAAGGCCAAGCACTGGAAACGATTGCAAGATGTAGCTTTCGGCCGAAAGCGTATCAGAAAGCTAGCGTTAAGAGTAGAGCCAACAGCGGCGTAGCATCGCGCTGGTCCACGAGGTGGCACCGCAGGCAGGTTTTAGCGCATGAAGAACAGATCAGATAAATTTAGCTGGCCCCTCCGTCCCACTGTGACCACACCACGGCGTGGCAGGCACAACCTGAAAGGGTAGATACGACAATAAATATAAGAGCCCTTAGTGAAATACCCCTATGCGGCCCCTAAGTATAAACCCTTTCGGTCCACTCTGTGGCAGCAGTGCATTCACGATCCCAGAAAACTTCCGGTCCTGCGACCAGAGAATTGCGTTTGCAACAACAGGGAGAAACTTCTGAAGAGGACGCGCTGGAAAGCAGGCGAGCGTGTCGCAGGCGAAAGCTAAAAGCATTACAGAAGCATTTCTTTCATTACCGAAACATGAGCTTGGTTGTAAAAATGTGTTTACTAGGTAAATTGCCATGGTGTGCATCGTATTCATCGGTTTAGCTTATCTCTTAAAATACGGCAGTTTTCATATTAAGTGTAGAGTATAATAGGCTTGATAAGTGATGATTAGAAAGATTGCTATGCTCTATATGACAATTCCACAGTGGGGAGTTTCTGCACTAATTTCTTTCAGTTCGGACATATGTTTAAATCTGCGACAGCAAGCGCTGTGCAGCTTTCTTACTACGGTTTCAGCAAGAGACTGAATTACGTTCACGTTCACGTTCACTTTTCAGATAGACAAAACATTCACTACTTAAAGGAACACTAAAGTGAAAAAGGATTTCTTCTGCATCAGTAAAAACCTTTTTACAACACCAAAAACACCACTCTTACAACGATAAGACGTTTGGTAAGCCAGAAAAAGAGCAAGAACGAAATACGGATGGCGACCCCTACGTAAGTTTCCGCACCTGGTGGCTGTGACGTCATGGATATTTATGGCATCTTCTAGGGCCTACTAATTATATATAGCGGTGCAAATTGACTACATCGTCTTCTAAAAGAACCAAATATTAAACATTGCAAGTTTCGGGAACCTTTACTCAGCTAACGCGGTCCAAATGCGAAAACATACTTCGCAATCCCTGACGTCACGCTGACGTACCGGTGCTGGGGTTCCGGCGCGAAATTCAAATACTGATACTTGGATCTTCATTTTCTCATCTAATAATCAAACTATTTTTCTGAAATGACTGCCTGCAGGGTTCTGAAACAATGCTTCATTAGTCTAAACTAATTTATTGTTTCGATTTAGTGTCCCTTTAAGTGCCCAATTATTCTGTTTGAGATGCATGATGCAATTGCAAATTTTAATCAGAGCATGAGCAGTCAAGTCCTTACAAAATTCCCGGTGCTAGTACCAATTACGAGATATCAGTCCCCCGAATCTTGTAAAAACATCAATGGCGTTTCGCTTCATATCGTCCTAGACTTCTAAACCCGAACTTTTGGAAGTTCGTCGCTGCATTGCTAAAGTATTGCTTGATATATTATAATGAGATGCATCTCCAAAACAGTGCTAGATTCCTGGCAATCAGAGATCACCACTTGGTTAAATTTTGCGTGGTCAATGTCTCAAAAGTAAATATTTATTAGGATAGCTAATATTTGAGAATATTTACTTGGACAGTACACCTTGTTATGCAAGTAATGCCCGCTTTTTCATGCAATACACCTGAAGAGGTGGTTTAACGCTATGTGCTCCATCGGAATTATTAATATATATATATATATATATATATATATATATTATTGGTAAAAAGCCAATGGCACAATTTTAGTACACTGTCTAGGGCATACCCGTTGCATTGTTCAGTTAGCGGAAGCGTCGTGTTTGTTTTGTACGGCATGAAAAAGGAATGGAGCTCCAGTTCGCAATTTATATGGTAGGCAACCTGATTTAATTGAAATGGTCGCTATCGCCACTCGCCAGAGAGTTCTGTTATAAGTCCCCGCTAATTAAAGTACGACTCGTCTGCAATTCCACGTGCCAATTGGCTCTGGAACAACCTCCCCGACAACATAGTTTTGGAAACTGACCGTGATAAATTCAAGAGCTCACTGAACTCGCTTAACCCATGTTAACCATTAATATCACACTCACTGCTCTGTATTATTTCTTGGCCTTTTTCTTGCAGTGTTATACGTTGTTACTAACTTATATTGCTCCTTTTTATTGTAATCATATGCAGCTTTATGTAGCTAATATGTTTCATGACTTTTAGGCTGTGCACTTGGCTGCTGTTTTCATTTGTTATTGTTGTTAATTGTATGTACTTGATTGTATGCCCCCCTTACTCAATCCCCAAGAAGGGGCCTTGTAAGGTATTTTACAAATAAAATAAAATAAAATAAAGTCTGACACATTCGTGAGGCATAGAATGCGTACATTACCATCGTTTATATTGCGATATTAATTAGATGGACACTACCAACGCATTTTTGCCGCCGGCATTGCCGTGGCCGTCGCCGTGATGTCCCGCAATAATTCCAAGGACTATAACAACATGGCCGCGCGTCGTAGGCTGTATGTTCGACCGAAAGCGCCCGACGGAAGCCGACGATGGCGGCTCAATCTGGCGGGCGCGAAAGAAGAAAGCGGACAGCAAACGTGCCGTTTTCTGTCGCGAGAAAGGCCTTGGGGGATGGGAGGGAGGGGTAGGCGTTGTGCAGCAACTGCGGATTTCGTGACCGGGCGCTCGGGGAACTGATGATCGCGGCTCGTACGCGCGCGCCATATATGGAGGCAAGCCTCGACGTAGCGCCAGCGGGACGGGGTGGGAAGGGGGGGGGGGGCGGCTTCGACTTCGTCAACAAGTGCGTACTTGGTGGCCGCGCGCCGTGTCTCACGCCGCTCGCACATTTCTGCGCATTGTGTGCTCGTCACTCTTGCGTTGAAGCGGTAGACAGCGCTATGCTCACTTCGCTCGCTGCTGCTGCCGTGCTTGCTCGCACAAGCGTTTTGTTAGCGAGTATCCGCGCTTGTCGAGTGTCATGTGTTCTTGTTTCCTTGTGTGCGCTGACACTATACGGTTGTTAGTTCAGGTAGTAGGCAAATGTTTCTAAGTTGATGCGGCCGATAAACCTATTGTCCTTCGTATAGTTGTGTCTCAATTCGCTATAACCAAAGTGCGACATTTGGAGCACCGTTAGGTGTTTAACGTTCGCGCAATCATCTTTGTAATATTGTGGCAAACGTGCAAGTAATAGTAGCCACTGTGCCCGGTAATTTAACGTATTATTCTGCAAACAATTTTCGTGTTTAATTCTGAAATTACTAGTGCAGGTAAATGCGATAGCCCACGGGTACCGCATTAACTTTGCAATGCATTAACTTTTGCATTGTGTGGCCGGGAGGAAGCGTATAAGACAAACGTACAAATCCCATTTATACGTGGAAGGTGCACTAGCAGACACGCAGTGGTATATAAACAGCTGCAGCGGATACCCTGCTACCCGTATGGTTTCAAGCGATACTGCCAAATACTAGGATCTTAAGCGGGACCCGTTTCCATCACTTAGTAATTGCGCAGACGACGACGTAAATTCAACAGGGACCTTTGAATAGATAACGTCGCTTAGTCTTCGTAGGCATCGGTGTAACGTGAAAGCCGTTCTGCGTGCAAGCGTGCCTCGTCTGTGAAAACGGCGAGATCGTGTACACACCGCGGTGGCTTAGGGCCAATGGTGTTGCGCTATGAAGCACGAAGTCGCGGGATGAATTCCCGGCGGCGGCGGCCACATTTCGATCAGGCGAAACGCGAATGTGCCCGTGTCTGATGCCTTGGGGCAGGTTAACGTTTACTGGCGGTCAAATATAATCAGAATACCCCCACTGGGACGTGCTTTATAATAGAATTGGGCTTTTCGCACGTAAGTGCGAAAATTCAATTCGAACTTGATTCAATTCAGTTCACTCAATTCACTCAATGCACTCAATTAATTCAATTCAATTCTGTGTGTCGCCACGAGGGAAGCAAGTGCCGGAGCAGGAAGGCACCTGGAGTTCAAAAGAATTGCGAGCTGGACAAATTACGGAGGAGCGCGTTGAGCGGATGGATGGACGGATGCTATTACTGTTCCCTATGGAATGGGGTGGTGGGTCGCGCCACCAAGGTCTTGTTGTTATTTCCCTAATATCCTACCTATCCTAAAAAGAAGAAAGAGAATAAACGCGAACAATTTCCCATCATCGACTTTCTGAGCCCCTATAGGGAACTTTGTTTTTGTACGCCTCCGTTGTTTGTCGTTTCCCTACTTTTACCAGTCTTCCAATGGCCTCTTACTAATCTCCCCATTGCGGACATGTTTCCTTTCCCGCTGCCCTCACTAAACCCAAGGGCTTCAAGCAGGCCAGAGGTGCCTAAATCGATCTCTAGGCAGATACCTTCACATTCTAATAAAACGTGCTCCATAATTTCCTTATCGCTTGCACTGCTACGAAAGTCGCTTTTTCGCCGCCTTCCGGAAGTTACGCTCCATATTTAGCTCATTTTTAGCTCTTCGACCGGTTTTACAAGCTCTTCGTGGAAATGCTTCATAATAATTAGTCTAGCGTCTACATCACAGTCTCTGCCGATCAACTCTAGTTCCTCTCCATTCTCGTGCTTCTCCTCGTCTCTTTTGAAAACACCCCGCACACTGCACACTTTATCGTCTTCTTTGCCATGTGTTGCGCTTGGCTTACTTTAATATAAACACGGCAGCTATTCGAGCACGTACCTACAATGAAAGGCCGACACGAAAAGAAGATAAATTCTTAATATACAGCAAATTAAATGTCCTGAAGGTTTTAAAGGCAATAAGTGCCGCACAGATTTAAGGTATGGCATGCTTTCGAACGTGTTCAAACACGCGGCCATGCTCTGATTGTCCTAACAAAGCAGTGTTCCTGATACAAATGCACACACTAAAACCAATAATTGCTAATAGTCTTGCCATTTCGAAACTAGTACTTAAAGCCTATAAATACTTAACATCCCACACGGTTCTACGTGTTGAAGTACGTGGCACGAAAGGACGCTCTGATTGTCCTGAAAAATCAGATACACGAAACACACACGCACACGAAAAACAAAAGAAAATATCGATCAATCTCCTACTTCAACGCAAAAAATCAGCAACTGAGAAAGCAGAAGCAAGCTCAGAGCGTGCGCGCGCACACACACGCACAGACACACTTCTTTTTTGTAGCCGCCACGGAGCAAGTGCAATGTAAAGTTAGGACAACAAATAAATCTGCAAATCCGGTGGCATAGTTGTTCATGTTCTTCATTTATTATATTCTTTTATTACACTCATTTATTACCTCGGAGTGCTCTCGCAGGTTAGTGTCTGGCTTCCTGTTTAGTCCACGATGTACTGAAGATCCACGGTCATTTTGCTCTCCTTTTGCTATTTATCTTTTCCTTGAAGCACCAGCTTTGAGGCCAAACCCGAAAGGCGCGCAAGCTGTCACGCGCCATTTCGCTTTGCCGAGATAAGCAAACCGCAACGTGTTTTGTGGATGCGCGTTAGATCGGAGCCACGAGCGAAACGCGGCGGATCGGACATCTCAAGTGAGCGCACTCTCGCCGCCGGTCAGGCACAAGCGAAAGACAAGACGAGCAGTCAAATCTAGCTGCGCTCCAGCTATTGTGAGCCGATGCAAACATACCGAGATAACAGAGCACAACACTTCGCGGCGCTGGTGTCAGTCCAAGCCGGTCCAGGCCACGCTGCAGAGCGTTCGTGTTAAGCGTGCTGACGGCTGTACTTCTAGTTAGTATTTCAACGTATGTTATGATTTAATGAAGAGAATAAATCGGATGGTTGTTGGGGTAGCTGTATGAAGTGTATTTTATTATGTCGAGGTAATACATCACACTGGAGGCAAAGCATAGAGTGAAACACATCATTGGAGTTAAATTATGCGTAATGAGAGCATGTTATTTCAAATGATAAGGACCATTTAGCAATAATATAAAGTATATACCGCACATCAACAACGCGAAAAGTCCATGTCGCACATTCAATGCACAAACGGGCACAAAAACAAAACAATGCAGATGTGCTGTAAGAGCAAGCGCGGACTAGATTGAATGGCAAAGCAATGCGTAGTCAACTCTTAGAACAATTAAATTATTCGAGTGATTCATAGAAAGTATCGCTATCATTAACTTGGAGTGAACGACATTTAAAACAGGAAATGTGTTCCATTACCGAGAGCTTTTCCTTAAAGGAGACAACCTATAGCATGGCAGCCGTCCAGCGGGCTGTTGCATATGGTTTTCACTCAAAATATGGCACTGTGAGAAGCCCGTAGCTCATCCCATATTTCAAAGTTGGATGGCGTTGCAGTCTTCCTGAATCACTGACGACAGGAGTTCCGGAATCGCAGCAAGTGAACACGCTCAAACGACACGTACAGAAAGTATGATTGCCGAAACGCCGTTCAAGTTATGCATGGCGTCCACTGACCACAGGCGCCTCAACGGCGCGCCGGGAGAGGGAGAACATGCAGGCAGTGTAGCGACAACGGACATGCCGCATTCCGGCGAGGCCAGTGGCCAAAAAGAGCCACTGAACGCCCGTCGGAGGGATGAGAGGCGGCGATACCGTCTGCCACTTGCTTGCAATCCCCGTGCCTCGGGTCGCCACTGAATCAGTCGCGCGTCTGTGCCTACCTGCGCGCTGACCAATGATAAAACCCCGCTAGCAAGAACGTGAATGCGCTGGTGCAACGAAACTACATTCACACGGACACGAACATGAAAGATTTCATGCGTAAGCTTCCACGAAAGTAGCAGCGACATACACACATAGACTAAAAAGCGCGAGCTCACACAGGTGCTCATAGACTCAATCGACATGCGCGCGCATTCCTCGCACACGCACCCAAGCAAAGCACATTATTTTTATATCATAAAGTTAGACCGCTCCACAGTATTCTCATGGTACTCTCAACTTGAATCGAGTTGCTAAAGAAAGCGCTAGCGCCACATTAGAGGCACCTCCTTCGCTCCGTGCAACATCTAATTCCACGGCCGAAATGTTCAGGCTTAACTGTTTCCCGCAGCATCGCCTGACATTCTCGAATAATATTGTTCTTACACGCTGGGACCAAAATAATTAAATTACGAGGTTTTCCGTGCCAAAACCACGGTGTAATTATGAGGCACGCCGTAGTGGGGTACCAAGGAAATTTGTACCGTGCAGCTGGAGTTCTTTACCATGCTCCTAAATGTAAATATACATGGTTTCCGCATTTCGCCCAATCGAAATGTGGCGACCATGGCCGTGACTCAGTCCCGCGACCTAGTGTTTAGCAGCCCAACACGAAAGCCGCTGAGGAAGCTGGTGGGTCAACACACTGGGACGAAGGCGTCCATAAGAGCACAAGTAAACGCCATAACTCCGAAGGCAGGTACCACTAGCTATAGTGATCGCGCATGGAAAATTGTTTCGCCACATTTCACCTAAGGTGACTTAAGCAAGGTTGCATCCACGTTAAACGCCGGTGAACGAGGCTCGTCGCGCGTGTATGAATGACGTTCCTGCTGCGCAGCCATGATGTGTCCGTGGGCCTAAAATCGCGTCTGCATGCGATTGTCGAGGAGGTGGTCGAAATGTCCGTCGTGTGCGGCGTGCTGAGAAAGAAAGATGTCGTTGGTGTCACACTGAAGCGAAACCCTTGTAGAAACAGCCACTGTTTATCAAAAGTGGTATCTGATAGTTGAAGTACACGAAAGAAGAAACAACTGCAGAGGCGTAAAACCCCGACAGGGCCTATTTCATGCGAATGCCGCACTACCCTCTATTTTATTTCATTTAGATATGAGATTTCTCGTGAGGAGAAATCTCAGTTTGTGGCAGGTTTTTGTAGGTCTGCAAGTGTAGGCCAATTCACGTTTTTCAATGCGAAACATTTCTTTGTCACTATGACAGTATCTATCTATCTATCTATCTATCTATCTATCTATCTATCTATCTATCTATCTATCTATCTATCTATCTATCTATCTATTTATCTATCTATCTATCTATCTATCTATCTATCTATCTATCTATCTATCTATCTATCTATCTATCTATCTATCTATCTATCTATCTATCTATATATCTATCTATCTATCTATCTATCTATCTATCTATCTATCTATCTATCTATCTATCTATCTATCTATCTATCTATCTATCTATCTATCTATCTATCTATCTATCTATTTAGCTGCCAACGTGTTGGCGCTCTCATGGTCGTTTCGCCAACTTCGTGCGTACGAAAAATGGCATAGTATGACAAGAATGTATCACGAACGTAAATGATGTGTCACGACATGAATCTGATGGCATGCGTATCACGTAGGTCATGAAGGAGCTCCATACGTATTCGTGCTCTCGGGATCATTTCGTTAACTTGGTAGGCCCTCCTCTCACTGTTTTGCATAACATCGATTCCCACAGGGCGTGGGATCTGCCGGCGTTTTTCTCGTTGGGTAAGCTTAGAAATGCTAACGCATTTAAACGTTAGCCGTTCACCAGCGTGTGCTCTTCTCCACTCAAGGGTGCGGATTGCAAATCACTGGGAACAGGTTCCGGTTTGTTTCGGACGAGAGGAGACGCGCATCACGTAAACGCTGTCCCATAAGTATTAGCGCCACGCGCTAAACACCTCATACGCTACTGTAGCATTCATGTAAATGTGTCTTGCGAACAGAACGCGATCTCAGTCGCGGCCGCGTTTACCGCATTCTAGTGCATGGTGAGAGCCCGCGAGGGTGATAGCTCGTACATTAAATATTTGTGTAAGAACTGGCGCCGGTGAACAGAACGCAGGGCAACTTCATGATACGGGCCCCGTAACCCCAGGTCCCACCACGCACCGGTAAAGTTCGTTGTAGTCAAGGCTGTTTCGTACTGGTTCCAACTAGAATTGTTTTACAGCGAAACTATTTATTCGGACCACGTGCCGTCGCTGTTGCACTTCGCTGAAAAGGGGCCGCGTGACCTAGCGGGATAGGAAAAGGGGAGCTCAATAGGGGAAAAGGTTTGGAGTGTCTCTTTTCGCCCCGCGAGAATGCTATCTTATGAGCGAATCTTGTACGGTTGTCACACGGTGCATTTTCGGCGATCGAGCCTCGTTGGCATCGAATTTATCGACGATTGATTCCACCCTGCCGCGAACGAAATAAATGTCATGCTGGCGGTTTGTGGCGAGCGAATAGCGCCCAGTTATTGAAACGCGACACTAGGAGCGCATGGTTGCCGGCACTTCTTGCGCCAGCAAGGAATGCCCGCCGGCCACGTCGATCGTCAAAGCAGTCCACCCAATCTTCAAAACGATTGCAGTGCTCACATCTCCAGCTGTGGGCTTGTACCCAATTTACGGAGCTTTAAATTAGTGGTTCTGCACATTCTATACCATCTACAACTATGGGGAGACCACGAGTAATGCGTACCCCTGAGGATGGAGCTGCCTATCCAGGCCCCGCACACTCTCAAGTTCAACAAATGGACACAGAGGCCAAAAAATCAATCGAGGCGCATTTCATCGTAAGCGCCAAGTGGAGCTACTGTAATTTGGTCGCATATTTTAATTTGTGCTTTCTCTACTAGGGGCGCTAAACATGCTGAATTTTTTACTTGACGTAAACCATTAACATAAACAATCGGGGTGTCTAAGGATGTTTTTTTTATTTCAGGCAAATAGGCAGTTGATTTTGTTTTAATTTGATTGTTGAAGCTGCTTTTTAGTCATAGCGTCAAGGTTTTTGTACTTGATTAACCACCGACAGCTTATTGGTATCGATGTGTTTCCTGGCCGTTGGCGTTCGAATACTACGGCGGTAAAACATTTTCGAAAAGCATGGTGGTTTCGTCTGCGAGTCATTACATAGACTTGCTATAAAGAGGTCTGCTCTTGGCAAATAATAGTGCCTCATTTCGTTTAGGCGTTGATTATCATAATGAATGCGGTGGAGGTTGAGGGAGTACGCTTGAAGGTACGTTTTTATGCCGTTGATCTCCATAACACCGTAAGTACGCAAACCGATGTCACAGAACACCCGATGCATCATTGTGTGTTCTCCGTCATCGCTTGTTTGCTGTACGCCTACTAATTCTTCATTTCTTCTTCAAGAGTTGTATCCTCCTTTTGTCCTTGTTCTCTTGTGCTTCACTTACAGTATGTCGTTTTGTCAGCTGTAATGCGCATTTGCAAAATCAATACATGTTTGATAAGACGTAGTGGTTATCATAATATCACTACACATGTATTAAGCTGGCACGTATGGTTCAGATACAGATACCTGTATGCGGACTTGCACGACGTTGATGCGGAGATTAGGATAATTATGACACCCATAAAGAAGAGGCAGCTGACGGCCGTAAGCTGTTGCGTTCTTTCCGCCAAACTACCCGGCCTGGTAGTGCTGTAAAGATGCTGTATAAAAGTGACACGCGGTGACAGGGAAATTACTATACTTAGCAGCCGACCGTACGTTTTGTAGCTTAGGTCTTCTTTCTTGTGCGTTTGTGCTAGCCTTATGAATGCGCCATTTCTTGACTATGTTCTTGACTATGTAACCGCGTTTGTGTGGATGCGTAGACGTGTGCTTTTTGTTGTAGTTGTGAAATGCAAATAAAATATTTTCAAGCTTACTCAATCTTTGGTGAAGTAATTCTGCAGAAACCCGCAAGATGGAGAGAAGTAATGAATAAAGGGAAAATCAGACATCCACCCGTTCCTTTGTAGCAATTGCTACGAACGGGTGGATGTCTGATTTTCCCTTTATTCAATCTTTGGTGTCGTGTGCGTTTATTCCAGTCGAGGCCATCGTGCCACCTGGAAACCGCATTCTGTCAGTAGCCCTACACGAAATGCAACAGCTGGAGCGCGGTGGCACAACTCAGGGTAACGGCGGCGTAATAAACGAAAAACCGCTCGGGATGCCCTTAAAAGTCAGTTTAGAGTGTGCCTTAACTCGATATGACTCAGGGCTACATATATTCTGCTGCGCCTCGATCCCGCTCGCACCACTGTGTTGCTGTGTGGCAAACGTAGCGCCTACATAGGCGTTACGTTTGCCACACAGCAACCAAAGTGGCGGGAGCACGATCGAGGCGCAACAGCCAGAAACCCAGTAAAGCCACAGAACCCCTGGTAAAGCGGCAATACTGTTTCCGTTTCCTGTTGTACAGCGCCATCTGTGGTCGCATACTTTAGTTCACGACGCCACCGCTACGCTTATTTTCGTTGCACTGTGGAAGGTGCAGTTTGCCTTCTCTAAGTTTGTATGGGTGTTCTTTGGCCTACTGCGGGCGTCAGCAAGAGTTGGCTTGTGAATGGGCTCGTCTTCGTAGAGCCATCCCGGAGCAGTGCACCGGAGATGCCAAGTGTAAATGGCAGCGCTCCTAAAGCATGCCCAGCACTCGAAGCATGAAAAAGAGAAAATGAGCTGAAAGAATGGTGAAACATATGACTTACAACATAGACTGCTTGCAAAGTTTGACTTGCGTGGTGTAACACTCGGTGTTCTAAGACAGCTTCGCGCTTCGACCATCTTGACGGACTGTAAGGAGCGGTGATGTTTTTTTTTTAATATCATGTGCATTCCTGCTGAAGAAATGAAATTTGGTGCCTCGGAGTTCAAACAAGTTCTGAGTCGCATACCATACCTGTGCCATCTATCAGTTTTCAAAATTTTCGCACTACTAAATTCCCTTTTTGTAAATTGTGATGTGTGGTGCGCGACATGGTGCGGTGATCGGGACGGTCAGGAGCAGACGACAAGGAGTGCAGGCGCAAAGGCGGATTCCGTGCTGGAAGAAGGAAAACAACGACGCCGAAGAGCGTCCGGCACGAGAACGCGCGGCGCAAGAAAAACAACTAAAACAAGAAAAGCAAACCAATTAGAAAAGACACGGGGCATCAGGCAGCCAATCGGAGATTGCCTAATCGGCCAGAGAGAAGAAAAAGCGTGGTGCGCTGGCAGACGGGGGAGACGCAGAGGAGACGCAAGGGAGACGCCAGGAGAGTTCCAGGAAGCGACGCCAGGAGGAGGTCAACCACCGGAGCGAGCGTTGAAGACGCGCCGTCGGGTTCCGGACCCGAGCCACCAGGACTTCACCCGACCGGGGCTTCCTGCCAACCTATTCCTGTGCGTCGCCTGTCTAGCCGAGCGTGCCGCCAGCTCCTCAAGGCCGGTGAGCTTCTGTGCTCGTGGGTACGACGAGAACAGTCGGGCTACGGGCCCGAGTTTTACGCCAGCTGCCCGGCCAGAACGCCGCCCCCGTCTGTCGTGCCGCCTGCTGCCCGAGGCCGGCGTTCGAGCTTCTGTGCCCGTGGGCACGACAAGAGCAGTCGGGCTACGGGCCCGAGCTCTACACCCAGCTGCCCGGCCAGAACGACGCCGCCGTTTACTCGTGCCACCAAGCCGCCTGCTTTACCTCTCCAAGCCAGAGCTGGCCAGCTCCGGTCGCCCGGTCAACCAACTTAGATCACGACGTTTGGTGAGACCGGCGCCACTCCTTTCGTCAGCTTGTCGCCGCGTCGCCGCGTCGACTGTTGTGTGTCCCTGCCGTCGTGGCGAGCCCGGACTCGCGCACTAGGCAGCTCCATACTAGCCCCAAGTGTTTTTTTCTGCGATTATGTCTATTTGAGTGTTTCTTTTATGTTTTCTATTTTCTTCTATTTCTTTTAAGCCTTTTTTGTTCCATTAAATGTTTGTGTGTGTGGTCGAAAAGAACGACTTTGTCCTCAATGGGGACAACCGTTAAAACATATGAGTGCACGAACCTTTGCCCCCATGTTCGGGTCATCACATAAATGGAGTGATATCAGGTGATTCCGTCTTCTTGTTCCGTCACTTGGTTAATGAGGTAAAATCACATTTTTATGCTTTTTATTCCATGCTGATGGAGTAAATATATTAGCCTATAGAGTTTTGATAGGTATTCAAACATAAAAAAACCCTTCCCTATTCAGGCTCGTTTAAGTTTGCAGTAGTTGGTTTTGCGCTGGTTGTCCCCGCTTAGTTCGCGTTGCAACGAGATGCAGCGCAATGGTAATTCGCTACTGCTGCCGAGCTTTCTCACTACAGCGTTTTTCAGTGAGTTTGCGAAGTCATCAAGTGAGATGCGTTGATGTGTGCTTCTGCGAGTGTGACACACTGCTTATTCATTTATTTAGTAAACCAATATTTACAAGTTTCAACGGAAATCTACTGTCCTTACTTCGTATAGCTATGTATTAATGTGCTATCGCAATCAATATACTGCACCTTTCAGGCGAAGCTGCGACTTTTTTGTCTTTAACAAGAATGCTCACCTTGAAACTGCCGCGCCTGGTCAAGCCCGTTGAGTGCCCTGCAGCCCTCAGCGATTCGGGGAACTGTTAACAGCGCATTTATTGCATCACTTTCAGAAAGCTTGAACTCCACTCCTGTCTCGTACACCGATCAGCACGCCGTTCAAAAGGCCGTCGCACTTTACATCGGCTGCACGAGTATGGGTAAGCAGGCATGTTTCCGTCAAAGGACAATTCCGAAATGTTTTGTGCAAGTGTGGGGCGTTGCTTAGGAGGACGAAATGTTGATGTGCCTGTCATGAAAATTGCTCCGTTTTATTGACCTCTATGTGTTTACTTCGCTGAAGAAACTATCAGAACACTGTAAAGTTTGCTCAACGGGTATTATCTGCTCATGAATACTGTATATTATTCCAAATCTTATCCTAGTGGAATGAATTGAGCGTACCCAACCCTGTAAATTTATTTTTGTCAAGGAAGCATACGAATGCCTTGCTGCTTTGCACGCGTAAATTTGTAATGAAAATTTACGTTGTCCTTGCTTCTAGGGAGTGTAGAGTCTCAAAAAAGCCCGCGCAGCTTTCTCTCAGAATTAGCCCTAAACTGTTTCCACTTCTATGTGGTTTCCCCTGTTATTATGATGTGTCAAAATAGGTTGCGTGCACGGAAGGACAATAGAAACGCCATGCGATGCAACAGTATTCATGTCTCAAGCTTGTCTCAAGCTTAAAGAACAAACATTGCAAAAGCGCTAATCACGAGGAAACGTAACTGGGCAATACAGGAGTTTTGTCAGTTAGCTGCTGCGGCGTTTAGCCGGAGGACTGGTTCTAGCCCGTGGCGTAATGTGCTAGCCTAGATTACTGTGCATTGCTTGTTTGAACATCTAACTGCTTCTTCAGATATCTAGGGGCCATAGAATTAATGAAATTCGCTCACATTCTCATCTCATACTGATATTCAGCGCTCTGCCGTGTTTACAGAAATGTTCCACGGATCTGAGAGTTCTCAAAATTTCTAATCACGAGAATCTACGAAATGCCTGTATATGCGACGGCGTAAGCAGCCCTGAAAATATTTTTGCAAGCTTCTTCCATAGCGGACCACGTTAACATAACACATGTGCTATAACATTAGCGTGAACTCGCATAGCACGATTAATTAAGACATATAAGGGAAGGCCGGCGCAAACACAGCAGCCAAAAATGTGCCTTTCACACAGCATTATAACAAGGCCTCTCGATCTTTGCTAATTTATTCAAAACACTGAAATTCAAAAAAATGTCGGATAGCGGCTACTTTTCGTTCAAAACATGTTTTGCGCGGGTTGGTACGTGCGCTTGTTAATAAGGCGTTGTCACGTGTTGCACTTCAATGTTGTGTCTGTGTATTTGTGCCCTGCTCTGTCCGTGTTCTCGCTTCCGCTACTAAATCTCACCCTTTACACGTTAGTGTACAGCGTAAGGCAGAGCGACACAATCAAGCACAGAAGTGGAAGATAACTTTGACTGTAGCTCTCTTGTGTTGTATGTTTGGTAAAATTACCAACTTAATGGCATTGATCAGCGCTAAATCGTGACTCCGTGGAGAGTCGTGTGCCTCTAGTGATGATGACGCCGTTCGTATTGTTACGTAAGGATAAAAGAAGAGAAAGAAAGAAGAAGATCGCGAGACGCTGGCTGCTGCGTGTTGTTGCTGGTCGGCTATTTTCATCTACACTGACTCTGCTTCTGTATACTGTAAATGCAGTTTTTCTATACTCCCAACATCCCAGTGACATATTGGTGGGAGGTGCGGGGTACCACGGTCAGAAACGGAGCTACGCAGTGGATGTCACATCAACGTCCCTACCATGAATGACGGCGAGCACCTGGGATCAACGTCGTTGCCGCCTCGAACGTCACCGTCGCCAGCTACGGCGCTGTCTCCTTCGGTTGTGGTTGTGCAACCCAAGGATCCTGGAACATTCTGCGGCACCGATGGCGCCGGCGTTGAGGAGTCGGTGGCGATGTACGAACGCGTTAGTGGAATCAACAGATGGTACCCTACGCTTATGCTAGCCAACCTATTATACTACCTACGAAGCACGGTAAAGGTAGTGTCCGAAAACCACGAAGAGGAGCTAAACAGCTGGGACCAACGCAAAGAGAAGTTGACAGAGCTGTTTGGCAAACCAGGCGCCCGCAAAATAGCCGCATTGGCCTCCCGTGCCCAGAATCCTATGTCTCACACATCCAGGGCGTGCTGGCGCTTTGTCGTATGCCGATCACGACATGACAGAAGCTGAGAAGGTCGGGCACGTGCTGAAGGACGTTGCTGACGAAGCCTTTAATCTGCTCATGGGCAAAAGCTGCTCTACAGTTGATGCTATCATTAAAGATTGCCGACAATTCCAGCGCGCCAAAAGTCGACGTGTTTTTCTATCATTCGCCAGACTTCCCATACTGTCGCAACATCAACGTGTGAAGATAAACCTCCGCAGCAGCATGCGTCACCATCAGAGGACGGGGTGCGAACTCTTAGACGTGAACTGGATGTGATGGAGCCCGCAGCTTTCTGTTCACGTAGCCCTGACGCTACCCCTTTTCAGTTCACCTCGTCAAGCCATCGTTCGGCCGGAACATGAAAACAATTGTTTACATTCTGGCTGTGCTGTCGCCAACCCCTAAGCCAACGAACACCCTTCCACCATTTTCGCTTCACCCCGACGCTTCTCTCCGTGTTATCCCACCGCGACCGAGTGCAGAACTGTGGACGACTAGCCAATATGTTACATATGTCACCGCATTGGTCATGTCGCCTTATACTATCGCAACTCGTGGCCCTCAACACCTCCCACGCCGACCAACTGAGCCATGGTTATCGAAATTCCCGCAATCTTTCGCCCACCGCCGAGTCTAACAGCGCGGACAACTCTGCTAGGAACACTTGGTGGAGTCGCTCACCATCGCCGCGCGGACACTCATTCCCCGAAAACACGTCGCCCATCTTCCCGTTCGCCGCAGCCACGTCGCCTTTCGTGCCCTGTGGCTTTTAGCCGCACCATTTCCAAATACTAAGCAATGCAGCCCTCGGAAGTGGTGCTGCGTTGCCTACTGCTGCGGCAAATCCTTTATATGTGGCCACAAAAAGAAGTATAATAATGTTAAAATAGACGGCGTACTAGTACAAGCACTCGTCGACACTGGAGCCGACGTATCTGTCAGGAGTGCTAGCCTATGTAGACGCTTAAACAAGGTCCTCACTCCAGCAGCTGCTCGTGTGCTTCATGTGGCTGACGGCGGCGTGTTCTTGGAATCTATACTGCGCGTATAAGTATAACCAGTCGCCCCACTTGTGTTCTATGCAATTAGAAGTGCCTCAACTCGCCGATGCTCCGAGCACCGCCCCAACGCTCTTGTTCTCGCTTCACGATTGGCGTCTGTCACCCAAGGCAGTTACTTACGTCCCTTCGACCGCCGAGCCACAGGTTGCTAATGGTGAATATGTGCTTCGCCCCATTGTCCACGTGCTTTTCAACTGGAACGTTGTTTCCGCATACGCTGGCCACGCTTAATATTAATGACGTCGTTCTATCGCTTCTGAATTTCAGCCTCTGCTCTGAAGAGCTTCTGGCCGGCATGTTCTTGGCCAGCCTGTCTATTAGTTCGCAATTTGACATTGAGAGTCTGAATAACGAGAGTGGTTTATCAGCGCGAATTGCAGCTCACAGCTCTGGCTCCTTAACGGATAACTTCGCGAAAATAATTGCACCTGACCTCACCTTTCCACAGGCCACTGACATACGTATCCTGCTGGAATCGCACAATGATATCTCTAAAATTCGGCGGCAGGCCTTTAGGCCCAACATGTGTTGTTCATGTCCGTATAAACACTGGAGACACGAATCCTATTCGTCTGCGTCCCTATAGTGTATCGCATGCTCAGCGTCAGGTCATCCAATCAGAAGTGGACGAAATGCTCTGCTATATGGTCATCGAACCATCAGCCAGCCCTTTGGCTTCGCCTGTCGTCCTTGTGAAAAAAAAATGGTACCTGGCATGCTTGCGTCGATTATCGCCACCTAAATAAGGTCACGCGAAAAGATGTCTACCCACTACCACGTATAGATAACACCTTGGACTACTTGCACGGAGCTAAATATTTCTCGCCCATCGATCTTCGATCCGGCTACTGGCAGAATTCAGTTGAGGAAATGATCCGCTAGAAGACGGCCTTCATCATGCCGGATGGTTTATATCAGTTTAAAGTCATGCCCTTCTGCCTAAGCAATGCTCCTGCGACATAATGGACTGTCTTCTGCGAGGTTACAAATAGACCACCTGTATTTCCTACCTTGACGACGTTATTGTTTTTTCGCCCACGTTACCTTCCCGACTCACCGCAATTCTTGCGGTCTTCTGAAAAGCCGCCCTCCAACTCCACTCCACGAAATGTCACTTCGGGCACCGTGAGATTACCGTGTTGGGACACCTCGTTAACGCATCCGGTGTACAATCGGATCACTGAAAAGTTCGCACGGTTCGCAGTTTTCCTGTGCCACATTCTACGCCTTACGTGCGCTGCTTCGTCGGCCTGTGTTCGTATTTTCGCCGGTCCCATGAGAACACGCCGTTCTCATGGGACCCGGAGCTGGCTCACGCGTTCGCCGCTCTCATTTGGTTCCTGACCACTCCTTGCACACTTACCCAATTTGATCCATCTGCCCCGACCGAACTCCACACTGTCGCAAGCGGCCATGGCATCGGGGCTCTTTTCACCCAACAACAGAATGGTACCGAGTGCATGATAGCTTACGCCTGCCACCTGCTGTCACCTGCCCAGAGAAATTACTCCATCACCGAGCGGGAATGCTTGGCTTTAGTTTGGGCTGTCGCCACGTTCCGGCCATATTTGTACGGCCGCAAGTTTTCGGTCGTTACAGACCATCACGCACACTTCTGGCTGTCTTCCCTCCGGGACCCGACAGGACGGCTTGGTGACTGGGCTTTGCGGCTCCAGCAATTTTCGTTTGTTGTCATCTGTAAGTCTGGATGTCTGCACGAGGATGCTGACTGCCTCTCTCATCATCCCGTGGTTCCCCTGAACCTTATACGCATGATTTGGTGACCTGCGTGATGGCTTTTACTGACATCACCGACATGCGCGCTGAACAACAACACGACGAATCCTTACAGTCCGTCATCGCCGGAGGGCAATCTTGCAGCACTGACGCCACGTGCCGCAGGTCCGTTCTGCACGACGACATCCCCTTTCGCCGCAATATCAACCCTGACGGCCCTGAGTTGCTCCTTGTCCTTACTCTCATCTGCGATCCGTCACTTTCGAACACCTTCACGATGCACCAACCGCGGGACACCTTCGAGTTTTGCGTGCATAAGACCGCCTACGACGCCGGTTCTTCTGGCCGGGTCTCTACCGCTCTGTGCGTCGGTATGTCGCAACCTGCAAATTATGTCAGCGACGGAAGAAACCTCCCCTGCCACCTGTCGGATGGTTCCATCCAATTGAAGTTCGCTCTGAACGTTTCTTTAGCGTAGGCCGTGACCTGCTTGGCCCTTTTAAGACAACTAGAGGAAATAAGTGGATCGCCGTCGCTACTGATTACGCGACATGCTACGCGATAACAAAGCCATTGCCGACTAGTTGCGCAACAGATGTCACCGATTTTCTCCTCCACGACGTCATTCTCCACCACGGCGCACCTCGACAGTTACTTACAGACCGCGGCCGCTCGTTCTTATCTCGAGTTGTCGACGACCTCCTCCTTTCTTGTGCCACTGAACACAAGCTGTACATCGCCTACCAGCACAAACGAACGGTCTTACGAAACGTCTTAACCCAACAATCACAGAGATGCTGTTGATGTACGTCTCCAACGATCATCGCGTCTGGGATGCCACGCTGGCTTACGTGACGTTTGCGTTCGCCTCGTCCCTACATGACACCGCAGGATATTCACCATTTTATCACTTGTATGGTCGCGACCCCACATTGCCGTTTGACAGCATCCTCTCTTCTGTACCACGTGTTGCAACTGAGTACGCTCGTGAAGTCATCGATCGCGCTCACATGGCGTGTCAAGTCACCCGTTTATTAGCCTCGCAGCATATACAGAAAGAGCGTTATGATGTGTGCCATCGCGATGTTAAGTTCGCCCTAGGTGCTTGGGTGCTCCTTTGGTGACCGTGTCGTCGGATTGGCCTCTCCCAGACGCTTATTTCTCGCTACTCAGGGCCTTATTAAGTTCTACGTCAAGTTAACGACGTAAATTACGAGATTTTCCCATTACAGTTTGGTCCTCATCAAGTCCGACGCCTGTTGACATCGGGCACATTTGGCTGCCAAAACCATACTTCGCTCGCAATTCTTCGCCTACTATGCGCCGATACTGCGCTTCGTCACCCTGAGTTCCGGCTACGGAAGGATAAAACAAGAGGAAGGAAGCGGTTCGCGAGGCGTTGGCTGCTGCGCGTTGTTGCTGGTCAGCCATTTTTAGCTACACTGACTCTGCCCGTGTATATATACATTTTATATGCTTTCGTTTTTTTAGTTACTCAGATTTTTTTTCACATAACTGTAGCGTCGACGCCCAATAGACAAAGTAGGGTGCATTGGTTAAGACGGAAGTAATACAAAATTAATGTTTCTGTTTATACGTTGTAAGTTCAAAACCTTATAATTTGGCGATGAAAATTATTCCTTACAGTTAGTGCGGTAGTGTGGTTTCACTCTTTGGTTGTGGTTCTAAGAAAGTCGCAAGAAACTGCTTCTCCTGCATTGACAAATGTCAGATATATTCAAGGAAATCAAGTCAATGTGGCATAAATGGGGACATGGGAGATTTGATCACGCGCACACGGTTGACGATACGTCTCGAAGAATGCCTAGACAGCATTTTGCTAATTAGCAGATGTTGTAAAAAGCGTCTGTAAAACTCCGTCTTTTACTTTATTGCAGGCTTGCGCAATACGAAGGGCACAAAACCCCTTGAGAATCTCCTGGACAAATATGGCATCCCCCGCTGGCCCATCCTGCACGAGCAATTCCAGTTGGATGTGATGCGCGCGCTGGCCGACATGATCCGGGACCTGGGACTGAGCGCCATCGTGTCCGTTCGGGTCGCCCCCGACAGTCACGACACTCGCAAGCACATCGTCTACGTAAGTTACCAAGGCCATCAGAGCGCTCACTGTTCACCGCTTTACTATGAATTTCGCAATAGCCGTGAAAATCACGACGGGGAAAATAGATCTGAACAGAACAGTCGTACTCGCAATTAACATTTCAAGCTACTATCTCTACTTCTTCATCTGCCCATCCTGCTGGCCTTCCGGGGCTAGAAGCCGAACTTACGAGCAACACAACTTTGCATTGCCAAAAAGTGAGGGGAAGAAACACACCCTTACGACACAACGGATGATGCAATCTGTACGTCCCCCCAAAATTAAACACAACCTATTCTTATAATAAAACGCAGTGCACTTATTCAAATAATAAGAGCAGTTTAAGACCGTAAAGCATAGAAGCAAGAAAAGATTCACGTAAATAAAAAAAACTTTTTTGTCGCCGTAAGCTGCAGAAGTATAAGAGGTCCTCAGCACTTTTTTTTTTACGTTCAAAGTTTCCGTACTGGCAGATTCACTACTAACAATAGCACTTCATGCTATTCTGCAATCGTTCTGCGAACATAACCTTATTCTAAGAAGAGTAGGGACTGTAAAGAATTGCCTCTGAGAGCTGAACATACAATATTTTTCTTTTGTGAAATGTTTAATTGTTTCCTCTTTATGTACCGAATGCTCCTGACGTTAGAAAAATACTCAGTGAAAATAAACAATTATGCTAACACGATCGAAGATGACTGGTTAAATAAGCAAAGGTTCTCGTTGTTCAGACGTCTTGGCCGCCTCTCGCCGCTGTCCGGATTCTCATCTTTTGGATATATTACCTTCACATGTGACAGTGCCCTGAAATGCACGAACACAGAGTGTCAGTGTAACAGACGTAACTCCGCATAGCAGTGTAACATGGCATTTAACAGAACTAAATGCTATGTACCAGAACACATGATTAGTGCTATTGTTAACTACACGCAAGCAGTAGTCGAAGCTCTTCTTCCATAGCATTTCTGTGAGAGTTAACTTCAGGATAACGCGCATGTAGGTCTTCGTTCTGCGCTAAGTCTGGTAGTGCATGACCAGAGAGCAAAAAGCAAATGCCCCCCCCCCCCCCCCGCCCCCCTGCGTGACCCACATGACCCACCCAACCAAGAATTTAGCCGCCTCAAAGATCTGTGCGCTACAGTCGGCTGGAACCGGCCAAGCAGATGCACCAAAACTTGACGTGATAGGCAAGGAAAGATGATCTAAGACGTAATTGTGCTGTTCAAGGCATATACGCATTGCAGCACGGAGATTTATAATTTCTTTACTTAGTTACATTGCAAAGTGGTTTAATTAACAAGCCAGAGCGTAGCACAATACACAGGCAAGTATGTTGATCAAGCGTCGGGCTCCTAGCACGCGAGCTCTGTTCTCGAATGAGGCGTTGACTATGCGCCTGAAGCACACGCCTGTATTCTTCGCTACTACTTCCCCACGGAGAAGACACCATCCTGGCGATTCAAGGTGAGGGGAGGACGACCGGGTCGTAGTAAGGTTTGAGTCGCTGCACGTGCACCGTCTCACTTCCATGGCGCCTTAAGTCAGCGGACAGCGTGAGAGGCTCGACAACGTAACTTACAGGAGAAGTCTGGAGCACGACGCGTAAGGAGCGTGGTACTTGGCTGGGAGTTTACAGGAAAGACGGGGGGTGGTAGACGATATCCAGATCCAGACTAGACACTCTGTCTGATAGGAGCTGGTGGGTCGGTCTTCATCGCGACGGAACTTTTCCTGCCATTTGGTCTTCAATTGTAAAAGAGAGGGCTAGCTGGCGGCATTCCTCGGCATATCTGGGAGCTTCAGACAGTGGCGTGCACTCCGATGGGTCATGTCGGTAAGGGAGAATCGTGTCGAAGGTGCAGGAAGGTTTACGGCTGTACACGAGGAAGAATGGGGAAAAGCCTGTCATGGCCTGTGAAGCGGGGTTGTATGCTTAGGTCACATATGGTAAAACGAGGCCCCAGTTGGTGTGGTCGGACGCAATGTACATCGATAGCATATCGCCCAAAGTGCCATTGAATCGCTCAGTCAGGCCGTTAGGCTCCGGGTGATAGGCAGTAGTGGTGCGATGGAGAGTACGGCATGCAGTAAGGAGTGAGTTAACAACCTCGGAAAGGAAGACACATACTCTGTCACTGAGAAATTCCCGGGGCCCACCATGGCCAAGTACGAAGTGTTGCAAGAGGAAGGCCGCTACGTCATGCGCTGTGGTGGCTGGTAGAGCAGCTGTTTCTGCATAACGCGTAAGCTTATCTACGGCTACAGCAATCCTGCGATTCCCAGCAGATGTCCAATGCAGAGGGCCGTAGAGGTCCAAGCCGACGCGTTCGAATGGTTGATAAGGGCACGGCATCGGCTGCAAGGGACCACAAAGCCGGTGAGCAGGCGACTTGCGGCGTTGGCATTCTGAACATGACCGGGTGTATGTTTGAAGAAAACTGTATGTCCCAAGCCGATACGCTGGCGTACGTTTTGAAAAGGCCAGCGTGGGCGCATTGTGGGTCTGCATGGAAAGCGGAGCACACATCTGCGCGGAGGTGACGAGGGACGACGAACAACCACTTGCTATTGTTTCAAGCGTAGTTGCCGCCATACAGCAGTCCATCCCGTACGGTAAAGTGAGAAGCTTGACGATGGAGAGCGCGAGAAGGTCGAGTCAATCGGGAGTCACATAGGCCATCCAAAAGAGACGCAATCCACGGATCTTTGCGCTGCTCCACAGCCATATCGATGAGCGCTGGTGACGAAAACACGTAGTCGATGTCAGCAAGGCAATTCGTGTCAGTTGACGTGGGTTAGCGAGAGAAAGCGTCGGCGTCGGTGTGTTGGCGGCCAGAGCGATAGACAACGCGCCTGTCGAAGTCTTGTAACTGGAGAACCCAGCGGGCATGGCGGCCTTATGGGCCTTCCAGTTTCGACAGCTAACACTGGTGGCTGTCGACAACGCTATAAATCGTCTGTAATGACATCGAAGGGACGTCCGTGCAGGTATGGTAGAAATTTTCCAAAGGCATAAATGATTGCTGAGCACTTCTTTTCAGTTGCAGAGTAATTACATTCGGCCTTGGTTAGTGTCCTGCTTGCGTAAGCTACCACGTAGTCACCGTATCCAGTTTTGCGCTGAGCGAGGACAGCACCAAGCGCTACGCCGCTGACGTACGTGTGAACTACGGTGGGAGCCATGCGGTCGAAATGGCGCAGTACAGGCGGCGATGTGAGCAAACGGCGCAATCTTGTAAACACGTAGTCACAAGATGGCGACCAGGTGGAAAGGCCGGTGTCGCCTCGAAGAAGCTGAGTTAAGGGAGCAATGACGGAAGCAAAATCCCTGATAGAATGACGAAAGTACGAGCAGAGCCCGATGAAGCTTCAATGTTGCTTCAGGGTCGTCGGCTTGGGGAAATCGGTGGCAGTGCGAAGCTTAGAAGCATCAGGTAAAATGCCGTCTTTGGAAACCACGTGTCTGAGTATCGTTAGCTGTTTGGCTCCAAAGCGACATTTCTTTATATTGAGTTGGAGGCCTGCGTTAGTTAAGCACTGCAAGACCTGCTCTAGAAGGCACACATGAGAGGCGAACTCAGGAGAAAAACGACTACGTCATCAAGGTCACATAAGCACGTCTTCCATTTTAGACCACGGAGGAGATAGTCCATCATCCGTTCAAAAGTAGCAGGAACATTGCCAAGACCAAGAGGCATAACTTTACATTCATACAGGCCGTCTCATGGTACAAAAGCTGTTTCTGGGCAACTGGCTGGTGCCATGGCCACTTGCCATTAGCCGGAACGTAAGTCGAGTGAGGAAAATTTCTGCGCCTTGCAAATAATCGAGGGCTTCGTCAATGCGCGGCAAAGGATATACGTCTCTGCGCGTTATCTTGTTAGAACGATGGTAGTCTATGCAAAACCGGCTGGACCCATCCTTCTTATTCACAAGGACTAGACGGGACTGTTAGAAGGTTGAACAACTCCGCACTGAAGCATATTGCTGACTTGGGATTCTATGACGTAAAACTATTCCAATATGTTTTTATTCCAGTATCCTGATGTCAAATTTGCGGAACCGCCGACGCAAGCATCGGGCGGTGGCCCGCAAGTTTGTCTGCACAGACCAATAAAACAATTTCAACGATTATATAAGCCTATTTTCTTTCAAAAACAATTAAGATTGCCTACACTGAACGGCTTGTGTTATCTGATTAGCTGACGAAAGGCGAGGAGCACGATTAAGTGGAGAGGGATTCAATGGGGCCGAACCAGCGCACTGAAAATCGATAACCGGATGAAGAGGGTGGTGCCAGTGCCTGTGATTGGACCGCGTTCCCTCACTTATCTTGCTGTAGCTGGTCGAAAATTGTGACGGCATGCAGCGGAAGGTTAAGAATGCCTGTAAACGGATCCTCAGCAAAAAATAGTTGGCAGAACGAGGTTGTAAACATGCCAAAATTGCTCGTAAACGTTACACGCCCACGCAAAAAGCTTTACTGTATGCAAATAAAGCCATGCTCTCCGGCAAGTGCGAGTAGCCAGTGAATGAGCCATCAGCGGCGGCCATATTTTATTCCTCTCGGAACGGGGCAGCCCGGGGCTATTCAGAAAAAAACTCAGTTTTGTTCGGCATATTATTGCCTCTCTAATGCGTACACGTCACTTTGACGTGGTGAGTTCTCGCGGTTTTGTGACGTCGTATGACAGGCAGGTCAAGCGGGTGTGGTTCACAAAAGTTTTTGACCAATGGCGGAGGGCTTACTGCCGAATTTGAATAGAAAAGTTTGGAATAGGTTTACGTTATAGCGCTCATGGTCTTCAATAGCGCGGTGCTGTGTGCGTGACACGCGATAAGGTCGCTGGCGCAGTGGGGCCTAGGCGCCCGTATCGATCTCGTGATACAGAGTCGATGTGCGATCTGAAGTCGCTTGGTGACAATAGAATGTAGACGAGTACTTGCGCTGCAAATGTAAGGCGGTTTAATTAACCAGCTAGAACGTTGCACGATACACAGACAGGTTTGTTTATCAACCGTCGGACACGGAACGCGCGAGATCTGTTCTCAAGTGAGGCGTTGACGTTGCGCTGTCTTCTTCGCTAAAATTTATGTAATTATTTATTTATTATTCACAACAGCAACCGCAGCTTCCTTACACAGATACGTCACGAAAAATACGCACTGCATCATACAGATTAGTTTCAATACCATTTATAGGTAGCATTCGTTGAATATAAACACATTTAAAACACCTTTGCATGCAAGATACTCACGATGTCACTATTACCGAAACGTAGATAAAAGAACACTGCATATAAGCGGTACGATTTATAACTCTGCAAGAAAAACTTCCTTAAAATTCTTTTTTATATGTAATTGGCCAAGCGCCACATTCTAGTATATGGAGTATTATACGGTACTGGTTTAGGGGATTTGGTATGTCAGAGGATAGTAACTGAGCACTGTAATTACAGGGCCTTCTCTCCTTAGATGTTTCCTTAGTTTGTTGTAGCCAGTTTAATGCCGCATATCTTTTAAAACAGAGTCTTGCTTGTGCGGCTATGACGTGGAATTCTTATGGATAAATAGTACTTATATACAGTTGCTTTTTTGGTAACATCTGATCTTAATGCTTTTGAAATAAGGACTGATAATTCAATACATTTGAAGGTTGCCACTGGTTCGTATCACATCATTCTGTAGGGTAAACAAAGGTAGGTTTGTTTACGTCGGTCAGTAACGATATGAACAAGGAGTATGTTTGGCGTCAATGCACGAGTGCCTAATAAATTTGGCGTTTAGCAGTTAAAGAAAGAGAATGTCTTAATCAGTTTAGTGGCATTGGTTAGTGGCATTGAGAAAACTGAGGATTAGGTTGGGTATGAAAGAAACTCGTTTTGCGTTGCATACCAAACAGTTCGTTTTACGTATTTTTGGTGAAAGTTTGTTTGCTAATAGCAATTTGTTTACTTTCTCCAACCATGCATTGACTATAATATTCAATTTACATAAATCCACATCTGCAAAAAAGATGTTTGTGTCGTCTGCGTATAAAATCATATTGGTGCGACTTGAAATGTTTACAATATCGTGTATGTAAAGTAGGAATAGAACTGGCCCAAGAACAGACCGTTCGGGACACCATACTTAGTTATTTTTCCGTTTCGATAGTAATCCATTTACTGCTGTATATTGTAGCCTAGAGGTTAGTTGACTTTTGTTTAGTCTCCAGGCTATAATTCGAATGCCGTAGGAAGGAACTTTCCGCAAGAGGAGATCATGTTGTACGCAGTCAAGCTAATTGCTGAAGTCCAAAACTATTCAAAGGGTATAAATATCTTTCGGAGGCAGTATGTACAATTGCTTACTTGTTGTACAGCAAGTCATATTCTTCTCTTGCAATCGTATTTTATGCTGTTAAATAACCTGTAAATTTCTTATTTTTTGAAAATTCTTAAAGACAGAAGATCAGCCTGCAATCCTTGAGATCATCAAATGACCCTCCTGCCTTCGCTACAGTTACATTGGCTAACTTCATTTTCTCAGGAAACACCACTATTCTAAGTATTAGGTCACATATGTGCGTTAGACGTGTAAGCACGTAATAAATGGCAGCCTTTAGCGGCTTCGCTGCAACGCCATCTGTTCCACCAGCGCACCTTTCCCTTAAACATGGTATTAGGTCATGCAAGTCATGCGGGTCATTGGGAGAAAGCAATATACTTGATGAACAATGTGTAGCTCTATAGCGATCACACAGAACTTGTGTGTTGTCATTCAAGCAAGAGCCTGCGGTAGGAAAGTGTTTGCTAAACCTGTCTGTGATATCATTGCCGGTCATAGCAGGCTTCTGAAGTAAAATCGTCTTGGTAGAGTGCTTCTTATTTCTCATCTCATTTATTGCTTCCCATAGAAGGTGAAAATCGCCCGAGTAATGAAGGAACTTGTGTCTATAGTAAGTTCAGTTAACATTTTTGATGTGTTAGCTTATGGCACGCTATTTCTTGTTTCTTTTTTTATACGCGCAGTACCATCTTGTTATTGAAATTTAAGAATACTTGGAATAGATTATTGTCGTAAATCATTCTCATACAGTTCAGTGCGTATCCCGGTCTTTGCAGGTTTCTTTATAAACTTCTTGTTCGGATGCGACTGTGCGTATGTTCCTGGCGCTCCGATTCTTTTCGATTTATTGCGCGCTGTTCACGTTTCACCTTCTTCCCCGTCGCATTGGCCATACGTCGAGACAAGCCTCGAAAAAAAAATGCATTGCTTCTTAGCCGTTTTACGCCCGCTTTTTCGCATCAGGGTACGGCCTTGTTAAGCCTAATGCATGACCACGCGGCATCGACGGCCCAGCCCAGGGCATCAAAGCTACCGCCATCTGCCGACCGTGAACCACAACACCCGGGACAATCAGCTTTGACGGCGCCGGCCCAAGACTGCAGCGAAGACGCGGCTGCGTAATGCCGCGTTCAGACTACGTGCGTTACGTACGGATCGTTCGCACGGATCATAAGCGTAAACCCAAAAAGCGCAACTAGTTTGTTCACACTACTGTTGCATTGAGCGCAAAGTACGCAACAATCGCAACCAGCCTGGGTGTAAATGTTGGAGTACCCGCTACTTTTACGACAGGCACAGATACGACTGTTACGACGCCGCCAATGCACGAAGCAGGTTCGGTTTGCTTCTTCCGGCCACGGAGCTTCCGGCCTCCCCAGATTCCGCGTTTTCATCCGGTGACCGTCATCCCAGCAATCCGATGTATCACCGTTGTTTTGCGTGTCTATGCGGTTTGACGGTCTTATTGCGCTGTGCGTGCTCGTGGCTGGTGATGATACTAGCTTCGGAAGCCTCTGCGTGACCGCCATCCTAGCCATCCGGCGTTGCAGCGCTGTTCCTTGCTGCTGCTGCCGACGCCTTCTGCGTTTTCCCGGGTTTGCGCCGAACGCGCGCCGTGTCCCTGAGTGCAGTGCGGTTTTCCGGTCTCATTGTGTTGTGTACACTGCCCGTGCCTAGTGATGATACTAAGTGCGGAAGCTTCTTTGCTGTGCAGCGATGAATTACAAATTAAAGAAGTGCGACAGAGGCCGATACTCTATGACCCGCGCCTGAAAACTTCGGGCTTGAAGATCCTCGACCTGCGCTAACAGCCGCTTGCTGATCGGCGCCATGTTGAAAAATGTGAAACGCTGCTGCCCCAGAACGGTGATTGGCCAGTCATAAGAAACATATCTTATCGAAAGGCTCAATGTGAACACAGGCGGTTGCTAGCTGCGTAAACAGTCGTTCCAGCAGTTGCGCAAATTGCAATAAATACGCAACTTATATCGGATGCGACTGTAGTCTGAATGCGGCATAATGCGCCGAAGGCGTTCCAGGAGCGTAGACCACCGGAGCGTAAACCACGCTCTGCTGGAACCTGTGAACAAGGCTTGCGAGCACGCTACCGCTGACCAACGACATAGACGCGCACAATAAAAACGAAAGAACAGACTTAAACTGAGCGAAAGCAGCCACAACCGCCACCGTCGTGACAGGGGCTGCTCTTCGAAAGCGTCAATGACGGCTATCGCGGTACGGAAATGACCGCGGCACGACGCTTTCGTTTCATCTTTCTACGAAGAGCTGTACACGCCGTCCCACCACGAAGACGACATGTAAACGCAATCAGCGCGGACATTCTCAGGCCGACAATTTGATGTGACAACGCCGCTACAAATAGAGTCTGTTCTGCCCGCGTATCAAGAATGGTTTTCCTGCGCATTCTTAGCTGAGAAACAAGAGAAGTTGAGACTCCGTAGTCTTCTCACCGGACGCGTTCGGCGATGGCGGCGACAGACGGGCGTGGAAAGCGCAACAGCGTAAGCGTGACCAAACATGGCCAGATAAGTAAACACCGCCGCACACTTTGGTGCTAGTCGTGAAACAACGGTTCAACCTGGTGCTAAAGACTACCAAGCCCGCACTTCCACCGCAACTTCGCGACAGCTATATCCGCTGTCGCCAACACGATATCTTTGACGCACAATACCTTTGCCATTGCGAAAGATGCTGCAAACGATTTCTTGAACGCTACGCACTGTCAATACAAGTAAAATATGTATTTTTCTTTTCATAAAAGAATACACTCGTATGTCCGAAAAAGTGTGTCCGAAATAACTGGTATCAATGCTTCCATGTTTCTTGCCTGTTTAATAAGCAAAGAAAGTATCACACTAACTTTAAAACTGTATTAGTTCGAAACCAGCAATGCACTGGATGCCGCTGATATGAAAAGCCTATAGGCCTGAATGAACAGATCGAGGACAAATATTTTGATGAAACTTTGCCTATAAAGAACCCTGTTTACATTTTTGTACATATGTAACTACCAGGGGAAAATCTCAATGACCCTCTCCTTTGTTTCAATGCATTGCGTAGGAGCTGCTTTCACCGATCGTGTATTGTCATTGCACCGAAATTATAGTCGCAAAAGAGAGCACATATCAAAAGCAGGCGTTCCGCAAAACATACGAGGGCGAGTTGAATGAATGTGAGCCAATGTGAATATATGACATATGGGTTAGTTTATTTAAAACTAGTCTCCAAGAGCATTTAGGCATTTGTCCGACTTAGTAGAGTCGCATCGTTTCTGTCTCATAAAACTCCTTGGGCTGCTGCTTCAAAAAATCTGTAACTGATTCCTTTGCGCCATCGTCCGACACGAATCTGGTTCCTTTGACTTTTTTTTTTTCAATTTGCCCAAAAAGAGGAATTCGCAAGGCGACAGGTCTAGGCTGTATGGCGGATGCTGCACCGTTTCCCACGTGAATTTTGCTAGTTAGGTAATAACCACATCAGCGACGTGGACACGGGCATTGTTGTGAAGCAAATGACCCCATTCCTCAATTTTTCAGGTCGTTTTTTCTTGTTTCCATGCGCAGCCGATCCGGCGTTTCACAATATCGGAAACGATTGATAGTTTCTCCAGCATTAACAAATTCTATCAGTAATGACCCCTAATGATCGAAAAAGAAAGTCAACAACACCTTTCCGGTGGAAACGACAGCCTTTGCTTTCTTTAGGGGTGTCGATTTCGAACGTTTCCACTGTAAGATTTGCCATCGTGTTTCAGGCTCATAATATTGGCACCATGATTTGTTCCTAGTCACAACTGCAGACAAGAAGTCGTCACCTTCACTGTGATACCAGATCAGATGAGTCAAGGCAGCGCCGAATTCCTCCGTCTTCTGGCGGAGGTTCAAAATCTTGGGCATCCATCGCGCACACAAGAGCCGATAACTGAGATGTTAATGAATCATGGTGCGAACCGAAGCGTGACTTAAGTTCAGACGCTCTGCCAGTTCATCGATGCTTATCCACGGTTCTTATTTAATCAGCTCATCAACCTTTGCAATTGTGTTGGGCGTGATTGCACGGTGGCTTTGGTTCAACCTTGGATTGTCGTTTCAACTTTCACTATCTTCTTTGAACCGGTTGCTTTAAAGCTTCACAGTGGCCAATAAAATTCAATGTTCAACGTACACGGCAGCCATATGGCGACCAATTTCTTTTTGGGAAACACGTTCAGCTGTCGAAAACCTCACTACATCACGTTGTTCAACTGTTGCAGTGTCCATTAGGTTATGCAACCATTTCAACCCAGTGTATAAGAGCATTAGGCTTTATCTTCACACCTGCGTGTCGCTTTTGTAAATGAGAGATGCATGTAGTCTACGCGCGTGCTTCGCAGATAATGAACAGAACCATCATTGCGCGGGGTTGGTTGGCTCACTCCCATTTCACTCGCCCTCGTACGTTAGAAATGCGAAGATACAGCTTGATAAAGGGCCAAAAAGTGTCACTGGAAACAAAGTTCACTGCACGTATACGTAAAACCTCGCAATAAGATATCTAAATATACGTATAAGTCTCCAATGAATCTACGTATCAAAGAAAAAGTGGCGGCATATAATTCGTCAAGCAAGGCAAATAAACATGTGGCGCAGTCACAGAGCGACAGATCCTCGAACCCTAAGGCACGCCGCTCCTCCCATCACACCCCCCGACGTATCGCACGCGACGGAAGGCAGCACGCTTCCTCACCGCTTTTCTCCCTTGCGTACACACGGCTGAGCCACCACCGTCGGCCTCACCCATGCCACCCCTCCCCACCCTTTCACTTATACATAGAGCTTGCGTAGCGCACTGACGATGTTATCGCCCTTGCACTTTATACGGAACATGAGGGCGACGGTGGCGGCAGGAATACGCTTGGAGTGTCCATGTAATTGCTATCGCAATAATTTTATAATATCCGGCAACTGAAACGACCCGTGGCCCATTACTTTCCGCAAAAGAAGAACTAAAAGATCGGTCTTTCACCACACGACCGTTTGCTGCGCTGCAACAATGCCTTTTTTCTGTGTGTGGGTCGGGGCAGCGAAATGAAAAAAAAAACGCAGAAGAAAGCATGTTGGCCAGAATCGAATGCTTACATTGGGCACCTAATGTGGCTGCCTAATGATATCTAAGACAACGTGAGACGTTTGGTCCACAGACAACCATACGCATCGTACTCCGGCGAGACAAGACTCCGGAGAGGTTGCGCTCAAGCGAACGCGTTCCAATACGTCGAGTCCCCAAGCAATGGCGGCGAGCGACCATTGTTTCTTTTTCTCATCTGCTAGCCAGAAGGCATCAACAACTTTGCCAGGCAAAAATCCACTCGGCCATGGATAAACGAACGCGCACCGAAGTGTGCCGCGCAGTGGTCGGGACAACACGAGAAAAACGCATGCGCTCTGGCTGGTTCCAGCAGATTGCGCGTAGTGATAACAAGAAAATTCAAGAAGCTCAATGTGTCGTCGCGAATAAAAGTCAAAGTAGAAAAAAAGAAGAACGTAGTTACCTTTTCTGAGATGGATGTCATGAGATGGATGCTTTGGCACAGGTGAATAAAATATTATTTTTCTCTGTGACATGACGGCACAAATGACCCACCACTACGCTTCGCCTGATCGGACCGCGCAGCGTGCTTTGTCAACTTGTGTGATTGTGTGTTAATTTGCCTTGTCTTGTTGTATGTTCCTATGTGCGACATTAGCAAAATCGACGCACCTATGGCGTCAAATGTTTTTAACGACATTAGACCCACAAAGTTCGGAATTGAAAATATAAAGCACGACTTGAGAAATGTCAGTGCACCTTGCACATCGAAAGTTTATGAGAACTTTACACCCATAAAGTCTCAGAGTTGAAATCCATGCGCTACGTAGATTCCGTGACCTGCGCGAGATGCCCGACGAGCCTGCTCGCCATCAAAACGACCTTGAAACTCTGTGCTCTGGTGGGCCTCCTTGCGTTATGTGACTCCAGGCGCATGGGCTTTGCCGCGAAATCCAGCCAGTGTTCGCAATCTACGCGCTGAAATGTTTTTTCAAGCCTAAAAAAGACATTCTCTGTAAAATCCAGAATGATTTCCGGGCCGGGGGTTGTATTGGTCGGCTGTGCATGGACAGCCCGAAAAAAAATTCGGCAGGGACTGAAGCCCCATAAGACTTCAGGTAAGAGCTCATGCTCCACCTCAAGATATGCACATCTCAGTCTTCAGGATGAGCAAAACCGAGCACAGTTGACGTACGCACCGAATGGCCGCCGAATTGCGACCGTGTGTGATTTCGACCTCGCACTGCAGTATCTAGGAAATACGCCACGCGTCTGATTCAGGCATGGTGGATGAAGCACTGCTCATTCTTCAATCGAAGGACTGGTCTGCATAAAGTTCAGTACTCGTTCAAGGCTATAACATGTCAGTGGTAATTCAAACGTCTTGTTAAAAACTGGGTAGCCTGTCAGCCAGCTCTAAAGTGAAGCCGCGAAGATGTTTCTCCGAACCGTCCAAGCCCGACATTTACCGAAAGCCACCGGTAGTGACCGAGAAGGACATCTAGGCCCCGTTCTCACTCTTCAAGCTGCAACCGGCACTTTCTTGCACCAGCGTGCGGAGCGCACAAGACCATGACGCCGTGACGTCAGCGGCCCTGCGGAATTTCGAATACGCGAATAGGCAACTTCACGGTGAGATGACATTAACGCAGTGTGGATCAACGGTGAAACTCCAGCAGGATGAAAGTTTGAATGGCCGGGAGCCAGGGAACAAAGTGTGTTTATTATCAGACAAGGTGTTGCTTATATAAGGACAGGTACAAATATGAGCATGCGCACTTAGTACCGTAAGGGCACGTGTTAACATGACAGTGCGCATACTTACATCTTCCTCCTTTTCGAAGCGAAAACAAAAAGGAAAAAAGAAAATAACAAATTCGCATCTCAGCGACCTAATGCTGCGGTCTGTCTGGCAGGGGGTAACGTTGTGGCGGTCTACGCCGACGGTCACTTCTACGAAGGATGTCCTCAGGTTGTAGCTCTGCCCTGTGGTCAGGCTGGGATATCGACTACGCAGAAACTGTAGCTTCAAGATCCGACACAGGTTGCATTTCTTTGAATGGAACTGAGATGATCCCTAGCGCTCCGCAGCTCTTGTCCGCTGTCTGTAAGTAGGGTGTACGACCAAGGTGTGCCTGCAGGGCCGACAACCACAGCTGGCGACCATTTTCTGCGTATGGTGCCGTACACTGATACTGGAGACCCGCTGCAAAGATGGGGTAGAGGCTTGGCGTTCAGGTTGTAGAAGATCCACTGCTTGTCTTTTATTTCCTGGAGGCGATTGCAAACGGATTGTGGTGGCACAGTCTGCGGTTCGAGGTGCTGGGGGAGAACCGGCAACTGCGTCCTTGTTTGGCGGCCCATAAACCTTTGAACGGGCGACTTGCTCGTCCCTTGGCATGTTTCGCCACTCCATCAGGACGCTGTAAAATTCCAGGGTTGCGAAAGGACACTTAGTTAGCAGTGTTTTCGCCTCCTGCACTGCACGCTCCGCCATGCCGTTACCACGAGGATAGTACGGGCTTGAAGTTACGTGGGCAATTCCAAGCTGCGCAGCAAAAGAGCGGAAGCACGTGCTGTTGAAAGGTGGGCCGTTATCACTGCACAGCTTTGCTGGGATTCAATGAGTCGCGAAGACGAGCATGCACACATTATTTACCGCTGTCGCTGTTGTCTGACGTAGCTTTTGAACCTCGAAAAAGAACGCGTAGAAATCCACGAACCCTCACAACATTGCTGCTGACCAGCAGGCACACTGCCCTCCTAATCCTGATCTTCCGCCTATTCCCCTCCCACCTCAACCCATTAACTCGCTCCGAGCCCGTGAGTGAGTGAGTGAGTGAAACAACTTTATTTGGTCCACTATAGACGTAAGCAAACTCCACGTCACCTGGCTAGGCCCACTTGGGGACCATCAGGTGAAACCTGACGGCCCTCTCGCGAGCCCTCTGGACTGCCAGGATTTGAGAGGTCTGATCCTGGGCCCTAATTAGCCTCATCATTTCCTCTTGAGTGATAAAGGGACCGGCAGAGGCGCAGCCCCACAGGGCATGTTCGAAGTCCGCATAATCACCACACAAAGGGCAGTTCGGGCTTGGGAACCATTCGGGGTACATAGTGTGCAGCGCCAAGGGGCTCGGGTAAGTGCTTGTTTGCAGAAGTATGAGAGTGACTGCCTGGGCCCTGCACAGCGAGGAGTGCGGCAAAGGTAGGAGTCTTCTTGACAGATAATTGTATTTGCAGATTGCGTTGTAGGAGCAGAGAGCCTCGGGTCGCCCAGGAGAGGACGCGTTGCCCCAGCGCAGGGTCAGTCAAACCTCGTGCAGCTGAGTGCGCCTCCTCGTTGGGGTTGATCGAGGCACCCTCAATGGTTCCAAGGTGCGCAGGGAACCAGGCCAAAGAGTGATGCTTCATGTCTTCGGCACTTTGAGTGATGTAGGGCCTGGGGAGCCACCCTTCCCATCTGAAAGGCCCTGACAGCGGCCTTGGAATCCGAATAAATCGTGTCATGTACACTGTCCGTCAATGCAAGAGCAATAGCAACCTGCTCTTCAACGCTGGAATTAGAAGTGCGGATGGTAGCGCAGCTAAGGATTTTGGAATCGCAGTCGGTGACCACTAAGCAGAAGGTCTCTTCTTGAACGTACGAAGCAGCGTCTACGAAGCATGTTCGGTCCTTGTTCAAGCGGGCACTGGCGAGCAGAGCTTTACCCCTGGCTCGTCTTCGTCCTTCGTTGTAGGTGGGATGCATATTTCGTGGCATCCGGCGTATGTAAATGTTGGATCTTACGTCGCAGGGCAGCTTCACAGCGTCCAGACTGACGACCGTGGGGTTACGTCCCGGCTTGCCAAGTATGGCTCGGCCCGCTGGGGTACCGGAGAGTCTGACAAACTGGGAAAATTCTTGAGCTTCAACGATTTCTTCGAACGTGTTGTGAATTCCCAAATTGAGGAGGTCTTGTGTGTGCGTTCGGATGGGAAGGCCGAGGGCAAGCTTGAAGACTCTTCTGATTAGGGCATTGATCTTGTTGCGCTCCGATACGAGCCAGTTGTGCATAGCCCCTGAATAAGCGAGGTGGCATAGCACGAAGGCGTGGACAATCCGGATCAGATTGTCTTCCCTGATTCCGCGGTACCTGTTGGCGATTCTTCGGATGAGGCCGAGGGCGCTTTCGGTCTTGGAACAAATGCGTTTGAGGGCGGCTCCATTGGCCCCATTCGACTCGATAAACGTTCCTAGGACCCTGATAGTGTCTACCCGCGGTACTGGGGAGCCCTTACTGGTGAATAATGTAATGTGGCGCTCTGTTGCTGGCTTCCAGAACCGGTGCGAACCACCTCTGAGCCTCTTCTTGTAGGGCAAGAGCTCAGATTTAGCGGCCGAGCACCTCAGCCCGGTGGGGTTAGATACCGCACCGTCACATCGATGGCCTCTTGCAAAGCACCCTCGACCTGACCCTCACATCCGCTGAAGCACCAGATGCTGATGTCATCCGCGTAGATCGTGTGGTTAATGTTCGGGATTTTGCTCAAGGCCCTCGACAGGTTGATCAGGGAGATGTTGAACAGCGTCGGGGAGATCACCGCCCCCTTTGGCCCCAGCTGGATTTCGTGGGTCAGAAACTCGTCAATATTGAATCTAGTGGACCTTGAGGAAAGGAAGGAGCGCACGAAATTGTACGTCCGTTTGCCGACGTTACACTCTGTGAGGCTCTTGAGAATAAAGGTGTGCGATATGTTGTCAAAAGCCTTTTCCAGATCCAAGCCGAGAATTGCCTTAGTGTCGGCGGAGGTAGAGTCAATGATCTGGTGCTTGATCACTCTCATGGCGTCCTGAGTCGAAAGCCCCGACCGAAAGCCAATAATGTTGTGTGTATAGCATTCGTTAGACTCGAGATGGTCAGTGAGGCGGTTATGCATGGCGTACTCGGCCATTTTCCCAACACACGACGTCAGGGAGATTGGCCGTAGATTGTCGATGCTCGGCGCCTTACCTGGCTTCAGTATCAGTACTGTGTAGGCTGCTTTCCAGCTCTTGGGAATGAGACCGCTGCACCAGATATCATTCATCTTGTGCGTAAGAAACTCGATTGAGTTGTCGTCGAGATGCTTGAGCATTTTGTTGGTGATCCCGTCGGGCCCAGGCGCAGATCTGCCTTTGAGGGATGCGAGAACCCGCTTGACCTCAGCCACGGTAAAATCCTCGTCCATAGATGGTACGTCACGCCCTTCGTACTCGGGAAACGAGGGGGGGGGGCACCGGTTCGTCCGTGGCCGCCAGGTACTTGTCTATGAGGTGTTCTGTGACCGCGTCATCTGGAGCCGAGTCTGTGGCCAAATGGACAGCTTTCGCCAAAGCTCTCTTCTGATTGGACTTGGTGTTAGCATCGTGCAATATGTGCCTAAGGAGACCCCAGCTTTTACCGTTCTTGAGCTGGCCCTCCACCGAGTCGTACAGCTCGTCCCATTGCTGCTTGCATAGTACCTTGCAATGAGCCTCTATCATCTTGTTTATACCGGAAATTTTCTTGCGTAGTCTTCTGTTATGGCGCTGAGTCTTCCATCTCGCGAGCAGTGCCTGATTGGCTTCCAATAGATGCGCCAGCCTACTGTCCATCCTGTCCACCTCCAGATTGGTTGTCACCTCCCTGGTGGCTCTAGCCGCATCCTTCTTTATCTCGTCGCACCAAGGGTCTAGGTCCATATCATCGTTAAGGACGCGCTCGGAGCGGTTGGCTCGGAACAAGTCCCAGTCAGTGAACCTAAAGGTCCTCGTTTTGTTACGGGCAGTCTTGATCACCGCTTCGATGATGCAATGATCGCTACCAAGGTCCATGGCTGTGTTGGTCCACTTGACGTTTTCCAGGTTCTTGACAAAGGTAACATCCGGAGTCGTATCTCGGCGCACCGAGTTCCCTCTCCTGGCTGGAAAGTCTTTATCGGTTATCAGCGTAAGATCCTCCCCCGTTGCCGCGTCCCATATGTCTCTACCCTTCTTCGTATTGGTACAATAGCCCCACGCCTGATGCTGGGCATTAAAATCCCCCATGGCGACTAGAGGCTGACAGCCGGCCAAATACACGGCCTTCTTGAGAATACCACCAGGCCTGGCTCTGTGAACGCTGGGTCTGCAGTAAACATTGAGTATGAAGATACTGTTTATTCCTAAGCGCTGCTTAGGGGGGTCGACAAGGAGTTCGGCCATGACGTACTCGATCCCATTGTCCGCGAGACCAAGGTCTCGCTGAAGGCATGTGAACTTTTTACAGACCAGGGTAGCGACCCCCCTTCCTCCTTCAGTGGAAGCCACCGTCAGGAAATCGGGGAGCTTGATAGGTGATGATGCGATCGCTTCTTGCAAGGCGATTACTTGGGGTTTGTCCTTTACGCTTTTAGGTATTGTCGCAGGGTCGCCCGTTTGCTGACGAACCCTGCGCAATTCCACTGCCACGTTGTTATGACGTTAGTTCCGCTATCCATATTTGGGCTTGGGGATGGATTGCGAATGTGCCGCATTCAGAATGGCACCCTCCGTCGGGGAGGCAATGACGCTGTGCAACATTGGGATTTGTGCTGTAGATGTGCTTGGCAAAGATCCGTGGCTGGTCCCCTCCAGCCTAAGTGTTCTAGCGCTGAGGGCGACCAGGCCCAGCTGAGGGTGCGAGATCATTTCTTGTACGTGAGAGAGACCTGTCTGTATGTTGGTGATGGCGTTCTTGAGATCAGACAGGAGTTCTACCATCTCGTCTCCCCTTGAGTCATCCAGGGCACGACGCTTCACTGCAACCGCCTAGGGAGGGGCCTCCACTGTGTCCATGGCCGAAGAGCGTGCGGCAGGCTGAGAAGCTGGCTGTGTGAGCGCCAATCTTCGTATTTCCGCTATCTCGGTGGCTAGCCGACTGATTTCCTGCTTGAACAGAGCGTTTTCTTTCCTAAGACTATCATTGGCACGCCTAAGCTCTTCGAGCTCGTTCGTGAGACGCGGGTCGTGCGAGTCTTCAGAGTTGGGCGCCTGGGTTCGGTTGCCACGGGCCCTATCCGCCCACGTTTGAGCGGACTTGCCTTTACCGCCGTTGGTGGTCTTCGATCGGGAGCTGTTGGATCAGTCGCTCCCAGTACGGGACTTGGAGCAGTTTCTGCAGCTGGAGCGCGCTGAATAAGGCGATATGAGTCGCGATCTTGAGGTAGAGCGACTTCTGGAGGCCCGTCTGCTTGTAGAGCGTCTTCTCGAGCTCAAGCGTCTTCTGCCATAAGGTTGGTGCTGGATGAGGTTTGCGGATCGGAGGATTGAACGATCGACGGCGTGGGGAGCTGCTCTTGCTGCCTGGCACGCTCGAAGCGTCGTCGGCGAACAGTGTAGGGCGTCTTGAATCTATGCGCACACTCTTTACCGGCTGTAAGGTGCGGACCGCCACAGATCTTGCATTTTGGAGTGCATTGATGCTGCTCATCGGGATTTGGCAGGCTGCATCCCCGACAGACGACGTCGCTCGGTGTTGGACAGATATCGGCGCGATGCCCGAGTCTTCCACAGGCGTGGCACACGTCCACTTGCTTTCGATATAGGGAACATTTCATCAGGAGCGTTCCATGCCTCACAAAATTCGGTACCCGGTGCCCGTCAAAGGCGATGATGATGGTACCAGTCTGAGCGATTCTCTTGGCCGCTAGTGCAAGAGGGTTGTTCTGGTTACCAATCTTGCCATCCATCGTCCCTGGGTCGTCGTGTAAAATTATGCCACGTATGACCCCCTTGCACGTGGAGTGCGGGGCTGTCTCGTACGCGCAGAGTACGTGGATCTTGCCTGAAATTCGGACTTGCTTGATGCGGGCATATCGATCGGCATTCTCCCGTCTGGGAGTGCTGGCCACCATGATGTTTTGCTGTAAGTTCGGGCACAGAGTGTTTTGTGTGCGCTCGTGCTGGCTGATGCCGGAGGCTGCAAGTATTGCGTCAGCCACCATGGCCGCTCCAATTTTGGAAATATTCAGCCCACCTCTTGGTCTAATAACGATCTTCGTGTGTTCTTTGGGACGAACCGGCATTCGGCTTGCCCTAATAATCTTGGTCTTCAGCGCTGCGACGCTAGGCTTGTCACTATGGGGAGCCAAAGGCGTTGCCAAATGCGTTCGGGTTAGCTTCCTGCGATTTGGCGCCAGCTCTTTTAGCACCCGCGGTTTGGCATCCCTGCTCTTGAGTGACTTCCTCCGGGAGAATAATTTCTCCCTCTGCTTGATATTTCATGATGGTCGCGGGCGAGGGGCACTGAGCCGCCCCGGAGGCCAAGGCCTGGTCTCCGAAGTGCTTGTTAGACGCCGCCAACGGATGCACAGGAATGTCCGTAAAATGATGAAAAGTCACTCACTGTGGCAAAAAGGATATCCACGTGGTCCTTACAACTTCACGGAAAAAATGTGCACAAATAAACATCGGCACGCGACGAATAAATACCAGAAAAACTGAGAAAATGCGGGAACCAAGGAACGCGTCTTGACTCGCCGCCTTCTTGTTCTTCCTCTCCCTCTGAGCCCGTAAAAATTTTATCTGGCAGGACACACCCGCTCTTATCCCACCGTGTGTCTGCTCCCTCCTCCTTCACCTTACTAGGGCGGAGGAAGTTGTGCTTAGGAGGCTTCGGGCAGGGGTGGCCCTTACACCGGCTGTTATCTCAAGGTGGAACTGGTAGGATTTACCACTGGGTGCTATGTGTCCATACTGCTCCGTTCCTGTGATGGAAGAAGATACATACCACCTAATATGGACATCATCATCATCATCAGCCTGGTTACGCCTACTGCAGGGCAAAGGCCTCTACCGTACTTCTCCAAGAACCCCGGTCATGTACTAATTGTGGCCATGTCGTACCTGCAACTTCTTAATCCCATCCGCCCACCTAACTTTCTGCCGCCCCCTGCTACGCTTCCCTTCCCTTGGAATCTAGTCCTTAACCCTTAATGACAATCGGTTACCTTCCCTCCTCATTACATGTCCTGCCCATGCCCATTTCTTTTTCTTGATTTCAACTAAGATGTGACTAACTCGCGTTTGTTCCCTCACCCAATCTGCTCTTTTCTTATCCCTTATCTTTACACCCATCATTATTCTTTCCATAGCTCGTTGCGTCGCCCTCAATTTAAGTAGAACCCTTTTCGTAAGCCTCCAGGTTACTGCCCCGTAGGTGAGTACTGGTAAGACACAGCTATTATACAGTTTTCTCTTGAGGGATAATGCCAACCTGCTGTTCATAATCTGAGAATACCTGCCAGACGCACGCCAGCCCATTCTTATTCTTCTGATTATTTCAGTCTCATGATCCGGATCCGCAGTCACTTCCTGTCCTAAGTAGATGTATTCCCTTACCACTTCCAGTGCGTGACTACCTATCGTAAACTGCTGTTCTCTTCCGAGACTGTTAAACATTAATTTAGTTTTCTGCAGAAGAATTTTTAGACCCACCCTTCGGCTTTGCCCCTACAGGTCAGTGAGCATGCATTGCAATTGGTCGCCTGAGTTACTAAGCAAGGCAATATCATCAGCGAATCGCAAGTTACTAAGGTATTCTCCAATAAATTTTATCCCCAATTCTTCCCAATCCCGGTATCTGAATACCTCCTGTAAACACGCTGTGAATAGCATTGAAGAGATCGTATCTTCCTGCCTGATGCCTTTCTTTATTGGGATTTTGTTGCTTTCTTTATGGAGGACTATGGTGGCTGTGGAGCCGCTATAGATATCTTTCAGTATTTTTACATACGGCTCGTCTACACCCTTATTCCGTAATCTGCTCCATGACTGCTGAGGTTTGGACAAAATCAAACGCTTTCTCGTAATCAATGAAAGCTATATATAAGGGTTGGTTATATTCCGCACATTTCTATATCACCTGATTGATTGAGAGATTATGGTCTATTGTTGAGTAGCCTTTACGGAATCCTGCCTGGTTCGTTGCTTGACAGAAGTCTAGGGTGTTCCTGATTCTATTTGCGATTACCTTAGTAAATAGTTTGTAGGCTACTGACAGTAAGCTGATCGGTCTAAAATTTTTCAAATCTTTGGCGTCCCCTTTCTTATGGATTAGCATTATGTTAGCGTTTTTCGAAGATTCCGGTACGCTCGAGGTCATGAGGCATTGCGTATACAGGGTGGCCAGTTTCTCTAAAACAATCTGCCCACCATCCTTCAACAAATCTATTGTTACCTGATCCGCCCCAGCATTTCTCAATGACGCAATGCTCATTCTTCAATGGGAGGACTGGTCTTCATAAAGTTCAGTACTCGTTCAAGGCTATAACAGGTCAGTGGTAATACAAACGTCTTGCTAAAAACTGGGTAGCCTGTCAACCAGCTGTAAAGTGAAGCCGCGAAGATGTTTCTCCCGAACCGTCCAGGCCCGACATTTACCAAAAACCGCCGGCAGTGACCGACAAGGACATCTAGGCCCCGTTCTCACTCTTCAAGCTGCAACCGGCACTTACTTGCACCAGCGTGTGCAGCGCACAAGACCGCCAGCTGCCTTCCCCCTTTGCATAGCTCCCAAGGTTTTCTTTACTTCTTCCGGCGTTACCTGTGGGATTTCGAATTCCTCTGGACTATTCTCTCTTCCATTATCGTCGTGGGTGCCACTGGTACTGTATAAATCTCTATAGAACTCCTCAGCCACTTGAACTATCTCATCCATATTAGTAATTATATTGCCGGCTTTGTCTCTTAACGCATACATCTGATTCTTGCCAATTCCTAGTTTCTTCTTCACTGCTTTTAGGCTTACTTCGTTCCTGAGAACATGTTCAATTCTATCCTTATTATACTTCCTTATGTCAGGTCTCTTACGCTTGTTGATTAACTTCGAAAGTTCTGCCAGTTCTATTCTAGCTGTAGGGTTAGAGGCTTTCATACATTGGCGTTTCTTGATCAGATCTTTCATCTCCTGCGATAGCTTACTGGTATCCTTTCTAACGGAGTTACCGCCGACTTCTATTGCACACTCCTTAATGATGCCCACAATATTGTCGTTCATTGCTTCAACACTAAGGTCCTCTTCCTGAGTTAAAGCCGAATACCTGTTTTGTAGCTTGATCTGGAATTCCTCTATTTTCCCTCTTACCGCTAACTCATTGATCGGCTTCTTATGTACCAGTTTCTTCCGTTCCCTCCTCAGGTCTAGGCTCATTCGAGTTCTTACCATCCTATGGTCACTGGACCATAGATATGGTCCTGTGGACATGTACTGTTTTGGACATGCCCATATTACATACATGTAATATGAACATGTACTGGTTTAAAGTCAGAACGCTCGCGTATCCTACTGCAAGCCGGCCTCCGCTACAGTGTGACAACCAGATATGACCGCTGGATACATGGCAACAGATTCCACAAAACATTGCTTCAATTCATACACAACACAGGCCTCACAGCACACATATAATACCCATATACGCACCCCGAATTATGCCTTAAGGGTAAGTCTTTATCGCAATAAAAAAAAAGAAATCCACGAGGATTAGGTAGGACTGGTCATCGTGGTGGAAAATATCAAGCCCTACTACTTGCCATTGCAGGCCTAGTATCTCGTGGCTCAGCATAGGCAGTCTAGTGTTCCTGCGCTTGTACTTTTCGCACGCTGCGCAAGACTTAGCTAGAGCCGACATGTCTGCGTTCATGCCGGGCCAGAACATTACTTCTCTAGTTCCCATCTTCATTTTTTGATCTCCATGTGCAGTGTGTTCAAGCGCAGAATTTCCGGCCCAGCCCAGCGACGAAGTTCATCTTGCTGAGGAAAACTTGCAGTTCCTTACGGTTTTGTGGTGGCGGGACTTGCATGATATCTTCGACTCAGCTCGGGTCCACGCACAGCCCCTCTAGAGTGAGAATGTGGCCCATGTAGTGGACTCTGGCTGGAGGAAATTGCACTTATTCTTATTGAGCTTCGGGTTGTGTTGTCTGCACCGAGACAGCAAAGCTACTAAATTTCTGTCGTGTTGCTCTGGCGACTGTCCTCAAACCAATATGTCCTCCATAATGTCCGAAACGCCCCTCAAGCCCTCTAGTACCTGGAGCATCACCAGCTGAAAAATTTCCGGCATGGAAGCGATGCCGAACGGCATGCGCAGGAATCTGTATCGCCCGTAGGGCGTGCTCATAGTGCATAAGCGGGTGCTCGGCTCATCCAACTTAATCTGCCAGAATCCTGACGATGCATCCAGAGTAGAAAAGAATTTCGCTCCATGCAGCTGCGGTAGGATATCTTCTAACGTCGGCATGTGGTAGTGCTCTCTCAGAAGTGCCTTATTTAAGTCGGATGGGTCCAAGCATATGCGTACTTTTTCTTTCTTTGCTACCACAACCATGTGAATAGAACAGGAAGTCGGTTCTGTTACCTTAGCAATGGCGCCGTCGTGCTCCATCCGATCCAGCTGAGCTCGGGCGCGCTCCTGAAGGGCGATGGCGATTCGTCGCGCTGGCTTGACGACGCCTCGAGCTTCAGGTTTCAGCTCCATGTGGTAGGCTAGGTCTTTGATTTCTCCCAGCCCGTGGAAAATATCTCGAATTTTTCTACTATTTCCTTAGTTTCCAAGGCGTCCACAGTGTTTATGTGGCCAATCAGCCCTAAGCGTTCAGCCACCTTGCCACTCAATGTAACAGGAACAGCTTGTTTCACGATAAAGAATAGCGCCGTGGTAGACTGCGTTGTACTGTCGACCTGAAGCTCGATCTTCTTCGTCGCCTTTTCTATGTGCCTGAAAAATGACCGTAGCGTAGAGCAGCAATCTTGTGCTGGCTTTGTAGTTATGTTTCTGATTGTCACTTCAGGCACGACGCACGGTTGGCTCCGGTATCGATTTTGCACCGTATGGCGGAACCTGCGATTTCAACAGTCGCTGACCAGTGGTCGTGGCCATCAATTGCACTGATTTCGAGAATTTGAAGAAAATTTGGAGGGAACTTAAGCTTCGCCTTCAAGAGTGGAACGCGATAGCGTTCCCGTCGACCCGCTAAGGGGTGTAAGACAATGCGCTACGGCGCAGCGATCACTTACGAGGCGCACCGCATCGGACTTTGCACCCACCGATCACGCGGTGAGCGCCGAGCAACGCAGCGTTTGGCGCGGCAAAGAAACGTGCGTCTGAGCAAGCGGAACGAACCAAAGAACTCGGTGTCTTGGAGGGACAAACGATCTACGCGATCCAAACGTCGTGATCGGCACAGACAGCCGGGCCTCGAAGCGCCATGAAGTCTCACGCTATCATGGCGCTGACGCCTCGATGGGATCGTCCTCTATCTCGCTTGCGAGCACCATGCAGACGCATGACTCCTCGCCAGCGGCACGGCACACATCGCAGGGGATGTTTTGCAACCAGACGCGCTACGGCGCAGCGATCACGTCAGAGGCGTCCCGCATCGGATGCTGCACCTAGGGATCGTGCTGTGAGCGGAAAGAGGAGCCGCATCGCCTAAACACGAGGGTTCGAGTGACGCACGCTGGAAGTTGGAAGAGGAGAGAGCGAGAAAACTTATTGAACGCAAGGGTATTGGGGCATCCTCGCACCGGTCCCCTCACCGCCCCAATGCGCTCAAGCGAGATGAAGGGGAGAAGCAGGGGAGTGGCGCACCACCTGTCTGGGTAGCGCCGTACATTGTGAGGAGGGGGCTTCTGTGTTTGCCGCAAGATGGCTCTGCGTGTGCGCCAAGCGCAGAAGAAATGTAGCGGAAACGAACTTCGCTACTCGTTTAACTGCGGCTTCTGTGCTCTACATGCTCATAATTACCTATATACACCGCTGCATAGGTTTCTACGGCAGGTTTCTAAGGCAACACCGCATTCACTAGAGGCCCTTATGTCCCGCTTTGAACCATCGGACTCATGGCTGAGTGGTAGCGTCTCCATCTCACACTCCGGAGACCCTGGTTTGATGCCGACCCAGCCCATCTTGCAAGTCGTTTTTATTTATGCTTGCCTTCTGCCATTTTTCTCTCACGGCCAACGCCGCCGACGCCAACGACGCAAGCTTTTCTGCGGCACGAGCTGCTTAACGCTTTCGCGTTAAAATAGCCCGTTACCTCTGCAATTTCGACCTGTTTCATCTTGCACACTTGGCCCCTCGGTATCGGTTCTGGTTGACCACACCCACGCGCGAAGTAATTTCAGCCGCCTTACTTGATACAGCACTTGCCTTGCGCAGGGCACTTTGCTGTTCCGTGTGTGAAATAGTAGTTTCGGCAAATTCCGAGTCTAAGTTTTAATTTCACAATACGTACACTGGCCTCATCGGTTGCGCTTGCTTCTACCTCCCTGATCTCGCTAAAAGATTCGCCCTCACGTTTACCTCGGGAGCCGAAATGAAACTCGTTGAATGTTAACTTCTTGGATGCTTTGTAGGGGGCCTCAATTTTTTCAATCAGCTTATCGAGGTCTTGCTTTTCATCCTCATTTGCGAATTTGAAGGTATAGAACACCCGCCTTTCTTCTTCACCAATTGTCACAAGAAGTGTTGCTGCCTGAACTTCATTAGGCTGCTTCCTTAGTGCGGTCGCTGTAGAAAACAGTGAACTCCCATTTCCAGATGATCCACTTCTGGTAAGCGTCACCCATACATTCCAGTGGCTTTCCCGGTGGCAGAACCCTCGGCGCCATACTTATTTCTCTGGAGTGTGCTAGAGGTGCAGCTGGACGAGGGTGCGGGAAAGAAAAGCGGTGAACACGGCTTGAGAAACGCGTCGCCGCCCCACTTCTGACACCATGTGAACGATGTGGAAGCAGGGAACAAAGTGTGTTTATTATCAGACAAGGGGCTGCTTATATATGCACAGGTATACATATAAAGAATTATGCGGTTTTACGTGCCAAAACCGCCTTCTGATTATGAGGCACGCCTAGTGGAGGACTCCGGAAATTTCGACCACCTGGGGTTCTTTAACGTGCACATAAATCTAAGTACACGGGAGTTCTCACATTCCGCCCCCCATCAAAATGCGGCCGCCGTTGCCGGGTTTCGATCCCGCGAACTCGTGCTCAGCCGCCCAACACCATAGTGACACGTATACTTGTCTTTATCGGGCGACACGTTTCACCGCCTAACAAATGTTATCGCACAGCGCAGGACGCGCCAGCATGTATCGGAAGTTTCTGGAATGTTATTGATGGGTCCATACACTATCTGTGGTCGTACCTTGTGTAGCCTGATTGCAAGTGTGCGCTGCGCGAATAATGTAGAACTTTGTGGAAGGCACGCAGGTTCCAGTGATTACTCTGAAACATTCGACGACTGATGTATAAAAGCCGGCGCGCTTGACCCGCTCATCCGATTTTCGACGATCGCCGACGGTGTTCGTCGCTATCGTTGGGCTATAAGTGTAGCGTATTTTTCGGGCACAGGTTCGCCCAATTAAAGTTAGTTTTGTCTTTCACAGTATTGCAACTCTGTTCGTCAACGTCACCACCACGTGACATCTAGTGGAGGTGGTTTGCGTTCATGTACCGGACGCCACCATAAAGCCGTGACCCAAGCCCGCACGCGGAAGACAACACCAACGTCGCCAAGAACCAGCGAGGTAGCCGCAGGCTGCAAGGACTTCCCCCAGAGCACGCACGTTTTCCTGAGACGACCAGGAAGATCGTCGCCCAGTCAACCCCAATGCCAGCCCCAGACGCGTCCCCCATCGTGCTGCTGCAGCCCAGGAAGCCTCCGACGTTCCGCGGTTCAACATAGGAGGACTCAGAAAACTTGCTTGAGACATACGAGAGCGTCGCAGTTTTAAACAACTAGAACAGCGGCGACAAACGTCGACGTGTCTTTTTCGCATTGAAAGACGCCGCCAAAACATGGTTCGAGATCCGAGAAGCCGTCTGAACGACATGGGACCTGTTCCGAAGCGGCTTCCGGCAGACATTCACAAGCATCGTAAGCCGAGATCGAGCCCAAGCACTACTAGAAACCCGAGTGCAGCTGCCTAAGGAGACCATCGCGATCTTTACAGAAGAGATGATCCGCCTATTCCGCCACGACGACCCAAAAATGTGCGAGAAGAAAGTTCGCCTACTGATTTGTGGTGTAAAGGAGGATATTTTTTCCGGAATGGTACGAAGCCCAGCGAAGACCGTCGACGAGTTTCTTCGCGAGGCCACCAGCATCGAGCAAACACTCGAGATGCGAAACCGTCAATTCGACCACCGCACGAACTCTACAAACTACGCCGGAGTTCAATCACTGGCCACCGACGATCTACGCGAGACTATCAGAGCAGTTGTACGGGAGGAGCTGCAAAAGTTCTACCCAAGGTCGCAGTCCCAAGTGGATTCAATCGCTGAAATTGCCAAAGAAGATGTTGAGCGATCGCTTGGAGTCCCTGAGGTGCAACCACGATCACCGCAAGCTCAGCTGGAAGCAATGAACTACGCCGCCGTCGCCCGCCGTCAAAGTCTCCCTCCGCGACAACGCCAGGGCTCTGTAACGACGCAATTCCGTCGTCCGCCACCGCCACCGCCGCCGCCAGCACGCCCACCCGTCGCCCAGCGCAGCCACGCGAGGAAGACGGACCTTTGATGAGCCCCCGACCACCACCCGCTCTACTACCACTGTGGCGAAGCCGGCCATGTGTACGACCGATGCCCATACCGCGACCTGGGATTGTGAGGGTTTGCCGTCAACGCACCGCGTCCTCGGGAAGGTGAACGCCCTCGTGACATCACCGACTACCTCGCCGCTACTCAGTGGAGCCCTCGACGACCGTCCCGTTCGCCGTCACCAGACCGCTACCTGTCGCCGCAGCGCTGAAACTAAAAGCAGCAACCGATGGAGGTGCGGTTGCTGTTCGTCGAAATGACGAATATCCTCCACCGCCCACGAAGACGCCGAAGAGACCATCTCGACGACATTATAACGACACGTCGCCGTCCCGATGCAATCAGGAAGCCAAGACTACACCGACGAATGATGACGTGACGACGCAACGCTCCAGCTTCAGTTCAACACGACGCAGCCGTGATCCGACGCCAACACCTAACTGCAATGCCAGACAAAGAACTACCGACCTCGACGTGCTTCTTGACGGCCACGCAGTTACCGCCTTAGTGGACACAGGGGCCGATTACTCCGTAATGAGCGGGCACATCGCCGCTCAGTTGAAGAAAGTTAAAACTGCATGAGAAGGCCCTCAAATTCGGACCACTGGAGGACACCTCATCACGCCGACTGGAATCTGCACGGCAAAAATTACCGTTCATGACCGGACTCACCCTACCACCTTCGTTATCCTCCAACAGTGATCACGAGACGTCATTCTCGGCATGAACTTCCTGTAGCAACACGGCGCAATCATAGACCAGAAGTCAAATCGATAGCGTTGTCGAAAGGTAAAGCGATACTGCGGGAGAGCTATCGTAGTAGTCACACCTTGAGTGTGCTCGAAGATGAAGTGAGCATCCCGTCGCGCTCCAGCATTATTATTTCCGTCGGCACCGAAACACCCGCTGACCGAGAAGGCGTCATCGAACGCGACCAGCATCTACTGCTCGACCGTGAAATTTGTGTCGCAAGAGGGATCGCTCGACTCCACGGAGGGAAAGCGGAACTTATGCTAACCAGCTTCAGCCAAGAGTTCAAGCACATCAACAAGGGCACGACAATCGCGTACATCGAGGAAATTGTGGAAACCAGCAATGCTTTTGTCCTCTCGGATTCTGCCGCATCTACCCCGATGGGCATAGTCCCCAAACCAGACTTCGACATAAATCCAAGTCTTCCTCTGAGTAAGCAGCAACATATCACAAGTCTTCTCCGATGATACAAAGACTGTTTTTGGACGTCATGGAGAATTCGACAAACACGGATTGCAAAGCATCGCATAATAGCCGAAGAGTGCGCTCGAACACTCCGCCACAGCCCTTACCGAGTTTTGACGCGAGAACCTGAAGCTATTAGGCAACATGTCGACGAAATGCTGCGCGACGACATCATCCAGCCGTCGAAAAGCCCGTAGGCATCTCTTGTAGTTCTGGTGAAGAAAAAGGACGGAACCCTACGCTTCTGCGTCGATTATCGTCGACTGAACAGGATCGCGAAGGACGTGTACCCCCTTCCACGGATAGAAGAAGCATTGGATCGGTTCTGCGACGCTTAATACTTCTCGTCGGTGGACCTCAAGCCTGGCTGCTGGCAAATAAAGTCTACGAAAGAGATAGTGAAAAGACCGCCTTCATCACGCCAGACGGCCTCCACGAGTTCATGGTCATGCCATTCGGACTGTGCTCGGCGCCTGCAACGTTTCAGCTCGTCATGGACACGGTGTTAGCAGGATTGAAGTGGCAGCCGTGTATTGTTTATTGGGATGACGTCGTTCTCTTCGCCGGAAACTTCGACGAGCACCTTAGGCGGCTTGCGACAGTTTTAGAGGCCATGAAGTGATCAGGGCTCACTCTGAAGCCGGAAAAGTGCCGCTTCGCTTACGATGAGTTTCTATGCCTAGGCCACGTCATCATCAAATCTGGAGTACGCCCCGACCCGTACAAGACAGCTGCCATCGCAAAGTTCCCGCAGCCAATCGACAAGAAGGCCGTGCGCATATTCCTTGGCATGTGTGCCTACTATAGGCGCTTTGTCAAGGACTTTTCACGCATCGCGGAGCAGCTAACACATCTAACCAAATATGATGTCGAGTTCAACTGGGAAACGCCGCAGACGGACACATTTCAAGAGCTCAAATGACGTATGCAGTCGCCGCCGGTACTTGCACATCTCGACGTGGACGCCGATACCGAAATCCACACTGACGCCAGTGAACTAGGCCTCGGTGCCGTCCTAGTCCAGAGAAAAAAAAGACGAACTTGAACGGGTGATATCTTATGCTAGCCGGTCGCTGTCAAAAGCGGAAGGCAATTATTCTACAACTGAAAAGGAATGATTCGCCATCATTTGGGTTACAGCAAAATTCCGCCCTTACCTCTATGGCATACCATTCAAAGTCGTCAGCGACCATCACGCATTGTGTTGGCTAGCTACCTTAAAGGACCCTTCAGGGCGACTGGTGCGGTGGAGCCTCAGACTTATGGTGTCATCTCATTCTTATGGCGTCATCGTAATATACAAGTCCGGAAGAAAACACTCTGACGCCTACTACTTATCACGCGCCCCCATCGATCCCCCGCCGCAAGACGACGAGGACGACGATGCCTGCGTTGGAATAATAAGCCCGGAAGACTTCACTTAACAGCAACGAGCAGACGCGGAGCTAAAAGGCCTCGTGGAGTATTTGGAAGGGAACTCCGACGTCCCTAGGGCGTTTAAGCGCGGGTTGTCTTCGTTCACGCTACAAAACAACCTGCTTGTGAAGAACTTCTCACCAGTTCGCGCCAGCTACCGTCTTGTTGTACCGTCAGCGCTGCGTCCAGAAGTACTGCACGCCCTACATGACGATCCAAAAACTGCCCACCTCGGATTCTCCCGGACGCTGTCGAGGATACAGGAAAGGTATTACTGGCCGCGTCTGACCGCCGACGTCACCCGTTACGTCAAGACATGCCGAGACTGTCAGCGACGGAGGGCACCACCGACCAGGCCAGCAGGATTACTACAGCCGATCGAACCTCCTCACCGACCATTCCAGCAGATTGGGATGGATTTGTAGGGGCCGTTTTCGACGTCAACATCCGGGAATAATTGGATCGTCGTGGCGACCGACTATCTCAACCTCTTCGCTGAAACTAAAGCTCTACAAAAAAGCAGTGCAGCCGAAGTGGCGAAATTTTTCGTCGAGAACATCCTGCTGCGACATGGTGCCCCAGAATTCCTCATCACCGACAGAGAAACTACTTTTACAGCAGAGCTCACCCAAGCCCTTCTGAAATACCGCCAGACAAGCCACAGGAGGATAACTGCCTACCATCCGCAAACGAACGGTCTCACAGAGCGCCTGAACATGACCCTCGCCGACATGTTAGCAATGTACGTCGACGTCTACCACAAGGCGAGGGACGCGGCCCTGCCGTATGTAACCTATGCTTACAAGACGGCGGTGCAAGAACCAACACAGATCACGCCGTTCAAGTTGGTTTACGGCAGGAACCCGACGACGACGCTCGACGCCATGTTGCCGCACGTCACTGACTAGCAGAATCCCGATGTCGCTACCTATCTCCAGCGCGCCAAGCCCGACCGCTCGCCCGCCTATGGATCGAGAACCAGCAGCGTACCGACAGCCGACACTACAACCTCCGACCATGCTTCGTCGAGTACCAGCCCGGCGACCGTGTTTAGGTATGGACCCCGATACGCTGATGAGGACAGAGTGAGAAAGTACTGCGACGCCATTTCCGACACTACAAGGTCATCCGACGTATTGGCGCACTGGACTATGAGGTCGTGCCAGACGCCATTTCGCATTGACAGCGGCGCCGCGCACGATCTTAAGTGGCCCACGTGGTTCGTCTTAAACCTTTTTACGGACGCTGACCAACGTTCATTATTTTGTTGTTTTCTATGCTACGAATGCTTCCGTATTACTTTCGTTGTTTGCGTTTGTTTGCAGCATCGGGTCGATGCTTTTTAAGAAGGGGGTATTGACACGTGTTTTTGTCTTTATCGGGCGACACGTTTCACTGCATAACAAATGTTATCGCACAGCGCAGGGCGCGCCTGCATGTATCGGAAATTTCTGGAATGTCATCGATGGTTCCATCCGCTGTCTGTGACCGAACCTTGTGTAATCTGATTGCATGTGTGCGCGACGCGAATAATGTAGAACTTTGTGGAAGGTGTGCGGGTCCCAGCGATAACTCTGGAACATTCGACGACTGATGTATAAAAGCAAACGCGCTTCACCCGCTCATCAGATTTTCGACGATCGCCGACCGTATTCGCCGCTATCGTTGTGCTATAGTGTAGCCCGTTTTTGTGGGCACAGGTTCACCCAATAAAATTTAATTTTGACTTTCACAGTATTGCTACTGTGATCGCCAACGTCACCACCACGTGACAATAGCCACTGAGCAACCACAGGTATAAATATGAGCATGCGCACTTCGTACCGTAAGTGTTAACATGACAGTGCGCATACTTAGAGAAAGCAATCGGTAGTCACACCCAAACCGAAACCAAACAAACAGGTGCATGCGCTGTCTGACATGCAACCTGCATCGCCCACACTTACTACGCGTAAGCTAGCGGAGCGAACGGGCCTTACGAGTATATCTCATTTTCTAGAAACAGCGTCGCTTAAATCTGGCACAGACAGGGTATTCACAAAAGCTTTGCACGGATTACAGCCTCCTGCTTTTGAAGGAAGGCGCACTGCGTCGATAGAACGTCGCTCTAGGAAACCACTACCCGAGCAAATACTGGTGGTTTACCTCCGTAAAGTATTTTGCAATGTGCCAGATGAGCCCAGCACAGAGCCACGGAGTCGCAAGCAACCCACTAAATTTTGGGCGCCCCTTCCTTTACGATCATACTTTTAATGCGCGAACATTCTTAGGATACTTTACACACTTTGTGGGGGCTACACTGTAAACGGAAATAACTCCGAGGTGGGAGTATACTGCTTGTCCTCTAGCGACCCCCCGGTTCGGAGTTTATTATGCTCCGTATGATCGGAGTAGAATTTTTACTCCGTACGAGCGGAATTTTCGCGTGGAATTATGGGAGTTCTTTTTCTGTCTTTTCTATATTTTTTGCTTTGCAATTGACGGAGTTTTTTCGAGGTGCAACGGGAGTATAAGAAGAGGCATCCCGTGAGTTTGCGCGAACATGTTTACATGCAGAGGCTGCTGGTCAAATTTCGAAATATGCACACGAGACCGCGTCAAATTCGACGAAACAAGTCAATGAAGGCACATATATCATGACATACATAAACATTTCAGCAACGCACAATGCAGAAATTTGAAAGACATCCCACGTACACGCGATACACAAGAAACAACGGTGCCAGTATATATAGCCACGATACTGTGTGCCTCGAAACCACCTAGGGAGCAGCTGTGCTGTTTTCAGAATTACGACTCACATGCTCGTTCATACGAGAGCTGCCTCTCTGAAATTAACAGAATATCTTAATCAACACAAAACTGTTAATTCAGAATAGTGAGAGAAATAAAGTTAACGGCGTAATTTTTCAAAATCATCATGCCATTCTGTGAGTGCTGAAGCGACTTCGCACACTGACGGCGTTCGCGGCCAAAAAGTAGTGCGTTAGTTACAGTAAGCAAAAAAAATGTAAGTGCATGTGCTGCATAGCAAAATTAAATTTTTGCGATATAGTGGTAGCGTAGCAAGAAATTATTACGTGTGAGCATGACCCGCAGCAGCCGACGTAACACCGAAAACCGCGCAGTCATACATTTTATATACCGCACTGCTTGCTGTGCGTCCAAGCAATCTCTCTCGGTTGTGAAAATGAGCTACATCGCTGATCTGTCGAGTGAATCCTTAAACTCGGAACCATCAGGCATGCGTCTAAATCAGTGTCTCGGATAGAACGTAGTGTTAATGCAATATCGGAAGCAACGACGTGACCAAAACCTATATGCGCGATAACAATTCGATTCACATCGCTCAATAAGAAGCTTTATTTTCAGTACGCATATATCCTACCGTTTTTCTTCGGGCGAGGATATCCGTTCACAGATACATAAAAACAGTTGCTTGCACTCCAGTCTTTCTCACTGGCAACACAGCACCGCAACGAACTTGTGTTACGCCATTCATGCGCGACTAGCACGGATGTCGTCGCTCGAACAGTGGCTGCTGTTGCCATTGCTACGCGGTCCTTTCAAACACTACACTGGACGTTGTCAGCATGTACTCAAAAGGACATAGAAGTCGCATTTCACGCACTGAAGAACACAAGACAGGGTGACGCAGCACGAAAACACAGCCAGAACGTGAGCCGACATCACGAGCCAGTGAGCAGCTTCGAGGTACACCTAAGACTTTTTCTGCACTTGAAAACGTGGCTCTTGCAATCATCGTTGTCAGCAAAGTGATCACAGCTAATGTACTTGAAGCTGAGATACAGTGAGCTTCAGGCATGCCTATAACACTTTCTGGAAGGAAATACGGGACACAAATTGACGAAACGCTGTCACGGAACGACACTTCACACACGTAAACAAACCGTCAGCCATGAGCACTGCCCGCTCCGCCGAACGCGCCCGGTCGCTGGCGAGGCGCACAGCCTCATGGGAAGCGCCACGTGACCAACCTGTATCGGCGGAGGGGAGTTTTTTAAAACTCCCTGTCGGAGTTTCACGGGAGAATAAGATTTTTAAGCGGAGTAAAATCGCGTCATGTCGCCTTAATACTCCCGCAGCTAGCCAGCGGAGTGAAACGAGGGAATGGCGCTGTTTTGCTCCCATACATCGGAGTAAATATTTGAGGAGGGGAGGTTTTAGGGCAAATCACCTCTTAAAAACTCCCAGGTGGGTTTATTTTCGTTTACAGTGTATGTACGTGTCTATCGATCTATGTTTGTGTGTATGTGCGTATATAATAGTTCCCTGGCTACCTTGGTCACGGGATACTTCGTGGTCGAATGGGTAGCCTTTCGGGCTTCTGTGCTGAGGTAACACGGTTGGAAACCAACCATCGGACCAGCTTGGGTCACTCAATATATGCAATTGTGCCCGTACGTGCCATTCTTCAAGCAACGTCTTTCACTACGCCACGGGCCACTGTAGGTGCCGGACTGGTTGGCACCGCTGTTCAATAAACTTTTGAAGCCAAATTGGAGCACTGGGTATGTGCTACTCGACCTGTACTAACCTTCAAAGAATCTCTTCGATGCCAACTTCGATTACTTGATATATGCCAGTAAGTGTGCACCACTCTTCAATGAATCTCTGACGCCAACTTCGACAACTAGGTGTGCGCCACTGGGCTCTGGTTCTCTACAGTGGCAAAAATTGTCCCGTAACCTGAGTGGCATTGCTGAGTGGCATTGAACCCAGGTAACAAGTCTTCATCAAGGACAGCAGCCTGATGGATTAACATTCGGCACCACAAATACGCTGCGTATTTGCCGCTTTTCAATGAACATATTTCAGGCCAACGCCTTAGCAAGCTGCGCCATGAACATAGTGGGGTAGGCATCCCTCTCCGACGAACCTCTCGCGAAGACGGGTCCCGAGCATGTGCCAGTGATTGTGCGGCAAGGGAGCGAAAAATTCTCGGCGGCTGCGGGCACCGCGCACCACGCTTCTCGTTTAGGAAGTCACGCGCCCACTTGTCGGCAGTGCTACGAGATGGCGCAGCGCGTCCAGAAAGGGGTAGTCCCGTTGCCGCGTGAATGCTGTTTCACATGGCGCTATTTTCAGTAAGCTACACAGCGAATTCCGTCGCTCAGCTACCACCGCGACGTCGTGGGCTCTCCGCGACTGGATTCAAACAAGTTCGTCGCGCCATCGCTGAGTCGCAGCGATCTGCGCAATGTGGGATGGGCAGTGTGTGATGAAACAAAGCGCCATCAAAATTGGCGCTTTCCTGTTTTACCCCGCATTGGTAGGTCTGTGGAGCAATGTCGCGCGCCTGATTTAATTATGTTTTTATAGGGCGTACCCACGAGCGCCTGCGCCTTAGGAGCTTTATAAACATTTCTTTTCTTTCGCTTCCACAATAGGTTTAAAAGAAGAAGCTGCACGCTATCTACAAATTGTGGCAGCTGCTTCTACATGCACAGTCAATAGTAGCTTTTTCTTCTGCAAAAACAAATACTCAACCAGGAAGGAAGTTGTGGCTTCCATCGTAACACCGAAACTAGAGTATACTAAATGGAACCACCCCACCAACGCCGCATAAGCCGCACGCTCATGCTTGCGGTGTTGTCCAGCGTCTCACTCACCGCATCTGCATGCTCTCGTATAGTCTCAACGCTTTTAAACCTAAACAAAAATTGTGTGCTTATTCTATCATCGAATCATAATAGGAAAATTCGAATATCTGACTAGTTTTCGTGTTGTTGTTATTTAACGATGCAAGCATGGATACTTCGTGAGCAGTGGGCAACCTTACGTATCGCTGCGACGCCACGGAAATCGCGCTGCCGCAAACGCATGTGAAAGCTATCAGCAAAAATCGCTCTGCGATATGCGCAGCATAACGATTTTTTTTCTCCCCAATCGCGCCATGTGAAAAAGCTTTCACGAGTTTTTCAGCGTCGCACCCAGCGGTGCACCATGGAATTCAATGGCCACGCACAGGCTTCGCGGTGGCGGCGCTAGACGGCGCCGAGTGTTCTTAGAGAAAGAAGTGCGAAAGAGAAGTATGCCTCATAAATAACACCGGAAAGGTTTACAAAACATGGTGCTAGATCGACGTGTCTCCATGCTGTTACCACTGCTCTTCAATTTCCCCGTGATAAGCCTAACACACCGCTGGGCTTATCGGACACTCCGGAGGCTCTTTCCGGACACCATGGTTGACAGAGATGACGTTACGTTTTGGACAGCTTCACAAACAACCCACCATCAGCAAGAAACTTTGCACGCGGCGCTTGACATTATTGACCACCACCTGCCAGAAGCTGGTATGTGGCCATCTCCAGCGAAGATAACGAAGATGGTGATTACAAGCTCAGAACAGGATGAAGCAGGTCGGGTCACTTACGGAGGCGAAACACCGCCGCGATCAGAAAAAGCAGTGGGCCTTCTCGGAATACCTATTCACCGCACAGGCGCATAAAATGCGTGGTTCGCAGACCTTCTTCCCTCACAAAAAATTGTTGAAAGGTTATTGAAATGTTATTGTTCAACGTCACCAAATGACCTTGAAAAATAATTGGGGATTTGTTGAAACATTATTGCGGAAGTTGCTGACAAGTGTTGATAATTGGCCCGCGACATTTTCTCGAAATACCATTGGGGCTTTTCAATGTGAAAGATCATAGGTATATTGTTGAAAATATGATGCATTTCATTGTTGAAAGCCCATTGAAGAATTGTTGCACATATGTTGAGTCTCAAAATTGAAAGCCGCTTGAGGTATTATTGAAATTTCTTGTTTGTCATATTGAAAGCCCATTGAAGAATTCTTGCAGATTTGTTGAGTCTCAACATTGAAGGTCCTTTGGAATATTGTTGCAGCTGTGTTGAACGTCAACACTCCAATTATGTTGAAAGCCCTTTATTCCCCTGTGTGCATTTGGCAGTGTTTAAAACTGCACTTTTCTTAAAATACTGCTCAGCTATGTTGCGTTGCAAATACTTATCTTTGATATCACGTTGATAAGTTTCCTGTGGAGGATAGGGGTACAATTTAAATACAGTCGCTTTTGTATTCCAGGCCTCGGTCACCCAGTGCTCAAAAGTATGCTCCTAGATTGCCTGTAATAAACCATATTGTATAGCTAGCTGCTAGCAGTACTGTTACGCCACTTTTTCAATTGTCATAGTGAATGGTTGTTCACGAAATCAAGAGTGCTGAACTGATGCAGACAAAGCAATTTTTCCAGGTGAAGTGTTTATTTGTAACCAAACGTCTGTGTAAATGTACAACCATTTGTAGTTTGAGAACAACAGGAACTTCTTAAAACTACTGCAACTACAAACTTCATGCAGCTTGACACCATAACAAAATTGAATACTGACAGCAGTAGTCCGTATGGCGCTCAAGTAAACACATTTTCCAAAAGAAATAAATCTTAACAAATAAATACCTAAATATATAAATATACAAGCGGACTGACATGACTGTAAATAAGAACACTAAAGAAAGTACTTGCTTTCTTTATTAGGTAGCCAGTGGTACAACCATGGCACGATTCGCTTGAGCCCACAGCACTCACTGGGACACCGATACGTAGGGTGGTTACCTTTAAGTTTCATAGAATTTATTAAAAAGTGGCTGCTGCAGCTAACGTAATTCGAGGTAAAGAATGCCTAACATTACCATGATTTTGGCTTTTAGCGCGAAGTGAAACACGGACACAGAAAGGAGCAGACAGGACGAGCGCACGTGTCTGCACATGATTTTGCCCTCCAAGCCAAAATCATGTTACCGAACCAAATCGCCCAACTGTCTATCCTTTTGCCTAACATTACTTGTATGAGAAATCAAGACGCATATTCAGCTAACAAACACTCACTTCCTAATACATTTTTACAAATTGTAGCGGTAATTTTACACGGTATATGCACTTAGAGTGAGTGAGTGAAAGCTTTTGAGTCTTTCAAGAGTTTCGCGGTTACGAGGTCTCCGTCGTCTTCATATTCTTGGCGCTGGCGACTTGAGACTTCTCTTCAGCAAGGGTGGGCCCCTATTCCAAGGCTCCACTGAGTCGTGCTGCATCGCTCGCGTACTGCACTATGGCCCTTTGGGCCGTGAGCTCGCTGCTGGTGAGCCGACTCTCCCATTGCTCCGCACTCGGGTGTTCGTGTTTGTGGAATGCTTTGTTGCGTTCGCACTCCCAGGTGATGTGGTAGAGTGCAGGTTTGGCACCGCACCAAGGGCATGTGGCCCTGTATTGTGTCGGAAACATCTTATGGAGCATGTGTAAGTTGGGGAAGGAGTTTGTAGTCTGCGCCAACTGGTCGCTTCCTCCTTTGTGAGGTCTTTGTGTGGTGGCGGACATCTAATTCTAGTTCCTCTATGTAAGTTCAGGGTCTCTGCGTATCCCCCCTCGCAAGCCTTTAGGTGGGTCTGCGGGGCATTCGACCGCCCAGCTCGGAACGCTTCGCCTCGAGCTAGGCTGTCTGCACTTTCGTTCCCCCCTATGCCTACGTGACCCGGGATCCAGATTAGTTTGTGCCTGGGCTTTTCTTTCTCGGCGGAGGTAGCTCCGCTGAGTATTCTGAGGGCAGTTTTGCTGATTCTGCCTCTCGTGTAGTTCCTGCACACCTCTTTTGAGTCCGTCAGTATGTTGAGAGATGGGCCTGTTCTATAACCTTCCGCTGCCGCCAGCGCTACGGCAATCTCCTCGGCCTCCGCTGTGCCAGCGACCTTTGCCGTGACATACGTGATCGGGTTTCCTTCCTTGTTAACCACTACCGTCGCGGCCACGTGTTCTCTACCGTGTGGATATACGGCGGCGTCCTTGTATACTGTTTGTCTAGCTGGGCTAGCGTTCTCTCAACGTATTCGGCCCTAGCTTTTCCCTTGTTTTAGTGTAGGTTGGTATCCATATTTTTTGGCAGTGGTCCCACATTAATGGTTTTCCTGAGGTGGTCCGGTACGTCCGCGCATCTGTCTGTCAGTATTGCCAAGAGACGCACGCTCTAACGCAAGGAGGCTTGTGCTTGGGTAAACCATACAGTCATTGCACATGAAATATTGATGCGTGTTAAATTCGTGAGGGAGTCCTGCAGTGCTAAAAGATATGTTCCATGCAGTTTACAAAAAGAAATATGCTATTACGTACACAGTAAATCCAGAAAGAGCGCTCATATTGTTCATGCAAAGCATTTTAAAGGACATGTCGCACTGAAACGCAAGATACAGGGAGCAGGACACTTTGTGTCCTGCCCCCTGGAAACCAATGACGATGCAAGTAGAAAATATATTCATAATTAAAACTGAAAACCTACACAAGTACGAACAAATTCTTGTGGTGTTGCATGTTACCACTGCTTCAGAGCCGAAACATGCTCATCTATAAAAGTCATATGTGGCCAGATATCGTTGCGTTGGCGACCGCTTTTCGCGTTCATGTAAAAAAAAAATACGAGTAGACACTGCGGCTCTTCACGTCACCTGCCTTTGTAATGATAAAAAAGGCAGTCACAGTTTGTTGACTAGTTTTTGTGGCTAATTATATTAACAATCTTTCCTTGCTAGATGACAAGGCTTCACATATTTATGCTGTATGTGATCCACAAATAAACATTACAAAAATAATTTCTCCCACGAAAGATACCTTTTCATAACTTGTCACATGCATAGCAGACATGTAGGGCTATGTAATGATGGGTGACATGTACTTTTGCGCCGGCCACCAAAGGTAATTTGTTCACGTTCAACATGAAGCTTTTGCAAAAGATTTGAACTTTAGTTTTCTTTATGTGATCAAGTGAATCTCAAAGGCTTCAAATATTTTGCGCCTATCTGAGGTCAACTAGGCTGCGATTTTATATTTATTTTGTGCCTTCTGTATTTCCCTGTGTTCAGAGAAACAAATTCAAGCTTTTCAATTTTGGCATTCACACCACTTCTGTCTCTTGACATGAACACCACCTCAATATCTGGATCATACAATTTCCCTTTGAAAAGAAGCCTGAATCAATGCCTTCTAGCTTAGCTGGGCAAGAACAATCAATTTTTGCGAAAATTCTAGAAAATTTTTAGGAATGAAAATAAATGGGGAAATAGAGTTTGGAGCTTCAACAAACACATCGAAATTTTTTCGTCTATATCGGTGATGGTCTATATCTGCTCTGGAATGACTCAGGTGTTGTGAAAGCAACTTTTTCAACATTTTCTCATTGTACCATCTTTTTTTAACATCAAGCAATCTTGAAATGGTTTCCCATAATGGAACAGTTCCTGACACAACTGGGTGGTTTGCCATGAAATGACTGAAGATATTTAAAAAATATAATAATAAGGAAACACTATCCTTGCTGGAAATATGTCAAAAACTAACATAAAATGTAGTGAAATATAACAAAGCACAACACTCGGGGTCTGAATTAAGCAATCCAATGTGGGCTTCTCAGGAGACTAGCCTAATTAACATCAATAAAATTACCATAAAATGTCAAGGCATAGAAAGGCATAACATTTTTACGCTCGTATGAGAAATTTGAATTGGGTGTTTTAGGAGACTAACGTAAACATAAACGAACATAAAAATGCAGAGAGTTACAAAAGCACAGCAGTTTTGTTTTGGTTTGAGCTGTCAAACTTGGGCTCTTCAGAGGCTTTTGGTGCCATGCGAGAAGTGAGGCCAGAGTTGTTCAAATAGGGCATGTTGGTACCAGGAAATTTCCGACACGTGAAGCCAGCAAAAACAACCAAAAGCCAGAAGTTTTAAAAAGCAACTTCCACATACAAGAGCGTGGCATACAGTATGCCTTCGTTATAATGAAATCGATTTATGCATTTGTCTTGCTTTATTCCAACTTTGCGCGGGTACAGCTTCACAGCATTCCCATTTAAATTTATTCAATGTGGCACACGACTCCACTGTCTCAGATGAAGAAAAAGGAAAAGAGGAACAACACACTGTAGCAAAATAACTTTATCAATATCCTCAATGTCGAAGATGTGAACTTTGCTTCCTTAGAAACAAAATGGTGAAAAAAAAATTTCCTGTTCCTAAAGAAACATTAACTATGGCAATTAAAATTATTTCTTGTAACTTTCATAATTAAAATGTGCAGCACTTTACTGCACTTTTCCATGCTCCAGATACAATACTGTCATGTCACTAGAATTGAGTGTGGCTTTATTTGAAGTTAGGTTTCACGAGTTCACATGCAACTGGATTCCACTTCTCGCCTTACAATGGCTTAGGACTCTCTACTTTAAAGAAGATACTGCTTACAGCGAAGTGTTTTTGCCTCAATGGCATAACAACTGTTATGAGGATTACCAGAAGTTGTGCACCAAGCTGGTTGCCAGGATATATGCAGAATGTGACAGATACGAAGAAATTCTCAGTCTTCTAAGAGCCACACCGCAGAGGACTGACTTCTTTGACCCTTTGAGGTTCAATCCTGTACATCAGTGCCGGCGATAAAACATTTTGAAAAATGTGCCTTTTCAGAACAAAGTGTTGCATAGCATCACCCTGGAGGTGCTGCAACCCTCTGGGACTTATAGAAAATATTCTTGTTGTGCTGTCACCCCTTGGGTGACAAAACTGATTTTTCATTTAGCTCCTTGGTGTCTGCTACTGCAGTAGTTTAGGAGGTTGCTACTTAACCTAGTTTACTATAAAACAAGTTTTTGTAAGTTTCATTACACTAAAAATTTATACTGGTTTACCCTGCATATAAAAATAAAACATGTAAAACTGCAAATACTAGAAGGTTTTGCCGCTTTATTGCCACTTAAAACAATTTTACCAGTCTTTTTCCAAGAAGTCACTCTGAAGAACTCAAATCTGCAATAAAAATATTAGGGATGCGCGAATAGTGACTTTTCAGTTTCAGTTTCAGTTTATTGATGCGTTTGAAATGTTTACAGAAAAAGTAACTCTAGGAGGTCCCATAGTCAAAGACTGGGGAGGGACCTCCAAGACAAAACCGAATAATGCCACAAGGAAATCAAATATTGGATCGCTTCTGAATAATGAACAGCTGATATCACAATTAGCGTAAAATTATGTTCACATCTTAGTATTGTTAAAGTTATCAAGTTTCTGTCATTGCACACTATGTTATGAAGAGTTGTTTATTAAAAGCACAGATGTGGCAGCAAAAAGTTTTTTCACATCCACAGGACTCTTCAGTAAGCATAAATGATTGCTGTACTGCCTCTAAAGTACAGCTACTTAAGTAACGTAGCCTGGCCCGCTATTAGTGCAAGTTCTCACTTTTTATGCCGATACTATATTATTGGAGGTGAAAATTTACCACACTTCGACTGAAATTTTGTTTTATTGGTGTTTAGAAATGTTTGAATATTATTCGCATTTACAAATAGTGACCAAGCAAAGATCAAATCGAATAGGGCACTGATCAATTCGAAAGTTTCAAGTATTTGCACACCACTAAAATATATAAGTCCTAAATTGGAGAGGCAAATTTCTGCCCAAGATGTGATCCTCAACGGGCTAAACAAGAGCAACGGGAAAGCTCATTCATCTTGATAAATTTAAGCACGTAATCTACTTAGAAATGGTTCATAATAAGCCTGTAAAAAGGCAAGTCAAGTAAGGAAGCAGAAGACAATACCAAAAATTTCAGAATGGGAGTATTGGACATGTCTGCAGATCTGTAAGAAGCTTTATACAGTAGTCACCAATGGCCTATTCTCAATTTATTGAAGTATACGGGCAAAAGCCACATAAATATTTTTTTTAATATCTTAGGATACAAAGTGATAAAGTGCGCGTTAAAAAATACGAATCGTAGGTTAGCTGCTTAGAACGAGTGAGCGCCCACTAAACGTACTACTGTTGACAGCGATGCTGGCAACTCTGTCCCTGTTGTTTCTTTGATTGAAAAAACCAAAAGAAAATTGCCACACAACTCATGTTCCCTCTGCTTAAAGGCTGCTGTCTCGCATCCCATGGACCTCCTTCAATATAGGAGCAAATTTATTTCAATGTGGTCTGTTAAAATTGGTGAAGCTAATGTTTCACATCCCATAACCTGGAGAGCTGCTTTGATTGCTGAAATTTGGTGAACGTGCTGCTCCTCGAGCTGAGCAGTAACCACACTTGAGCATAGCTTCTCCGCAATTTCTATTAGAATAACACGTTCAGGCTACTTAAACACGTCCTCCATGCCACTAGACTTGGAGCATGCTTCACAGACAACTCTTCCTTGCAATGACAGCCAAGTAGCACTGCTAATGCACAAATGCAGCCTCATTTCATCTGGTTGAGCCGCCAGAAACTTCTGGCAATGAAGGCAACTTTAAAATTTTAGAAGCATGTGAGTGTGGTGGCATTAGGCACTTAAGATCATATGAACAGTCATTCCAAATGGTAGGCTATTGTAGCACACAACTGCACACATGGGCTACTTGAAAGTTGTTTGTTATGGCAATGGCAAGTTGGTAATTTTAGAAAAAATTGTGAATGTAAAAATGCAACCAGAAAGGATATATGGTACTTGCCTATAACAGCGTTGACCCTGGTGGGGTCAAGAGCCCCTTTGGCCCCTTGGTGTTATTTCCAAAGCGCAAATGGCCCATGACCTCCTCCGCTGTGAACATATGGTGAAGCAAGGCCCTTGCAAACTTCTTGATCCACCATGGGAGGCCATAATAAACTGTGCCAGGATAACCTTTTCAATGTGCACTCCTCCAACCTATGTGAACTTGCATGTTTAAGTAAATCTGAGCAAAGCAGTTTTAATCCTTTAAAGCACATTTGCACAACAACCCTACTGCAAATAAACTACAAAAGTACCTGTTGCAAATCTAGAATGCTAAACTCGACTTCTTACTAGCTTCTTAGGCTGTCTGGATGCCACGTGTTTCAGAAAAAACAATCCAGCACAAACAATAATAATAAACTAAAGTATCCAAAACATCTAGTACTTGAAGAAGGAGGGTACCAGCAAAACACAAAGGACGCGCACACACGGAAAAGGCGTTAGACACGGACGGACCCTGGTCCGTCCCAACGCCCGTCCGTGCGTTCGGACGGACCAGTGTCCGTCCGTGTCTAACGCCTTTCCCGTGTGTGCGCGTCCTTTGTTTTGCTGGTACACCCCTTTTTCAATTTCATCATGCACCAATTGGCCCAACAGCTTGCGCTAAGCACATATATTACTATTTATTGTGATCGCCATTCTTAGGACACTTCATATTTTCAGGTGCTTGCCTCTATTTTCCTATCCATTTGTGTCAATGGGTAGCCCATGGTCTAATGGAGATATGGGCTATGTTGAGGGAAGAGTTCAAAATCAACCATCAGAACAGCTTGGGTGACTGGGTATGGGACCCTGGGCATATGCCACTTTTCAATTAATCTCTTTCACGCTATCTTGGGCAACTGCTGCTGCTTGTGTTGGCAAACAGCATTAGGAGCTCGAAGAGGGACATGACTGTCGATCTTTACTAAGATTACCACTACCCATTAGGTTCGCTTGCTGTGCTCCAGAAGTAATATGTCAGATTCCACTCTACTGTATGAAATGTACATAAGCCGCAAAGACAGCATGTGCCAATCAACACCCCAATTAAATTAATCGACTCGCAAAGCACAGGCTGCACAAGATGACGGAATGAACTCAGAAGTTTGTGGACCGTCAGTTGATGTCCATGTCAGGGACCTCTAGGGAGACTCGATCATTTCCTTGATGTGCATAATCTTGCCCTCACAACATCGTATTACAGTTCTGTCTGTCTCATTGTGCCGCCGTTCTAATAGTCACCACGTATCACTACTAATGAAAATATAAATAGACACACATCTGTTTATTTAATCTTTATGGAGAATATTTTGAGCATGAGTTTTTCTAGAGATCACGAATTCTAGAGCTTAAAGGAGCACTAAAGTAAAATTAAATAAATTGATTTCTGGTGTTTTAAGTGCCAACACGACAATCTGATCTTGAGACACGCCATAGTGTGGAACTCTGGATTCATTTTTACCAAATCAGGCTGCAAGGTACATGGGCAGTTTTGCATTTCACCTCCATCAAAATGCGGTTGTTTGATCCTGTGACCTCGTGCTTACCAGCGCTGTGCCAACACCCATAAGCAACTACGGCATGAAATAACTAAAGAGAAAAATTATTTTGGATATATCTGTAAATTGCTTTCCTACAATTCAAGAGATTCACTCGTACCGTGACAAGAGGCTGAATAAACAGTAAGAGCAGCAAGAGGAAACATTGGTGGCAGTGCTGCCTTGAAGATACCACACCTGCTCGCTGTGACGTCATGGATTTTGATGATATCTGTTCAGGTGTAGCAATTTCTTTTACAAATAAATTTGTTCTTCATAGTATTCCGAAAACCCAGAATAAAATGCGTCAGGAATTTTTACAGAACCAATACAGCCCAAGTTTGACAAAATACTTTGAATATACGATGTGACAATGAGGTGTCAGCGCGAAGATTTTGGGGCGATACTCAGAAAATGGAACTTTGAGCTTTATTTCCTCTAATAATCGAGCAACTGTCAAGAAATTTACAGAAGCAGACATTTAAAATGATACGTTATATTAAGTTGATTTAGGGTGTCATTAGCGTTCTTTTAATACAAAACAAGGAATGCACTTGGCTGCGTCATAAGTTAACAGGAATCACTCGTTCTCATTAAGGTAGGATTATCAGTATAGCAAAGGGCATGCACTGGCTGCTCCAGAGGGCAGCCTTGCCACCTCCCCTCAACCTCCCAATTTCCAATAGCTTAATGAGCGGTGATCCAATTTCTGTATCTTAAAGAGACATAATGCCAAGGAGATTCATGCCATGCTGGCTACAGTATGTGGTGACCGGCACTTCACGCCGTCGAACTTGGCATGAATCTTTTTGGAATTTGGCCCTTGAAATGCAGAAAGCTCCGATCACTGCTCGCTCTTCAGCCAACTTTCTCAATGGGTGCTGCTGTTTCAGTTTGATACCCCTAACAGTGCGCTGCTGTATGGCATAGGTCATAATACCTTCATTCTGGTAAAACTAGGAAGATGTGCACTCATGTAGACTACTAATGTCCACACTAAGTTTATGAACGCCACTCTCATATCAGGCATATGCACTAAATAGGGCACATTCTGCATTTCTGATGTTCACAAAGACACTGAAATTCACTCCCAGTCCCAGTGCAGTTGCAAAGTGTTTCAGCTGAGTGCTTAATGGCACCATGTCTGCTAATGAAGGCACTCTGCACCAGTTGATCACTGGAGGAAATGCCTTGTAGTTGCATCAGCAATGTTGTTTTTTCTGCATCCTGCAGTACATTTTCACGGCATCACTGTATTTGATCATGGTGACGCTACAGAATGGATGGCTAAAAAATTCACCTTTAGCGTTCCAGTTGGGGCGCCTCCGAGCTCATTTTGAATCTGAAAAAAGATATCAGTATTAAAACGTGAAGCCACGATGCAGCAAAAACAACAATCGAAAGAGCTACATAGACGATTAGGCTGACATAAATGGACGGATACAAATGACTAGTCATTGAATACACTAAAGTGTGGCTGCTCTTGCCAATGGCAGTGCGAGCTTGTCAAATAATTTATTTCACATTCCTCTACTTATTTTAAAAAATATTTCTACGCATCTACTTAACTGTTATGGCCACATATTAAAGGCAGCTCCTTCATATAAAACCACAGTGTTACATTCTTTTACTCCCCGTCTACCTGATGCTACTGAAGTTTTGCTTATTCTCAAAGAAAGTATTTCACAGAACTGCTCTATCGACAAAGCATTATACCAAGGTTGTGGTAAAGCGTCGTCAATTCGTTCACAATGATGCACTCCCCTTTCAATCTGTCCTCTCTATAGTGCTCGAATTCTAAGCAAAAATTGCTTTTCGACATAACTAACTGCTTCTATGGTCACAAGAAACTTTGCTAGTTATGATGTTTATGTTGCCGATAACGTATACATGCCGCCTCGAAACACAGTGGGACGACAAGGCAGATATGCCAGGCATCTCGTTCCTTTACTGATTTTAAAACGTTGTTAAATCAATCAGATACTGAAGTGCGAAAAGCTGCGATTTCACGAAATTACATTATTTTGAATGTTTTATCCCAGTAAAATAGGACCTGGAGTGCCATGAAATCTGCCTTTCCGTGAATGCAAAGAACGCCTACGCGAAGCCGTTTGCGCGAAGCACTCGATGGCGTCGAACGGAGAAGATGAAAAAAGAAAGTTGAATGCGCGCGAACTGGTGGAAAACAAAACTCACGCTGTTGGCAAGGCGTATAACTCGATGATTTCGGAGCACTCTGTGGCACCACCCCCTATTGTATGTCACGTATCGCATAGAATCGCATGTACACCCTTGAAATTCTTTATTATTATTGCGCGATAGCCTCCTGTGTTTTCCGGTCGCGCGAACGTTGGCCGCACGGCGCGTCAGCGGGCTGGGAACTACACCGATCCCCCCGTTCCTCGTTGCTAAAAGCCCGCTGACACGCCTTGTATTAGACAGCATGGCGCAACAGAATTATCTTCGATTACAGTGCAGATCGGATGGTTTCACGTCGCATTGTTTTGCGCTCATTAATAAGGCTAACTCAATCGGCGATCGAACAACGTATCAGAAATCATGACGTACAATATGCCCTGTTTTAGCTGGCACCACATAGCTAACTTACGTCACCACAAGCGGACTGTAAAGTTAAACTAGGACAAAACTCCACGTTATATACCACAAATCTAGTGCTCTGTAGACAACCAATTCTCGCAACGGAAGGATAGTACTAGGAATGAAAACTAGAGAAGAGGAGCGGAGAACACACGCACAGACGCTGAACTCATTTCCGCGCGTCCGTTCACCACGTCGCAATGGACGAACAAGGGGAAATCGAAACACTCACTCACCTTTGGTGTCGCTGAGTCGGAGGCGATGATGGCGATCTTCGAGGCAACAAACCCATACAAAGCAAGCAACACGCAGGAATATTCCAAAGAAGTCACAGAGAAGCACACCAAGAACGTAGAAAACGCAGGAAGCTCTCAAGCAAACGGCGTGCATGAACTCCCGGAATGCGCCAAGCATCAACCGCGCAAACGCGCAATCATACATGTACACCCATACAAATACACGCTTATATTGCCATAAATTCTACCATTTGATAACAAATTTTGTAATTTCATGTTATTACTGAACAATTGTTGCGATTTGCAAGTGTATGAAAGTTTTGTGCTTCACTTCTTTGATGAACTACTTTCTTTAGCGCAGTAACGCAGTTCACCAGCCGGAGCTAATGATATGTGCGGGAAACGGGGCCAAATTCAAACGTCGCAAACGCCGCGCCAATGTGTGCGCGCCCAGTTTTCGTCATTTCGATTTTTTTAAAAAGTAATACGTGCCGCAACCACGCGAACCAAACTATTTACTAGAAAAGTACAAGAATGTCCCTGTGTGTGCTTCTTCTTTCGACTTCATGGCAAACAGCAGGCGGTCTGTCATCCCATTCTTTAAACATTTGTGCATGTGCTTCTGCGCTCTGCGATTTGTCACCGAGAAAGTATAGCAGCGCAGATTGTGCTTGGTGGCCAAGCAGATTCCCAGCACATTCGCCAGCAACCCGGCTATGTCAGAGAAAAGAATTTGGCCTCCATGTGAAACTTGAGCACCATGTGGTATATACCGGCCAAGCTTTTCGTTTCGTTCTGCTGCGCGCTAACGGGTAACATCTAAGCGAAACGCACTTTGTAAAAACGATGTTCACTGCTTTCTCCGCCACACCCGCCGTGGCGGCATAGTGGCTGAGGTGTTGCGCTACTAACCCGAGTGCTTGGGGTCGAATGCTGGCCGCGGCGGCGGCATTTCGATGGGGCTGAAATGCAAAAACGCCTGTGTACTGTGCGTTGGTGCAGGTTAAAGGACCCCAGATGGTCAAAATAAATATGAAGTTTCTTACTACGGTGTGGCTCATAATGAAAGCGTGGTTTTGGCACGTCAAACCCCAGACTTGAATTTTGTTAACTTTCTATGCCACCTTGACCATATTTACCATGCAGGCATGCAATATCGTTTCCTAACACACAGCCAGAACACTGGCCCCTTATAATGGACGCCGATGGAAATGCAGGATGCGTCCAATCATCGGCTGTTTGCACTGCTTGTAGGGACGTTTGTCTTCTCAAACTGCATATATATATATATATATATATATATATATATATATATATATATATATATTGACACGTGTACTTATCTTTATGGGGCGACCACCTTTCGCCGCCTAAAAAATGTAATCGCACAGCGCGGGACGCGCCTGCATGTATCCGAAGTTTCTGGAAAGTTATCAATGCTTCTACCCGGCTGTCTGTCGTCGCCGAACCTTGTGTTATCTGATTTCATCGCGTGACGCGAATGGTGTAGAACTTTGTGGAAGGCACGCGGGTCCGAATGATTAGTCTGGAACATTCCACGACTGCTGTATAAAAGCCGACGCGCTTGACCCGCTGATCAGATTTTCGACAATTTACTCGTCGACTTCTATTTGCCACTAGCCAGACTTGAGGTCCATCGACGAGAAGTATTTAGCGTTGCAGAGCCGATCCAATGCGTCGTCTATCCGTGGAAGGGGGTACACATCCTTCGTCGTGATCTTGTTCAGTCGACGATAATCGACGCAGAAGCGTAGGGTTCCGTCTTTTTCCTTCACCAGGACTACAGGAGAGGCCCAGGGGCTTTTCGACGGCTGGATGATGTCGTCGCGCAGCATTTCGTCAACTTGTTGCCTAATAGCTTCACATTCTCGCATCGAAACTCGGTAAGGGCTCTGGCGGAATGGCTGAGCGCTCTCTTCGGTTAATATGCGATGTTTTGCAACTGGTCTTTGTCGAATCCTCGATGACGTCGAAAAGCATTCTTTGTATCGTCAGAGAAGACTTCTGATCTGCTGCTGCTTACTCATAGGAAGGCTTGGATTCACGTTGAAGTCTGCTTCGGGGACTATGCTCATCGGGGGAGGTGCGGCAGAATCCGAGAGCACAAAGGCATTGCTGGTTTCCACAATTTCCTTGATATATGCGATTGTCGTGCCCTTGTTGATGTGCTTGAATTCTTGGCTGAAGTTGGTTAGCATAACTTCCACTTGCCCTCCGTGGAGTCGAGCGATCACTCTTGCGGCGAAATTTCACGGTCGAGCAGTAGATGTTGGTCGCCCTCGATGACGCCTTCTACGTCAGCGGGTGTTTCAGCGCCGATGGAAATAATAATGCTGGAGCGCGGCGGAACGCTCACTTGATCTTCGAGCACACTCAAGGCGTCGTGACTACGACAGCTCTCCGGCGGTATCGCTTGATCTTGCGACAGCGTTATCGATTTCGACTTCAGGTCGATGACTACGCCATGTTGATTCAGGAAGTCCATGCCGAGAATGACGTCTCGTGAACACTGTTGGAGGATAACGAAGGTGGCAGGGTAAGTCCTGTCATGAACGGTAATTCTCGCCGTGCAGATCCCAGTCGGCGTAATGAGGTGTCCTCCAGCGGTCCGAATTTGAGGGCCTTCCCATGCAGTCTTAACTTTCCTCAACTGGGCGGCGATGGGTCCACTCATGACGGAGTAATCGGCTCCTGTGTCTACTAAGGCGATGACTGCGTGGCCGTCGAGAAGCACGTCGAGGTCGGTGGTTCTTTGTCTCGTATTGCAGTTAGGTCTTGGCTTCGGATCACGGCTGCGTCGTGTTGAACTGAAGTTGGAACGTCGCGTCGTCAAGTCATCTTTTGTCGGTGTAGTCTTGGCTTCCTGATTTCGTCGGGACGGCGGCGTGTGCTTATGTCGTCGAGGCAGTTTCTTCGGTGTCTTCGTCGGTGGTGGAGGATTTTCGTCAGTTCGACGAACAGCAACCGCACCTCCATCGGTTGCTGCTTTTAGTTTTCCGGATATGGGCTCGCTGACCGGCCCTGGGCTGGGCCAGTGTATGGTCGGCGCTGCGGCGACAGGTAGCGGCCTGGTGATGGCGAAGCGACGGTCGTCGAGAGCTCCACTGAGTAGCGGCGAGGCAGTCGGCGATATCGCGGGGGCGTTCACTTTGCTGCGGGCGCGGAGCGTTCACGGCGAAACCTCGCAGTCCCATCTCCCGGTATGGACATCGTCGGTAGACGTGACCCGCTTCTCCGCAGTGGTAGCAGAGCGGGTGGTGGTCAGGAGCGCGCGCCGACCCACAGAAGACAGCTGCCATCGCAAAATTCCCGCAGCCAACCGACAAGAAGGCTGTGCGCAGATTCCTTGGCATGTGTGCCTACTGTAGGCGCTTTGTCAAGGACTTTTCACGCATCGCGGAGCCGCTAACGCATCTAACCAAGTGTGATGTCGAGTTCAAGTGGGAAACGCCGCAGGCCAAGGCATTTCAAGAACTAAAACGACGCATGCAGTCGCCGTCGGCACTTGCACACTTCGATGAGGACGCCAATACCGAAATCCACACTGACGCCAGTAGCCTAGGCCTCGGTGCCGTCTTAGTCCAGAGGAAAGAAGGACTTGAACGGGTGATATCGTATGCTAGCCGGTCGCTGTCAAAAGCGGAAAGCAATTATTCTACGACTGAAAAGGAATGCCTCGCCATCATTTGGGCTACATGAAAATTCCACCCTTACTTCTATGGGAGGCCATGCAAATTCGTCAGTGACCATCACGCGTTGCGTTGGCTAGCTAACTTAAAGGAACCTTCAGGACGGCTGGCGCGGTGGAGCCTCAGACTACAGGAATACGACATCACTGTAACATACAAGTCCGGACGAAAACACTCAGATGCCGATTGCCTATCACGCGCCGCCATTGACCCACCGCCGCAAGATGACGAGGATGACGACGCCTTCCTTGGAATAATAAGCGCGGAAGACTTCGCCGAACAACAACGAGGGGACCCGGAGCTAAATGCCCTAGTCGAGTATTTGGAAGGGCACACCGACGTTGTCCCTAGGGCATTTAGGCGCGGGTTGGCTTCGTTCACGCTACAAAACAACCTGCTCGTGAAGAAGAACTTCTCACCAGTCCGCGCGAGCTACCTTCTTATTGTACCGTCAGCGCTGCGTCCAGAAATACTGCACGCCCTACACGACGATCCAACCGCTGGGCACCTCGGATTCTCCCGGACGCTGTCGAGAATACAGGAAAGGTATTACTGGCCGCGTCTGACCGCCGACGTCGCCCGTTACGTCAAGACATGCCGAGAGCGTCAGCGACGCAAAACACCACCGACAAAGCTAGCAGGATTACCACAGCCGATCGAACCTCCTCGCCGACCATTCGAACAGATTGGGATGGATTTGTTGGGGCCGTTTCCGATGTCAACATCCGGGAATAACTGGATCGTCGTGGCGACGGACTATCTCACCCGCTTTGCTGAAACTAAAGCTCTACCAAAAGGCAGCGCAGTCGAAGTGGCGAAATTTTTCATCGAGAACATCCTGCTGCGACATGGTGCCCCAGAAGTCCTCATCACCGACAGAGGAACGGCTTTTACAGCAGAGCTCACCCAAGCCATTCTGCAGTACAGCCGGACAAGTCACAGGAGGACAACTGCCTACCATTCGCAGACGAATGGTCTCGCGGAGCGCCTGAATAAGACCCTCGCCGACATGCTAGCACTCTACGCCGACGTCGAGCACAAGACGTGGCATGCGGTCCTGCCGTATGTAACCTTCGCTTACAACACGGCGGTGCAAGAAACAACACAGATCACGCCGTTTAAGCTAGTTACGGCAGGAACCCCACGAACCGCTCGACGCCATGCTGCCCCACGTCACTGACGAAGAGAATGTTGACGTCGCTAGCTATCTCCAGCGCGCCGAAGAAGCCCGACAGCTCGCCCGCCTACGGATCAAGAACAAGAACCAACAGAGGACCGACAGCCGACACTTCGTCGAGTACAAGCCCGGCGACCGTGTTTGGGTTTGGACACCGATACGCCGACGAGGACTGAGTGAGAAACTATTGCGCCGCTATTTCGGACCCTACAAGGTCATTCGACGTATTGGCGCACTGGACTATGAGGTCGTGCCAGACGGAATTTCGCATTCACAGCGGCGCCGCACACGATCTGAAGTTATCCACGTGGTGCGTCTGAAACACTTTTACGGACGCTGACGAACTTCCTTATTTTTGTTTTCTTTGCTACGGGTGTTTTTCTTTATTACTTTCATTTGTATGCAGCATCGGGTCGATGCTTTTTAAGAGGGGGGTATTGACACGTGTACTTATCTTTATCGGGCGACCACGTTTCGCCGCCTAACAAATGTGATCGCACAGCGCGGGACGCGCCTGCATGTGTCCGAAGTTTCTGGAAAGTTATCGATGCTTCTACGCGGCTGTCTGTTGTCGCTGAACCTTGTGTTATCTGATTTCATCGCGTGACGCGAATGGCGTAGAACTTTGTGGAAGGCATGCGGGTCCGAACAATTAGTCTGGAACATTCGACGACTGCTGTATAAAAGCCGATGCGCTTGACCCGCTGATCAGATTTTCGATGATCGGCGAATGTGTTTGCCGCTCTCGTTGTGCTTTAAGTGTAGCCTATTTTGTGGGCACAGGTTCGCCCAATAAAAGCTAGTTTTGCCTCACACAGTATTGCTACTGTGTTCTTTGACGTCACGACCACGTGAGATTATTGACACGTGTGTTTGTCTTTATCGTGCGACAGAATTCACCGCCTAACAAATGTTAACGCACAGCGCGCAGGACGCGCCTTCATGTATCGGAAGTTTCTGGAATGATATCGATGCATCCATCCGCTGTCTGTGACCGAACCTTCTGTAATCCGATTGCATGTGTGCGCTGCGCGAATAATGTAGAACTTTGTGGAAGGCACGCGTGTCCCAGCGATAACTCTGGAATATTCGATGACAATGTATAAAAGCCGACGCGCTTGACCCGCTGATGAGATTTTCGACGATCGCCGACCATGTTCACCGCTATCGTTGTGCTTCTTGTACCGGACGCCCTCGACAAGCCGCGACCCAAGCCAGGACCGCAAAGAGAACACCAACGTATTCCCGGACCATCGAGAAAGCCGCCGTCTTCAAGAGCTGCCCCCGGAGCACGGACATAACCTGAGAAGACCAAGAAGATTGTAGCCAAAGCAACCCCAATGGCAGCGCCAGTGTCCCCCATCGCGCTGCAGCAGCCCTGGGTGCCTCCGACGTTCCGTGGTTCAACATTCGAGGACCCGGAAACCTGGCTTGAGAATTATGAGAGGTTCGTTGAATATAACAGCTGGAAAAGCGACGACAAACTGCGACATGTCTATTTCGCATTGGAAGACGCTGCCAGGACGTGGTTCGAGAACCGAGAAGCCACCATGATGACGTGAGACCTTTTCCGAAGCGGCTTCCTGCAGACCTTCACAAGCGTCGTACGCCGAGAACGAGCCCAAACACTTCTAGAAACCCGAGTACAGCGGCCTAATCAAACCACCGCGATCATTACAGAGGAAATGAGCCGTCTATTCGTCACGCCGACCCTGAAATGCCCGAGCAGAAGAAAGTCCGCCTACTCATGCGTGGTGTGAAAGAGGAACCTTTTGCCGGAATGGTACGAAGCCCAGCGAAGACCGTCGACGAGTTTCTTCGCGAGGCCACCAGCATCGAGAAGACGCTCGAGATGCGAAACCGGCAATTTGACCGCTGCATGAATTCTACAAACTACGCCGGGGTTCAATCACTGGCCACCGGGGATCTACGGGAGACCATCGGAGTGGTCGTACGCGAGGAGCTGCAGAAGTTCTACCCAAGGTCGCAGTCCCAAGTGGATCAAATCACTGAAATCGTCAAAGAAGAGGTTCTGCAATCGCTTCGAGTGCCTGAGGTACAACCATGATCACCGCAACCTCAGCCGGAAGCGATGACCGACGCCGCCGTCGCACGCCGTCAAGGTCCCCATCCGCGAACCCGCCAGGGCCAGGTAACGCCGAAATTCCGTCGTCCTCTGCCGCCGCCGCCAGCACGCCCCCTCCCCCCCGTAGCCCGGCGCCGCTATGCGAGGAATACGGGCATTTGGCGAGCCCCCGACCCCCGCCCGCTCTGCTACCACTGCGGTGACGCCGGCCATGTGCAACGCCGATGTCCATACCACGACCTGGGATTGCGAGGGTTCGCCGTCAACACACCGCGCCCTCGGGAAAGTGAACGCCCTCGTGAAATCGCCGGCTACCTCGCCGCTACTCAGTGGAGTCCTCGACGACCGTCCCGTTCGCCGTCACCAGACCTCTACCTGTCACCGCAGCGCCGACCATACACTGGCCCAGCCCGGGGCCGGTCTGCGAACCCATATCCGGAAAACTAAAAGCAGCAACCGATGGAGGTGCGGTTGCTGTTCGTCGAACTGACGATGATCGTCCGCCGCCGACAAAGACGTCGAAGAGACCATCTCGACGACATAATAACGACACACCGCGGTCCCGACGAAATCGGGAAGCCAAGACTACACCAACGAAAGATGACGTGACGACACAACGTTCCAGTTTCAGTTCAACACAACGCAGCCGTGATCCGACGCCAAGGCCTAACTGCAACGTCAGACAAAGAACCACCGACCTCGACGTGCTTCTCGACGGCCACGCAGTTACCGCCTTAGTGGACACAGGGGCCGATTACTCCGTAATGAGTGGACACATCGCCGCCTAGTTGAAGAAAGTTAAAACTGCATGGGAAGGCCCTCAAATTCGAACCGCTGGAGGACACCTCATCACGCCGACTGGAATCTGCACGGCAAGAATTACCGTTCATGACCGAACTCACCCTGCCACCTTCGTTATCCTCCAACAGTATTCACGAGACGTCATTCTCGGTATGGACTTCCTGAACCAACACGGCGCAATCATCGACCTGAAGTCGAAGTCAATAACGCTGTCGGAAGATAAAGCGATACCGCCGGAGAGCCCTCGTAGTCACCACGCCTTGAGTGTGCTCGAAGATCAAGTAAGCATCCCACCTTGCTGCAGCATTATTATTTCGGTCAGCACCGAAATACCCGCTGACGTAGAAGGTGTCATCGAAGGCGACCAACGTCTACTGCTAGACCGTGAAATTTGCGTCGCAAGAGGGATCGCTCGATTGCATGGAGGGAAAACTGAAGTGTTGCTGACAAACTTCAGCCAGGAGTTGAAGCACATCAACAAGGGCACGACGATGGCGTACATCGAGGAAATTCTGGAAACCAGTAATGCGTTTGTCCTCTCGGATTCTTCGCATCTACCCCGACGACCATAATTCCCGAACCAGACTACGACATTAATCCATGTCTCTCCGTGATTAAGCACCCTTACAAAAATTGTTGAAAGGTTATGGGAATATCATTGTTCAACGTCAACAAATGACTTTGAAAGATCATTGTGGAATTTTTGGAACATCATTGAGGGAATTGTTGACAAGTGTTGATGATTGGCCCGCGACATTTTGTCGAAACATCATTGTGGCCTCTCAGTTTAAAAGATCATTGGCATATCGTTGAAACTATGGTGTATTTCAATGTTAAAAGCCCATTGAAGCATTGCTGACGATGTGTTGTTTGTCAATGTTGAAAGCCCATTGGGCTATTGTTGAAATGTGTTGTTTGTCAGTGTTGAAAGCCAATTGAAGCATCGTTGAAGCTCAAAATTGAAAGCCCATTGAGGTATTGTTGAAATATGTTGTTTGTCAATGTTGAAAGCCCATTGAAGCATTGTTGAAGCTGAAAATTTAAAGCCCATAAGAGTATTGTTGAAATGTGTTGTTTCTCAATGTTGAATGTCCATTGAAGTATTGTTGAAGATGTGTTGTGTCTCAATATTGAAAGCCCATTGAGGTATTGTTGAAATGTCTTGTTCGTCAATATTGAAAGCTTTTGGAAGAATTGTTGCAGATCTCTTCAACATCAACTTAAAATATGTTGAAAGCCCTCTATGCCCCACTGGGTGTTTAGCAGTTGAAACCTACTCTTTCCTTAAAATAGTGCTGAGATATGTTGCATATGATTACCTTTGATGCCACGTTGGTATGTTTGCTGTGACAGGATAAGGATAAAATTTAAATACAGGCGTTTTGTATCGCAAGCCTCTGTCACACTAGGCTCAAAAGCATGCTCCTAGATTGCCTGTAATAAACAAAATTGTGAAACTGCTAGCAGTACTATTATGCCACTTTTTTCAATTGTCAGAGTGAATGGTCCTCCACAAAATCAAGAGAGTGAACTGATGCAGACAAAAACCATTTTTCTAGGTGAACTGTTTATTTGTAACCAAACATCTGTGTAAACGTACAACCATTTGTAGTTTGAGAACATCAGAAGCTTCTTAAAAACTATTGCACAGTACAAACTTCCTGCAGCTTGACACCATAACAAAATTTAATACTGAAGATGTAGTCTGTGTGGCCCTCAAGTAACACATTTCCCAAAAGAAATAAATTTTAAAACATAAATACCTAAATAAATAAATTTACTGACATGACTGTAAATAAGAACACTCAAAAAAGGTACTTCCTGTCTCTATTAGGTAGCCAGTGGTACTATAACTGTGGCACGATTTGCTTGAGCCCACAGCACTGAACTGAGACCTGATATGCAGGGTAGTTATCTTTAAGTTTCATGGAATTTATTAAAGACTGGCTGCTGCAGCTAACCTAATTCTAGATACAGAGTGTCAAACATTACTTGCATAAGAAATAAAGACACCATAGTCAGCCGATTAACAAAAACTCAGTTCCTAATAAAGTTTTTACGAATTGCTGCCGGTAATATTACAAGGTGTATGCACTTAGAATGAATTTCCAGAATTACACCAGTAATGAGACACATGCCATCAAACTGGCTGTAGAAATTCACTGCTGTAGCACTTACTTTTTTTAACAAAACGCAATGTTATGCATTCAAGCACAAAAGTAACCGGAATGCCCATGTATTTCTCTAACATTTATGGAAAAATCTTGAAACTGGTGTCATCCTGGAAATTAATTTCAAGTGAGTATGTCTTTCAAGCTAACTGGCTACAATTTGCAAACTGAAATATGTGCCGTGATGTTATCATCATATCATCATCAGCAGCCTGGTTACGCCCACTGCAGGGCAAAGGCCTCTCCCATACTTCTCCAACCACCCCAGTCATGTACTAATTGTGGCCATGTTGTCCCTGCAAACTTCTTAATCTCATCCACCCATCTAACTTTCTGCCGCCCTCTGCTATGCTTACCTTCCCTTGGAATCCATTCTGTAACTCTCAATGACCATCGGTTATCTTCCCTCCTCATTACGTGTCCTGCCCATGCCCATTTCTTTTTCTTGATTTCAACTAAGATATCGTTACCTCGCGTTTGTTCCCTCACCCAATATGCTCTTTCCTTATCCCTCAACGTTACACCTATCATTCTTCTTTCCATAGCTCGTTGCGTCGTCCTCAATTTCAGCAGAACCCTTTTCGTAAGCCTCCAGGTTTCTGCCCCGTAGGTGAGTGCTGGTAAGACACAGCTGTTATACACTTTCCTCTTGAGGGATAGTGGCAACCTGCTGTTCATGATCTGACAATGCCTGCCAAACTCACCCCAGCCGATTCTTATTCTTCTGGTTATTTCAGTCTCATGATCCGGATCCGTGGTCACTACCTGCCCTAAGTAGATGTATTCCCTTACCACTTCCAGTGCCTCGCTACCTATGGTAAACTGCTGTTCTCTTCCGAGACTGTTAAAGATTACTTTAGTTTTCTGTAGATTAATTTTCAGACCCACCCTTCTACTTTGCCTCTCCAGGTCAGTGAGCATGCATTGCAATTGGTCCCCTGAGTTACTAAGCAAGGCAATATCATCAGCGAATCGCAAGTTGCTAAGGTATTCTCCATCAACTTTTATCACCAATTCTTCCCACTCCAGGTCTCTGAATACCTCCTGTAAACATGCTGTGAATAGCATTGGAGATATCGTATCTCCCTGTCTAACGCCTTTCTTTATTGGGATTTTGTTGCTTTCTTTGTGGAGGATTACGGTGGCTGTGGAACCGCTATAGATAGCTTCCAGTATCTTTACATATGGCTCATCTACACCCTGATTCCGTAGTGCCTTCATGACTACTGAGGTTTCGACTGAATCAAATGCTTTTTCGTAATCAATGAAGGCTATATATAAGGGTTGGTTATATTCCGCAGATTTCTCTATCACCTGATTGATAGTGTGAATATGGTCTATTGTTGAGTAGCCTTTACGAAATCCTGCCTGGTCCTTTGGCTGACAGAAGTCTAAGGTATTCCTGATTCTATTTTCGATTACCTTAGTAAATGCTTTGTAGGCAACGGACAGTAAGCTGATCGGTCTATAATTTTTCAAGTCTTTGGCGTCCCCTTTCTTATGGATTAGGATTATGTTAGCGTTCTTCCAAGATTCCGGTACATTCGAGGTCATGAGGCATTGTGTATATAGGGCAGCCAACTTTTCTAGGACAGTGTTCCCACCATCCTTCAACAAATCTGCTGTTACCTGATCCTCCCCAGCTGCCTTCCCCCTTTGCATAGTTCCCAAGGCTTTCTTTACTTCTTCCGGTGTTATCTGTGGGATTTCGAATTCCTCTAGACTACTCTCTCTTCCATTATCATCGTGGGTGCCACTGGTACTATATAAATCTCTATAGAACTCCTCAGCCACTTCAACTATCTCATCCATATTTGTAATGATATTGCCGGCTTTGTCTCTTAACGCATACATCTGATTCTTGCCAATTCCTAGTTTCTTCTTTACTGCTTTTAGGCTTCCTCCGTTCCTGAGAGCCTGTTCAATTCTTTCCATATTATACTTCCTTATGTCAGCTGTCTTACGCTTGTTGATTAACTTCGAAAGTTCTGCCAGTTCTATTCTAGCAGTAGGGTTACAGGCTTTCATACAGTGGCGTTTCTTGATCAGATCATTCGTCTCCTGCGATAGCTTACTGGTATCATGTCTAACAGAGTTACCACCGACTTATATTGCACATTCCTTAATGATGCCCACAAGATTGTCGTTCATTGCTTCAACGTTGAGGTCCTCTTCCTGAGTTAAAGCCGAATACCTGTTATGTAGCTTGATCTGGAATTCCTCTATTTTCCCTCTTACCGCTAACTCTGATCGCCTTCTTATGTACAAGTTTTTTCCGTTTCCTCCTCAAGTCTAGGCTAATTCGAGTTGTTACCATCCTATGGTCACTGCAGCGCACCTTGCTGAGCACGTCCACATCTTGTATGATGCCAGGGTTAGCGCAGAGTATGAAATCTATTTCATTTCTAGTCTCGCCATTCGGGCTCCTCCACGTCCACTTTCGGCTATCCCTCTTGCGGAAGAAGGTATTCATTATCCGCATATTATTCTGTTCCGCAAACTCTACTAATAACTGTCCCCTGCTATTCGTAGTGTCTATGCCATATTCCCCCACTGCCTTGTCTCCAGCCTGCAAGAAGCAGGCTGGAGACATAAGTGAATTAATAAATGTATGAGAATCAGTTTAATGTTTCCATTTTTTGTGCTAGTAAGGTCCACCTCTGAATAATCAAGCTCAAGAACAAGAATTATGCTTCCTGGCACAGGCAACTTAAAAAAATATCTGTAAAACTGAAAAAGGATCACTGTGCAATCCTTATTTGTTGGTTGAATGGTGTGTGCCAATTTCAGTAAACCTTACGTACTTTTGAAACATGGCAATCACAATAAGTGATGCTTATGGGAGCAGTCTATTATGCTGCATTGCTGTTGCATGATCCAGTTGTGTTTTCTGCCATGATAACGTTCCTGCGCAGGTAATTCCATATCAAGCGACTTACTCACATTAACTGCTTCAGATATTTATATGAAAAAAAAAAGCTATTAGTGATGTGCTGGAATACAACAAAGCTACTCCTTGTGTGAGTTCGATTTCAATTTTATTCACTGCCACAAAAAATAACGAAAGAATTCAGAAAAAGATATGGTTTCATGCAAAGATGAAAGGCACATTATTGCCATTACCGGATATTCCTTGTTCCATTTTAAATTTAAGCCGTCTTATACCTATTAATTTTTACTCATGTATTTTAGATAGCAATAAACCATTTTTACAAAGTTATGTAAAATGCACTTTTTACTGAACTCTGACAATGGCACAGATGCACTTGCAGGTGTGCGATTGCATGCCGAATGGACCAGCGTTTTTTGACACCACACATAAAGCTGAAGCATTGCCATATGTTTACTAGATTTCAAAACTCGTTACCCACTTTTATTTATTTCTGCCAGATATTTGGTGACCGTTAATTTTCCTGCTCAGCTGAGCTAGATGACAGCAATAAAAATTCTTTTTCAAATGCACATTGTATTGATCAAGGCCTTCAAATGGTGTGCGTGAAAATACGGTGAAGTGATACAACTGCCAAAATAACCAATTTTTCAAATATTTGAATACTTCCATTGCTTTTGCCACCGGCAAAAATGAGTCAAATTGCAATCCGTTAGTTTTTTTTCGTAACGAAAAGTTCATAGGACACAAATTAAATACAGAATGGTAGTCCAGGCGACATAGTATAGCAGAAAAATATATGAAGCTCTGAAGGTTCAGCTGATCGCCTGTAAAAAAAAATTCTTATCTTTTGCAAGAAGCTCCATGTTCAAGGAAAAAACAGCTTTGGTAGTTGGCCAAAAAATATGTGATACATTATTGGATAGCTCTACATGTCTGCTATGCATGTGTGAATTTAAAAAAGGCATTATTTTTAAATGTGAGAAATTCTTTTTTTAAATTTTGTCAGCACCGTCTTTTCGCGGATGTGGGCACAGCTTGCTGGCCGGGAATGCAGACGGCAAAGCTGGCTTCGTCTGCAACACAGCTGACAGAGAAGCGGTGTTAGGGTCTCCATTTTATTGCCAAGGGACACAAGCTCTAACGCAACGAGTGTTGTGTTTGGTGGGGGCCAGGTAAACCATACAGCCATTGCACATAAAATATCAATACGAGGTCTGTTAGAAAAGTATCCGACCTTTGGCTGAAGAAAAAAAACTGGCATAGCTGGAGCGTTGAAAACCTATTCGCCCTCAAAGTAGTCTCCTTGGGGCTCCAGCCACTTCTCCCAGCGGTGCTTCCATTGTTAGAAGCATTCCAAGAAGGCCTCTTTCCGAGTAGAGTTTTGCTCAGCTGTCGTTGCAGCCATGTCTTCTCTTATCTGAAATCGCGCTTTTTTCAATGGCCTCTTGATTTTGGGAAACAGCGAGAAGTCACAGGCGGCCATATCAGGAGAGTAAGGAGCCTGTCAAACTACAGCAGTCTGGCTTTTCGCCAAAAAAGTCTGAATCAAGTGCGAGAAAAGCATTGTCGTGATGGATGCGCCAATTTCCTGTTGACAACTTCGGTATCTTTCGCCACACAGCATCACATAGGCCATGGAGGACATCCCTGTAGTAGTCTTTAGTGATTGTTTGACCCTGTGGTGCGTATCCGTGGTGTACCACACTGCAGGAGTCAAAGAAAACAGTCAGCAACACTTTGACGTTGCTGCACACTTAGCGGTCTTTGGTTTGCGACATGAAATGCTTCCACTGTAACGACTGGGATTTGGTTTCCGGGTCATAATAATACACCCAAGACTCGTCACCAGTGATTATGGTGTTCATGAAGTTGGGGTCACTGTTTGTGGAATCCAGCATGTCTGTGAGACTTCAACACGAAGTTGCTTTTGCTCCACCATGAGCAGCTTGGGAACGAATTTCGGCGCAACTCTCTTCATGGCCAAATCTTCGGTGATAATGGAATGTGGATAAAATGTGCTGATGCCCACCTATTCTGCAGTTTCTTGGATAGTCACACGACGGTGCCGCATCACCACGAGGTTCACTTCGGCAATGACCTGGTCATTTCGGCATGTTGATGGCCGACTGGAGCGTGGCTCGCTCTCCACCGATGTGTGGCCGTCTTTAAACTGGTTGTACCACTCCTTAATCTGTGTGCTGCTCATAACATAGTCACCGAAAGCAGTCTGAATCTTCCGGATGGTTTCCACTTGGCTGTCGCCCAGTTTCTGGCAAAATTTGATGCAGGAGCACTACTCCAGTCGCTTCGCCATTTTCCTTGCCGTAAAAAACCGACGAGAGCACTGTGTACTGCCTCATTCAAACGCTGCGTCCCAGCAATTCACGCTATTGGCAGGCGGGAAAAAATTCGTGCATGCGCACAAAGGTTCAAGGGCGGCTGATGAAAACGCGCTTGTTTCATATTTATGAGGTGTTCATAAAAAAAAGGTCAAATACTTTTCTAACAGACCTCGTACGTATTATATACGTAAGGGAATCCTGCAGTGCTAAAAGATATGTTTCATGCAGTTTACAAAAGGAAATATCAGCTATTATGTAGGCAGTAAATCCAGAAAGAGCGCTGATATTGTTGATACAAAGCATTCTAAAGGACATGTCACATTGGAATGCAACATAGAGGGATCAAGACACCTTGTGCCCTGCTCCCTGGAGCGCAATGATGATGCAAGTAGAACACACCTTCATAAATAAGACTAAAACCCTACATGAGTATGAACAAATTATTGTGGTGTTTGCTACCACTGTTTCAGAACCGGAACATGTTCATCTGTAAAAAGCGTATGTGCCATGTTCAGTCTGATGTGGTCGGGCACCATTGGCGACCACTTTTTGCGTTCATGTTAAAAAAATAAGAGTTGAGATTGCAGCTGCAGCGCTTTACGTCACCTGCATTTGTAATGTTAAAAAAGGCAGTCAGTTTGTTGAGTAGTTTTTGTGGCAAATTATATTAACAATCTTTCCTTCCTAGATGACATGGCTTCATATATTTATGCTGTATGTGTGATCCACAAATGAACATTATAAAAAATAATTTATCACACCTAAAGAATAATACCTTTTTTGTTACTTGTCACATGCATAGCAGACATGTAGGGCTGTGTAATGATGGGTGACATGTACTTTTGTGCCCACCACCAAAGCTAATTTCTTTACCTTCAACACGAAGCTTCTTGGAAAAAATTTGAACTTTCCAGTTTTTTTAGCTGACCAACTGAACCTCTAAGGCTTGAAATATTTTGCAGCTATCCCAAGTCAGCCAGTTTGATTTTACATTTATTTTGTGCTTTCTGTATTTCCCTACATTAGAAGAAAATTCAAACTTTGCAAATGTTGGCAGTCACACCACTTCGATCTCTTGACAAGAACACCATCTGAATATCTGGATCATACAATTTCCCTGTCAAAAGATACGTGTATCAGTGCCTTCTAGCTTAGCTGGGCAAGAACAATAAATTTTTGCCAAAATTCAAAAAAATGTTTGCGAAGGAAAATAAATGGGGAGCACGAGTTCGGTGCTTCAACTATATCTGTGATGGTCAAAAAAACGCTGGTTGGTTGCCCTGGAATGACTGAAGTGTATGTATGAAAGCAAATTTTCGCAACAATTTTCTCGTTGTAGCTACTCAAAATCAAGCAAACTTCAAATGGTTTGCCATAATGGAACAGTTCTTGACAAAATTGGGTAGTTTGGCATGAAATGACTTAAGATACTTAAAAAATATATTAATAAGGAAACACTATCCTTACTCGAACCATATCAAAAGCTAACATAAAGATGTAGTGAACTATAACAAAGCACGTCACTTGTGTTCTGGATTGAGCAATCCAATGTGGGCTTCTCCGGAGACTAGCATAATTAACATACTTAAATTACCATAAATATGGCAAGGCATAGAAAGGCACAACATTTGTATGCTCACTTGAGAAATCCAAATTGGGCCCTTCAGGAGACTAACATAAAACATAAAATGTCGAGAGTTACAAAAGCACAACCCTTGTGTTTTGGTTTGAGCTGTTCAACTTGGGCTCTTCAGATGGTATTGGTTCCATGCGAGAAACGAGGTCAGAGTTCATTACATAGGGCATGTTGGTACCAGCAAATTTTCGACACGGGAAGCCTGCAAAAACAAGAAGCCAGAACAAGTTTTAAAAAGTAACTTCCACATGCAAAATAATGCCATGCAATATGCCTTCTTTTTAATGAAATTGATTTATGTATTTGTGTTGCTTTATTCCAACTTTCCACGGGTACAGCTTTACAGCATTCCCATTTAAATTTATGCAGTGTGGCACAGGACTCCACTAGGTGACAGATGCACGAAAGGGCAAAGAGGAACAAAACACTGTAGTAAAATAACTTTATGAATATCCTCAATGTCGAAGACGTGAACTTTGCTTGCTGAGAGACAAAATGGTGAAAAAAATTCATGTCGGTCATAAATCAACCTGAACTGAAAACTAAACTTATTTTTTGTAACTTTCATAATTCATAATTAAAATATGCAGCACTTCACTCCTTTTCCTTGCTCCAAATACAATACTGTCATGTCACTACAACTGAGTGTAGCTTCATTTGAAGCTAGGTTTCCTGAGTTCACATGCGATCGGAATGTACTTCTCGCCTTACAATGCCTCAACGACTGAATTACTGTTATAATGAGGATTCCGTGTAGTTGTGCACCAAGCTGCTTAGCATGACACATGCAGAATTTGACAGATACGAAGAAATGCTGTCTTTTAAGAGCCATATGCCATAGGACTAATTCTTTAACCCTTTTAGTGTTCACCGCCGTACATCTGTCACTGTGACGGAACGTTCTGAAAAAATTTGCCTTCTCAGAACATAGTGTTACCTTGCATCCCACTGGAGGTGCTGCAACCTTCTGAGACTTCTAGAAAATATTCTTATAGTGCTGTCGCTCCATGGGTTTCTCCAAAACTGATTTTCACTTAGCTCCTTGGTGTCTGTCATTGCAGTAATTTGGGAGTGTTGCCACAAGTTTTTGCAAGTTTAATTAAACAAAAAAATTATGCTGCATTATCCTGCATGAAAAAACATGTAAAACTGCAAATATTGAAATGGTATTGCCACTTTATTGTTATTTCAAAATGATTTACCAGTTTATTTTCTCGAAAAGTCACTCTGAAGAACTTAAATCTGCAATAAAAATATTAAGGATGCGCGAAAAGTGATTTTTAAGACTGAACTGAATAATGCCAGAAGCAAATCAGATACTGGATAGCTTCTGAATAATGAACAGCTGATATCACAACTAATGTAAGATGAGGTTCACATCCTAGTATTCTTAATGTTAGCAAGTTTCTGTCATTGTTATGTTATGAAGAGCTGTTTATTAAAAGCACAAATGGAGCAGCAAAAAGTTTCTTCACATGCACAGGACTTTTCAGTAAGCATAAATGATTGCTGTACAGCCTCTAAAGTACAGCTACTTAAGTAACGTAGCCTGGTCTGCTATTCTTACAAGTTCTTACGTTGTATGTCTATGCTATGTTGTTGGAGGTGAAAATTTACCGTACTTTGGCTTAAATTTCATGTTTTATTGGTGTTTCGAAATATTAGAATAATACTTGCATTCACAAATAGTGACCATTCAAAGACTAAATTGAATAGGACACTATTCAATTCGAAAGTTGAGTATTTGCACACCACAAAAAATATATAACTCCTAAATTAGAGAGGCATATTTCTCCCCAAAATGGGATCCTCAACGGGATAAAGAAGAGTGACAGAAAAGCCCATTCGTCGTTTTGATAAATTTAAGCCCATAATCTACTTGGCAATGCTTCATAATAGCCCTGTTAACAGGTAGGTGAAGTAAGAAAGCAGGAAACAATTCTAACAATTTCAGATGGGAGTAGTGGACATGTCCGATGGTCTGTAAGAAGCTTTATACATTAGGCCCAAAGAGCCTATACTCAATTTATTAAAGTATATGGGGAAAAGCCACATATATTTTTTTTCATATCTTAGAATACAAAGTGATAAAGTGCATGTTAATAAATACGAGTCATACGTTAGGTGCTTAGAATGAGTAAGCGTCTACTAAACATAGTGCTGTTGACAGTGAAGCTGGCAACTCTGTCCCTGTTGTTTCTTTGATTGAAACAACCAAAAGAAAATTGCTACACCACTCAGGTTCCCTCTGCTGAAAGGCTGCTGTCTGGCATCACATGGACCTCCTTCAATATAGGAGAAACTTTAATTCGATATGGTCTGTTAAAATTGGTGAAACTACTGTTTCACATCTCAGAACCTGGAGAGCTGAGCTGTTTTGATTTCTGCAATTTTCGTGAACGTGCTCCTGCTCGAGCTGAGCAGTAACCACACTTGAGCATAGCTTCTCCGCAATTCGTGTATTAGAATAACACTTTCAGGCAACTTAAGCATGTCCTCCATGCCAATAGATTTGGAGCGTGCTGCACAGACAACTATGCCTTGCAACGACAGCCAAGTATCACTGCTAATGCGCAAATGCAGCTCATCTTATGTGATGAAGCCACTAAAAACTTTCGGCAGTGAAGGCAGCTTTTAAATTTTAGAAGCATTTGAGTATGGCGGCATTAGGCACTTAAGATCATACGAACAGTCATTCCAAATGGTAGGCTATTGTAGCACACAACTGCACACACGGGCTACTTGAAAGTTGTTTGTTATGCCAATGGGAAGTTCATAATTTTAGAAAAAAATGTGAATGTAAAAATGCATCCGGAAAGGATAGATGGTACTTGCGTATAACAGCACTGACCCTGCAGGGGTCAAGAGCCTCTTTGGGCACTTGGTGTTATTTCCAAAGCCCAAATGGCCCATGAGCACCTCCTGTGAACACATGGTGAAGCAAGGCCCTTGCAAATTTCCTGGTGCACCATGGCAGGCCATGGTGAGCTGTGCCAGGATAACCTTCTCAATGTGCACTCCTACAACCTATGTGAACCTGCATGTTTAAGTAAATGTTAGCAAAACAGTTTTAAGCCTTTAAAGCACGTTCACACAACAGCCTTACTGCAAATAAATTACAAATGTACCTGTTGCAAATCTAGAATGCTAAACTTGACTTCTTACTCGCTTCTTATGCTGTCTGGATGCCACATGTTTCAGAAAAAGAATCCAGCACAAACAAGAATAATAAACCAAAGTATCCAAACATCTAGTACTTGAAAAAGGGGAGTACCAGCGAAACACAAATGACACGCACACAATGAAACGGCATTAGACACGGACAGACGTTGGAACGGACCAGCGTGCGTCCCTGTCTAACGCCTTTTCCGGGTGTGCGCGTCCTTTGTTTTGCTGGTAACCCCCTTTTTCAATTTCATCATGCACCAACTGCCCCAAGAGCTTGTGCTAATGCACATCTAGTACTATTTATTGTGATTACCATTCTTAGGATACTTCATATTTTCAGGTGTTTGTCTCTATTTTCCCATCCATTTGTGTCAATAGGTAGCCCATGGTCTAATGGGGAGATTGGGCTACTATGTAGAGGGAACAGTTCAAAATCTACCGTCGGAACAGCTTGGGCGACTGGGTATGCGACCCTGGGCATATGCCACTTTTCACTGAATCTCTTTCACGCTATCTCGGGCAACTGCTGCTGCTTGTCTTGGCAAGCAGCATTAGGAGCTCGAAGAGGGACATGATTGTCGATCACTACTAAGATTACCACTACACATCAGGTTCGCTTGCTGTGCTCCAGAAGTAATATGTGAGATTCCACTCCTCTGTATGAAATGTACATAAGGAGCAAGGACAGTATGTGCCAACCACTACCTCAATTAAATTAATCGACTCGCAAAGCACAGGCTGCGCAAGATCACGGAGTGAATTCAGAAGTTTGTGGACAGTCCGTTGATGTCCATGTCAGGGACCTCTAGGGAAACTCGGTCATTTCCTCGATGTGCATCATCGTGCCGTCACACAATGTATTACAGTTCTGTCTGTCTCATTGTGCCACCGTTCTAATAGTCATCACATATCACTGCTAATGAAAATATAAATAGACACGCATCTGTTTATTTAATCTTTATGGAGAATATTTTGAGCATGAGTTTTTGCAGAGATCACAAATTCTACAGCTTAAAGGAGCACTAAATTAAAATTAAATTAATTGATTTCTGGCGTGTTAAGTGCCAACACGACAATCTGATCTAGAGACACGCCATAGTGGGGAACTCTGGATTAATTTTTACCAAATCAGGCTGTAAGGTACATGGGCAGTTTTGCATTTCACCTCCATAAAAATGCGGTTGTTTGATCCTGTGACCTCGTGCTTACCAGCACTGTGCCAACGCCCATAAGCAACTACGGCATGAAATAACTAAAGAGAAAAATTATTTTAGAAGTATCTGTAAATGATCTTCCTACAATTCAAGAGATTCACTCGCACCATCACAAGAGGCTGAGTAAACTGTGAGAGCAGCAAAAGGAAACATTGGTGGCAGTGCTGCCGTGAAGTTACCACACCCGCTTGCTGTGACGTCATGAATATTGATGATGTCTGTTCAGGTGTAGCAATTTTTTTTACAAATAAAGATGTTCTTCATCGTATTCCAAAAACCCAAAATAAAACGCGTTAGGAACTTTTACAGAACCAATGCAGCTCAAGTTTGAAAAAATACTTGGAATCCACGATGTGACAATGAGGTGTCAGAACGAAGATTTTGGGGCGATACTCAGAAAATTGAACTTTGAGATTTATTTTCTCTAATAATCAAGCAACTACCAAGAAACTTCCAGAAGTAGATATTTAAAACGATGCTTTATTTTAAATTCATTTAGGGTGTCATTAGGGTCCCCTTAATACAAAACAAGGAATGCACTTGGCTGCATAATAGGTTAACATGAATCACTGGTTCTCATTAAGACAGGATTATCAGTATAGCAAAGGGCATGCACTGGCTGCTCCAGAGGGGAGCCCTGCCACTTCCCCTCAACCTCCCAATTTCCAATTTCTTTATGAGCAGTGATGCTATTTCGGTATCTTAACGAGACATAATGCCAAGGAGATTCATGCCATGCTGGGCTACAGTATATGGTGACCAGCACTTCACACCATCCAGCTCGGCATCAATCTTTTTTGGAATTTCGCCCTTGAAATGCAGAAAGCTCTGATCACTGCTCGCTCTTCAGCCAACTTTCTCAATGGGTGCTGCTGTTTCAGTTTGATACCCCTAACAGTGCGCTGCTGTATGGCATAGGTCATAATACCTTCATTCTGGTAGAACTAGGAAGATGTGCACTCATGTAGACTACTAATGTCCACACTAAGTTTCTGACCGCCACTCTCATATCAGGCATATGCACTAAATAGGGCACATTCTGCATTTCTGATGTTCACAAAGACACTGAAATTCACTCCCACTCTCGGTACAGTTGCAAAGTCTTTCAGCTGAGTGCTTAAAGGCACCATGTCTCCTAATGAAGGCACTCTGCACCAATTAAACAGTGGAGCAAATGCCTTGCAGTTGCATCAGCAATGTCTTTTTTCTGCTTTCTGCAATACATTTTCAAGGTATCACTGTATTTTATCATAGTGACGCTACAGAATGGATGGCCAAAGAATTCACTTTTAGCGTTCCAGCTGGGGCATCTCCCAGCTCCTTTTGAATGTGAAAAAAGATGTCACTATTAAAACGCGAAGCCACGATGCAGCAAAAGCGACAATCAAAAGAGCTACATGGACCATTAGGCTGACATAAATGGACGGATACAAATGACTAGTCATTGAGTACACTAAAGTGTAGCCGCTCTTGCCAATGGCAGTGTGAGCTTGTCAAATAAGTTATTTCACATTCCTCTACTTATTTTAAAAATTATTTCTACGCATCTACTTAAGTGTTATGGTCACATATAAAAGGCAGCTCCGTCATATAAAACCACAGTGTTACATTCTTTTTCTCCCCGTCTACCTGATGCTACTGAAGTTTTGCTCACTCTCAAAGAAAGAATTTCACAGAACTGCCCTTTCGACAAAGCATCATTCCTAGCTTGTGGCAAAGCGTCGTCATTTAGTTCACAACGATGCGCTCACTTCTTAATCTGTTCACTCCATAGTGTTCGGATTGAAAGCAAAAATAGCTTTTCGACATAACAAGCTACTTCTATGGTCACAAGAAACAATAATAATTATTGATGTTTATTTTGCCGATAACGTATATATGCCGCCTCGAAACACAGTGGGACGACAAGGCAGATATGCCAGGCATCTCGTTCTTTTACTGATCCTAAAACTATGTTAAATCAAACAGTTACTGAAGTGCGAAAAGCTGCAATTTCACGAAATTACATTACTTTGAATGTTGTAGGACCTGGAGTGCCATGAAATCTGCTTTTCCGTGAATGCAAAGAGCGCCTACGCGAAGCCGTTCGGACGAAGCACTCAATGGCGTCGAACGGCGAAGATGAAAAAAGAAAGTTGAATGCGCGCGAACTGGTGGAAAACAAAACACACGCGGTTGGCAAAGTGTATAACTCGATGATTTCGCAGCGCTCCGTGGCATCACCCCTATTTTATCTCACGTATCGCATAGAATCGCATGTACACCCTTGAAATTCTCTATTATTATTGCGCGACAGCGTCCTCTGTGCTTTCCGATCGCGCGAACATCGGACGTGGCCTCGTCACTTGATCCTGAAGGGAACAGCGCAACAGAATACACTTTCGCCGATCATACCGCCCCCCGTTGCTACAAGCTCACTCACACACCTTGTACTAGCGTGGCACAAACGAAATATCTTCGATTACAGTGCAGATCGGATGGTTTCACGTCGCATTGTTTTGCGCTCATTAATAACGCTAACTCAATCGGTGCTCGCACACCGTATCAGAAATCATGGCGTACAACATGCCCTGTTTTAGCTGGCCCCACATAGCTGCCTTACGTCACCACAAGCGGAGTGTACAGTTAAACAAGGACAAAACTCCATGATATATACCACAAATCTAGTGCTGCACAAGCAATTCTCGCAACGGAAGGATAATACTAGGAATGAAAACTAGAAAAGAGGCGCGCGGAAGACACGCACAAGCACTGAAATCCTTTCCGCGCTCCGTTCACCGCGTCGCAATGGACGAACAAGGGGAATTCGAAAGACTCACTCACCTTTGATGTCGCTGAGTCGGAGGCGATCATGGCTATCTTTGAGGCAAGCCCATAAAAAGCGAGCAACACGCAGGAATATTCCCAAGATGTCACAGCGAAGCACACAAACAACGCAGAAAACGCAGGAAGCTCTAAAACAAACGGCGTGCATGAACTCGCCGGAATGCGCCAAGCGTCAACAGCGAAAACGCGCAATCATACATGTACACCCATATATATATAATATGGCGTTTTACGTGCCAAAACCACTTTCTGATTATGAGGCACGCCGTAGTGGGGGACTCCGGAAATTTCGACCACCTGGGGTTCTTTAACCTGCACCTAAATCTAAGTACACGGGAGTTTTCGCATATCGCCCCCATCGAAATGCGGCCGCCGAGGCCGGGATTCGATCCCGCGACCTCGTGCTCATGTACACCCATACAAATACAAGCTTACATTATCATAAATTGTACCATTTGATAACAAATTTTGTAATTTCATGTTATTACTGAATAATCGTTGCGATTGGCAAGTGTATGAAAGTTTGTTGCTTCGCTTCTTTGATGAACTACTTTCTTTAGCGCAGTAAGTCAGTGCACCGGCCGGAGCTAATGGGATACGCGGGAAAAGGCGCCACATTCAAACATCGCAAACGCCGTGCTAATTTGTGCGCGCACAGTTTTCGTCGTTTGGATTAAAAAAGAAGTAATGCGTGCCGCAACCACGTGAACTGAACTATTGACCAGAAAAGTACGGAAACGTCGCTGTTTGTGCTTCTTATTTCGACGTCATGGCAAACTGCAGGCGGTCTGTCGTCCCATTCTTTGAACATTTGTGCGTGTGCTTCTGCGCTGTGCGATTTGTCACCGAGAACGTATAGCAGCGCAGGTTGGGCTTGGTGGCCGAGCAGATTCCCAACACATTCGCCAGCAACCCGTCTAGGTCACAGAAAAGAATTTGGCCTCCATGCGAAATATGAGCACCATGTCTTACATATCGACCAAGCTTTTCGTTTCGTTCTGCAGCGCGTTAACGGGTAACATCTAAGCGAAACGCACTTTGTAAAAACGATGTTCACTGCTTTCTCCGCCACACCCGCCGTGGCGGCATAGTGGCTGAGGTGTTGTGCTACTAACCCGAGTGCTTGGGATCGAATGCTGGCCGCGGCGGCGGCATTTCGATGGGGCTGAAATGCAAAAACGCCTGTGTACTGTGCGTTCGGTGCAGGTTAAAGGACCCCAGATGGCCAAAATAAATGTAGAGTTTCTTACTACGGTGTGGCTCATAATCAAAGCGTGGTTTTGGCACGTCAAACCCCAGGCTTGAATTCTATCAACGTTCTCCGCCACCTTGACCCTATTTACCATGGAGGCATGCAATGCCGTTTCCTAACACACAGCCAGGGCACTGGCCCCTTATAATGGACGCCGATGGAAATGCAGGATGCGTCCAATCATCGGTTCTTTGTCGCTGCTTGTACGGCCGTTTGTCTTCTTAAACTGCATATATATATATATATATATATATATATATAGAGTTTACAGACGGCCTAAAGAAGTTAACAGAAACACCCTGCATATATATATATATATATATATATATATATATATATGCAGGGTGTTTCTGTTAACTTCTTTAGGCCGTCTGTAAACTCTATGCACTCTATGACGACGCCACTAAATGCATGTTGCTCCCTTTGGTATGTGGCGTGTCGAGCTCTATCTGTATTTTCCTTAATTAGCTAATTAGTCAAGGATAATTAACCAATTTCTCAAGAAAGGAAGTTAGGAAAGAAATTCCAATTAGAAAGTTGCAGAGCCGTTGGCAACACGTCCGAATAAACAGTTTCTGTTTTTCTATCTGTTAAGTATTAGTGTTTTTCAGCTTACTGCGGATGCTCGCGAAATACAAAATGCACCACGTGACATTCCCGCCTGCGAGTCGTGATTGCACTGCTCCTAAGCCTTCCGCGCACAAACGAAAACATACCATTAAACCGGTGTGAACACCCGTCTGCTTATCGCCATCATGAACCGCAGCGAGGGAAGCACGTCGCTGGCGTCAATGCCACAGCCAACGCCTTCGTCACTGCCCTGTCGCCTTTTAAGCGGCAACACACCCTGCTCGATGATAAGCTCGTTTGGGAGCGCTGCAAGCACGGCGCGCAAGCGGGAATGTCAGGTGATATTTTTTGTGTTTCGCGGGCATCCGCAGTAAGCTGAAAAACACTAACACTTAATAGATAGAAAGTTGGAAATTGCCTAATAAGACGTTTTACAACGTGCTCTAGAACTTTCTGAGTGAAAATTTTTCGCCTTTGTTGCTTCAGAATAGCTCATTTTCTTCACTAATTAACTAATTAAGAAAAATAAAAGAATAGCGTGACACATACAAAAGTGAGCAACATGCATTTGGTCGCATCGACTTATGGTGCATCTGCATATTTTTCAACTCTTAGTAAAGTTAGCTGAAACACCCTGTGTAAGAAAGAATGCGTATGAAAGAGGGAAAGTTGTTTTCCAAGAAGTGCGTCAACGTTTCACACAGAACCTTGCAGCAACCATACATGCCTCTATCGTGAAATCATATACATACATATGTGTGTGCGTGTGTGCGCACGGTTTTTTACGTAACTTAACACGTCATTGAGAAAATTGTAGAGCGACATGAAAAACTCCCGATGCGGCTTTCTGTTGCTCAATACGTGCCATATAAAAGTATTGTTCTGAGCGTGAAAGAAGCCCGCGAATACAAGTAAAGTGCCTCGAGCAGCCAGTCGCGCGTCAATTTTGCGTGCATTTGCACGCTCGTAAAATCACTTTTATGTAGCACGTGCTGAGCGACAGGAAGCTGCATCCGAGGTTTTTCAGGTTGCTCAACAATTTTCTCATTGACACTTTTCATCTATTGTAATATTTGAAAAGTCAGACAATTCATTACTAATAATTATCCAACTACACTGACTGAAAAAATAAAAAACTTGAGTATCACCTAGCGACGGCAAACAAAATAGCCTTGGTTCTATCCAGCCCCATTGCGTTCCCATGATTTTAAACCCTGGCTGAAGTTAGATGGAACACCCGGCAAAGAAAACGTATGTGAATGAGAGTGAGTTTTTCAAGAAGTGCATCAACTTTTCAAACAAAACCTTGCGGCAGCTATAGATGCCTGGATCATGAAGGCATATATATACATATATATATATATATATATATATATATATATATATATATATATGTGTGTACGTGCAGGTCGTTTCACCTAACTTAAACCACAGGCGTATCTACTGGGTGCACGGTAGGGGTCACTCTCCCCTTGCACTCGGTAGATGGACAGGGCCGGGGCGCCAACCAAGAGCGTGAATGGGGCACATACCCTCCCCCGCGCTCTGAAGTAGGGGAGGGGCCAGGTCACGTAATTTGACCTATAGGCGTATCTATATGGCGGGCAGGGGTCACTGCCCCCCTGCCCACTCCGTAGATACGTCTATGGCTCATGTAACGTGAAACAACACCCTGTATATATGCCATGGTGATCAAGTGATCAGTAAAGCAACATATATGTGCAAAAGACGCACACATACTTATGTGAGTGTTTTTTTCACATATACTTCGAAACTCAATATTGCGCGAGACTCAATGTTATTCAAAAATAACTTAACAGCTATTAGTCAACGACTTTATTGTTCGACACTACTCAACAATGGCTCAATAATACTCAATACTATTCAACAGTAGATCAACAGAATTTAGTCAAAGACTTTATTTTTGGAAACTACTCAACAATGGCTCAATTATACTCAATACTTTTCAACAATATATGAAAAGAATTTAGTCAGCAACTTTATTGTTGGAAACTACTCAACAATGGCTGAATATTACTCAATACTATCCAACAATATATCAACAGAATTTAGTCAACGACTTTTTGTTGTGAACTACCCAACAACTTCACTGTGGAATTATTGCTATGTGGTTTCAATTATTGTTGAGGTATTGTTGAAAGGCTATTGAGTAAACAATCCATCAACAATATGCCAACATTTCAACAGTCATTTTCATAAGGGATCGGCGTCGGCATGGGTGTATCGACATATGCCGAAAACTTGAAAGTTCTTTGCTGAGATTCCGATTGCTATACGGAGCACTCTGTTATAACCTGCTTTCTCAGAAAAACACATCTAGGGGTACTTCACAGAGCAGCTAGCTCTCCGCATTACACGAAGATTCCGAAGGACACACGTGTCGGGTATCTGCATCGATATGCGAAGTTTTCTAGCCTCCTTTCAGCCATCGAAGCATCGAAGGCAGGCTACTACGGCAGCCACCGCCGGGCATCATTCGTTGCGCGATGGGAAGCGATTGGCAGACGCACCACCGAGCCAAGAAGAAGAACGCAGCTTTCCAGCACGTAATGGATTAGAAACATTCTACGTTTACAGATGGTGCCGACGACCCGACGGAATTAAAACTATCGTACCAAGAGGGTTTTAGGCAGTATGCATTCAAAACGCAACGAGATATTTGCGTTGAATGTCTACAAATCGCGTCACACAGCCTCATTTGCAGTACTCATTGACAAGCAGGCCTTGAAGCTGGCGGAGGCGGCCGGAATCACTGCAGCGCTGCATTGGATCCCAGGTCACCAGTGAGTTCTCATTCCAACCTACTCCAACTGCTCTACCTCCAATCGCTTCGTCTCCCGAAATACTTCAGCGACACTCAGCACTGGCACAAGCAGCATGATAAAAGAACAACACGACAAACACAGAGCCCAAAGAGCAGTATCAACCCGTAGCAAGAGAGAACGCCGTGCGAGTGTCCCCGAAGACCCAGATCCTCTTCCCGTGGGTTATCCTAGGGGACAGCGGCCTGCGGGAGCGGCGCCAACGGCTCCGGGCGCGCCAGGAAACACGGCCTTCTTTCCCATCTCTTGACTCCCTTCCGTCGCAGCAACTCGGCCTTGCTTGTGTTATATCAAAAATTAAAGCGACTCCGCTCACTTCCTCGGAGCATGTTGTTTGGGTATGAGTCGTAGCTCTTGTAGGTGTGTTTATTATATTAGAAGCTGTACGATGCAATTAGTTTCTAAATCTTAGAGCGCTCGTGTGTCAGATGCCATGCAAACATTGAAAGCACCAGCCAAGTTACGATTTATGGAATATTTGCTTTTTCATTGCGTAATTCCTTAGAGAAGACAGGCGATCTGTATAATTGTCTGTATGAGCTGAACCGTAGGTCTCGGGACGTTTGCCCTGTCTACTCGGTTAAACACATTTAAAGATGCCAAAACCCTCACCCTTACGATATGTCGCTGACCATCAACTGGTTTATGTAAGAAAAGTCATTTGCAACCTACGATCACGCAATGATGTTACCGCCTAATAGTGTCATTGGCGCCCATCTATACTCTTTTCCTGTAGCTGGGCCAGCCAGAGTTCGCCGTTGAGCGTAGCGTGCTGCGTTCGCCGTTCGGGTCTCCCTACTTCCGTATCCGGCACCGCTACAAGCTGTTTATCTTCCGCTCAGCTCAGATCATGGGCTCCACAGTGGCTGCCGCGGAGCTCGTGGTCAATGACATCGTCCAGTTCGAGGGAAAGCTTGCCGCAGTAAGTACATAGTCAGACAGGCGAGAAAATTTTTCTACCTTGAGTTTGCACGCATGTTGTAATCCTTTTAAGTATAGAGGAATATGAGCGTTATTATTGTAATGAACAAAAACGAGCCTTAAAAGGGAGCTTTAGCCCGGGCCCAAGTCCGACGCGGCTTATTCAAGTACATGTAAAAGGCAGGAATACTTTTCTGAGATAACCCCACCATCGATTTTAATTGAATTTATTAAATTTCAGAGAGAAAGTTAAATTCTAGTGACTCTTGGAAGCGGAATTTCGATTTAGGGTTTGAATTGTATTAAAATAATTTTAAACAATTGGAACGTTCGAAAAAAAATAGAAGCACAATGTTTACAAATTATTAGCTCCGCATCACGAGCGGGTATCGCTGTTCTGTAAACGGAATTCATGATCATTCAAAGCGGACAAACTGGATATGTCAATTAACATCTTCCGTGAATTTGTTACGTTGTGTACAAGGGTTCTGCAAAAGCTGTATTTATGCTACAATTTTCTTTCCATATTAATGTGTAATATATCGATTTTGTCCGCTTTAGATTTACTATAAGATTCAATTGACAGAATTGTGATATGATTTTTGGTTCCTTAATTACAGTTGTAAACTTGATAAATTCGATTTCTAAAAATTTGCGATATTCGAAATTTTTAACAGAAATGAACGATCGAAATAACAATTCGAAACAAACAATCACTCGATTTTAAGATTTTATTCCAACCGCAACAAACCTCGTCAAATTTGGTGTAGTGGTTGCCAAGAAAAACAAATTTTAATTTTACATGTATATACATAGGAGCGCCCGAGCTAAAGCTTCGTCTTAAGAGTAGATAATGAAGAGCTTGCACGCTTTGCGTCCAAGTTCGGATTTTTAAACATGAGCATCTTGGGTCCAGTGGTTTATTAGCGTGCGCAGTGTAAGGAAGGAAGGAACTACTCGTCTGCCTGTTGTAGTGTTCGCGGCGATTGCTTTAATCGAACCCCGTTTCCCCTGTCAGTGCGCGTGGTGATTGTGCACTTCTTCTCTTATTCTCAACATGCTGCCACCCGCGACGAAATGGACGGGTTAGTCGATGATGACAGTCCACGGCTCGGTGACCTCTACTCGAGATTCCTCGAATACCTCATAAATGCGTACTTAAGCGGACACTAAAGGTTACTATTAAGTCAACGTGGACTGCTGAAATACCATCCCAGAAACCTCGAAACGCTTGTTTCATGCGAAGAAGAGACTTGTTTTAAAAGAAAATGCGTTCTGAAGCGTACGCGTACCAGAAGCGCAGTTCAAATCACCCGCCCTCCGATCGAGGAGTGGTGACGTCATGGTCTCATAGTCACATTGCCCCGTCGGCGAGTAAAACGGCGCCTGCAGACTGCGCTACGGCTTTTCTGCACAAAACGCAAACGCGCGGCCAGAAACACAGCCAAGACAGAGCCGACAGCTGCGCGAAAGCGGAACTATGGTGGCTAGCGGAAGGGAAAGCGCGCGACGATAAGCTGGTTCTTTACTTTGTGACGCCAACTTCGACGCTCGTTGCAATGGACGACCCTGACAACGACACACTGGCTCGCGATGCTGGGCTCGAATTCAGCGATTTAAGCACTCATGAACATGACCTGCTGCTGAGGGCTTGGGCTGCCGGCGTCGTTGCGTATTACTACGACGGCAACTGTCATCGCTGTACATATTCCCGCATTTGTAGCTTTTCCTTCGTGAAAACTGAATGCCGCACTCACTACCCCGTCTTCGACCTGTAGTTGTTCTGGCACTTCGGCTAATGCAGGCAAGACCTACGGAACAGCGCTATGGGAAAGCATTGCTTTGAAAGGAACTCCACACGACTTCAGTAAGTCGGTGTTGAACTCGTAATCCTCTGGAAGAAAGTGCAGCGATTTTTGGCTTTTTGCCAATGCGCTGTGGCAGAGGTACGGCACTTAACTACTTCGAACGGAGAGGTTCCCTCGTTGGCACACAGTGATAAGTAACGTTGGATTCGCCGCTGCAACTGCCCTTGGCCAAGTTCCGCGAACCCCTCACGCATCCCACGACATCACAAGGACGTGGCATTCTCACTGCTTGTTCCAAAGGCAAGCTTCGTGAGCCAGGAGAACCAGCGCAGCAGGACGCGATAACGAAACAACTGAAACGCCAAAGCGCGCGCGGCGCAGAGTGGAGCGAAAACGAAACCTTTCTACCACCTATACTACTGAAGGGTAACGTCACAATGTTATTTTTTCTTAGAATCGAATAGAAGTACACAAATAGCACTTTCTTCTGTCTTATAACCTAATAAAATGATACATTTGATAGGAGTAGTTGAGTACTTGTGGCATAAATTATGACGATGAGGGCCTTCGTCATCGGGCTAGTACCGGAATGTCGCAGGGGGGGGTCTCAAATCATGTCATGCATTTACCTCAATTTCTCGGTTACTAACGCACTGTTCGTGATTATATTGACGCCTTAGACGTTCTAGAACACTACTTTATCACTTTAACTTGACTTCATAGTAAACTTTAGTGTCCCTTTAAGCACTATCTTCTAACATTATGTGCTCTTGCCATAGTCAGGATAGCAAAGACGAACAAGATTGGCACGTTCATCGTCCGACCACTTTTCCGTGGATGCAGCTGCAGTCTCCAGTTGACCTCGGACGATTCTTTCTCTTCCGTTGTTTTTCCTTCGCCTTTTCCTTAATTTCACTAAAAATTAAGTTATGAGATTTTCGTGCCAAAACCACGATCTGATTATGAGGCACCACGAAGTGGGTGACTCCGGAAATTTGTACCATCCGGAGTTCCTTACCGTGCACCTAAGTTTAATTGCACTGGCGTTCTCGCGCTAGCTGCCGCGGTGACGGCGGTTGCTACTGGCGTCCCGCCACGCTGTAAAAGCCCAGGAATCGCACGGCGATGCGCGAGTGACCGCAGGAGTCATCGGAGGGGTTTGTTTACTTTTCTTCTTGGACCACTTCATTAAGAGCAGGTCGCCCATGCCGTTCTTGTTCTCGATGTAGGCACCGGTGGTGCACCGGCGCGGCGATGTGTTGTAGATCAAGACAGTTCCGCAGCCGTTACGAAGCCGACTTTGACTTAATAGGAAGGTTTAGTTCGGGTGCTCCTATCTAAATATATGTAAAAGGAGGATTCGTTTTTCTCGGCAACTACTGCCCCAGTTTTGACGACGTTTGTTGCATTTAGAAGGAAAACTTAAAATCAAGTCACTATTTCTTTCTAATTCTTGAGTTAGGTCGTAAATCTTTTATAAAAATTGTCAGAAATCGAAAACTTTCAAAAAACGAAACTTTCAAGTATACAACTCTGTAAGTCAGCAACGAAAAATGCCAATACAATTCTGTGAACTGCATGTAATAGTACATCTAAAGCGGATAAAATTCTGTTACACATGAATCTAAAGCAATTTAGTATTATGGAAATACAGCTTTTGCAGAACCTTTGTTACCAAGGTAACCAATTCACGTAAGATGTAAAATGACAATCGAATTTGTCCGCTTTGAATGATCTAATGGACGCCGTATACAGAACCGCGATATTTGTTCTTGATGCAGAGCTATGAATTTGTAAACTTCGTGCTTCTATTTTCTTTAAATAGTTGAATATTTGAAATTCTTTTTAAGGAAATGCAGGACATAAATCGAAATTCCGCTTCTATCAGTCACTAGATTTTATCTTTCCCTCTGAAATGCAACAAATATCATTAAAATCGGTCCAGGGGTTATTTCAAAAAAACGTTTTTGTCTTTTTACATGTATTTGAATAGGCCGCGTCGGAGTTGGGCCCGAGCTAGAGCTTCCTCTTAAGTCGTAGAACGGGCAGTCTGGCGGTAGCGGGCAGTGCGAAGTAGCAGTCGGGAAATAGCTACGTCGGTCGAACAGGGTGAACTTTTTGGTTGAAGAGATCGGTGCAGTCGGATAGGTCCTCGACGGAGTAGTAGCGGTTGCGTGGGTCTGTTCTAAACCGCGGTGGCTGCACGTAGCCGCCTTTTTCAACAATAACGTAATCGTTCGTGGGACAGTTGTTGTGTGTCCTTTTTGTCTTTTTTATCGTTGTGGAAGGGCATAGGAAGCCTCGAATTTGTCGTCGATATGTGGTACTCATGGGGCCCCATGACGTAAAACTATTACAATGTGTTTTTATTCCAATATCCTGACGCCAAATTTATGTAATCCCCGACGCAAACATTGGGCTACGACCCGCAGCGTTTTTTGAAATGCCCAATCAAACGCGCTCCTCGTTTACAGAAGGCCAATTTTCTTTTCTTTTTTTTTTTTTTGCTTTCAAAGCTCATACCATTGCCTACATTGGGCGGATATTTTTAATCAAATTCACTGACAAGATGCGAGGAGCACGCTCAAGTGCAGAGGGTTTCAGTAGGACCGAGCCATCGCAGTGAAAGTAGATAACGGGCTGCAGAGGGTGGTGCCGGCATCTGTTATTGATCCGCTTCCCCCTACTTTGCTTGCGGAAGCTGATGAAAAATCGTAGTGGCGTGCAACGGAACATTAAAAATGCCGCCAGAACAGATCCTCAACAAAAAAGAGTTGTCAACGTGATGTAGTATAGGTACGGAAAGGGCTCAATAACATCACATTATTGATGTTACCGAAAAATGTTTATTATCAGCAAATAAATCCACGCTCCCCGCCCACTCCGAGTAGCGAGTGCCTGAGCAATCTACCGGCAACAATTTTCTATTCCGTTCAAAATGGGGCATTCTCGGGCTAATAAAAGAAATCGTTTTGTTCTGCGTATTATTGCGTCTTCAACGCGCACACTTCAGTTTGATGCGGTGAGTTTTCGTGGTTTATTGACGTTGCCTGACAGTCAGAAAGAAATGGGCGCAGTCCGAAAAGGCTTGATCAATGGTCGTATAATATGGCGATAAAGGCGTCGAATCAAAAATAGTTTTCTTACTCTTGGTCTTATTATGCATAATCAGTGTGCACACATCATATCAGATAAGGCGTTTACGCTGTTTTCGGGATGTCGTGTGAGAGACAGGCTAATTGAGAGTGGTGCAAACATTTTTTGACCAGTTACGAAGGGCTGACTACAGATTTGGAATATAAAAATTTGGGATACCTTTACGTTATAACACCCATAGGATGCTGTAACGTAAAGCTAAAAGGTCAAAGAAAATCAAGTCCCCACCCACTACGCCTGTCTGTCACGCGATGTCACGAAAACTACGAGAACGCCCAACCTGATATGACATGTGCCTACTGATTATGCATGGTTAGACCGAACGGAAAAAAGTAATCATTTCTCATTCGACGCCTTTTTTGCCATTAAGGAAAAACGGGTCGTTCAACCTTATGCTATTTGTCAAAATTTTCGGGTTGCGCCCACTTTGCTGGTCTATAGCGCGGAGACATAAAACCGCTGTAACTTACCGTGTGAAAGTGACGTGTACGTGTAAATGACGAATATCCCGAACAATACTTAATTTTTTTCTGGAGTTTATCTGCTCCTAAAGGAAAAGAAGATGACTGCCCACCGATCGGTGTGGCAGTGGCTACTCGGAGCTGCTGGGGAGCTTGGATTTATTTGCGTATAAAAGAGGTTCTGCTTGGAGTATGGCTTTATTGAGACCTTTCGGCACGAGTACATGTCTCTGCCAACTCAACTTGGTTGAGGATCCGTTTTAGTGACATTTTTAAAACTTCTTTTGAATGCTGCTGCAATTTTGGACGAGCCAACGCGAGCTAAGTAAGGGGAAGCGGACCAATCGCAGACGCGGGCACCAACCGCCTCACCTACGGTTATCTACTTTGAATGCGCTGGCTCGGCACGATAAAAAGTATTTCAAATGAGCTTGCTTCTCGCCTCTTCTCAGCACATGAGATAACAAAAACTGTTCAATGCAGGCTATCCTATTCTTTTTCAAAGCAAAATAAAATCACATCCTATAAAGGAGAAGCGCCTTTAATTGGGCTTTTCAAACAATGCTGCGTGTTACTGCCTGATGCTTGCGTCGGTGGTCACGTAACTTTGACGTCAGGAGATTGGAATAAAAAGAGATATGAATAGGTTTTCGTGACAGAGCACGTGCTTGTCCTTCCGAATACGGCATCGTCGGTGGTGTTGGTTCTCCTCGCTGCGTTGGCGGTGGTGGCAGGAGCAAGAGCTATGGTCAACGTGTCGTTTATATTTCCGATGATCGCGAGATACGCTCCGAATCTGCCGCACCGCGCTCACAATGTAGCACCAGTGGGCATGTGTGTACGGATCGTCATCGAACGTGGGGTGTACCATACGGCTGGTCGCTGACACTGAACCCTATAACGTAATACTATTCCAATATGTATTTATTTAAATCACCTGACGTCAAATTTGCGTAAACGCCGACACAAGCTGGGGGCAGTGACCCGCAGGGTTGTCTGAACAGGCCAATCAAACGCTCTCCTCGTTCATAGGCGGTCAGTTTTGTTTGCTTTAAAAACGAATAACATTGTCTACAGTGAGCCGTTTGTATTATCTATTTGGTTTACAAGAGGCGAGGAGCACGCTCAAGTGGAGAAGGATCCAATGGGGCCAAGCCAGTGCACTCAAAATCATTAACCGGAAGAAGAGGACGGTGCCGGCGTCTGCGATTTGTACGCTTTCCCTTACTTAGCTTGAGCTGACTGTTCGAAAGTGGCGGTGGCATGGGACGGAATGTTTAGAATGCCGCTAAAGCGGATCCCCAGGAGAGAACAGTTGGCAGATCGAGGTCGTAAATGTGCCGAACGTGCGTGAAAACGTTACACGGTCACGCAAAATCTTTTATTAGAGACTTTTAGCGCATCCGCTATTCCGGCAAACAGGAGCGGTTTGGATGTGCGGTGGTGTAAACGTGAGCGGCCGGAGTGATGCAGCCGCCTGGTGGCACAGAGTTCACCCAGACAAACACAAAGCTAAAATTGAAGTAACCCAGTATATCCTGCTTCGCTGCTTGTGCAAATTTTCGGGAGAGGCGCAATGGTGAACACGATTACGTCGCTGTCGAAAATATACACCAACAGCTAAGCAGAATATAATAATTGGCTTTGTGTTGTGTGGTTGAGCTTTGAAGCACCAGCTGGCGCCACGAATCTGGCTGGTCACTTTTACAGCCCCGCTTAACCGGCAAACCTCCCGCGCTTGACGGAACACCGGACGCACAAAAATTCACTATTGTACGCAAATAAACCCATGCTCCCCGGCATGGGCGAGTAGCCAGTGCCTGAGCGATCGACGACAGCCATATTTAATTTCTTTCGGAACGGGACAGCCTGCGGCTATTCAGAAAAAGATATTCAGTTTTGTTCGGCATATTAATGCACCTTTAATGCGTACAACTTACTTTGACACGGTACGTTTTCGCGTTTTGATGACGTCGCGTGAAAGGCAGGTAAGTCGGCGCAACCCAAAAAATTTGACCGATGTCCTATGGCTAATGGCGAAAAGACGTCTAATCAGAAATAGCTATTTTTCTTTTGTTCGGTCCAATGATGCATAATCAGTGTGTACGTGTAATATCAGGTGGGAAACCATCGCGGTTTTCGTGTCGTCCCGTGACGGACCGCCGAAGTGGGGGTGTTTCAAAAAAGTTTTTGACCAATCGTGGAGGACTGATTGCAGAATTGGAATAGAAACGCTTGAAATTGCTTTACGTTATAGCGCCCACCGTTCCCCGCAGGTTGCATGGCTAGTGCTTTGGACTAGCGAATTCTCGCAAAATATTCTTGGCGGTTGAGCAACTGGCAGCTTGTGCTTGCTTTCTGTTCTAGTTGTGATCTGGGGCTCGTGTCGGCAATCACCTTCTCTTTGTTCAGGATGAACTAACGCTGTACTCGCCTCGGTCTGGAGCTTTGGTTGTTGTAGGCGTGATGTCGGTGGCCTTGCGTTTGCGCTGTCGTTCGCCTGATTACCGGGCCTACAGACAAAATGTAGTGCCTGCTGTACTCGCATAGGGTTAACGTCGTTCGGTAGTGATCCAATGTAGGTGCGGGAATGAAGGCGAAAAGGAATCCGGCTGATGGCGTGACGGATCTTCTCGTGGTAATAAAGGGCCTCGGTGGATTCTGCTTCGTATTCGTCATCGTCGTTTACGACCTATTCGATATTGACCTTATTTTCAGTGAGACAACGGTCTTTCTCCACGAGTTCGGTTAAGAGCACTGGCGAGTCAGCAGTCGTCGGTTCGGTTTTTGCGAGGCTTTGGTTGCGGCGCTGACGACGCGGGTAGCGGCACTTCGAATGATGTGGCGCTGACGGCGGGGTCGGTCCATAATTTTTTGTGCGGACGGCAGTCTCTTTGGCGCGTTTCACGGAAACAATGTAACGAATGAAGCGGCGGCGCGTCCGTCGGTTATAGCAGCTCGCTACGACTGCTTTAATGGTGGTGGTGGTATAAACTTTATTTAATGAAGGCCAGAAAAAAGAAAAGAAAATGAAGATGCCGCCGTTCCGTGGGTGGCCTTCAGGCTGCCGGTCGTGGCCTCCAGATCATGCCTGGCGGCGACTTCCGCTGCCCAGATCATTAGCTGTAGCTAGACATCCGGCTGCGAGCTGGCCAAAGCAGCCTCCCACAGGTGCGGGCTAGATACATGCCAAGAGGCAGGGGGAGAGTGTTTCGGGCATGAATAGAGAATATGAGCATAGTCTGCTCGTGGGCGTCTGCAGAGCGTGCATTCGGGTGAGAAGGCCCCGGGGTGAATAAGGGCAAGTCGGGCAGGAGAGAGGAAAGTGTGGGCCTGTAATGGCGCTACGTACTCTGCTGGAGCTTAGAGAGGGATTTGTGAGGGGGAGGGAGGGCTAGGCGAGAGTTGCGGTAGTGAAGGGTAATGTCTTGGAAGGTGAGGAGGGAGTCACGCGTGTCCATCCCGGAGTGGAGGGGGCCAGCTCGGTTTGTCATCTCGCGAGCCATGGAATTTGCCACCTCGTTGCCAGGGTGCCCCGCATGATCCGGAACCCAGATGAGTTGGATACGACGAGAAGGGGGAGGGGAGTGCTCAAGGATGCTGAGCGCAGAGGAGGAGATGCGACCCTTCGCAAAATTGTGGACTGCAGCTTTGGAGTCGCTGAATGTGAAACGGGCCGGGGTAGTGGCAATGGCGAGCGCAATAGCTGCTTCCTCGGCGGCAGTGGAGGTGGGGGCAGGTATAGTGGCAACGGTCAGGGGAGCAAGTGTAGGGAAGTGGTGGCAAGAGCGTAGGCGGGGTGAGAATTGTATGGCGCCGCATCGACATACACAGCATTAGACTGTGAGCCATACTGGCGCCAGAGGGTGGAGGCGCGGGCAGAGCGGCGGGCGGCGTGATGCTCAGGGTGCATGTTCCTCGGAAGAGGGTTGACAGTGAGCATGGAAGATACAGATGAGGGTAAGGGGTGGGTTACACAGGCAGGGTACACAGGGGTCAAGCGGAGGGAACAGAGAAGGGCTCTACCACAGGGGGTGCGAGAAAGGCGGTCGAGTTGTGCCGTGCGATGGGCCTCCACAAGCTCTGAAACAGTATTGTGGACGCCCATCGCGCAAGGGCCGACTTGTAAGCTTGGCGGATGAGACAGTTCACCTTGTCTTCCTCGGTGCGAGAGAGAAAGAGATAGGGGAGGGAGTAGACAAAGCGGCTGAGAACGAAGGCCTGGATAAGACGACGGAGGTCGTGCTCACGCATGCCGTGGTGCCGGTTAGCGACACGTCGAATAAGTCAGACGGTCTGGTGGACAGAGGTAGTTAGGCGGGAAAGGACGGCAGTGTGTTTTCCATTGGATTCGAGAAGGAGACCCAGTATGCGGAGGCAGGAGACAGAAGGGAGGGGGTGCGCGTCAATAATGATGCTAAGCATGGGAGATGAGGGGGCGGCCGTGCCTCGAGCTGGGAGGAGCAGAAGCTCCGACTTTGACGGGGAGCAGGCCAGCCCGACTGCGCGAGCATGACCGGCAACCACGTCCGCGGCCGCCTGGAGGACGGCCTCCATCTCTCCAATATTTCCGGTGGTCACCCAGAGGGTGATATCATCGGCGTAGAAAGCATGGGACAGGTTAGGAATAGTAGCGAGAGCGCGTGCCATGGAGAAAAGAGTGATTTTGAAGAGAACGGGGGAGAGGACAGAACCCAGGGGGGTGCCCCGATTTCAAGAGTGAAATTTGGAGAGGAGAGAGGGCCGAATGAGATCTCAGCCGTGCGAAGGGCAAGGAAAGCCGTGATATAACCGTAGATAGGAGGACCCACGTTAAGGGTGGAAAGAGCATCCAGGATGGCGGAATGGAGGACGTGCTTTCGTCATGTCCAGTGCCAAGACCGCACGAGTGCGCTTGGCGTGAAGAGGGTGAAGAACCTCTTCGGAGAGCTGGAGCATGACGTCATGGGTAGAAAGGGAGGGGCGAAAGCCGAACATGGAATCGGGGAAAAGGTGGTTATCGTCTAGAAAGTTCTGCAAGCGGTCAAGAACAACGTGCTTAAGAGCTTACCGAGACAAGAGGTGAGCGAAATGGGGCGGAGATTTTGGATGTCTATTGGTTTGCCAGGTTTGGGTATGAAAGTTACCTTAGCGTGGGTCCACTCGAAAGGCAGAGTGCTTTCATGCCAATGTTTATTAAAGAGGTCAGTGATGGCCTCGAGGGACGGGGTATCCAGATTACGGAGGGCCTTGTTAGAGATTTGGTCGGCCCCCGGTGTGGAGGTGGTGCGGAGCTTATGCAGCGCGGCACGAACCTCTCCGAGGGTGATATCTGCGTCGAGCGTAGGATTAGGGTTGCCGGTGTAGGAAGGGAGAGAGGGAGGGGGGTTGGTGCAGAGATAGCGATCACGCAGAGGAAGAAGAAAGTTGGAATCAGAGAGTGGAGACGAGTGAAGGAGGCGAGTCACGTCCCTGCGCTGCGTGGCCTTGGAGTGCGACGGGTCAAGACACGCAGGAGAGCCCACGTATCCCTCAGCCCGAGGTTACCAGCCATGCGCTCGCAGGTCTGGCCCCACTGCTGTCTGGTGAGAGAAGAGCAGTGCTCCTCCATGTCCTTGCCAGGCGAGCAAGACGGAGTCGCAGCGAGCGGTTGTGTTTCTGGGAAAGCCAACGGCGGTGCAGGGAGTGAGGTGCAGGGGGCGGGGGGTGCAGGGGGCGACTGTCAGCCGTGTAGGAGTGAGGAGGGGTGGGGACGGTGGAGGTGGCAGAGGAAATATCCTGAAGCAAGGTGGTGGTCCACTGCGAAAGGTCTGAGATGGAGGTGGAGGCCTGTTGCCGCGAGTGGCGAAAGCGATCCCAGTCCACCACCTGCACCAGGCGCTTGCGGGAGGAAGATAGGGTGGGAAAGGAGAAAGAGACGGACAGGATATAGTGGTCGCTTCCGAGAGAGACCCCGGTGTTCGCCCACACCACGTCCGGGTCATTTTTGCAGATGGAAAGATCCGGATTAGTGTTCCGTTGTACGCTTGAGCCAATGCGGGTGGGTTCCGAGAAATCGTTAAGGACGGTCAACTGTTCGTTCTGCACGAAGGTCCATAGCGCCAGGCCCTTCTTGCAGTTCTTGGGGTAGCCCCAACTTACGTGATGAGCGTTGAAATCCCCAAGAATTAGGAGCGCGTTCCGGCTCGCCCATGATATGGCGTTGCGGAGAAGGAGGAGGAGGGGACCTGCAGTTGTTCGGGGAGGGCTGTATACATTAAGGACAAAAAGGCTGGCATCTTGCCTCCGCCGGGGAAGGAGTTCCAAGAAGAGGTGAGTGCATTCTGGAACGTCGAGCGGATGCTCGATTGCCATGTAGGCGCGATGAACTAGCGTGGCAAAGTTCGGAGGTGAAGGGAAACAGGGTGGAAAGCTGTGTAGTCACGTAGTTTTACTGGGGAGAAGGTTTCTTGAAGGGCGATGATAGCGGGGAGGTCGGAGGCAGGGATGTTCTGGAGGTGGAGCTGCAGCGTGTTCCGCTTTGCACGGAAGCCGCGGCAGTTCCACTGCCAAAAATTAAGGCGTGGGGTGTGACTGGCCATCTTGAGGCCGGGGTGCCCCTGCTGGTGCAGGGTGCTTTGGAGATGAGGATGAGGGGAGGAGGGATGAGACATTAACGGTCATCAGGGCGAGATCGGCCTCGAGGGAACTCTGGCGGGCCTCAATTTCGGCCACGCGGTTGTTAATTTGAGCCATCCAGGTCTGCGTGTCCGCACGCAGAGCTGTAATGGCGGCCATGAGGCGTCGTTCATGTGCCTCGAGGAACGAGGCCGTGTGGCGGATGACAGCCTCCATCTCCGGGGTGGGGGCAGGTTCGGTAGAGGAACGCCTCTTATATGGAGGGCTCCGGGAGGGGGAGGCGGCACGAGAAGCCGCGACCGAAGAGGAGGTGGACATAGGGGCGGGAGGTGGTGGCTGTGGGGGCGGGAGAGCGATAGAGTGTGAGGTTTGGTGAGGGCAAGAGGTGGGGACGTGGGGGCGCGCGAGCAGCGCTTGCAGCTTTTCTTTTAGTAGGGCAATCTCGTTGCTCTGGGCTGCGATTTGAGCTTTGAGCTCCTCTTTTTCGGGGTCGACTGTGGGAGGCTGCGATCGCCAGCTCACCTGGGAAGCAGTTGATGGGGTGTGTTGCCCCGGTAGAGGTGGAAATGAGACGGAGCGGCGGCTGGGGCTGCGGTCCTGGCTTAATCGTGAGCTGGATCGTTGACGGGGGAGGGGTGAAGGGGAGTCCTTGGCGGATGGTGTTGACTGCGCTGAGTTGGATGACGTTGACTTGGGATTGGATGTGAATGGGGAGGGACCTCCCCGTTCGAAGCGGAGCTTACACGGGCGGGATCCCGTAACATGTGTGCCGCTGCACAAGATGCATTTAGGAGTGCAGTCAAGGGGGGTCCCGAGCCGCGTGCACAGCTCCGCAGCGTGGGCATAGGCCGGACGTGGGCTTGGTACATACGTCGGAGCGGTGACCATGGCTCCAACAATTGACACAAGCTTCAGCCTTGGGGCGGAAGGGGTGACAGATGATCATGCCGCAGTTGAACACCACGGTGCGAGGGAGTTCTTTCGTGCCGACAAAAGTGATCAGGATGGACCGGGTGCGACCCATCTGCCTTGCGTCGGCGATGGCGTAAGTGCTTCTGGGATTCATAGCCTGCAAGTCCTCGATTATCTCCTCTTGGTTTTGATTATCCACGGCGTTGTAGATTATGCCGTGGAGGGCGTTGTCAGGTGCGGCCACATAAGCGCGCAGTGGGTACAGCTGAGTGGTGAGACGCAACTCATAGGCATGCACGTACTGCCGGGTGCGTTGTTCCGAGGGCCTACTGACGGTGAAAGAGTTGTTGTATGGGTTTAGGCGTACGCGGTCATCGCCACGGGCGGCGGTGTACTCAATGCTGGCGCTAGAACACAGTAAGGCAAGGAGGGCCCCATTGGTGGTTGTACGGAGGTCGAGGCCACCTCCAGGGCAGAAGACGATCTTGTAGTCTTCCGCTGGGAGTCGTGGCAGCGGGACGTGGCGGCGTAGGTGTTGAGTCTTCAGCGATGGCGGGGTTGCCATGGCGGTCTTGAGGTTAGTGTTCGTGGCTGAAACGGCTTCCTTTGGATGGGCCGCTCGGTGGGCTTGGAGAATTCGGGTCCAGCGGGGGTCGTCATCGAATTCTTGTTGGGAGATGAGTGTACCGTCGACTATACCTTTCATATCGGCGGCTTCGAGGCAACGGGAACGAGCGCCGGCGCAGCGGGCGCAGGTGCGACGCTAGGGGCAGCTGCGCGCTGCGGGCGAGGAGGCGTTGCGCCGAGCGTTGGGCTTAGCTCGGTGGCCCTGTGGTTGGTCAAAGATGAGGCTCTGGTGAAACGGTGGTCGGCGGGTCCGGGCAAATGAGGTGTCAGGAAGGTCCTTACACCTTCGCGTGCTCGGTAGCAGAAACTGGAGGATATCCCGGACGAGATGCCAAAGCCAGGAGAAGAAATCGCGGAGCCCATGCGAGGCACGTCCAAAGAACGCCGGGCGTTGGTTGCGTCCCACAATGGCGATGTTATCACCACAAGGCTGACAATACATCGCACCCCTAATGGAGCACTGCTTCAGTGCAACCCCGTTTCCCCTCTACGTGAGCATGGTAATCCCGCACTTCTTTTCCTTCTGTTCTCCACTGATCCCTGGCCGTGGGCATGGCGTCCCACGATTCTTGACAGCCCTCATCGGTCTTCCGTTCTTCTTTCTCCGTCTTCATTTCCTTGACTGTTGAAAGAGAAAGCGCGTTCTGTATAATTCACAGCCGGTAAACGTGCCAACTGCCAGCGTTCGCGCTGCTTAGTTGCTGTCATAATTTTCGCTACACTGCGTCTGCCGCGAGAAGCAGTCGCCAATGTAGTACGTGACTAGTTCGCTTTCAGCAAAATTTAGGTGCACAAACTCCACTCGATGGTTAGGCTGCCAGTTACTGGGCTCGTCGTATCAGCTTGGGTTGGGGCTGAGCTAGGTGTAATGATAATTGATTCTGCGAAATGTGACTAGAATGACTTCAAAAATTAAGAGTTTACCTCCTGTTTGTAAAAAAAGAAAGAAAGAATGCTAACCTTGTAAAAAAACAATACCTACGGATATTGTATCTGATACATTATTGTTTGTATTAGCAATATTCTTTGAATATAGCAACAATATAAACAATTTACTGTCTTTGACAATCTGTAGGGGAAAAACAACGCAATGATTACATACACTAGGAATGTAAACCATACAATTCTCAATATATGACCAGAAAAACCATTAAATACCAGAAAATAATTTAAAAGTTTTACTGAACGTCTGTGACGAGGATAGCATATGTAGTCTTGAAGAAGACAAGTCCACTTGTCGAAACGTTGGCTCCTTCTTTCACCTTGTTCTCGTTTTGCTCATATTACTGTACGTCAGTACGTTAAGCGCAGAATCTTTTAAAGCGTTTACATTATATGCTACAAAGTGATGTTTATTTCCAATTTATTTAACTGCCAAAGGCGTGCAAGGACCGGTTCTCACCCATTGCCAAAGTTTTGCGTCTTTTGGCATTGCTTTAACGTTCGCGCATATAACTGTTCACGTTACGTAGGTATCACATGTTGCAGAATAGCGAATACATACCTTTCCGGTTAAAAGAGTTTCTTTGATATTTAAAATTCGCTTCGGTTCATTGACACTGGGTGCTGCTAGTAACCACACACACACACACGCACACAAAATGCGGGTTTTCTATGCTCAGCCACATTTTGAAATGGTACGACCACAGATGTTGCACAGCTTGTTCTCGTTATTAAGGAGTTTTGGTCATGGAGACGTTAAAGGCTTTTCATTTGCCCGCTCAAAAAAAGTTTGTTCACAGCTAAGGTTCTTGGGCCACAGAGTAAATAAAACGTTTACGAGTGTACTTCATTGGAAACAGCTCTGACAGAGTTCAATATAGTACACTGATTTCTTCCAAATAAACTAATATTTGGCTCCCAACATGGTTGTCCATCTTTCGCACCGTTGTGGTCGGCGCTATATTTAATCGCAGCCAGGCAGTTGTCAAAAACTTCATTTAACCATGCCGCATCAAACATATGATTTTTCGCTGATGAGTGGTTCCATATCTTTATTCGTATGTGATTCTAGGTAAGGAACACGTATGCATAAATAAATTTCACTAAACCACAAGGACTAGCATCACATCGTCAAGATGAATTACCTACTTAATCTCTAGACAACGCACAAAACAAGATGGGGAAAGCTAAGCTTATATTACTTCCAATTTACAATGCAGAAGGGAAAAAGTTTAAAGTAATAGGGGAAAAGAACTTGCCGCTGGCGTTAGCTGAACTCACATGTTCAGCATTATGCGTGTGATTGAGTTGCGGTGACGGCTATTATGAATTCCACTCTTTCGAATATATAAGGAAAATTTGAGTCTCTCAGTTTCTCCTTCGTTCATAACACAGCAAGGGTATAAAGTCTTGCACTCTTGGTGCTTCCAGGTGCAATGCGAGGGTCTAGCCGTCAGTTCGCTTGCATCAAACTTCACCTACTACTAGTGCGTGCCACCTGCTGTTAAAGACGGACGCTCCACACCCACCGTCATGGCCATGAATCACGCTCGCTAACTCCCTCAGCCTCAGCTCTTCTAGACATACCTAACACCCAAGAACGGTAACGCGTCAGTGGCTCAATTGCTAGAGCATGGCACGCGTGATGCGAAAGGTGTGAGTTCGGCTCACACTGGCGGCAAGTCGTCTTTTTCTGTCCACATTTATTTACGTTTACGTTGCCACTTCTACAGTTTATATATATATATATATATATATATATATATATATATATGCAAATAAGTCTCCCAATGCTTCCCTTTGCTTTATTACGTGAGGGCTTCATATGGATTTGGATAACAAATATTGGCCCCTTTGTTATCCTTCTTCTCTCTGACATCCCGATAAGTCCGTGGAACTTGTTGCTTGTTGAATTCGTAACTTCTTCACAAACACATGCACATGCAATGTATAGCGTACGGAAAATTAAAAACGAAAGAAAAACAAACTAGGAGGCAGAGAAATGTAGCACCATTACCAAATGAAAATTTATTTCATAGGAAAACCTTTTTATGGCATAGGAACTCCAAATGCGTTCAATTTCTGAGAGGGGCACGGATAGCATTCCGAGGAGGCGAGGATGAAAAACTGAGGACGAAAAAGAAAACTGCTAAAGTACTGCTCGTGGCACAGCATCCAATAAATCAAGTTTCCCGTCCTACAATGAAAGAGACGTGTAGCTGACACACATCGCTCACATTCTTTATTTTTGTGATATGCCGCCGCCTTTACTTTTACCGAGAATCATAAAATTCTGAAATCGTCTTTCACACCTACAGTTATATATGTGCGTGCCTATTTGCACACCATACACGTTTCTTAAAGTTGTCGCATGGTTCCTTATGCGGTCCATGAAAAAAATCTCAGTTAGTAGGGGTGCTGCGTATGTATGTTTCCTTTATTTCTGTGTGTACGCCGTACATATCCGCGTTTAAGAAACGCGCTTTAAGGCCAAACGAGGTGAGTATGTTTGCTAGTCATGCTTGCATTGCGTACGCTTTATATTTGCTTATGCTTACATGTTTGCTTGCAAATGCGCAATGCATGCTTTTTTTTAATTGTGTCACGCTCCTTCGTTTTGCAATGTTCTGAGTTTATCACGCCCAGGTAAAAGACTATTATACTTGGCACAAATTTCGTCAAGTGGTAAAATTATACACGTAGCCTTTTGCTAAGGTGTACTTCATAACGGGCTACGTACGTTCGTAAACTTTCTAATTTGATTTTCTTATCGCTCACGCTATACCATCGTCAAAATCATTATAAACCGAGCAGCGAAGATTATCTGCAGCGTGGCGCATAACTAGGCCAGACTCGCAGGAGTCTTTAACCTTACTAAATTGTCCAGGACAAGACAGTAATAGGTAGTTTTATTCCTTGCAGATATCCGAGGAGCCCGAAGATTTGCCGAATCCTAAGAAGTCGTTTCACCTTATATCCTTGGAATCCCTTGAGACCGCCATTCCAGATGTGAGCATAAAGAAAAAAAGACCTTGGCAGACATATGCCAATCTGATAAACTGGTGCATAAAATACACGTAGCTTGTATAATAAGCTTCATTTGGTAGCCATGGATAATTACTCTTCAAAGGATGTATTTGAGACTCCGATGAAGATTGCGTTTGAAGCTGTTCTCTTTATTAAAAAAATGATGTCTAACACGCCGTCACACACCACACAAAAACGCTTGTCCCCTTGACAGTCGCGCTTTAAGATCACACCGCTAAAGAACCACGTGTTCTGAAGGGTCAAACTGCGGGTTCGCGTTTAAAGCGTTTAGCTTTCATGGGGAAGTAACAATGGTTTCGCCGTGTTTGAGCGTTTCCGTGGGTCGCCGATTGGTAGAAAACGTAAAACCTGTTCCACACAGTGAAAGCTGTCAAAACAGCAACGCTGGTGGTCGTTTTCTCAACTTTGAACTCGTGTTTTGTGCGATTTTCATGAAAGTCTTTTGTCTCGTTTTCGTCATTTTGCTAGACTCGTGCTACAGCTCCGGATTGCGCACACTCTTCAATTGAGTGAGGTTATGATCAAGCCACAGTCTATCACACACCTTGCAGCTATGGCCGCACTCACTGTCGAGGAATTCTCTCTTGAACTGTCCATCGGCACCCTCTGTGGGAGGAAGTGCTCTTCATCGACGTCTCTGCTCTGCCTCCTACTCTCGAAGTCAGGGGTTAGCTTGCCTCTGCTGGCGCTTGGCTTGCGTTGCCTTCTCTTAAAAGGGGGGGGGGGGGAGGGGGGTTGGCTTGCTTCCACAAGCGCTTGACTTGCGGTTCCCGTTCGCGATCCTCTGCGGTAGCGGCTTCCCTCTGCTGGCATTTTGCTTGCGCTTGTCGTTCAAGAAGGCCGGGATATGCGCCACGTCGGCGCTGCCGCTCCCGTGCGAGATCCCACTGCCGCTCGCACCGACAGGAATCCGTGCGGCGAATGGGCGCGCGCTGGCAAAACACCTGCTCCTATACCCCTCTGTCCCCCTCCTCCGGCGTGCACTCTGATTGGTCCGCTGCTCCTCCTCCTCCACCCGACGGCGCGACCTCTGATTGGTTTGCACACATGCCGGAGGGGCCCCATGGATGGATGGATGGATGGATGTTATGAGCGTCCCCTTCGGAACGGGGCAGTGGGTTGCGCCACCAAGCTCTTTCTATTATACTGCCTAATGTCCTACCCAAGTTAAAGAAAAAAAATCAAAGACGAAGCATTATAAACTCTCACAACTACATTTTCTGACGCCCTAACGCGAACTTGCTTTTGTACATCTCCGTTTTCTGTCGTTTCCCTACTTCCACCGATCTTTCAATGGCCTCTTACTTATCTCTTACAATCTTGCTCTTACAATCTTCCAATCGCCCAACTGGTACGCTAAGTGCACCCTCTGGCGGTGAGCTCCGGCACCTGCGCCCCTGCGTCACACCGGACGCCGAAAGGCGAAGCTCGACTTAGAACAGCTCCCCTCTTTTAAAAAATTATGCCTGGCTCTGCTATTGGAAACACCAGAGACCAGTGCAGCTGGGGAAAGACCAATAAAATAGTGCCAAAACGCACACAAGGCTCACGAGTGACGGCAAGGAGTCCCTAAAGCTGGAACCGCATGGCGCGTTCTTCGCGAGCGAAAAACGCACGCACGAAAAAAGGGAGCGGCGCTTTCGCGTCGCGTTTTCCGGGTTGCTAGATAACATAACTTCCAACGACATGAATTGTCTCTGTTACCGCATACATAATATGCCCTTGAACTTACAGAACACTACAACAAAAATAATCTCAGTGTAATTAGACAGCGAAATTTTTGTCCGAAGTGTATTGTGGGGACTGCGTAGCCCATTTCGTTGCAGCGCCATAGCGCAGCACGTTTTGGGCGTAGGAGCCGCAGCGCGGCGAGGTCGCTTTCGAACTTCGCGCGCGTGGTCCACCGCTTTCCCTCTCTCTCGTTCCTCCGAGGGCGCCGAACGGCAGCGGGACCGTACACTTGCTGCTGTTCGCCCCCGAACGGTCCAGGGGCTCACCCGATTGGTCTGTTTGGGTGGGAACCCGCGTTACCTCTTTCCTGGCGACTCAAGCCGACCGAGGAGCGGAAACGCGGGGAGAAGCTCTCGGACAGCGAAATGGTGCGTACGCACTTCCGATTCTCCCGGTCATCCCTTTTGTTGGCCGGTCTTGCCGACGGTCCTCGACCCGAGGCGGTTGTATACCTATTCGCTGCTCCTGTTCTGAAGGCTAGGCCAAAGAGACGCGGCTCACTTGTCGTGCGCGGTCGTACTGCGCCGAGTCGTACTGCGTCGCACTCGGAGGCTACTACGAGCTGAAAGAACGTTGCCCTTGTAGCATGGTTGTTGGGAGCCATCCTCCCGTATAGCGGCGTGTTACGGTGTTTTTGAGATACTGAGTGTCACCCTTGACTTGCGGGAGCTTCTGCTCACGGGACCCCCGCTGATACGAGTGTAACAGCTATCCTGAACGCCAAGGTGGTCTTATATTAAACGCCTTCCTTGTACTCTGGGCCTTCTCCTTGCGGCGCTCTCTTTCGCTCCCAGAGGAGATCGAACGAGCGTCCGCATCGGCCACACGCTACACACGCGGCTGGGCTGATCGTCCGCCTGAGGGGCTCAAATCTTCGGACCCGTGCGGTGGTCTAGGTGACTCCCGGCGGAGCACCGCTATAGGCGGAGACCACAGTATTTATCAAGCTTAATTTCAAGCAGCAAGATTCTGTGCGAAACTGCGACTATGTACCTTCCCTATGCTGAGAGGCCGCTGCCTGTTTACAACTTCACATAGAAAATAGAGTGTCGGCCGCTTACTACCGAGCAGAAGAGGCGATTGCTACTATTAAGGGGGATGCTGAGGGTATCTGCTATAGCTCGCCAAGTCTGGTCACGTTTGATGTTCTCTTGTAATTGCGGTCAAGTACGTCCCACAGGACGCGACGCTTCTCCACTTGAGTTATTAGGGCCTCGTTGAAGGTTCCTTTGTTCATTTTAGGTGAACACGATGCGCGAATCAACACGGTGTGCGAAAGAAATCACGGTAGCACGCGCTTTCTTTGACGCACGCGCCAGTTCTGCCAAGAGAAAAAAAATTGCGCCAGAGAGGTTCCGTCGAGATGTCTAGAGTCACTGGAAAAAATTTGAGAGTACCGCAAAGGTCGGGATTTGACTGGCAACATTGAGCGGCTACCGCCATATACCTTCCAAGCCGACGGCGTCGCGGGAAGGCCGCCGTGTTGGAAGAGCTTGATATTCGGTGACACGTCGGGTTGAGTGTTTACTGAAGCACAAATACTTTGTGCCCGGAGATGATGGTTGCTAAGAACTAAAATAAAATGTTATGTTGTGCGAAGTAATGCAGCCGGTGGTTGTTTTGCACGCCGATCGTGTTTACTGCTGGAACTGTGCTACGATTGTGGGCAGCATCTTAGCGCTGCTATCGGGAGCTTATGCACGCGTTTTTTTTCCCCTTCCGCGGAGCGAGCTACGAAGGAAACATTTCGTCCCTTCGAGCCGGAATGAGGCAAGCTTGTGTTTTGGGCATGAACATTGTGGACCGCCGTCGGCTTCTATTGAATGTTTCCAAGCAGGACGAAACTAACACCTGACAGTGTCACAGGCACGTACGTTCATTGTATAATTTCACAAGCTAAATCGGATACATCTAATTTAGTTTGTAAACGGATACCGCACGTTCTCGATTCTGCAGGGCGACTTTGTCCGCCGTATACGCACGACACACTGCGACTGCCATGTGCGCACCGGTGTTTGGCCGTGATCGTAAGACTATCTGTGCACAGCAGGCGTAAAAAGCAACTTCGATGACCATTTTGCGCACTAAATCTTGTGGAAGGCCAATATGAGCCATTTGCTTGATTACAGCAACGTATATGTACTTCTGTACACTGATAATGAGCGAGGGTTTGCTACATTGCGATTTATGAACGCGGCTGTCTAGTGCGTTCATGAGCGACTACTCTTCTCAACTTATTTATGACTGTTTTCTTAGACTGCTAAGATTTGCTGCCTGTGTAAAAAAAAAAAAGCACGAACGCCCGCTGGTGACGTAGCACTTTCTTTTTCTCAGTTACATAGGCGATGTATAAAATTCTTGTGCTTTTAGAGCGGCGTATGTAACATGCATAGTGACAGAGTGAAACTAAAGCTACTCGGTGTTCTGTTGTTTTGTATTTCTTGTTTTGCATCAAGAACAACATTATTTGGGTATGCACCGTAGCATTTCAACATAAAACATAATATGTATGCTGACTTAGTTCATTGCATGTGCTCGGCTTACAAGCTCAAAATTTGAAGCATGTGTTGTGAATATCACCTGGCCATTGGTTTCAAGCTCGAAATGCGTATGTATAAATGAGCAAAGGATAAGTGGACAAAAGGAAGTATCATGGGCCTCGTATTGACCATGTTTTTATTGACTGCGATCGTCACGATCTGCGAAAAACAAGTGCCATATGGGTCGAGTGACTCGAGGCGAGAGCGCGCTCACGTGCGTGGAGAAATCATGCGAGTACCTGGTGCACGTGAGGACGCGGAATTCTCGCGCGACAAGTGTGCCTTCGCGTGCCACGAGCACGGAATAACCGCGTGTGTTGAGCAACAAACGCGTACACGTGTACCCGCGTCAAGAGTGCAAGACGTGAACGACCCCTGCAATGAACTCCTATTTTCGTAGCATCGCTAACACCGCGTGCACTTCGCTTAAATATCTTCGAAAACAGTGCCGAAAAGCACAAGCAAGGTGTACTTATACCTCGCACATGCGGGTGTTTTTTGTAGGCTTGAAGTTCTCCCGGCCGATTCTGTGTAACCACACAGAACGGCGCTCTCGGTCATTTTTCCCGGTCGGAATCTAGAAAAAAGTTTTTCCAGACTCAGTTCGGTTGCTGCATCCAAAAGCGCAGCAGCCAGGCATGATTTCCTTGCAGTCAACTGCGAGTGCGACAATCGGAACATACACACACACACACACACACACAAAAAAAAAAAAAAAAAAACGTAGGGCGCCTGCGCTGCCTGCGCTCTAACTCAGCCGGCCCGCCCGGCGCTTGGAAGGTATATGGCACCCCAGAGGTCACATGGTACGGTTGGGCCAATGAACCCGTCGGCGGCGCGGGGAAAACGAATGCGGTACTCTGAAATTTTTTCCAGTGACTCTAGAGATGTCCAGAGAGCAGGGCCATCTGGTGGCGAAACTAAAAACTAAAATGCCACGTGACCAAATGCCTCGTGATTTACCCGAACTCTGTTTGCACGACTGCTCAATGGAAACGCACTTGGTGCGGGCCGTCGCGTCGCGCCGGTTTTACTGGGTGAGGGCGTGATGCGAGAGTTTAGTTTCCGACGTCGGGGCGCCACTGCTCCAGGACGCTTTGCAGGAGGAAGAGTGCCCGAGCGGAGCAGAACCACTGGGTCTTATGCCCCGTTCACACTGAGACATTCGGCGTCTGGAGCGGCGCCCAGTTCGGCGGAACCCAGTTCGGCGGCGGCGAGATCCGCCGGAATAGCCCTTTCCGCGCCGATCGCTCCCGTACCGATTTTTGCGGCAGCTGCCGCCGGATTGCCTCGCCGCCGCGCGGCGCTGACCAATCGGGGACCGCGAAACAGAACTTCCAAAGATGGCGGCCGAGTCGCGCTCTTGCAGAGCTGGGCGAACCCACCAACGCCGCTGCCACCGTCTCTTCGGCGAATGCTTCTGCGCGTCATGCATCGCCAGAAAGGTGCTTGCCAACAGGCCGAGCAGTACTGCCTCTTCTTGCTCGGGGTTCATCATTGTCTTGGCGCAACGTAAACACACGAACTCGACGCGAGCGGAGACAACTGCGCAATTTCGAGCCGCGCGAACATCCGGGATATTCGGAGCTTGATTGGAGGTTAGCACTTTATGGGGCAGATGGCGCTGTATGTCTTTCCGGCGGCGCGGTCCGCAAGCAGTGTGAACTACGCGATTTTCGGCGGCAGGAGAATTCCATTCGCTGTAGACGCCGAATTCCTCAGTGTGAACGTACCATTACGCGTCGCAGCGGGTTTCTTTATGATATACGACTGCCCTACTGGATCTGCGCACGTGTGTGAGCGTGTACGGTGTGAACAGGCGTTTTAGCACAGACAGTGCCATGCCGCGCAACTGCTGTGTGCCGCTGTGCAACACAAACGCAAAGAAAGATCCGATATCATGAATTTCCGTGCGATCTTCAACGGGGGGCAACATGGTTGAAGAACATGGTTTCGCCATGGTTGGCGAAAGCAGCCGCAAAACTTCCCATTCAGGATGGTGAAACTTGTCTTGCCAGCTGCCATCTCATCTGCAGCCAGTGACCTCTCGAGTGAGCTTGAATTCATCACTATGTGGAGTGAGCTAGTAGCTGATATAGAGTTAGCACCAATTGCATACCTGGCCAGCTACGTTGCACGTGCATGTGAGGAAAAGGTACAGTTGTTTTACAAGTTTAAAAAAATGTATGAGGCTTGCATTTTGTTGGCTTTTGTTTAAGGGAATAATTCACACACAGACACACACAGATATATATATATATATATATATATATATATATATATATATATATATATATATATATATATACTGAAATATGTCTGTGGTTGATTTCATTACGAATATTGACACATGTACTTATCTTTATCGGGCGACCACGTTTCGCCGCCTAACAAATGTTATCGCCCAGTGCAGGACGCGACTGCATGTAAAAGGTTTCTGGAATGTTATAGATGGTTTCGTCCACTGTCTTTCACCCCAACTTGTGTAATCTGATTGCACGTATGCGCGATGGGAATAGTGAAGAACTTTGTGGAAGACACGTGGGTCCCAGCGCTTAATCTGGAACATTCGACGACTGATCTATAAAAGCAGACGCGCTTGACCCGCTGATCAGAGATTTTCGACGATCGCCGAGTGTGTTCGCTGCTATCGTTGTTCTTTGAGTATAGCCTGCTTTTGAGGGCCCAAGTTCGCCCAAGAAAACGCCAGTTTATATAATCACAGTTTGGCTTCCTTCTTCACCGTCACTACAACGTGACATCTGGTGGAGGTGCTTTACGTTCATGTACCGAACGCCCCCGACAAGCCATAATTCAAGCCCGGACCGCAAAGACAACACCAACGTCGTCCCGGAACATCGAGCCAGCCGCCGGCTACAGCAGCTGCTCCTGGAACACGGAATTCTACCAGAGTCGACCAAGAAGATCGTCCAGAGACGACCAAGAAGGCAGGCCCAATGGCAGCCTCAGTGGCCCCAATAGCTCTGCAGCAGCCCAGGGAGCCACCGACGTTCCACGGTTTCATATTTGAGGACCCGGAAAGCTGGCTGGAGACGTATGAGAGGGTCGCTACGTTTAACAGTTGGCAGAGCGACGACAAGCTGCGACATGTTTATTTCGCATTGGAAGACGCCGCCAGGACCTGGTTCGAGAATCGAGAAGCCACCTTAACGACCTGGGACCTGTTCAGATGCGGCTTCTTGCAAACGTTTACAAGCGTCGTGCGAAAAGGGCGAGCCCAAGCTCTACTAGAAAGCAGAGCACAGCTGCCAAATGAGACAATCGCGATCTTCATGCAGGAGATGGCCCGTCTATTCCGGCACGCCGACCCGGAAATGTCGGAGGAGAAAAAAGTCCGCTTCCTGATGCGGGGCGTTAAGCAAGAACTTTTCGCCGGACTTATTCGTAACCCACCGAAGACTGTTGCTGAGTTTTCTGCAGAGGCATCGACGATCGAGAAAAATCTGGAGAGGCGCACCCGGCAATATAACCACGAGGGGCTCAAGCCGCAGTACGCCATCCAAGGACTGGGTTCCGAAGACCTTCAAAAGACCATCAGGGCCATTGTGCGCGAAGAACTGCGCAAGGTCCTGCCTTCGTCGCAGCCTCAAATGACGTCGATCGCCGACATCGTGAAAGATGAGGCTCAGCGATCGCTTGGCGTTCCTGAGGTGCCACCTCAATTATCGCAACCCCAGCCAGAAGCGATGACCTACGCCGCCGTCGCACGCCGTCAAGGCCCCCCTCCGTGACCGCGCCAGGTCCCTCTAATGCCGCAATTCCGTCGACCACCGCCGCCGCCGCCGCCAACATGCCCACCCGTCACCCTGCGCCGCTATGCGAGGAAGATGGACATTTGGTGAGCCCCCGACCACCGCCCGCTCTGCTACCACTGCGGCGAAGCCGGCCATGTGTACCACCGATGCCCATACCGCGACCTGGGATTGCGAGGGTTCGCCGTCAACGCACCGCGCCCTCGGGTAGGTGAACACCCTCGTGACATCGCCGACTACCTCGCGGCTACTCAGTGGAGCCTTCGACGGCCGTCCCGGTCGCCGTCACCAGGCCGCTACCTGTCGCCGCAGCGCCGTCCATACACTGGCCCAGCAGGGGGCCGCTCTGCGAGCCCATATCCGGATAACTAAAAGCGGCAACCGATGAAGGTGTGGTTGCTGTTCGTCGAACTGACGAAGATTTTCCGCCGCCGACGAAGACGACGAAGAGACCATCTCGACGACATAATTACGACACGCCGCCGTCCCGTCGAAATCGGGAAGCCAAGACTACACCGACGAAAGATGACTTGACGACGCCACGTTCCAGCTTCAGTTCAACATGACGCAGCCGGGATCCGACGCCAAGACCTAACTGCAACGCCAGACAAAGAACCACCGATCTCGACGGCCACGCAGTTACCGCGAAGAAAGTTAAGAAGTTGAAGAAAGTTAAGACCGCATGGGAAGGCCCTCAAATTCGTACCGCTGGAGGACACGTAATTACGCCGACTGGAATCTGCACGGCAAGAATAACCATTCATGACCAGCCGTACCCTGCCACCTTCGTTATCCTCCAACAGTGTTCACGAGACGCCATTCTCGGTATGGGCTTCCTGAACCAACACGGCGCAATCATCGACCTGAAGTCGAAGTCAATAACGCTGTCGGAAGATAAAGCGATACCGCCGGAGAGCCCTCGTAGTCACCATGCCTTGAGTGTGCTCGAAGATCAAGTGAGCATCTCGCCTCGCTCCAGCATTGTTATTTCGGTCGGCACCGAAACACCCGCTGACGTAGAAGGCGTCATCGAAGGCAACTAATGTCTACTGCTAGACCGCGAAATTTGCATCGCAAGAGGGATCGCTCGACTGCATGGAGGGATCCCATGGAGGGAACTCCTGGCTGACAAACTTTAGCCAGGTGTTCAAGCATGTCAACAAGGGCATGACGATCGCGTACATCGAGAAAATTCTGGAAACCAGTAATGCGTTTGTCCTCTCGGATTCCTCCGCATTTACCCCGACGACCATGGTTCCAGAACCAGACTACGACATTATTCCAAGTCTCCCCGTGATTAAGCAACAGCAGCTCAGAAGTCTGCTCCGACGATACAAAGGCTTTTCGACGTCATCGAGGAGTCGACAAACACCAGTCGCCAAACATCGCATAATCACCGAGGAGTGCGCTCGACCACTCCGCCAGAGCCCTTACAGAGTTTCGCCGCGAGAACGTGAAGCTATAAGAGAACAAGTCGTCGAAATGCTGAAAGACGGCATCTTCCAGCCGTCGAAAAGCCCGTGGGCATCCCCTGTTATCCTGGTGAAGAAAAAGGACGGAACCCTACGTTTCTGCATCGATTATCGTCGTCTGAACAAGATCACGTAGAAGGACGTATACCCCCTCCAACGGATAGATGACGCATTGGATCGGCTCTGCAACGCTAAATACTTCTCGTCGAAGGACCTCAGGTCTGGCTATTGGCAAGTCGACGAAAGAGATCGCGAAAAGACCGCCTTCATCACCCCAGACGGCCTCTACGAGTTCAAGGTTATGCCATTTGGACTGTGCTCGGCGCCTGCAACGTTCCAGCGCGTTATGGACACGGTTTTAGCAGGATTGAAGTGGCAGACCTGTCTCGTTTACTTGGTTAACGTCGTTGTCTTCGCCGGAAATTTCGACGATCACCTTAGGCGGCTTGCAACAGTACTAGAGGCCATCAAGTCATCAGGGCTCACTCTGAAGCCAGAAAAGAGCCGCTTCGCTTACGATGAGCTTCTGTTCCTAGGCCGCGCCATCAGCAAGTCGGGAGTCCGCCCCGACCCGCAGAAGACAGCTGCCATCGCAAAGTTCCCGCAGCCCATCGACAAGAAGCCAGTGCGTAGATTTCTTGGCATGTGTGCCTACTATAGGCGATTTGTCAAAGACTTTTCACGCATCGCTGAGCCGCTGACACAGCTAACTAAATGTGACGTCGAGTTCAAGTGGGAAACGCCGCAGGCCGACGCATTTCAAGAACTCAAACGACGCATGCAGTCGCCGCCCGTGCACTCCTCGACGAGCACGCCGATACCGAAATCCGCACTGACGCCAGTAGCCTAGGCCTCGGTGCCGTCCTAGTCCTGAGAAAAGATGGATATGAACACGTGATAGCTTACGCTAGCCGGTCGTTGTCAAAAGCGGAAGGCAATTATTCTACAACGGAAAAGGTATGCCTCGCCAACATTTCGGCTACAGCGAAATTTTGCCCTCACCTATATGGCAAGCCATTGAAAGTGGTCAGCGACCATCACGCATCGTGTTGGCTAGCTAACTTAAAGGACCCTTCAGGACGGCTGGCGCGGTGGAGCCTCAGACTACAAGAATACGACATCACTGTAACATACAAGTCCGGACGAAAACACTCAGATGCCGAGTGCCTATCACGCGCCCCCATTGACCCGCCGCCGCAAGATGACGAGGATGACGACGCCTTCCTTGGAATAATAAGCGCGGAAGACTTTGCCGAACAACAACGAGGGGACCCGGAGCTAAAAGCCCCAATGAAGTATTTGGAAGGGCACACCGACGTTGTCCCTAGGGCATTTAGGCGTGGATTGTCTTCGTTCACGCTTCAAAACAATCTACTCGTGAAGAAGAACTTCTCACCAGTCCGCGCCAACTACCTTCTTGTTGTTCCATCGGCACTGCGTCCAGAAGTACTGCACGCCCTACATGACGATACGACCGCTGGGCACCTAGTTTTCTCCCGGACGCTATCGAGGATACATGAAAGGTATTACTGGCCGCACCTTACCGCCGATGTCGCCCGTTACGTCAGGACATGCCGAGACTGTCAGCGACGCAAGACACCACCGACAAGGCCAGCGGGACTACTACAGCCGATCAAGTCTCCTTACCGACCTTTTCAGCAGATCGGGATGGACTTGTTGGGACCGTTTCCGCCATCAACTTCCGGAAATACGTAGATCGTCTTGCCGAAGGACTATCTCACCCGTTTCGCTGAAACTAAAGCTCTCCCGAAAGGCAGCGCAGCCGAAGTGGCGAAATTTTTCGTCGAGAACACCCTGCTGCGACATGGTGCTCCAGAAGTCCTTATCACCGACAGAGGAGCGGCTTTTACAGCAGAGCTCACGCAAGCCATTCTGCAATACAGCCAGACAAGTCACAGGAGGACAACTGCCTACCATCCGTAGACGAATAGTCTCACGGAGCGCCTGAACAAGACCCTCGCCGACATGCTAGCAATGTACGTCGACGTCGAGCACAAGACGTGGGATACGGTCCTGCCGTACATAACGTTCGCTTACAAAATGGCGGTGCAAGAAACAACACATGTCACGCCATTTAAGCTGGTTTACGGCAGGAACCCGACGACGACGCTCGACGTCATTCTGCCGCACGTCACTGACGAGGAAAATCTTGACGTCGCTACCTATCTCCAGTGCGCCGAAGAAGCCCGACAGCTTGCCCGCCTGCGAATAAAGAACCAGCAGAGGACCGACAGCCGACACTACAACCTCCGACGACGCTTCGTCGAGTACCAGGCCGGCGACCGTGTTTGGGTATGGACCCCGATACGCCGACGAGGGCTCAGTGAGAAACTACTCCAACGCTATTTCGGACCCTACAAGGTCATCCGACGTATTGGCGCTCTGGACTATGAGGTCGTGCCAGACGGCATTTCGCATTCACAGCGGCGCCACGCACGATCTGAAGTGGTCCACGTGGTACGCCTTAAACCCTTTTACGGACGCTGACGAACTTCCTTATCTTTGTTGTTTTCTTTGCTACGAGTGCTTTTGTTTCTTACTTTCGTTTGTTTGCAGCATTGGGTCGATGCTTTTTAAGAGGGGGGTCATGACACGTGTGCTTATCTATATCAGGCGACCACGTTTCGCCGCCTAACAAATGTTATCGCACAGCGCAGGACGCGACTGCATGTAAAAGAAGTTTCTGGAATATTATCGATGGTTCCGTCCGCTGTCTTTCACCGCAACTTGTGTATTCTGATTGCACGTATGTGCGACGCGAATAGTGTAGAACTTTGTGGAAGACACGCGGGTCCTAGCCGGTAATCTGGAACATTCGACGACTGATCTATAAAAGCCGACGCGCTTGACCCGCTGATCAGATTTTCGACAATCGCAGAGTGTGTTCGCCGCTATCGTTGTTCTTAGAGTATAGCCTGCTTTTGAGGGCACAAGGTCACCCAATATAACGCCAGTTTCTATAATCACAGTTTGGCTTCCTTCGTCAGCGTCACTACCACGTGACAATATAATAGATTGTTCTTTTAGTACCGTTTTTCAAGCTAAATTATTATGCTCGTCTTCAGGTGGCTTGTAATTCCGGCAAACTCCTTCTTCAAGCCGCGAGGCCAGCTGAGGCAATTTATGGATTGATCCGCAACGTTGATGATGGATGGCTAAGGTACCCAACAATAGCAGCAGTTGGCCTGTGTAAGCTTGTATGCACCTTCGTCACCAAGGTTATGAAGTGCTCAGGCGTGAGATGAAACAGCAGGCTATGCAACACCTTGATGTCAGCACTACTTCCTCATTTCACACAATGTCCGGCGCTGACTTGTGAAAAAGAGGATCGCGACAACGTGCGCTGAGGACCTCTGCAGAGTATTTTAGAGCAAGCTCATGAGACTATTGTTGACGCACTGGGCTAGCAGCCTGAATTCGACCGTGGAAAAATTTTGCTTGTACATAAACCTCTCTCTAGGAAAGTTCTCCGCTTGTAACGCTTTCAGATTCTGTGTGCATTAACTTTGAAATGAAAAGAAAAACTGGACTCAACCTACTGACTTCTGGCTGTATTGTTTTCTTTTCGACTATTGATGAGTCTAGTAGTGCCCATTTGCAAGATATTTCCCGCATATACCCATGAACCGGCTGAACTATAATGAAGTACATTTCTGCATGTCCAGAAACGTAAAACAGCGTTAATCATCGGCTCTAATTGTGGACCAGACAGATCAGAGTTCCGACTTCTTAAAACGAGCATTTTTATGCTAACCAACTTATTATATGCAACAAGTTAATATGGCGGACAACCTGCTTCTTGTGCGTCGAAAGCGAGTTACTGAATAGGTGAACGCTCGAAGAAGCGCACCTAACATAGGTGACTTCCGACACAAACTGTCGCTGGCAACTGCAGCGACGCTGACGTATTGCTGTCAGTAGCAAATCGCCAGTTGGCATTACCATTCATATTTTTTGAAGCACCGCTACACAGCTCTTTATCGGAACAAATCAAGCGCTGACCGCGCGGCCGCGGCGGGCGGAGAGCACAGCTCTCCCCCACAACTCTCCCGCAGCAGTGGCGCTGCGGTGGTGGCGATGGAAACTAGGTGCGTCACGCCTCTCTCGGTGACGCGACGGGCCGCACCAAGTGCGTTCCATTGAGCGGCCGTGCTGTTTGGCGCAACGTTAGTAGACCAGCTTCAGTTTTGAAACTCGGTGTCGTTGCGCGGAACCGCCACCAGCCCGCGCCTTTGTGGCGCTGCAGTCGCGCCCAGCTTCACTAGCCGGATACGCGGGGGGGGGGGGGGGGGGGGGGGGTAGACTAAGCTCGCGGTGCAGCGTTGGTGTTTTCTGTGGTTCATTGTTGACGGCCAATTTCAGCAAGCCTGTCATCCGCGAAATTGTAGCCTTCGCCAAGTTGCCGGCGTGCTGCGCACCTGGCTGCATAGGCGGCTATCGGAACGATGTCGATAGTTCGGCGCGCCACTTTTTCTGTGCTCACAGCAATACGACGTTTTGCTCGGTGTGGAACAGAGCGATTCCTCGTGCCCACCGAGAACTCTGCGAAATCCACGGCACGCACTCGTGCCACTGCTCCCGCGTTCGTCGTCGTCGTCTTCCACAGCTGGCTGTGTTGCCGTTGATCATTCCAGCGTAGTATTTCACTTCACTTGTGTCGTCGTAATGGTGATGCCGCGTTTCGGGGGTATGAGTCATTGCTTAAGGGAGTATAGGCCACTCATTGTCTTACGTAACGGATAGATTTAATCTTGAAAAAGCAAAAAACGGCCGTGGCTTAGCTTGGTTAAGCCTGGTGATTGCGAAGCAATAGTGTGTCGCCGAGCTGCATACTGGGCACGCCGCTTAGAAAGTCGTTCTTCTCGTTCTTCTTCCGTTTCCGTAGCTCGCTGATGCTTCCTCTTTGCATTCTGCCGAGCTGCCTTGTTCGGGAGTTAGGCCGCCTTCAAGAGTGGAACGCGATAGCGTTATCGCACCCCGTTCGCACCGCCTACTCAAACGCGCTACGCCAGCCAAACGTCGCGATCGGCAAAGATAGCCGGGCCCCGACGCGTCATGAAGGCGGACGCGATCATGGGGCGAGTGGTGCGCTACGTGTCGGGGCAGCTCCGTACATTGCGAGGAGGGTGTCTTCTGTGTTTGCCCCAAGATGGCTCTGCGTGCGCGCAGAGCGCACAAGAAATGTAGTGGAAAGGTACTTCGCTACTCGTGAAACTGCGACTTCTGTAAGTTACGTGGTCATAATTACCGATATATACCGTAGTGTAACTATCTGCGGCACGTTTCTAAGGCAACACCGCATTCACTAGAGGCGATTTTGTCCCGTTATGAAGTAGCGAAATCGTGGCTGAGTGGTAGCGTCTCCGTTTCACACTCCGGAGACCGTGGTTCGATTCCCACCAGCCCAGCTTACAAGATGTAGTTTATTTATGAAATGACGTTATTTATGTGACGTCACTCTAGGTCACGTGGTGTGACGTCACGCAGCGAGGTCACGCTAAAGGTCAATGGTGCCTACCACCGCCTCGCCACGGAACGGGCTGAAGTGCGACCTAAAGTAGTATATTTCGCAATAAAATTAATTTCGAAGAATCACAAGCGGCAAATGGCAGGCGAAGGCATGCTAACCATGCCGCCGAGCAAACTCGAGACATCGAGCGCAAGCGACAACGGCGGACTGCGGGCATACCGTCAGTGACATCGTTCTCTCCGTCGCAGCCGACGGTGTGTGTAGCCTCGTAATTGATAAATACTTTAATGAACTCTCGGGATTAATCCAGGGATAAACGCAGGGGCCGCACGTTTCAACTTCGCTGGTTAACCATCTTCGCGAAGTGGAAGAGCCGACGGTCTTTTTTTTAAATTTTTCTTTTATTTTTTGTAGCTTGTCTGGTCATAGACCGACCTTTCTTCTTGTAGCGTTTCTTTGGCGTGGTGCGAAGTTTGGGGGGGGGGGGGTGAAGATCATCCTACAATCACGCACTTTGGCCAGATCTTCAGCCTCCTGAGCCTAAACTGCGCGAAACGTTAAGACGACAGGAAGAAGCTCACAATTAGAAACGCAGCTTCTGCGCTTCGCTGTATGCGTTTCTTCCTTTCGTGCAGGTTACCCTTCTTTCAGTAAGAACCAACTCGCCCGATAAATCTTATTTCTGTAGGTGGATACCGCTTTCTCGTGGCATAACTAATTCGGACAGCGGAGAACGCCAGCGAGTGTGAAACACGCGCAAACTGCCCGTCCGCACAAGCTCAAGGCTGCGGCGAGGCGTCTGAAGTGGAGCTGGTGGAGCTCGATTAAGCTCGATGGAACGGCGCTGCCATCTGGCGGCTGTTACAGAAGTGGCGACAGCGGCTGTAAGCGCGCGGGCGGAGAGTTTCAGGACTGAAGCTAGTCTAGTAACGTTGGTTTGGCGGACGTGCCGCGCGACGCGTTTTTTTTTTTTTTTTTCTACTCCGAGCAGCAGCACGCAGTGGCGCGATTTCGTGACGGATCATGCTGGGCACGCGCCAAATGACGCACGCTTCCCACCATCCGCGCGTCAATCACGCCTGAAATCGTGCCATGCGGTTCCGCCTTAAAGCATGGGATACATGGAGCGAAAAACCGGCGTCCAGGCGGCGAAAAACGCCCGGCGTCGAACGCTCGCGCCTCGGCGTCCAAAAATTTGACTCCCGCCGGCTATCCGGACTGATCGGAAAAACCGACGCCCGGCGATCGACGCCGGCGGAAGTGGCGGGAGTGCCTCTCGCGCTCAACAGGCGTCGTGACGATCGATCTCCCACCGACTTCCGGCAGCCGCTGAAAGTTTTTGCGCGTGTTTTTCCCTTTTGAGTTGGTACCTCCGTCGAGCGTCCGTCGCGCGGATGGCGCGGCCGCGCTGGAGTGACAGAATGTGGTTTGTTTGCGCTTGTTTGGCCGCGCCGGAGAACTCCCATGGAAATGTTGAAATGCTGTCTTCCCTGAGGTGCATTTCAGGATATTAATTTTCCAACAGCAGCTACCGAAAAAAAAAACTGCGTTGCTGAAAAGCAAGATGTTTTGTCCCGGAACCGGCGCGGCGGCCCGTCGCCTGAGCAAGCCCCTTTGCCTACAACAGCGTCAAATCGCGCGAGAGCTCGTGCGCTCGATGCTTCCTTTTTCTAGCAGGAAAATCTTATTATTCTTATTATTATATTTCTTATTATTGCCTTTTTAGGGGGGGGGGGGGGGCGCCCATATGGGCTTGGGTATAGAGGACGAAACGGTTTCTCTTTCGCGGCGCCCGAAGCTGTTTATTTTTTTATGCGAAGCATATTAGTAGAGCTCAACCCAGCTCCTCAGGCACGGCGGTGACGCCTTCAATACCACGTGACACCGTGACGTCACGACAGAGGAGAAACGGGGCTCCAACTCGCGCCATCGCACGCGGCGTCGCCTTCAAGGCTGACCACGTGACACCGTGACGTCACGACAGAGGAGAAACGGGGCTCCAACTCGCGCCGTCGCTCACGGCGTCGCGGCGGTATATAAGCAGCTGCGCTTGTTTCTAGGTGGCTTTGGCTCAACTCTTGCAAGATGGGCTGGGTGGGAATCGAACCAGGGTCTCCGGAGTGTGAGACGGAGACGTTACCACTGAGCCACGAGTCATCATCATCATCAGCCTAGTTACGCCCACTGCAGGGCAAAGGCCTCTCCCATACTTCTCCAACTACCCCGATTATGTACTAAATGTGGCCATGTTGTCCCTGCAAACGTCTTAATGTCATCCGCCCACCTAACTTTCTGCCGCCCCCTGCTACGCTTCCCTTCCCTTGGAATCCAGTCCGTAACTCTTAGTGACCATCGGTTATCTTCCCTCCTCATTACATGTCCGGCCCATGCCCATTTCTTTTTCTTGATTTCAACTAAGATGTCGTTTACCCGCGTTTGTTGCCTCACCCAATCTGCTCTTTTCTTATCCCTTAACGTTACACCCATCATTCTTCTTTCCATAGCTCGTTGCGTCGTCCTCAATTTCAGCAGAACCCTTTTCGTAAGCCTCCAGGTTTCTGCCCCATATGTGAGTACTGGTAACACACAGCTGTTGTACACTTTCCTTTTGAGGGATAGTGGCAACCTGCTGTTCATGATTTGAGAATGCCTGCCAAACGCACCCCAACCCATTCTTATTCTTCTGGTTATTTCAGTCTCATGATCCGGATCCGTGGTCACTACCTGCCCTAAGTAGATGTATTCCCTTACCACTTCCAGTGCTTCGCTACCTATCGTAAACTGCTGTTCTCTTCCGAGACTGTTAAACAATACTTTAGTTTTCTGCAGATTAATTTTCAGACCCACCCTTCTGCTTTGCCTCTCCAGGTCAGTGAGCATGCATTGCAATTGGTCTCCTGAGTTACTAAGCAAGGCAATATCATCAGCGAATCGCAAGTTGCTAAGGTATTCTCCATCAACATTTATCCCCAATTCTTCCCACTCCAGGCCTCTGAATACCTCCTGTAAACATGCTTTGAATAGCATTGGAGATATCGTATCTCCCTGTCTGACGCCTTTCTTTATAGGGATTTTGTTGCTTTCTTTGTGGAGGACTACGGTGGCTGTGGAGCCGCTATATATATCTTCCAGTATTTTTACATATGGCTCATCTACACCCTGATTCCGTAATGCCTCCATGACTGCTGAGGTTTCGACTGAATCAAACGCTTTCTCGTAATCAATGAAAGCTATATATAAGGGTTGGTTATATTCTGCACATTTCTCTATCACTTGATTGATAGTGTGAATATGGTCTATTGTTGAGTAGCCTTTACGGAATCCTGCCTGGTCCTTTGGTCGACAGAAGTCTAAGGTGTTCCTGATTCTATTTGCGATTACCTTAGTAAATACTTTGTAGACAACGGACAGTAAGCTGATCGGTCTATAATTTTTCAAGTCTTTGGCGTCCCCTTTCTTATGGATTAGGATTATGTTAGCGTTCTTCCAAGATTCCGGTACGCTCGAGGTTATGAGGCATTGCGTATACAGGGTGGCCAGTTTCTCTAGAACAATCTGACCAGCAATCTTCAACAAATCTGCTGTTACCTGATCCTCCCCAGCTGCCTTCCCCCTTTGCATAGCTCCTAAGGCTTTCTTTACTTCTTCTGGCATTACCTGTGGGATTTCGAATTCCTCTAGGCTATTTTCTCTTCCACTATCGTCGTGGGTGCCACGTGACACCGTGACGTCACGACAGAGGAGAAACGGGGCTCCAACTCGCGCCGTCGCACGCGGCGTCGCCTTCAAGGCTGACCACGTGACACCGTGACGTCACAACAGAGGAGAAACGGGGCTCCAACTCGCGCCGTCGCGAGTTGGAGCCACGAGTACGATGCTTCGAAGCGGTACAAAAGCGCCTCTAGTGAATGCGGTGTTGCCTTAGAAACGAGCTGTTTCTAAGGCTCAGGCGTGCGTCGCTTGCTCAGGCGCACATTTCGTTGCCGCGCCGAACGCTGCGTTGCTCGACGGTCACCGCGTCCAATGCGGTGCGCGTAGTCGCTGCGCCGTAGCCCATTGTCTTACACCCCTTGGCGGGTCGACGGGAACGCTATCGCGTTCCACTCTTGAAGGCGAAGCAGAGTAACGCATGAGTTGTTTCTTCGTCTAGCCGAACCAAATATAGCCAAGCAGCAGCAGTTCACCAGGCTAAACAGTGGTTCAACAACTAAAATAAAGGCTAGTATGCTTCGCATCCTGGGCTTAACCTTGGCTAAGCCACAGCCATTTTTCTTTTCCGCTCTCGGCACGCTTGCTCGTAAAGTTTGGTATTGTGCTTCTTCGGTTAGAAATCACCCTGCTCAACTACACCCAAAGTCCGTTGTGCTCGAATGCCTCGAGGAAAAGGAGGGACGACATATTACAGTTAGAAGCCGACCATGCCTGGTCTCCTGGCTGTTTGCATCTGTGTGGGCCCATAAAGTTTCCTACAAAAATTACTAGAGGAAACTCTGGCGCTGCAGTCGTTGTCCTACCATGGGAATGATGGGAAGTACATGGATTTGTCGGATCTTCGTGCTTGTGGATTCAGACGTTCTTGTGGCTTTGTATATTACGCTATATAAATCTTATTGTCGTATATTTCGGCGCAATCTATATTCTTCGAAGTGCAGAAGACGCCGGGAACGCCTACAATTGCTATTAATTGCAACGATTGTGCTTGTCCAGCTGGCCAAATCGAAACGCGCCAAAGTCTCAAGGCACTGGCATACGCGCGATAAATTCATAAAAGCGTTTCATTCGCTTGTCGATATATGCGTCCGTGGCTTAATGGTTTCAATATGAGGCTTCTGTGCTGGAGTCCCTGTGTTCGAATGCATCAGTCCCTGTGTTCGAACATCATTAAAATTGCCCGACGGCAGGATTCGAACACAGGGACTCTAGCACAGTAGCCTGATATTGAAATCATTAACCCACGGACGCATGTATCCGCAAGTGAATGAAACGCCCTTATCAATTTATCGCGGGCATGCCAGTGCCTTGAGACGCTTGGCGCGTTTCGATTTGGCCACCTGGACAAGCTCAATCGTTGGAATAGCAATTGTACGCGTTCCCGGCGTCTTCTGCACTTCGAAGAATATAGATTGCGCAGAAATATGCGACAATAAGATTTATATAGGGTAATATACAAAGCCACAAGAACGTCTGAATCCACAAGCACGAAGCTCAGACAAATCCATGTACTTCCCATCATTCCCATGGTAGGGCAACGACTGCAGCGCCAGAGTTGCCTCTAGTAGTTTTTGCAGAAAACTCTATGATCGCAGGTGACCGCTCACTCAACGTAGCCAGACCCGCCAGACGGCGCAAAGCCAGCCCGCTAAAATGCTTGCAACTAAGTGAAATGTGTAGAAATCGTTCGTAAGCGCCTCTATGAAACTTTTTTCGAAGTTGTTTAGTCAGTAACAATAAATAATACAATAAAAATCCTGCTTATTCCTTTTTTGTTATCCAGAAACACATTCGCAAAGTTTGGCAACAATGCTGCTGGCACGCGGCGGCGTCAGCCCGTTTGTCGCTGAATGTAAGCGAAGTCAGCGAACCACCGGCGTCGTCCCACCGCGTCTATTTCTGCCGCGCAATGTTCGCCGTGAAAGAACGCTCCATGTATCCCGGGCTTAAGGCGTCCGCCAAAGGCGTCTACAGCGGCGTCCACGATTCGCGTCGCCAACGCCGTGGGTGACGCCCCGGTTGTTTCCACTCTGTACAAAGCGCCGGGCGAGCAGGGCTTTGAGGCACCCTAGAAGCCGCCGGAGTAGAACGCCCAACCTCCGTCACCTGACCCCCCTGCCTCACGTCCCACAGGAGAGGGCACGCATCCGGGCTGCGTTCCTCGCTCGCGTGCGCGCTGCTCCTTAACCTGCACTAGGCTCCCTGGTAGGGTGTATAAGCGCGACTGAACGAGGACGCAGAAAGAAACAGATACACAGACACAGCGCTTCACTTTCAGCTATAGCTTTTATTTTCCCATGCATCGATAAATATATACTGTACGAGCGGAAACAAACGTGACAGCAAAAATGAACATTCAGGGGTGCATTTCGATGAACCGTACACGTGTGCAAGGCATGGGGAAACATGTATGGTAGTGGTTGCAAAGCTAAACCCAGCAATCGTATCTCCTTTTCAGATAGCGATACCGAAAGCTTGCTTATGCATTTTTCCTAACCACGCACTTTTCCTCTAATTTTGCCACCTCGTGGGCCTCCACAATCGCCCTCGTCATCCTGCTATGAGCCCTATACAGAATGGAAGTACTTTCAAACATGTGCTTGCAGGAACAATCTCGGCAGTGAATACCCAAATGACCCGAGATTACCGTAGTGACGTTATATCGATTCTCTTTTAATGTTTCATTGGTGCATCTGCCGGTTTGACCAACCTACGTACTTCCGCATGAAAGTGGAATGGCATAGAAAACGTTATGAGTACAGGTTACAAATTGTTTGCGATGTTGATTAGAACATGCGTGCCTTTTGTTATTCTCTCTTTAACCTGTTTTCATAGCTTCTGTAGACGCTCAGGGGCAGAGAAAACCACGTCCACCCCCGATTTCGCTGCTATTCTTCTGAGATTATGTGAAATGCAACGAATGTAAGGTACCACAGCAACTTTGTTTGCTCTAGCATTTGCACTGCTTCCGTTCGACGCGTTTTTGCACTTCCTACTGAAGCCATTCGCGACAACGGATAGCATACGCATCGGTTAACCAGAATCTGCCAGGCGCTTGGCCTGATCTCTGAAACTGGCTTCCATATTGTGGTGACATGACTTCGTCAGAGAATTGTTGAAACAAGATTTTACTACTGCATGTTTCAACAGCGAACTCTTAGCAGCCAACTCTTACTGCATCGTGTTTCAACAATTCTCAACAATTTTCAACAATTCGTAAAAGAAAAAAAAAACACGGCTTCGGGCGCCGCGAACGAGAAACCGTTTCGTCTTCTATACCCAAGCACATATGGGCGCCACACCCCCTCCCCATTAAAAAGGCAATAATAAGAAAAGCAGTACAATGCACACACTATTTTGCTGCTAGAAAAAAAAGAAGCATCGAGCGCACGAGCTCCCGCGCGCCTTGATGCTGTTGTGGGCAAAGGGGTTTGCTCACGCGACGGGCCGCCGCGCAGGTTTCGGGAAAAAACCTCTTGCTTTTGAACAACGCAGTTCTATTTTTTTTTTCGCTCACTGCTGTTGGAAAATTAATATCCTGAGAAGCACCACAATGAAGACAGCATTTCAACATTTCCATGGGAGTTCTCCGGCGCGGCCAAACAAGCGCAAACACCTATATTCTGTCACTCCAGCGCGGCCGCGCCATCCGCGCGACGGACGCTTCGACGGAGGTACCAGCTCAAAAGGAAAAACGCACAAAGACGTTCAGCGCCTGCCGGAAGTCTTATCAAGGACATTCTAGCAGTTCTTGCATTATAATTTTACATGTGAACATGTTTACTGGTAAAGAAGTCATCGTTGAGCCTGCAATCGTTTTTGCTGCGAAATAATAACAGTGAGAACTCTTACTGCAGTGTACAAGAGACAAGAGCGGTTTCTCTAAAAGCAGGTATACGAGGCGTGTTTTCCTAATTAGAAATGTAGTGTTTATATACTGCCTGAATAACACAGACTAATTTTATTGCTTTACCTACATTATCCGTAGAGGTAGATATTATTGTATATTAAATAAAAGTGCATATTTCTGTAACAAAATTGTACTACCTATTCTTTAACTAATTATTCATGACACATATTCCCATTTAAATATTCTAGCCGCTATTATTTGAAAAGGCATATGTACTCAGAACGAATTCTGAGGATGGTATCAGTTTAGAGATATGTGGCCTTCAAAGTGCAGCAGAAATTTAGCGTAAACGTGCCAGCTATTTTTTTTACGAAACGCCACTCTATAGTACAGAACGAGAATTACTGGAAGAAAATTGTATTTTGTCGCACAACAAGGGATTGAACATTTCGAAACTTATGTCATCCGGAGAATTCATTCGACTTGGATACATCTTCCGAACACACCTGATGCAGTTCTTAAGTCGTAATATAAGCAACAACAAAATTATTTACAAAAGTAAATATTGAAATAATGTTACTCGATTGTGTATTTCAGTTTCTATAGCAATTTATTTCTGTCTGTTCGAGTAAACCAGTCCACGGACTTTGAAACTCTATACATTAACGGCTTCTTCATGAAAGAGCGATCTGCTCTCTTCGTTCCTAGACGATAGTGAATCGCACATCGTCATTCTTACAGAAACATGGTTGAATCCTAACATTACAGACGATGAAATTATTCCCGATGGGCATTCATATAACGTATACAGGCCTGATCGTATTGATAAAAGAGGCGGCGGCGTCCTTCTAGGAATAAGGAGGGCGTTAACATCATACTCGGTTAATACCGATTCCAATCCCAAATTTGTCTGGACAGCTTGTTTGATATCTTCCGTTAAGTTATTGATGGGCGCTTGTTACCCTCCGTCAGATTCTGGTGATTCGTTCGTTAATGAGCTGCGCATCAGTATTACTAAGGCAACTGAGCTGTGTCCTACTGATAGCATCTATCTCATTGGACATTTTAATTACGCCTTAATCAACTGGGCTCAACCATCATCATCTTGTTATATTTCAAGAGAATTCTGTAGCTGCACGCTTGATTCCAACTTGATTCAAGTCATTAAGCGACCCACCCGTGAGACCAATATATTAGATCTAATACTTGCAGCAGCACCAGAAACGATAAAAGAGATAAGGTACTTGGATGGATTCAGTGATTATCTTTTACTTCAGCTAAATTTAGACATTCCAGTTCCGTTTATGGGCTATATGACGCAGACAGTTTACGATTACAATAAAGCTAACTTCACAGACATCAACAGAGAACTTGAAACCTTCTTTTACCATCAATTTCTACCTTCATTTAACAGCTGAGGCAGTGATGAAAACTGGAAACTCTTTAGCGATAGGGTTTCATCTTTGGTCAGCCAGTACGGCCTTTTAATCCCAATAACTAAAGGTAATCCTAACCCTTGGTTCACTAGGAAGATTAAGCAACTAAGGAACCAAAAAAGTGGTCATACCAGACTGCCGAGCGTGCGGGTGCACGTTCAGCTTGGGACAGATACAACGTCTGTCTGAAATCCTATCACATTGCCTTATACGCTGCGAAAGAAAAATACTTTGCACATGATCTCCCATCACTTAGAAACTAATCCTAAAATCTTTTGGAAGCAAATACGCCCTGATCACGACACGAGTTTCGTTAACCTACGAAGTAACAACACTCCCATCCTAGACACTGAGCACCCCCAAATATTCAACACCTTCTTATTATCTATGTTGACTTTAGACGTTCACTCTAATCTTCCTGAAGTTCCCGATCTTGATTACCACTATATGACGCGCATTGAAATAACTGAAGAAGGCATCAAGTGCGTCATAAATAACCTTAAAGTATCTACTTCAGCCGGTATCGATTGCATTAATTCTAAAATAATTAAAAAATAGCATTTCAGTGTCTTGTATATTTTTGTCACACATATTTCAGCAATGCTTAACTACTGGAATAGTACTATCTGACTGGAAGATAGCTGAAGTAATTCCCATAGTTTAAACTGGAAACAGAACCTCACCTGAAAATGACCGTCTGGTCAGCAGATTTATTCTCTTACGTGCATTTGCTTCAAAATGCTAGAACATATAATCGCATCTAATGGTTTCAGTCATCTGGAGCACAATCATTTTTTTGCGCTAATCAACATGGGTTTAGAAAGAATCATTCCGTCGAAAGACAGTTATTCGAACTAACGACTGACTTGCATTTTAATATAAACGATAACCTACAAACTGATTGTATATTTCTTTACTTCGGCAGTGCAGCGTAGTCGGTGCATTATTATTTTTTATTTATATAAATGATCTACCTAATAACATTTCTTCCTGTATTTGAATTTTCGCGGATGATTGCATCATCTACCATCTTAAGTTTGCTAATGACCACCTGGCACTCCAATCCGATCTTCATCTTATCAAAGAGGGGTGCCAAATGGATAATGACCCTTAACGTTTCGAAATGTAAAGTGATCTAATTCAGCATCAAACATAACAATTCTAGTTATGCATACCATACTCTATATGACTTACTGTCTCACGTCTCCCATTACAAATATCTCGGTGTTCATCGTGTCTTTCATTGTTGTTTCATATCGCATCCATTTGCACCGTCCTGTCTAAATATTTACTTACGCCGTAACCTCAGAAGTTCCCCTGCTAATATTCTCAAACTAGCCTCTTACATTTGTTCACCCACAGCATTAGTTTGCTTCTTCCATTTTGTCTCCGTGGTCTCATAACAACATGGTCACTACTTTAAATTCCTTCAAAATAGGGCAGCACGATTCATCTCAAGAAACTACCATTCAAGCGTCACTCAGATTAAAACAGATTTTTTTCTCCAATCTTTAGGCACACGCCGGGACATCGCGCTGCGAACAATATTTCACGAGTATGTACACTCCAATGGATCATGTTCCTTTCAGCTCGACGTCCCATCCCGGACGTCCAAAAGATTGCACAATCATTTGAGTCTTACGCGGATCTATGGTGATACTTTAGCTTTTAGTTCATCTGCACTTCCACGAGCCACCAGGTTATAGAATAATCTACCAAACAACATCGCATCTCTGTCTAGTCCTGATACATTTAATCACCAACTTATTACACATCTCACTGAGGCCGTCGTTTAGCGTGTTTGAGTTCATGTTTATTCATGTTTCATATTCGTGTTTCATATTCATGTTTTAGTTCATATTTCGATATTCAGCGTTTCGTTTCCCCTTTTGCTATAACACGCTTGATGAATTGCGCACTTATTCATGCTCTATGCGCTTTTTGTGTTATCATATGCTTTAAACTACGTACTATATTTTTTCTCGTTATTTCCGCATTGCTTGGTCTCATCTTCATTACTGCTAATATGTGCGCAAATTTTATTTACCACGTATTGTACTTCCTCTTTTTCATCTGGTTGTGTACGTAGTGTCGGGATTTTTCGGCCCCTCCCTCCTAACGCAATGGCCTACGGGCCTGTAAGGTACTTCAACTAAATAAATAAATAAGAAAGAGTTGTCCGCGTCATTATGCGGCACATGGCTTCTAGTCTTCCAATTGCCACATTACAGATGAGGTGGACGAACTTCCTGAACAATGTCCTGCGCGACGCCCAGGTGACCTTGGAGAAGAGCGATCGCATCATCCTCTCGAACAGGCAGTACCTGCTGCGCCTTCGAAATATCCTCGCTGAAGAGAAGGCGTAAGCGTGCGCGCTTTAAGAAAGAGTGATTTGATCTTTGCGAATAAGAATTATCTGCATTCGTCACTCATATGTAGTCCATGAAATGTACTCGAGAAGGGTAGAAATTCTACCGTGTTGATTGCACATACAGCAAGTTAATGACCATTGGATGTTCTGCCTTTCCCTTTTGCGCTTCACTTGCAGTATGCTGAGAAATGTATTTACGGGGAGACTTTGTTGCAGCTCTAGAGCACTTGTGCAAATAGACACTGTAAAGACATGTACAAGCGACTGTTCGTGATTACACTCTTCGGGCATCGTGAGGGCTACGGCCTACCTTCGCAGTAATGAAATACGAACTGTCCCAACTATTCTTCCTATCACTGAAGTGAGTGAACGCAGTCCGGCGTTGAAAAGCGAGCACCCGCCGTGGTTGTTCAGTGACTTTGGTGTTGCGCTGCTAAGCGCAAGGTCTCGGGATCAAATTACGGCCACGGCGGCCACCTTTCAATGGGGGCAAAATACAATAACATCAGTGTACTTAGACTGAGGTGCACGTTAAGGAGCTCCAGGTGGTCAAAATTATTCCGGTGTCACCCACCAGGGCGTGTTTCATAATGAGGTTGTGGTTTTGGCACTTAAAACTCCATATTTTAATTTTAGAAACGAGCGTTTTGCGATCAGACGACTTCCTAGTAGAACGTGAATTTTTTTCTGTTCAATTTGCATCTCAAAACAATTTTTTTTAGCGTTTCACGCGTTTTGCTGCCATTCGTTGGTGTTGCGTGTATTGTTTTCGTGAATTCAGAAATTAACCACCAGCCGTGGTGGCTTAGTGGCTAAGGTGTTGCACTGCTCAGCACGAGGTTGCGGTACCAAAACCCGGCTGGGGCGGCTGCATTTTGATGAGGGCAAAGTGCTAAGCGCCCGTGTCCTGCGGAGTGGGTTGGTCAAAATTAATCAGGCATCCCCCACTGGGCCGTGCCTCAGAATCAAATCGTGGTTTTGGCAAGTAAAACTACAGAATTTATCTCAATTCAAGAAATTCACCATAGTGTAGAAATTATCTCAATAAATTTGGCATCCTCGAAACGGGACATTTAAGGTCAACATAATCAACGGGCGATACGTAGGCCTCAGAGTGATGTCTATGGTTGACAATCTTTGCAAACGTTGTAGATACATATGATGGCTCTATTTTATTTCTATCCATGTCTCCATATTGACTGTAACCGCACAAATATGCCGAAGCAAGGCTATGCGGGGCACTAAAAGGTCTAGAATGAAAACAATATATAGAGAACGAAACTAAGGGTACAAATTAACTACCTGCGCAAGTCCCAAATTTCAGGAGCCTGAGGTTTCAAGCAATCAGGGCTAGTTTGTACAAATCCATGATGATAAGCAGCGCAAAAGATTCCAAGAACACTAAAGAAAGAACCAAGCGCTTGTGTATAGCTTGTTGTGTTTGCTTCTTTGTTTAGTCTTCCTGTGAGTGTTTGCGCTCCTTATCATTGCACTATTTAACCGCAACGCATTCACCATGGCTTTTGGGACTGGCAACTAAGCAGCTTCAGGAGGTATTCTCTTTAAATGTTCCCATATTGGCAGTCAGGCTGCATGGCTCAGAAAATCGAGTGACAGAAGGCCTGCTAATATTACTTCACGAGTGGTTACTGCTATTGCGCAGAAGGAATAAGCGCAAACAAAATGTAACGCAATCAACTTAACATTGGCAGTATTCGAATCATATCTTCCCTGACGTGCTTCATGTGCGCTGTTTCGGTTAAGACGATGTGCATAATCTTGCGGACGTGACAGTTTGCCCAGGAAATAGGTTCATTTTAACGAGAATCCTGCAGTTTCGCCTCGCATGAAGCATCACACATTGAGTACGAGGGGATCTTAAGGATGTGGTCCTCAGATTGCATGCTGTTCTCTGGATGCAGCTACGTGGTGGCCAACTACCTGGCATGGAGGGTGGTGGAGCTCATGGGTCCGCTCACGGTTGAGCGCATGCGCCGTTGTCGGTTCCGCTTCGACCGGTACCGGTACTCACAGTTCGAGTTGCCCCCGCTGTCGCGCGAATGCTACGAACACACGGCACGCTACATGAAGTTTGCCGTGGCCAAGATTCTCTACGATCAGGTGCCCGAGAGAACACTCGAGCGCCATACGAAGGTAATGCACCAACATCTGTTGTATATTATTGCTAGGGCGAAGATTTCTTTGCCTCTTCGACTTTCCCACTGCTGCTGCTGCTGTGGGCTGCTGTGGCTGCTTCTGTCGCGCACACCGCGTCGGGAGGTGGTTCAGAGCGTGTATATATATAACATGCACGAGTAAAAGAGGAAAGAAGACGGGAGAATCTCGTTTTCGCCCCACCGCGTCGAATGCCAACAATGCCCCCTTGCCGTCACCACATTAGCCGCTCGAGAGCTCTAATTATCCGTTACTCCCCTCACAAGCATTGCAGAAACTGCGGCGCTTCCCTTTCTACTAACATGCGAGACCAGAGGATGACGAAGATAGAACTGTAGAGAGGAGAAGAAGAGAAGAAGGAGAGGGAGCAGACGAGGCAGTTCTCATAGAAGAGAGGGGGGAGGTGACGTGAAAAGTCAAGGAAACCCCGATATTGTACGACAGCGGTTGCGGGGCAACAGGATAAGCTTAACTTCTAGGTACGGTACAGTATGTTGCTGCTATTTCTAAAAAATAACCGCTATTCAAATATTTCATGCTTACGAATTACGCAGGGCGTGCAGAAACAGCTCGGCAATATTTAAAGTGCACCGCAGGGTCCAGGAGACACTACGGTAGCGGTAGACCGTAAAATCAACAATTCTGCGCCCGCCGTGGAAGCTTTGCGGTTATGGCATTGCTAGAGGTCGTAGATTTGACCCGAATCGCGGCATTCGCATTTCAATGGGGGCGGAATAGAAAACGCACGTGCACTTAGATATTGCGACATGTTGAAGAACACCACGGTGTCAAAATTAATCCGGAATCTGCCACAACAGCTTACCTCATAATCTGAGTGTGGTTTTGGCACGTACAGTCCCATAATCCAATTCAAGTTTAATACTTCTGGCACAATGATATGCGGCATGCGATTAAATGACAGCGCTCAACCCTCTCAGAGGTTTTAAAATATGGCGCACAACAACGCCTCAAGCAAACACCTTTTCCTGTGTGTTATGTGTGCTACACAAACAGCAGTGGTGCACGCAATGCAACGTTTATCATCAACTCCACACTCTCGTGTTAGCCTAAACATTGAAGAAATTAAGCTTTAGCCGTCAAGATTGCCGCTAATTATCGTCACTCAAAGCATGGAGCAAGGAAAGCTTCGCTTTCATCGATTCCCATAGTTCTTGGGATCTGCATATCTTATTTCAAGTTTCCACATCTTTTTGTAAAAAGTTCAAGGCGTCAAGGCATTGCGGAAACACAAGACGAAAGGAATACTTTGAGACAACACTCCCCAAACGCTAACGCAGAGAAGAGAACTTATCACAGCGCTTCTTGCAAGGCTGAAAGCTATAATTTCTGTTAAAAGTGCGCACACAAAAACCTTTCTTGTCCTTTACCCCACTGCCCCTGTAACTGAGACACGGAGCAATAGAGTGCGGCGTAACCCACCCGTTTCCATTTCTCTCTCTCTCTCTCTGACGGGATAAGTGCTCGCTCAGGATATAGCAGACGATGAATTGTCATATCTATGCTATTTTGTTTGCTAGTACGCCCATTTCACTCCTTTTCGCAGGTTCAAGTCGTAGCAGAGGAAGTAAAGGACGCATTTGCCGTGTGGCTCGACCTTACAACCTGGATGACTGACAGCAACAAGAAGCTGGCTGCTTTCAAGGCAAGGACGGTGTTCAAACTTCTTTTACAGGGACCCAGCTTATTTGACACAGTGACACTCGCGTTCAAGTTTTGTTTAAATATCATTGTATGCCGATCCAATGAGAAAAGTTGAACGACCGCAAACGTGCTCTTATTTCTTGCCTTTCTTGCAAACGTAGCATGCGGAGTCCAGCATACCACCTATCTAAAACGATATCTGGGCTATTTAACGCTGAGATATTTTAACGCTAACAAATAACGCTGCGTAAATTTTTGTTATACCACCTTCAAGAACCACCGCAATGTTTGTGTTGTGCCAATACTTTTGGCTCCAGAGCGAATAATTACTGAAAGATTAGCGCAGGTATACCAAAGGACAAATCGCCGTCATCGTAAGGTGATTCTTATTACTCCAGAGCGAATATTAACTGAAAGATTAGCGCAGGTATACCGAAGGACAAATCGCCCTCATAGTAAGGTGATTCTTACTACTGGCAGATCATGAGGGGGCACCGGGGGACATGCTTTGTGGGCCATGTTCTACGCAGGTCTACTATGTACTAAACTGCCTTACGTTTACTGAAATTTGTGGACGCTTTCATTACCAAATATCACGGTACCCGTCACACTGAGAATATCCATTCTTGCAGCCATCAGTTTCAGTTTCAGTTTATTCTCCATTCTATCACAATGAGTATGTAAGAAATATGCATATGAGGGTTCCAGAGCCCATGACTGCAACCGGACCCTCGGTTCTAAAAAGAAGAAAAAAATGTATACAAGACGTGGGTTAAAGCAACAAAATATAAAAAGTACAAGGAAAACTAATGATCGCCTGTAATACAATACATTGGTAAGGGAAAACAAACGAAAAGGGCATATATTAAAACGCTTAGTTATAAAGAAGAACGCGTTATAGGGTATGAAACTATCTACAAAATATAAATTATTTTAATGCATGTTTAGATACATTCAAAGCTGAGGTTAGTTTGATTGAATGTGGTAGGTCCTTCTATATTGTTACGTAAGAAGACGCAGATGAAAAGCTATATACAAGTATATTTACAACGTAATACGCCGCACTTGGCCAAGAGGCAAGAGCCCGCGCTAGCCTCCAATCGTCGTCGTCGTGTTCTCACTGCTCGCCTCTTCGTCATCGGTAATACTATTCCGTAGCACTAACCCCGGCGGCAAAAGCGCCGTCCCGGAGCGACTAAAGGCCGGACTCGGAAGCAGTGTAGTAGGCCTTGAGCCTACTGACGTGCACGACATCACTATATGACAGAGTAGATGACGAGGTTGAGCTCACAGGAGCAATTTCGTACGTCACAGGCGTCACCTGGCGCAGCACGCGGTAGGGCCCTGTGTATCGCGAAAGGAGCTTTTGTGAAAGTCCGACGTGACGAGAGGGCGACTAAAAGAGCACGAGTGCACCAGGCGAAAACTGTACGTCACGGTGGCTGGCGTTGTACTGACGCTGCTGAGTGGTTTGCGAGTCCGTCAGTCGAGCACGGGCACGCTGGCGTGCATGGTCGGCGAGGAGGATGGCGTCGCGCGCATACTCGCTTGTTGAGATAGAAGCAGGAGGAAGTGCCGTGTCAAGGGGCAAGGTCGGTTCGTGACCGTAGAGTAGATAAAAGGGAGAAAATACGGCGGTGTCGTGCCGGGAAGAATTATAAGCAAATGTGACGCAAGGAAGGGCAATGTCCCAGTCGTGGTGGTCCTTCGAAACGTACTTGGACAGCATATCGTTAAGAGTACGGTTTAACCGCTCTGTCAGGCCATTGGTTTGAGGATGGCATGAGGTAGTCTGCTTGTGTTGAGTGGAGCAGGAACGTACAATGTCGGCGATAACTTTCGAGAGGAAGTTACGACCACGGTCAGTGAGCAGCTGTCGCGGGGCGCCATGAAGTAAGATAATGTCACGCAAGAGAAAGTCCGCGACGTCAGTGGCGCAACTGGTAGGGCGAGCCCGCGTGATAGCGTATCGGGTGGCGTAATCAGTTGCGACGGCTACCCATTTGTTCCCAGAGGATGACGTGGGAAAGGGACCGAAGAGGTGTAATCCAGCACGAAACACCAAAGAACGCTTCCACAGGGACAGTGATCGGCTGGAGATGACCGGCAGGTAGCACCTGAGGTGTTTTCCGACGCTGGCAGGTATCACAGGCAGCAACATAGCGTCGGACGGAGCGAGCGAGACCAGGCCAATAGAAGCGGCGGCGGACGCGGTAGTACGTGCGGGTTACGCCAAGATGTCCTGCAGTAGGTGCGTCATGCATCTCAAAGAGGACAGTCTGTCGTAGATGTTTTGACACGACAAGAAGATCAGATCCGTCAGGGAGGAAGTTCCTTCGGTACAAAATGCCGCCCTGGAGAACATAGCGGTGAACGGACGCGTCGGTAGGTGTAGAGCGCAGACGCTCGATGAGTGCTCGCAGCGGTAAGTCTCGGTACTGCTCATCGGCGATGTTAGCGAAGGCAGACACAGAGAAAATGCCGTTGGCAGTACTACTGTCGGCGTCGTCAGGCTCGTCTACCGGGTAACGAGACAGGCAGTCAGCGTCCTTGTGTAGTCGGCCAGATTTGTAGGTGACACTATATCAATATTCTTGGAGGCGTAATGCCCAGCGACCAAGTCTTCCTGTAGGATCTTTCAGTGAGCATAACCAGCAAAGCGCGTGATGGTCTGTGACAACGGAAAAGGGTCGGCCATATAAGTATGGGCGGAACTTCGCAACCGCCCAAACTAGGGCCAGACACTCACGCTCAGTGATGGAATAGTTGCGCTCCGCGGGTGAGAGGGGCCTGCTGGCGTAAGCGATAACACGGTCGTTGCCGTGCTGGCGTTGTGCCAGTACTGCGCCAATTCCGTGACCGCTGGCATCAGTACGGACTTCGGTAGGCGCAGAAGGATCGAAATGGGCTAGAACGGGAGGCGTTGTGAGAACGTCGATTAGATGCGAGAATGCAGAGGCCTCGTTATCGCCCCACTGGAAAGGGGCGTCTTTTTTCAAAAGCTCGGTTAGTGGTCGTGCTATGGCCGCTAAATTTTTCACAAAACGGCGGAAGTAGGAACAAAGGCCGATGAAACTGAGCACATCCTTGACACACTTCGGAACAGGGAAATGCGTAACAGTATGGATCTTGCCTGGGTCTGGTTGCACTCCGTTCGCGTCAACGAGATGCCCAAGGAAGTAATCTGGCGACGGCCGAATTGGCACTTCGATGCGTTCAGTTGCAGACCGGCGCGACGAAAAACGTCGAGGACTGCCGAGAGGCGCTCGAGGTGCGTAGCGAAGGTTGGGGAGAATACTATGACGTCGTCCAAGTTGCACAGGCGTGTGGACCATTTGAAACCGTGAAGAATGGAGTCCATCATGCGTTCAAAAGTGGCAGGAGCGTTACATAGACCGAACGGCATCACTTTGAATTGATAAAGACCGTCCAGAGTTACAAAAGCAGTCTTCTCGCGGTCGAGATCGTCCACGGCAATCTGCCAGTAGCCGGAGCGGAGGTCAATACAGGAGAAGTAGCGAGCACCATGGAGGCGGTCAAGGGCGTCATCGATCCGAGGTAGGGGATACACGTTCTTTTTGGCAACCCTGTTAAGGTGCCGATAATCCGTGCAAAAGCGCCATGAGCCATCCTTCTTTTTTACCAGTACAACAGGTGACGCCCATGGACTACATGACGGTTCTATGATGTTCTTGGCAAGCATTTTGCGAACTTCTGCGTGAATAACTTGACGCTCAGCCGGTAACACTCGATACGGTCGGCGACGAATAGGAGGGGCATCGCCGGTATTAATGCGATGTTTAACAGTTGTAGTTTGGGCCAAAGGACGATCGTTAAAGTCAAAAATATCGTTGTAGGAAAACAGAACGCGGTAGAGCTCACGAGCATGCTCGGACGGCTTGTCGGGCGCAATCATCTTTTGTAAGTCGGCGATGGTACAAGTTGTCGACTGAGATGGTAGAGGAGGATCCGCTGAATTGTCGTCTACCTCGATAGATGCTATTAAGTGATCCTCGAATGAGCAAAGCTAGGCCAGAGACATCCCGCGTGGCAGCACCTATTCTAGGAGAATGGAGATCATGCAGGCATCAGGAACGTTTTATAGAAGTAATTTTATGCCGCCTGCGCATCGGACACAAAACACCTAACACATAACTTTCTACTGACAAAACAAGACAAACCCTTAAGTGAGAAATGTGGAGATGAACTCACTGTAAATCACATTTTATTCTCGTGCACACAACTCGAACGGCTAAGGAAAAAACATTTTACTGTATTTTACAATGAACGCATTCCCTTCCATCCCAGTCTGCTTTTTGGAGATAACCCACTAGTAGAAACTTCATCTGTTTTTAGTTTTTTGAAAGACGCAGCGATCCTAAACGAAATATAAAGTATCACAGAACTACTAATTCTAAAAATTATTACCCGGTTTCTTCACGCATCTTATGATGCAGCTCACCCATTTTCTCAGTTCTGAGAAGAAGGCTGAGGTCTTCATTTGGTTTGTTGGGCTCCTCAGAGGCCTTGTCCGGACAAGGACCTCGCTGAGGATACCCAATTTTTGAAATAAGTTATACCATGTGTTTGGCGCATGATAGCCTAAGTTGCTTATGCGCCATAAAACCCAATACAATACAATACTTGTGTCGTTAACCCAAAATTGACCATTGGCAGGCAGACGCAATTAGCCGTAATAGATAAAGCTGTATGAGGTACCGTGATCCCGTGTGTAAGGAGGACGTCTTGCATAGGAGCCGCGATATAGTGACCGTCGGGCACTGGTGGGGATCACACTAGGTCGACGTAAGTCAGTGCCGTAGGTGGCAAGCGAACGAAGTCGACGGAACTCAGGCGACTGGGGTGTGGTTCAGCGGGATCCAGAACAGGCAGGTCAAGGCGGAGAGTGCTGGCGGAACAATCGATGAGAGCAGAATGTGCGGAGAGGAAGTCTAAGCCGAGGATGATGTCGTGGGGACAGTGGGCGATGACTGTGAATAGCACAATTGTGGAGCGGTCGGCGAAGGAGACACGGGCGGCACACATACCAATTACGGGGGCTGTTCCGCCATCGGCGACACGGACAACATGCGTCGTGGCGGGCGTGATTATTTTTTTCAGGCGGGTACGAAAGTCCGCGCTCACTACCGACAAATGCGCCCCAGTGTCAATAAGAGCAGATACAGGAACACCGCCGACTTGCACGTCAAGAAGGTTCAGATGAGTGGGCAACGTCAGTAGAGGATTTGGCGGCGTAGGGAGCAATGCAGCGTCACCTCGAGGCGCTGCATCATCTAGTTTTCCGGCTGGGAGTGGCGTCCGAAGGGAGTCGGCGAAAAGGAGCGACGGGACTGGGGAGAGCGAGATTGTCGTCGTTGGGGCGAAGGTGAACGAGAACAGGGGCGGTTCGGCGCAGGAGAGTCAGTGGCGGCATTATCCGAGCGTGCGGCATAGGGACGAGAAGGGCCACCTGAGGGGCGAGAGTAGGCAGTATAAGCAGACCGGGTCGGCGAAGTCCAGCGACTTCGACAGTGCCGAGAAGTGTGCCCGATGCGGCGGCAGTGAAAACAAATCGGCTTGTCGTCAGCAGTGCACCATTCAGCTAGGTTGCGGAAACGTGGTGGGTAAGAAGATGCGGGACGGGGCGGAATCGAAGAAGCCGGATGGGTATCAGGGCGATGGGCCGAGCAGATGGTGTGAAGGCCCATGTTTTCGAACTCCTGGCGGACAACTGACTGGATCAGGGAAACCGTGACTGCAGGTGCGTTGGTGGGGCTGGAGTCGTAGGCAGCCGGATAGGCGGCCTCAAGCTCACGCCGGACGATCTTGGTAATATCGCCAGTGTTGGGACGAGGAGCGTCGGCACAGGAAGGTGTCGCTGGGGTGTTGGGCAAACGGGCAAACTGCTGGTCGATACGTCGGGTTTTAGCGAGTTCCAGGCGGCGGCACTCTTTTATAACAGCATCCACCGTCGCGACGTTGTTGAATACGAGCAAGTTGAAGGCGTCATCGGCAATGCCTTTGAGGATGTGGGATCTGACTCAGTCATGTATGCATCAACTTTGCTGCACAGAGCCAAAACGTCCTGAATGTTCGTGACATAGGGCTCTGTTGACGTCTGCACGCGGCCGGAAAGCGCCTTCTGCGCGGCAAGTTTGTGACCGTATGGGTTGCCGAACAAGTATCCGAGCTTTTGCTTGAGCGAATCCCAACTGGTGAGCTCCTCTTCGTGCGTCCGAAAGCAAACTCGAGGTGTGTCATCGAGGTAAAAGACTACGTTGGCGAGCATGATAGTAGGGTCCCACCGGTTATTGCGGCTGACGTGTTCGTACAGGCTGATCCAGTCCTCGACGTCTTCCCCATCTTTGCCCGAGAATACGCCAGGATCACGAGGAGCAGGGAGAGTGATGTAGGTCGACGAAGTGGCAGCAGGTGTCGGATGCGGCTGAGTCGAGTTGTCATCGCCGAGAGCCATGGAGCTAGGCTTGACATACCGTCCACTGCGAAGCTCCGTGACGAGGTAGAGGGAACGTCCCCTCTCCACCAGATATGTTACGTAAGAAGACGCAGATGAAAAGCTATATACAAGTATAATTAAACGTAATAGGCCGCACTTGGCCAAGAGGCAACAGCCCGCGCAAGCCTCCAATCGTCGTCGTCGTCTTCGCACTGCTCGCCTCTTCGTCATCGGTAATACCATTCCGTAGCGATATTATTAATGCTGAAAACGGGGGTGTCATTTTTCCATAGCTGATGTTACATCTAGGTAGTAGAACGTAGAAATTATGCGCAAACCTAGTGTGCTTTGTATTAGTGAGTATTTCTGTAGTCTACAAAGTCGTAAGCAAGATGTTAAGTCTTTTAAGAAGAGAATTCTTAAGTGATACTTAAACAAGCCAGTTATAAGTAAGATAAAGTTAGCCTGGAGTAGCAGGACAATTGGTGATTGGTGACAATTGAAAATGAACAATTGGTGATTAAGCGAATATCCTGGTTCTGTATGTGTTTAGTAGACGAAAGGTGGCTGTTATCTGTGTTTCCCCAGGAAGCAATACTATAGGTGACATGACTCTGAATGAACGCAAAGTATAAAGATAATAATGCGTGTTCTGAAAAGAATGGGCGTGATCTAATGAGAGCTATTATGCCAAAAGCTGTTGTTTAACAAACGCAATATTATTAGTAAACTGTAATTTAGGATCTAATTTTGTGCCAAGGAACGACACACACTCCGCTTAAGGAATAAGGTGACTGTCGAGGGTTACTAGGGGAACACACGGCACCACCCTCCGCATTGTTTTAAATATCATGAAGTGAGTTTTGAGAGGGTTAAAAATTAAACGGTTTAACTGACCCCGTTCCTCCACTTAGTTTAATGTTGAATTTAATGAATAAGATTGTTAAAGACTTATCTGACATAGAAACAAAGGTATCATCCACATATATAATAGGATTAGAAGGAATAAGAACATCAGGTAAGTCGTTAATGTAAATGCAAAAAAATAAATAAAAATAAGGCTCCCAGTATTGAGCCCTGTGGTACCACTTGATTAACAACTTTGTACTCGGAATAAGCGAATGGACTGTTTTTCATGGTCATGTAAGTAATTTTTTAGAAAAGTTAAAGCTGGACCGTTTACATCTAAAGTTTCTTGTTTTCAAAATTAGCATGTATGATTAAGAGTGTCAAAAGCTTTAGTAAAAACTAAAAATACTGAGCCAACAAAATTACCGCTGTCACTAGAACACCTTATGTAATCGGTTTTTGCAATAAAAGGTAAGCTGCTTGAACTGCCAGGACGGAAACCGAGTTGGCAAGATTTCAACAACTTAAAGTTTGTTAGGTAGCTGTTTATAAGTTTAAGAAATGTTTTATTGATAAGTTTACCACTGGAGGACAAAATAGAGGTAGGGCGATAATTAGACACCAGCGATTTATTACCTTTTCTTTAAATACAGCAATTATTGTTCCCTTCTTGAGCGAACTAGGAAAGATACTTTATTTAAAAAACAGATTAATTTTGCTGCTGAGTGTTTCCGCAATAAAAGGGGCAACAAGTTTTCAGTGATAATCAGATGCATTATCTAGACCTGGGCAAGTGTGTTTTCATTCAATACAGCAGAAAAGGCCTCATCAGCTGAGGCGGCAAAAAGAAAGTATGTATGATTGCAACGGTTACGTGGGTAAGAAGAGGCTATCAGGCTATTACTGCACACTTCAAAGAAGCAAATACTGAACCAGTTGGCTATACAAGGAGATTCAGGGCAAATTTCTTCATAAGTTATTTTATCAATGGTTCTACTAGCGTGTTGTGTATTAAAAAAGTAATTGAAAACTTGCCATTGTTTCTTGTGATTATTTTAACCCTGCAGAATTATTTTTCAAAGTAAAGATGTTTGGATTTTTTCAGTAGGTTGTTCAACATCGTGTTGTGAATTTATAGCATTGTGCTACACTTATATGGAACGGCTGTTGTTAGTGCTCCTGTAAAAATTATATTTTTTACGCATGGTGGTTAACAAAGCTTTTTTTATGCAAGGATTACGCGGATATTTAAACTGTTTTTTTTTTCATATGAAAGGCTTAGTGCTAGCGTACACACCTTTAAAAATTATGAACAGAATTTTTCGAATGCCTCTTCAGCATGACATAGAGTACTAATTGATGTCCAGTTGGTACAACTTATTGCATGAACAAAGTTATCCCACTCGAAGCTGGAAGTGAAATAACTAGCGTCATAGTGAGGTTTTTCTGTGGCGAAGGTATTAAAAATGGGAAGATGATCTGTGATAGACATGTCAATGACACCTGCAGTTGGAGATGGTGTGATATTGCTTAAGGCGTCATCAAGAGGAGTATTAGTTCTAGAAGGGAGCATGGAGTAGGAGAAGTACTTAAATACTGAAGCACAAATCCAACAAAGGAATCGCTATATGATATTATTGAACTATTATCAGTATCGAGTAAATTATTCTGAATATCGCCACCTATTAAAATCTGCTTATTTTCAGCTGAAATTTTATGAAGAATTGTGCAAGGATTATGCAGGAAATCAGGAATGGATGAAGTTGGAGAGCGAGAAATGGAACCGTTCAATATGCCAGTGCGATTACTAGAAGGCGACATGTTAGTTTCAATCCACGCTGATTCATAGTTAGATGCGTTTAAAGACAGGTAAAGCCTACGTTCCTACTTGACTTTCGGTGATACGAAAATAGCCGAACCGCCATGCCGATCGGAATAGCGTGACAGTATTTGTATTGGAACGACAGAAAACCATATAAGTTGCCATCAGAATAGCCAAGCCAAGTTTCGGAAATGGACAAAAATGAAAAGGAATCTCCAAGTGAATCAATAAAGGCAGTAGTGCAATGTTGGTTTCTGCACTAACTTCGCGCATTGGTGTGTAGTAATGATGAGTGATTAACGAGCAACGATTCTGCTTCAACAGTTGAGAGCAATGACATACAGGGATGTTGTGAGGAGCAGATTAGGAAAATGATAAATGTCGAAATTGAAAAATACGTGAAGATGCGTAGATCTGGTTCGGCACTTGTCCTGAAGGCTTGCGCGCTTTGATGCGGCAATTCTCGGTGCAAAGGTAACGCAATTTCGTTTCTTTTTCGAGGGCGAGTGCTTTGCTGAATACGCGTTTGTCGTCGATAGTCACGTGCTCACTGACGTAACGAGTGTTCCTTACTTTTAGTCAGACCTATCTGATACGTACGCAAATGTGTTTTCCGAGTTTTCAGAAGGAATTCGTTTTCTTGTCATGCCAGTAAAAACGAGCGATGATGCTTGTTTCTGATGTCTTGGTGGCGACACGGAGAGCTGCGTCTTTCTTTGTTGATGAAATGGGGCATTCAACCACTTCAGGAATTGTTTTTAAGATGACAGCGCAGTCTTCACCCTGTGTGCAGGGGATGGCTTTGATTTCAATGTAATTTAGACCGTTCTATTGCCCCGTGTCTGCCATAATCCTGGCCAGCGGTTCTGGCGATCCTTGTTATATTAGGTAGCGCAAGCGTTTTTTTTCTAGCCGCGTGCATTCGCCTAAGCTCACGTGTTATGTGAAGCCATCCGGCAAGAATAATGATGTTCCACATCCAACCGGGCCACGGCTATGAGCTGCGCTGGCCATCACGCGCAGTGCTAAATCTAGTATAGATAAATACACAAGGTTGTGGTTGGATTGATGTCCACAATATTGCACAATTGGCAGTGGAACGCACGTCTAATTCGTAGCTTGTCGGTTCGGCTCCTACTGGCGGCCAGTTATCTTTTCGTTCCCTTTCATTTGTCCCTTGCTTATCACTTTCAAAGCTACACAGGAGCTTTTCCATGCTTTCCTTCGCGTCAGCATTTATTGGCTTCATGTGGCTATGGCTAACGAAAGTTTCTTCGTTTCTTTTTCTTCATTTAGTTTCAAGTGCAGCTTCCTTGGCTTCTGTGTGTGCTGGCTTTAGCAAAAATCGGTTTGCACTTTATTGCGATTTCCCTTCTCGTTAAACTATATACGACTATGCTTTCAACTAATTGGTTTAGAGTACAAGTCCCTGCTGAAGACATTTTCACTTATCAGCAACGTTTAGGCTAGCACAAGACTGCAACGCAAAAATTTGTTCAGACTTGCTGTTCTTTTTTATGGCTTAACATAGCAGAAATGTGGATTTGGCGATGAAGACTCTCGTACTACATGTTGCAGAGAAATACTGAGCACTTGGCGTGTTTCAGTGTGCACCTAATTTGAGGTATATGAGAGTTGTTTCATTCCGTCTCTATAAAACAGTGGCCAGCGCGGCTTAGCGTCGCCACTGAGACATCGGGTTTCTCTCGTTACTTTGTTGAGCAGCGAGACACCTCTATAAGACACAGCCCCGTTCGCGTTGAGCAGCGGAACACCTACATAATTCACAGTCCCGTTCATTTACTTGTAAGCAAACGTGCGAAAAGAATAAGTAACATTAGTCGACCAATAAATATCACTAACCCCAACCACATTCCATGACCTAACAATGTATATCACTCCGAGCCTCCATTTTCCGGTGAACTCCTGTCTTAATTTGTATCCGTAGAAGGCACTCTGACAAAAAAGAGGTTAAGGTTCTCGCTCCAAAGTTCCAACTGTGAAATCTTTCCTCCGTTATACCTTCCTATCTTTCTCGTCCACGCCATGTTACGCCGATCTCTAAACTCCATTGCGCTGAGCATGTTGCAAGTGTGATGGATGCAGTCGTATTGTTGGATTGATTAATATATAGATGGATGTTGTAAGCATACCCTTTGAAAAGGGGTGGCGGCCAGCGCCCCCAAGCTCTATTTTCCTTATATTGCCGAAAGTCCTATCTTTTTTGCAGACAATAAATACGCCGTATCGAAATTTCTGAGCGATTATCGGAAAGGTCGTTTGTGTATGCATACGATCTTTGTGGCCTTCCAGCTTATCGACGGCGAAACCTCTAACCACCTTTTACTAATTTATGTCGCGAATATGTTTACTTTCCCCCTGCTATACTTGAACCTCAGGGCTTTAAACACACCAGCGAAGCGTAGGTATAGAGCTGGGTAGATAATTTCGCATTACAAGAAAGCGTGTTCCATCGTTTCCATCGCTTTACAGCAGCAAGCAAACGCTTCTGATTACTTGGTGTACCTCCCTTTATAACTATGCCTTCGCAGGGAATATCGCTCACAAAAGTAAAAAACCACCTTTTTAGCTGTTATAAAAATGTCGTCTGCATATTCCGTTTTCACCTCTTGGGTAGTTACTCGTGGAATGTTTCCGTTCCATTTCCGCCACCCAGGAGCTGGTATTAGCCTTTCTGACTTTGCGTTTCACGTTCTTCGTTGCCATGTTGAATAGGGATGTGTGAATATTCGCAACTTTGGAATAATCAGTATTCGTAGATGCGAATATTTTTTTTTACTTTTCAAATATTTCCAAACGGGGACTACGCCCGATTAAACATAAAATTTTAGCAAATGTACGGTAAGTTTTCACCTCCGCGGACATAGTATAGATATAAAATATAAGATATAGTATAAGATATATACGAATTGCTTAGTAGAATGGGGGAGGAACGCAAAGTCTGTAGGTGTCCAGTTGTTTCGTCTGCTGCTGAAGTCCTCATCAGCAGTACAAAAACATTTCAGTCATTATTTGGAGGATTTCCGTCATTAGACGGTGGAATTACAGGTAAGAAATGGAGAGTATGTCCTATTTCAAAAATACGGTAAAAGTTTTCATTATTATACGGGAAGTGCTCCCTGTTTTAAGTTTTACGGACATTCACTGTAATAATACAGTCGCTGCATTGTTTTGCACGAAACAGTCAGAATTCCGTATTTTTGTCGGGCGAACATCCCTATTTTTGCGAGGAAAAACTATACACACTGCCAGAATGCATGCTTGTACTCGCAAAGTTTCATCTAACAATATTTTATTGAACACTCAAACGGTACGCATCATGAAGATACGTACAAACTTTGAGAGCTGTCCTTCTACCGAAAGCTGCAACAGATCCTACAAATACATACACGGGTCCTCTATTCCGGCCGCAGTTTGCCGCGCATAAGGGCCTTGTAGAACGCTGATCCATGCGTAAATATATGCGTGTGTTTGCAATGTTCTCAAATTAAGCGCTTTGCAGGTAATAATACAGCATATATGTTTTAGTGAACGAAGAGCCGTGCGCATACGTGGTAATGTAAACTAACTTGAGGCACTCAGGTACTGGTGCGCTGGGAATGACATTGTTTCTCTATGCCAAAATTTGTGCGCGCTATAAATCAGTACACAAACGCAGGGGTGTGGTGCAATGACCGTAACTGCGTTTACATTGAGCAACAAATGGTCTCGAAGGGAAGTGGCGGCCTATAGATCCAAGTACAACGGTCGGGTGAAATTGTCGAATGCAGGAAGCAAATCACCAATAATGAGAGAGCTTTGCTGAACTCTAATGTAGTTGGTTTCCCTCATTCCCATAGTATTTCTGAAGTATCTCGTATCTGTGAATAACTGTTTATTCGTTAGCAGTGTGTTCCAAGGGGCTGGTTGGTTCATCTTTAGAATAAAAAACACAAACAGCGTGACGAAGGAACAGCGAGTAAAGAGCACAGGACACAGGGTTGACTAGCAACCAAATGCTTTATTTGCTGAAGTAGCATATTTGTGCTTTTCATGTCTTCTTATGTGTTTTTATGTTTTTTATGCTTTTATGCCTTCACTGATGTCTGCGTATGCTGCTTCTGTCCTGTGATGTCCTGTGCTCTTTACTCGCTCGTCCGGTGTCGCGCTGTTTCTGTTTTGTATCCTAAACTAGCTACTCATTGACACACAACAATTACGCATGATCTTCACTGTTCATGGGTTGTCAATTCTTGCGGTAAGATGTAATCGCACACATTTGGCGCTTCATCTTGAAACAAGACCGGTGAGCGTGCACGTTCTTGTATGTCAGAATAAAGATCGCGAACATACACGCACCGACATATGTGCAAACTACGCGAAGGTGACTGAAGATGAAGAATCTCGTACCGTGCTTGTATTGTGTGTACTGTCAAAAAGAAGAAAAACAGGAATACGCAAGAAAGAACGCGCAGTGCAGAGTTGGCGTAACGATTCAACCTTTATTTCTTTTGGACCCAGCATGCAGCATCATTTATTCCATGTGCTTATTAATCGGTAAATGTTATGACAAAACTCATTATTTACCCGTTCATTACATGCACCGACTAGCCCAAATGAGCACTATACTAGAGCTTATTGACGCATCATATTGCACTGCTTTGCACTGAATTGAAACACTGGGGTTTTCTATCCCCAGTAGCAAACCGTCTGGTTGACCTCCCGGCCTTTCTACTTCTTGCATTCTTTATCTCTTTGTATAAAATGTACTACCTTGTGGTAGAGAAAGCGTTCTCCCTTTTCAGAATTCAATTATTGACAAGCAATTATATTACGGTTCCAGCAACTAGAGCACAAATGCGAAAACGAAACCGATTCAGTTTTGTCCTGTGTGCTCACAGAGTGCGGCAACAGGGCGCAGCGCGCTCTGCACTTCCAATCAAAGGAGCGGTAGACAAAGCTGCGCATGCGGGACCAGCCGGCTTTTATCCTTTCATGTTGTAAAATGGTTCGCTTACCGTAAATATGTTTTAATTTGTACTCAAGAGTGGAGCAAGGCCCCAAGGAAGAGAGATTGATGCATCGGGAGCGAAGAACAGAAGCGATGGATGGTTACGCTGCTCGAATCTCGGCATGTTCAAATTGGCAAAGTTCCGAATTCGTCGCTGTGTGGTATACGCTTGTGTGCTCGTCATATGCCGTCATATCGCGCGGATATTTCCGCTGAATGTCTTTCACTTCGTGTCCAAAACTCTGCACGCTGCTGCATCGAAGAAGTTGTCCTGTGTTCGGGTGCACGTATGCGCTTGGACATACGATAGCTAGTCTCGACGGATGTTCAACAGTCTACGCGCGCTCGTAACTTGCATATGAGCGCGCGCAAAACAAATTTTATTTGTTTTGTATAACGTAGGTGTTAAAATAATGTGTGGTAAGCTGGCGTCGCGAACAGAAATATTGCTTCAAAAGGCGAGTAACCAACGTCTTGGGTTGACAATGACGAACTAATGGGGATAAGGATCATCTATCTCTTCAGATTGATTTCAGTGGTCGCGTGATCGGCTCGATAGCAATCGCAATTATCACCACTATGTGTATCTTTTCCAATGTGTCGTACATATGATGCTCGGCTTTCGCTATCGCTTCCTTAATCGCTTTTCCGCTCGGGCCTTTATTCTAAACTCGCTCACCTGCACAAACTCTCTCTATTATCACCGTTCTAATTTTCCCATTTTTTAGTCGTAACGAAAGGCAGCTTGACGTTTTTCCTCCTCCTCGCCACCGAAAGCTGCCCCCGCTCTCATCCTCACCCTTCAATTTGTTCTTTTCCGCGGCTGGCGCGTTCGTGATCGCCCCTTCGTCAGCGTAACTGGTGCGTTCACCACTGCTATCCGGCAAGGTGGTTTGAGCATTCTTACCAGCTCTCGTTTCAGTGGCAGCACCGTTCGCCATCGAAGCGTTCTTCATTGATTTGTGGTATGTGGCTGCAGTTTAACTGCTACGTTGGTTAGCTTAACTGCTACCGCCTTCGCCTGCTTCTATTTGCTCTTGAGCGCCTTTTCTAGCTTTCGAACCCCCTTAGCTACCTTATCCTTCTGCTCAAGACGGTCTAGTCGCGACCCTAGCACGCACTTGCTAACGATAAAACTTCCCCGTTTGGTTCGCGCACTAAGTGAAACCGCATTTCTTCCAACGTGTAGGAACGCTCGCACTCAGAACAACGCAAGCGTGGGTTCCTACTAATACCTACAATCACCTTCTACTAACAAGACGTAGTATAAAAGTAACTCTACTGTAGAAAAAAAAAACATTATCAGTCTCCTATTTATATCTAAGAAAATAAAAGAAAGAAAAGGTCGTAATTTGCGTCCGTTTATTTATTCTACATTAGTATTTATATTCGTTCTCGCGGGTTTCCGTTTGTACTCCTGTAGATCACGAGCATGAATTCGGAACGGTGAAAGGTCATGGGTACGCCGGTGTGGTTTGCCTAGCCGAGTTCACGGCCACCTGCAGAAGTAAGATTTCAGAACTACAGGGCCAGAACCGTTTAGAAATTGTTCTATATTGAGTCTATCGTGGATATCTATCGCGGATAAATCAAAAATCTTTTTAGGCAAGTAGGGCCCTCTGGGCTGTACCGTCGATAAGGTAGCCTCGCCGCCTACGGGATAATCTGACGCAGCTATGCCGAACGCTCGGTTGCCATAGTGGGAAGCTCGAATCCCTCTATAAGTTTTTTGTTTAATTTGAGGATGATGTGCTTGAAACTCACCTCCTCCAGTACACAGCATGTGCAGGCTTGGAGTGATGCCTGACACCGGCAGAAGATGCCGACAGCCAGTGGGGCTATACCAATCCAGGTACAACCAAATTAGGAAGGCCCACTAAGCTTTAACATAGACCTTCCGTCACCAGAATAGGAATTGGCCTCCCTGTTGTAGTATTCCGCGACTACTTCCCGAATGATTCATACAATTAACCCATGGCCCTCCGTGCCCAGCAGCCGCGGAGCACCAAGGCAGCGGTCAGACTTTTAACGCAGGAGAGGGTGCTAAGAATCTCTGGGTCCGGACAGGCCACCAATGAAAACTGACTCTGTCAACCTTTAATTGCCAAACTCTGTCGAGTGAGGCTAGCTTAGCAGAACTCTTTGAGGAAATATCAGATATTGTTTGGGATATCATCGACCTTAGTGAGATTAGAAGAACTGGTGAGGCTTATACATTGCTGACTAATGGACATATCCTCTGCTATAGGTCTTCCAGATAAGAAGCAAAAGGGATCGGATTCCTATTGCACAAGGACATAGCGGGAAGCAATCACGAATTCCACAGCTCTATTAAGAGGGTAGCTGTAGTCGTAATCAAACTTAAAAGGAGGTGTAGATTAAAGGGAGTACACGCCTACGCTCCAACATCCAGTCACGATGATGATGAAGTAAGTCAGCTTTATGAACATGTATGATCAGTGATGAGAAAAGTGCAAACTCAGCATACTGTAGTAATGGGCGAGTTCAATGCAAATGTGGGGAAAAGCAGGCTTGTGAACAAGCAATTGGCAACTACGGCATTGATTCTAGGAACGCTAAACGAGAGATGCTAGTAGAATTCACAGAAAAGAATAAGCTTCGAATAATGAACATATTTTTCAGGAAGTGTAGCAACCACAAGCGTTACTGCAACGCTTTAGGTTGATTTTACACTTTCTGTTGATCCTAGCATAGTGCAGGGCGTAGAAAGGATCAATGATCATAGGTTAGAGAGGGCTAGGATTCTCCTCAATTTGAAGAGAGAAAGAATAAAATTGGTCAAGAAGACACAGGTCAACCTAGAGGCAGTAAGAGTAAAAGCAGACAAATTCAGGCTGGTACTTACAAATAAATATGCAGCCGTAGACCAGAGAGATGAAGATGACATAGAGGTAATGAATGAAACCGTAACTAGGCTGGCTTCAGAGGCAGTAATTGAAGTGCAAGGCAAGGCACCAAGGCAACCTGTAGGAAAGTGTGCCAAGTAGGTAAGGACCTAATAAGGAAACGACAAAGAATGAAAGTGTCCCACTCAAGAGATAAGATAGAATTCGCGGAACTGTAAACAATAACCAACAAGGCGAAAATAAGTGAAATTCCAAACTATAACGTCAGACAGACTGAAGAAGCCCTAAAAAATCGGCGCAGCCTGAAATCAGTGAGAAGGAAACTTGGCATAGCACAAACCAAGATGTATGCACTGAACGATAAGCAGGGTAATATCATCACCAATATCGAAGATATAGTAAAAGCAGCGGAAGCATTCTATACTTACCTCTACAGTACCCATAGAAATCAGCATACCTCAATTAGAAACAGTAATAAAGAGCACACAGAAACTCCTCCTATAAATAGCGATGAGGTCAGTAGGGCCTTGCACGACATGAAACGAGGAAGAGCAGCAGGAGAAAATGGAACAGTCGAATTAACCAGAGATGGAGGAGACATTATGCTTGGAAAACTGGCGACTCTTTTTATCTAGTGTCTATTGACTTCAAGGGTCCCAGAAAGCTGGAAGAATGCAAGCATTATACTAATCCAAAAAAACGAAGACGATAAAAATTAAAAAATCTTAGGCCCATTAGTTTACTCACAGTATACTTACCAAAATAATCTCCAATATATTAAACGCAACACTGGACTTTAGTCAACCAAGGGAACAGGCTGGCTTCAGGAAGGGATACTGTACAATGGATCACTATCATGTCATTAATCATGTTATCGAGAAATCCGCAGAGTACAGTAAGCCCCTCTATATGGCTTCCATAGATTACGAAAAGGCATTTCATCCAACGGAGATAGCAGCAGTAATAGACACATTAGTTATTCAAGGAGTACAGACCGCTGACATAAATGCCTCAGAAAATATCTACAGATGCTCCATAGCTACCTTAATTCTACACAAGAAACGCAGGAAGATACCTAAAATGAAAATGGTCACACAGGGAGACACAATCTCTCCAATACTATTCACTGCGAGCTTGGATGAAGTATTCAAGCTAATAAACTGCGAAGGCTTAGGAGTAACGATCAACGGCAAATATTTCAGCAACCTTTGGTTTGCTGATGACATTGTCATATTCAGCAACAATGCAGACGAATTACAAGAAATTACTATGGACCTCAACAGAGAGAGTTTGAGAGTGGGGTTGAAGATGAATATCAAGAAGACAAAGGCAAAGGTTATTAGTCGGGCAAGAGAACAAGAGTTCAAGATCGCCAGTCAGCCTCTAGAGTCTCTGAAGGAGCACGTTTACCTAGGTCAACTAATCACAGGGAACCCCGTCCATGAGAAGGAAATTCATAGAACAATAAAACTAGGTTGGATCGCATACGGCACTCATTGTCAGCTCCTGACTGGAAGGTTACCACTATCATTGAAAAGAAAGGTGTACAATCAGTGAATTTTACCATTGCTTACATATGGGGCAGAGACTTGAAGTCTGGCAAAGAAGCTAGGCAACAAGTTAAGGACAGCGCGAGGAGCTGTGGAACGAAGATTGCTAGGCATAACGTTAGGAGACAGAAAGAGAGCGATTTGGATCAGAGAGAAAACGGCTATGGCCGATGTTCTAATTGACATTAAGAGGAAGATCTTGAGTTTGGCAGGTCATGTAATGCGCCGGTTAGATAACCGTTGGGCCATTAGGGTTACAGAACAGGTACCGATAGAAGGGACGGCAGAGTCGAGGATGGCAGAAGACAAGGTGGAGCGATGAAATTGGGAAATTCGTGGGCGCTACTTGGAATTGGTCGCCGCATGACAGGAGGTAATTGGAGATCGCAGGGAGAGGCCTTCATCCTGCAGTGGACATAAAAGGAGTTGATGATGCTGATGGCTTATATCTTAGCAAAGACACCAAGGAACTCAAAGCATGAAAAAAATGGACAGCCAGTTTAGCCTACGCCAGGGAGAATGAAAGCGAATGCCTGCTGGCTCACGAGACATTCATTAAATGACGACATTCTCATTGGAGTGCGTTGCTACTTCCTATTACTTGTTTTCTCGTACCAAACGTTGTGGGTTCGGGTGCCTTATTTCAACGAGCTATGGAAAGAAGAATGATGGGTGTAACGTTAAGGGATAAGAAAAGAGCAGATTGGGTGAGGGAACAAACGCGAGTTAATGACATCTTAGTTAAAATCAAGAAAAAGAAATGGGCATGGGCAGCACATGTAATGAGGAGGGGAGATAATAGATGGTCATTAAGGGTTACGGACTGGATTCCAAGGGAAGGGAAGCGTAGCAAGAGGCGGCAGAAAGTTAGGTGGGTGGATGAGATTAAGAAGTTTGCAGGGATGGCATGGCTTCAATTACAATTACTACATGACCGGGGTTGTTGGAGAAGTATGGGAGAGGCATTTGCCCTGCAGTGGGCGTAACCAGGCTGCTGCTGCTGCTGCTGCTGCTGATGATGATGATGATTTCAGTGTATCTTCTTTAATCGGGTGCCATTTTTCAAGCTGACAATCGGAGAGAAAACGGGTTCGTTGTGAAAGCATACCGAAATGCACTTTTTTTGGTTAAAACTACAAATGCACTAAGTAATACACTTAGTTTATTTTATCAGAAAGTATAACGAGCTTCTTAACTCTAACGCCTTAAAATGTTTGTTTCGTTAAAGCTGGTAATCGGGGGGACATCAAGATTTTCTAGCAAATGCTGTCCGAAATTTGTCGTGTGTTTGGAAATGGATCGGTAATCATGACAAAAAGCGCATTGATAACTTCTAAGAAGTGAAACATCTTATTCACAAAAACCTGGTCATCAATTTTTACACACCCTTTTTTATATACAATAACATCTGCATGCAGAACATGTCAGTCTCTAATCGAGTCAGGTCCGGTCGTTGAATGTATCTCAGCGTGGAGAAAGTTCTCTCGACATCACAGCTTCCCTTAGCTAAACACAACAATGTCAATGCAGCATTTGCCAGCATGGGGCAGCGAGCGCTAGAGTCATACCAGTATTTAATGAGCTCGACAGCTGTGTTTGTGGGGTTTGTTTCTAGCAAGTACTGGCCGCACTCGTCCTGAAGTAAATATACATCTTCCGTTACGGACATGAACAGAGGTCGGTAGACATCAAATGTCCACCCCAACAGACGTTTCTGAAATGGATCCAGGACGGCTCCCCATTTCCACAAAATTAGCTGGTTTTCATTTCTCTGAGACGTTCCGTTCAGCAGTGCATTGCCTTCTTGTGGCGAGCTTCATGCAAAACTCATCACATGTTCTTACTAATGTGGCACTGCTCTTGGGTAACACGGACAAAACAGCTATGGCGTGATCCCTTTTAACGATCCTTGTTGAAAGCTCGCTTAGGGTCTGCTGCAACTTAACGTTTGCCAGGCAATGAAAGCTGGGTATGAGAAGTTTTCCGCTTTCCACGTTTTCAGGGCGTCTAAATGGGGGCCGATTATGCCTCTCAGCAGGATTTTCTTCGAATGAACAACTTTTTCATGAAGTATCACTCGAATAGCTTCCGCTTTGCTGCTATTATCTGAGCTTTCAGCAAGTGCCATTAATGAGATCCACATTTCTATGACAGCCGCAAGCGCTTTGTAGAAGCTTTGCATCTATTCGGGACAACAGAAGGTGGCTTCTTAACATCAGGTCCAAAGAGGCCGTCAGAAGCACAAATTTCGGTGTAATTTTGGTAGAGCTTATTAGCGTGCTTAAATAACTCTCAAAACTTGATCAATACGGATCGAACTGTTGCCATGCATGGTAAAGAGCGGACATGGTCAACACTCACATGAATCATGTGCGCTAAATCTTTCGCATGAAAGATTTGGATCCCTTCAGCGTGACAGATTTCTCGTGCGATTTTTCGCATGTACTCTTCCGAGTCTATGGCTACAGCCACGTCTTTCCACGCCTTGCCTACAGTCGGGAGAGCCTTGCTGACTATGCTGGCCAGCCTGTAGCTGTTCGAAGCATTTAACGTCTAGCGAAATAAATTGTAAATTGCTTCTTCCGGGTTTTTTGGCTATAGTATCACAGGACAGTGGGGGTGGTAGGCACTCCAGTGATGTTTGGGGATTCGTCGACGAAGACACGTTCACATGTCGCACATCATCGCGAATTTTTACCAAGTCTTCCTCCAAAGCTTGTTTCAGGTATTTGTCTTGCTTGCATGTCTTGCTTGCATGTCTTGCTTGCATGTCTGTATTTGTCTTGCTTGCATTTGTCTTGCTTGCATGTCTTGCTGGCATGATCTTCGCGGATTTGCAGCATTTGTGTACAAAGTCCGCCAGAGGTCCGTCCGCCTCGTGCATGCTGATTCCACTGTACGCTAGGGGACGAGCGAAACCATGGATTAGGCCGTCCGCTCCAGTTCCTTTCGCATGTTGTCTACAGGACATATCAATGAGCGTTTGCTGAGATGTTACCGCCTTCTCAGCTTCCTGGGTCGACATCTTGAACTTATTATGACGAGATGACACTAGATGCTCGCAAATTCGGTCGTAGTGCTTCTTGACTGTATTGTTGACTATCTCTGCATTGCTATGTTTGCACACAAAAGCGTGGCTGCTTTCACTGTCTTTCGTGGCAATCTGGAAGCCTTCATGATCTTCACACCAATCATAATACAGCGTCTTTCGTTTTCTTCCGTTCTCCACGCTGAATTTTTCGTGCCGCGTACTGGAGCATTACGTTCGCAACGGTGGCTTTACGCTCACCAGCCGTGCCTGATAATGGGAACTGATGATGGCGATCATGCGTCTAGAGTTCGCACTCTAAACCAATTAGACGCATCATTCACTTCTTCGCCAGTTAATTGTCTCCACGTGGCTAGTGAGCTCTTTGTTAGCATTGCTTCGAATTTTACAAGAAAACCTGTGGGAGAACATAAAAGACCAACCTCCCATCGCTTGCTCGTCACATGCTCTCGTTTGTCTCTCACTCGCCCCTCACTAAAACGTCACTCTTTCTTGAAGCTCTCCAAATCGAAAGAATGCCACCATTATCGCAATCTTGCTGTTCCTGTCAAAACAGAACTTTCAGTGCAGCGGCTCCTTTCCCTTCTTTTGTGGGCAGTCGAAAAGCAATATCACAAGCTGCGTGAAGCATGGAGGATGGAGAACACAACACGGCTCTCAACAAGGCCGACCTACGAATGCGTCTAAGTCACCGTGAGAGAGGCTGACTGAAGAAAAGTGATAATAGGTGTTGGGGCCCTCGCTGGTAAAAATGCGTGCACAAAACATCTTTGTCGCTCAATCCCTTCCCCATCAACTAGTTACCCGTTCCTTTCGCATGAAAGCCACGGAAGAAGGCGCACATACCCGAGACTAATGTGCAGTAGGCAAATCGCTGTTTTCTTTGCTTTCTTTTCGTCCTAAATTTTTTACTCCCTGACTGGCAACCATGTGCTCGCAGCGTGGTCGGCCTCAAACGTGTTTACTGCTTTCCTTTGCAAGTCTTCTTTTTTGGTGTTTGCACGTACAAACTCACGCCGACCTGTCAAGAAAGCGGGTATAAAAAAAGTGTAGCGCTAAAAAGCTATACCTACTCTCCAAGCTGCAGGATCAGAATGCGCCCGTTTGTTTATATTGCGCGGGGCGCCCGGTGAGAACGGCGGACCGTCAACGTACAATCATGCAGATCGCTACTGGGAAGGTTCATTTGAGGAGAAATCTGGTTTAGCCCGATTCTTCTCAACCATGCTCGGGGTGTAAAAGTTGAGTAAAATCGGGTTTTACCCGAAAACAAACCTTACGTATACAGAGTCCATTATGAAAGCAATGCGCATGATTTTATTATGACGCAACTATCCATGGCCGCGCGGTAAAACTGGTCGGGAAATGTGGTGAGGGTTTTACTCTACGCATGCCCACATTTGCGGTACATGGGATAGTGACTGAGGCTCTCCAAATGCGCAAGGTCTGCACGAAGCTTGTGCCGGTAGTGTTGACGGCAGATAAGAAAGAACTTTGAGTTTTGCACTAACAAGAATTGTTGGAGTTGATTGAAAATGACCCGGACTTTCTTAACTCTGTCGTAACTGGCGACGAATCCTGCATGTTCGAGTACGACCCAGAATCGAAAAGGCAGATCAGTGAGGGGCACACAATATCATCCACTGCCCCAAGAAAGCGCGAATCACCTAGTCTCACATCAAAAGGATGTTCATTGTCTTCTTTGACGCCCGAGGAATCGTTCACTTTGATTTTGTACCGTAGGGAGAAACTGTCAACTCAGCCTTTCACCTGGAGGTACTCAAGAGATTGAAACCCTGGGTCACGCGCGCTAGGGCTGACATCAAAGACACGGTCAAGCTCCACCATGATAATGCCCCCAGCCATACGTCCTTCATCGTTGCCAACTTCCTGACCAGGAGCAACACCCCGGTCATCTCCCAACCCCATTGGCTCAGTGCAACTTTTGCTTGTTTTCCCGACTTAAGAAAGCGCTGAAAGGAAAGCATTTAGGAATTGTGGAAAACATCCAGAAGCATGTTACAGCGTCTAAGAGACATTCTCGTCGAGAACTTTCAGGGTGTCTTCCAGGAGGGGCATACAGGTCTCTGCAAGTGTATTGATGCAGCGGGGAGTATTTTGAAGAATTTTAACCACTTGTGCAGGTCCGGTCAATAAACCCATTTTTCTCAGGAAATGTGCATTACTATCATAATCGACCCTGTATTGCAGTTAACATGGAACCTGTCGGCTGTAAATGTTTCTGAGAGAAAGCATGCTGTGCAAAGCTAAGAGTTGTTCACACATGCCTGGAAAACGTTCGCTTTTTCAGTTACGGGATGTGCAAGTGAATCCGGGGTCTCCGCACTGGGTGATGTCAGAAAGCGATCTTGACGACTACTACCGCAGGGTAAGTGAACATCATGCGTAAATGCGTATTTGCCGTGCTTTGACGGACATCGCATGCCGCTGCCATTTAGGTAACAGCCGAGCATTTTAATAGCAGGCGAGCAATATGTTGATAACTGAGTGACAGGTCAAGAATACACGAATAATTCGTTACTTGTGCTATAAAGACGACCATGCCACAAACAATAACGCACACAAGGTGGGACATGCACTGTTCGATTCGATGTCGAAGAATCAAGCGTATATTTTTCACAAAGGTGCACCGTGCCATAATTCAGTCATCGTATGACGCGTTCCTGCACGGACGATATAGGGCAGTTTTTGTTACGGTCTGCTTAACGTAGCAAAATGGTTGTTTACCTTCATTCCTCAGCTACCAGAGCGACAAGTCATCTTTATACACGAGAAGTGACCCCCCCCCCCTCCTTTCCATCGTAATGCGCGGTGCATGCCTTGCGTTTCTGCACACACTAAGAAAAGTCGTGCATCTCGCATCAACCCTGATATGACAACCCGGCGTGCCTCATCACAAACGAACACACCACGGGCGTACAATAGGCCAGGGCAGGCGGACAAAGCCCTGCACCGTTGCACAGGTTGTTCCAAAAAAACTCACTGCGCAAACCACGCATTATCGATGCGGAATCCTATTGGCGGCGAGGAGTTACGGAGTCTCCATCTGTCGGAAGTGCCTCCCTTGCGTAGTACGAGGGATCGCGCGGCGCGCACCTCATAGCTTTCGCTTACGGCGCTCAATAGGAACACCACGCGGCAGCCCTACTGGACATTTTATGTAGGTACTCTCAAAACGAGGGAAGTTTTTGACTGTCGATATAGTAATCTTAGGCAAACTGAAAGCACAGAATCGTTTACAGACGCTATCTCTTTACCGAATACGTACAGTGAACGCCATTGCGCGCGGTCGCCGGGATGGAGTCTCCGTCTCCCGAACCGGCTTCTTGCGTGAAAGGTAGGTACACGCACGCTGAGAGTAAACTATGTGAAATATGTTCTTATAGTGGTATGTCTGTATAACCAAATGGAGCATAACAGAATGAAGCCTCAATGCAGCGATCGCACGGGTTCAGCGGCCGACTGCGCGTCTACATGCATGTCCGTGCACAATGTTCTGCTATCGCTGTGAACGCGTTTTCTCACCGAGTCGTGAGCTTCAGGCCGTAGCATATGATCATTTCACAGCACACTAGCAACCATTGTTGCGTGGGCGTTGTCAGAACTGTTCCAAAGTAATTTTGCTGTAGACTTCGATGCCTACGGTGACTGTGATGTGGCGTCTTAACGATTCAATCTTTCCTTGTCTTCTAAATTCTTGGACATATCAATATTATTTCTCAAGTTCCGTCGCACTGTATGTTTATCGGTCTTCTCAGCGTGAGATTTCCCTCTGCTTCTTTTTCGTAATCCAGTGCATTATTCATAACGCAAACATGGCCATATATGTCATGACTTTTTTTAATGCGCTTTTGACCACTCCCTTTCCATTCTAGTGAACTTGCCACAATCTAGTACCAACAAGTTCATAGACCTAATAAAGCGTCATGACATTAGCTGGGCAGCGGGCGCGGGCGAGCGTCTCAGGCGCGTTTTCTGGTACTCACCGAACATCGCGCAGCCCCGGCGCCGTAGCAGAAATATTCCTCGCGTCTGTGCTTACTGCATACCCGAGTTGTAGCCGATGGCTGTCTGCTGGTTCTAAGTTTCTCCAGCCAAGCCTGACGCAGCTCCTTGCCCAGCGGCTACGTGTGAATAAGGCTGACACCGGGCTCCATTGCGTACGTTCGGCACTGCGGCACCGAGCAGTAGCCTACCATGCTGCACGCCTCAAAAGGCAGCTAATACATGTTATAGTAGTTCCAAATGTTGTCAAGCAGACACCCAAGGCGGTAAAGCCTCACCACTTAATCAGAACCGCGGCGCAGGAGGGAGTTTAAACTTTCGTTTTCAGTTCGCATCGGCGCTTCGGAAGCAGCCGACGCGGCTGCTGTGTCCACGTGATCCCTCATGTCAAGTCACGTCGACGGTGGCGCCAGCTTTTCCAGTGGTGGAGCTCGCCCCGAATACTGTTTCGGGACGCAGTTGTCAATCGATATTTCGCGATGCGCAATACCTTTTAAATGTTTTTATGCTGTATTCCTGCGTGTCAACAGAGTTTCGGCAAACCGTTTGGGGTTTGCTGCTTTGTTGAAGTTCTCATTTTGAAAAGTCTTAGCTACTAGCTCGCCGTTGCATGATTCAGTTATCAAAGTTGCCGAGCGGTCGGCCGATGGCTCGACAGGAGCGCAGGTGCGTTTTGGAATTCATCTCGGCCTGGACTACTTCTCAGGCGTAAGATATGGCGCCACACTAGAAATACCAATTTTTTACAAAAATACATTTGTTTTAATTTTCTAAAGATAGCTTCCTTATTCACGCTTCAACTACTGCAACGCGAATTAGGCATCTATTTGATGTTCTTTATAAGATATAATAATTAAGACATTCGACCTTTTTTTGAAACCACAGTTAGAAGTTTTATTTACACGTTTTCTTAAGTGTACCTTTACAGCAATGGCACTTCCTTTTCTCTTTATTTTATAACTTATGTACTTCGAAAAACTGAATATATTGACATAATTAGCCCTCAATTCTAGCAATTGGCACCACAACAACCCTATGCATTTGTTTGCAGTGATTACACCGAGTTCTGGCACTTGTGAAGCGGCTTCTTGCTTTTCTCATTATGCATTTTCTGTCATTCTTGCAAGTTAATATACTTTTTTAATACCAGCAACATGAGCGCATAGTTTAAGCCACTAAAATAGCGGATTTGCACACCACCAATGGAAGCCAAACGTGGACAGGAGCGCTTGACATAAAATCTCGTCCAGTCTCTTAGTGCATCGAAATACGCGGACAAATCACAAAGTCGTTTCCCCTATGTTTATTATTCAAAGTAAAGTACAAACAGTTTATTGCAAATATACATACTATTCTAAATAGCTTACTCTATTTTGCGACATAGTACCCACACCGGTTCAGGCATTTGTCCCATCGATGCACTAAATTTGAGATTCCCTTGCACTCAGTCAGCGACGCAGGCATTCTCCCCGAGCGCTCATTGTCATGCAAGCCTTCACTGCCTTTTGCGAACTTACAACACCGCCACCTCACACTCCTCAAAGCGAGACACCTTTCCCCATACGTGGGCTGCATTTCCCTGTGGATTTCAATGGGCTTTCGTCCTTTGCTCTATAAGAACGAATCACTTTTCGTTGCTCGTACACCTTGGACGTATCAAGCACAACTGCCACCTTCAAGAACGGACAACAGCGCCGTGCCCAGTAGCGATGGGCAGATAAGGCCGGGTCTGTCCAAGAAAGTCCACCGCTGGGATATGTATGTTTACTTCACATTTACAGTCGTAATTTGGCGAAAAACTGGCGACAAATACTTTCGGATTTACCCTCGTATATTGTAGAAGCACAACACAAAAAAGAACTTCAAGGGGCGGTCCAGGTGCTAGTGTGGATAATATTGTTGCAGTATAATATTTGCTGACGGCGCGAGAACGGAAGGAGCATAAGCCCGACCGTTTTCCCATATGGTGGTTCGGAACGCTCGCTGTTGAGTTTAATTGAAAACCGGTGCAGATAGCCTGCACCGTCACATTTGGTGGGAGGTGCGCGGTATACTCGCTACGACACTGCGCAGGATCTCCTTAGTGGATGCCACATCGCTTCCGCCACGATGTCTTAAAACGACACCGCCCTGTCTACATCTACCAAGGCTTCATCACATATAGTGCTATCGCACTTTCCGGGCATGCACCTGGAAGTCTAGCTCACATTGTTGAATGCGTCCGTACCTACAACAGATGGGACGCGCCACTCGTAATTGCCAACTTAATCTTCTGCCTCCAAGGCACGGCTCGCGTGTGGTGTCACACACATGAAGATCTGACTATCTGGGATGTCTGCAAACAAAAGATGCGTTAGATATTTGGAAAAGCTGCCGGACGCCAGTTATCGACCAGACAAGAACTTGCGACCCGGACCCAGCCATCCACGGTCATATATTTGCTATATACAGGACGTGGTTGCTCTTTGTAAAAAAGCACACAAGGACATGTGGGAATTACATAATGTCTGCCGTCTGCTAAAGGGAATTGCAGACGTCACCTCCAATTTACTTTTGTGCAAGGAGTAGGAGAAAGTTAATGCCGTCCTTGCGGCGTGTCGCCGCTTCGAACGAGCGAAGACCTGATGCCTTGCTCAGTGATTCGTTAGCAGGCCAACAACCGCGGCTACTTCCTCCTGCATCGATGTTCCAGCGTCTCGTCAGTCGTCAAGTATATCTACAGTGACAGAGATCGTCAATCGGAAGCTGGTGGCCATAGCTCCAGCAATCCGTCATTATCGACTACTCGAAAAGGATGTGGCGACCACATCACTAGTAGGTCTGTCGTCCGACAAGAGCTTGTCAACATGGGTCTCCCCAGTCAAAGAAAGAGCCGTCTGCTGCAAAATGCTGCAGTGGTCCTTCAGCTGCCCCAAGTCTGCGGCAATCCCCAGTGCGTTATCGAACCCAGCTGAATGGCAAAAGTCAGACAACTCGCCCGTCTGTTTCGCGCGCTGTGGCGTCGGCCACATCCCTCAGTACTGCCGCAGCCGCTGGTACTTATCTCCACGTCCCAACGTCAATATCGATCGCAGCTTGGCATAGAATCCACGCGGTCAATTTTATGTTCGCTCTGATTGTCCAAGTGATGACGTCCCCGCTCCGTCGTATAAACCCAGCCGTCCGCCCTCACCTCAAGTCCGACAGTCCCGCTGACCGCCGTGTTGACGCTCGCCGTTTCCGTCGTACCCCCATCGCAACTCAGAAAAGTAAATAATGCGGCGCAAGAGGTGACGCTGCATTGACCACCCGGTCCGAGAATCCTCTCTTGACCTCCTCACCTCGTGTCACTGATCTCGGGGCCGTGCGGATGTTAGGAGAGAAGGAGTCGGGAGACGCAGGGCAACGCAGCAAACAGGTTTTAATTTAACCAAACTCGAAATGTAAAATTCAAAACTCAATTTCCAAACAACAAAACTACAGACTTTCATGGCCAAAACAATGTCATTATCCTCGCCTACGTTAGTCCTTAGCACTTCCTAGGAGTTTGCAGAACAGAATAATATACGTATAATGAATACATTCTTTCGCAAGCGGGATAGCCGAAAGTGGACGTGGAGGAGCCCGAACGGCGAGACTAGAAATTAAATAGACTTCATACTCTGCGCTAACCCTGGCCTCATACAAGATGCGGACGTGCTCAGCAAGGTGCTCTGCAGTGCCCATAGGATGGTATGGTAAGAACTCGAATTAGCCTAGACCTGAGGAGGGAACGGAAGAAACTGGTACATAAGATGCCGAACAATGAGTTAGCGGTAAGAGGAAAAATAGAGGAATTCCAGATCAAGCTATAGAACAGCTATTCGGCTTTATCTCAGGAAGAGGACCTTAGTGTTGAAGCAATGAACGACAATCTTGTGGGCATCATTAAGGAGTGTGCAATAGGAGTCGGTGGTAACTCCGTTAGACAGGATACCAGTAAGCTATCGCAGGAGACGAAAGATCTGATGAAGAAACGCCAATGTATGAAAGCCTCTAACCCTACAGCTAGAATAGAACTGGCAGAACTTTCGAAGTTAATCAACAAGCGTAAGACAGCTGACATAAGGAAGTATAATATGAATAGAATTGAACGTGCGCTCAGGAACGGAGAAAGCCTAAAGGCAGTGAAGAAGAAACTAGGTATAGGCAAGAATCAGCTGTATGCGTTAAGAGACAAAGCCGGCAATATCATTACTAATATGGATGAGATCATTCAAGTGGCTGAAGAGTTCCATAGAGATTTATACAGCACCAGTGCCACCCACGACGATAATGGAAGAGAGAATAGTCTAGAGGAATTTGAAATCCCACAGGTAACACCGGAAGAAGTAAAGAAAGCCTTGGGAGCTATGCAAAGCGGGAAGGCAGCTGGGGAGGATCAGATAACAGCAGATTTGTTGAAGGATGGTGGGCAGATTGCTCTAGAGAAGCTGGTCGTCCTGTATACGCAATGCCTCATGACTTCGAGCGTACTGGAATCTTGGAAAAACGCTAACATAATCATAATCCATAAGAAAGGGGACGCGAAAGACTTGAAAAACTATAGACCGATCAGCTTACTGTCCGTTGCATACAAAGTATTTACTGAGGTAATTGCAAATAGAATCAGGAACACCTTAGACTTCTGTCAACCAAAGGACTAGGCAGGATTCCGTAACAGCTACTCAACAATAGACCATATTCAGACTATCAATCAGGTGATAGAGAAATGTGTGTAATATAACCAACCCGTATATATAGCTTTCATTGATTACGAGAAAGCGTTTGATTCAGTCGAAACCTCAGCAGTCAGGGAGGCATTGCGGAATCAGTGTATGGACGAGCTGTATGTAAAAATACTGAACGAGATCTATAGCGGCTCCACAGCCACCGTAGTCCTCCATAAAGAGCAAAATCGCAATAAAGAAAGGCGTCAGGCAGTGAGATACGATCTCTCCAATGCTATTCACAGCGTGTTTACAGGAGGTATTCAGAGACCTGGATTGGGAAGAATTGGGGATAAGATTTAATGGAGAATACCTTAGTAACTTGCCATTCGCTGATGATATTGCCTTGCTTAGTAACGCAGGGGACCAACTGCAATGCATGCCGACTGACCTGGAGAGGCAAAGCCGAAGGGTGGGTCTAAAAATTAATCTGCAGAAAACTAAAGTAATGTTAAACAGTCTCGGAAGAGAACAGCACTTTACGATACGTAGTGAGGCACTGGAAGTGGTAAGGGAAAACATCTACTTAGGACAGGTAGTGACTGCAGATCCGGATCATGAGACTGAAATGACCAGAAGAATAAGAATGGGCTGGGGTGCGTTTGGCAGGCATTCTCAGAACATGAACAGCAGGTTGCCATTATCCCTCAAGAGAAAATATATGACAGCTGTGTCTTACCAGTACTCACGTACGGGGCGGAAACCTGGAGGCTTACGAAAAGGGTTCTACTTAAATTGAGGACGACGCAACGAGTTATGGAAAGAAAAATGATGGGTGCAACGTTAAGGGGTAAGAAAAGAGCAGATTGGGTGAGGGAACAAGCGCGATTTACTGATACCTTAGTTGAAATCAAGAAAAAAATGGGCATGGGCTGGACATTTAATGAGGAGGGAAGATAACCGATGGTCATTGAGGGTTACGGACTGGATTCCAAGGGAAGGGAAGCGTAGCAGAGGGCGTGAGAAAGTTAGGTGGCCGGATGAGATTAAGAAGTTTGGAGGGACAACATAGCCACAATTAGTACATGACCGGGGTAGTTGGAGAAGTATGGGAGAGGCCTTTGCCCTGCAGTGGCGTTATCAGGCTGATGATGATGACGATGATGATGACTTCCTAGGCGAAAGTTCGGCAAGCCTAGCCTATGGCGGCGCACTAACAAAAAGGAGCGTCGTTACAGCCTTTTTTCGTCGCCTGTATCTCCGATGCGTGTCAGCGCTGCATCGTAGTCGGTGTTGCCGCCGACTCCGCAACCTTTGCTGCCTTGGTATCGGCCGGCCAGCTCGTCAGTCTCGGATGTCGGTGTCGTGAACTCGATCAATGACGTGGCAGTCCAGCCTCCAGGGCTAGGCCTAACACCGGGTTCTGCCGCTATTTCTTCGAGTGCTGACGAGACGCCCCGGTGACTGTCGTCCGTGGTGGTCTTTCTCTGAAGCAACCTTCCTGGAGTGCCCGGCACCGCCGTGAGGGGCTGCGGCAGGTCCAAGGAGCCTCACTCGAACGTCGCCGAGATTGACGGCCGCACGCTGGATCACCAGCGTCACGGGCTTGCCCGAACCTCCACGGCTCCCTTCGCCAGTGGATGCTGACGCTCCAACATTCTTGGCCCAGAGCCACGTCGATAATGCCAGCTCAGCGCCTCTTCTTTCCCGATCACAGCTCGGGTCACGCGCCTCGAGAGCTCGTGCCATTCGGACCGATCGGCGCACATCTTCCTCTTGACTTTTTGAGCCCCCTGCCTCTTACCTTTGACACCTCGACGCAACCGTATCGAAGTTCTCTTCGATGGTCTGTCCATCACCGCTATAACAGACAACGGTGCCGACATATCGTTTATGAGCTCTGCTCTCATCCAACGTCTTAAGAAAGGGCTCACAGCTGCCCCCTTGCCTGCCGTTCGAGTTGCCAATGGCAGCACAACTGCCGTACTCAGCCTATGTACTGCTGGTAATAATATTGCCGGCCGTGTTAGGTCTGTCGTCTTCGCGGTCATTGATCACTGCTCCCATGATCTTATTCTATGTATGGACTTTTGACACTGCACTTTGCACTCATCGACTGCTCTTCCGGCGTTCTGTGCCTAGATATACCCCTTTGTACTGCCGACGACGCCGCAGACGAACTCCTCCTTAGGTGCAGCCAACTCACTGACCCAGTCAAGTGCACGGGGCGAGTCAAGCCTTTTCAGACTTTTGTCCGTGCTCCAAATATCTGGCAGATGTTAAACAACCGAAGCCAGACAGGCATGATCCTCCTCGACTCCAGTAAAGCATTTTATTGTGTAAGCCATGTAAAATTAGTTGCAAAACTAGAGGCTACGATCGGGGACGGTCAGATAACTGCATGGATAAAGAACTTCTTATCGTATCGAACACAGCGCGTTATTGTAGATAGCACCCCTTCCAGGTCTGTAGCTGTCACGTCAGGTGTTCCCCAAGGGTCAATATTGGGTCCATTGCTATTTTTGATCTTTATTAACGACATTGCTGCTAACATTGAATTTGACATTAAGCTCTTCGCGGATGATTGTATTATTTATAAAGAAATGATCAGTTACGCAGACCACTTATTATTAAACAGAGCAGTCGATTTGGTGTCCAATTGGTGTAAAGAATGGCAAATGTCAATTAGCACCGGTAAATCTGTATGCATGTCCTTTACAACAAGAAAGAAGCCTTCGGAATTTACTTACGCCCTCGGCGGCACTTGCCTGAATAAAGTAAATAACCACAAATACCTAGGTTTGACATTTTCTTCTAACCTTTCATGGAACTTTCATATTGATAGTATTACCTCAGTCGCATTACGCAAGCTTCTTTTTCTTAGATGATGTTTGCGCCTTGCGCAGAAGCACACCAGACTGCTAGCCTATACAACTTTTGTTCGCACTATCTTAGAATACGCTAACATCGTCTGATTCTCGCACACATCAACTAACATATCAAAACTAGAAAAGGTGCAAAGAAAAGCTGTGTGGTTCATTTTTAACAAATATAGGCCCTATGACTCCCCAACAAACCTCTTAACTAATGCGCAGGTCTTAATGCACTATCTGTTAGGGCCAGAGAAGCCCGCTTAAAATTCATCTAACAACTAATGCACGGCAGTTATAAGATAGACCGAGCTAAGTACATTACTTTGTCTACATCACGTCTATCGCGAAAAAATAATCCACTTAGACTAAACCAGTACTCTGTTCGCACTGACACGTTCAAGTTTTCACTTTTCCCGCGTGCGATCAAAGAATGGAATCTCCTCCACTCAGACATAGTTTCCTCTCCGTCGCTTTCATCATTTATCAACCTACTAGACACATCCAACTGAGAAGACGCCACTTAACGCATCCAGATATATTAAACTGTAATATTTACTCCTGCGCGTGGAACGTCTGCATTTCAACCCCCAAACTGGCCGCTTAGCTTTATAGCTTCTCTAATCTTACATCAGTCATTGATTCGCTGATTTTTATATAAATTCTAGTAATACTATATTATTATATTGTAATACCAACTCTATTGTTATGTTGTTATGACCATATTGTTGTACCAACCAAAAGTATTGTACTTCCCTTTTACTGTACCATGTATAATGACCTGTTTGTTTCTTTTTGTAAAACTGTGCCCCATTGCTTTGGTCTCACTGGGTCTAGCAGTATTGCAAATAAATAAATAAATAAATAAATAAATAAATAAAGCTGAATTGAGTTGAATTTGTTCGTCTTGCCCCCTTGCCGCAACATACGCCTCATGGTGCCCTTCCCTGCTCTGCCTGAGGGAGGCTACGTAGCATATACTGTTCTGGACGTTCACGGACTGTTATACTGTTCTGGACGTTCTGGACGTATACTGCCCTGGACGTTGATTTGGCAGTGGCAGTTGCGGCAATTGTGCAACGCCTAAACTCTGCGCTTGTACTTTCAGGAGCCTTACCATCGACCGGGCCGTCTTGGCTCTGGATTTATCAACCTTTCCAGTGCTGATTTCTGGACGCGGCAGGCGAGCTTGTTTGGACTGAGCACGTGCTGCAAATTCATCGACGGTCACAGCTGCGGCTGCGTGGATTACAGCTTCGATCTACCTCGAACGGCATATAAGGAAGCTTCAACTGCGTCTCGGGTCATTTGGCAGTGGCAGTTGCGGCAATTGTGCAACGCCTAAGCTCTGCGCTTGTACTTTCAGGAGCCATACCATCAACTGGGCCGTCTTGGCCCTGGATTTATTAAGTTTTCCAGTGCTGATTTCTGGACGCAGCAGGCGAGCTTGTTTGGACTGAGCACGTGCTGCAATTTCTTCGACGGTCACAGCTGTGGCTGCGTGGACTACAGCTGCGATCTACCTCGAAGGGCATATAAGGAAGCTTCAACTGCGTCTCCGATCATTTGGCAGTGGCAGTTGCGGTAATTGTGCAACGCCTAAACTCTGCGCTTGTACTTTCAGGAGCCATACCATCGACTGGGCCGTCTTGGCCCTGGATTTATTAAGTTCTCCAGTGCTGATTTCTGGACGCGGCAGGCGAGCTTGTTTGGACTGAGCACGTGCTGCAAATTCATCGACGGTCACAGCTGCGGCTGCGTGGACTACAGTTGCGATCTACCTAGAAGGGCACATAAGGAAGCTTCAACAGCGTCTCGGATCATTTGGCAGTGGCAGTTGCGGCAAATGTGCAACGCCTAAACTCTGCGCTTGTACTTTCAGGAGCCATACCATCGACTGGGCCGTCTTGGCCCTGGATTTATTAAGTTTTCCAGTGCTTATTTCTGGTCGCGGCAGGCGAGCTTGTTTGGACTGAGCGCGTGCTGCAAATTCATCGACGGTCACAGCTGCGGCTGCGTGGACTACAGTTGCGATCTACCTCGAAGGGCATATAAGGAACCTTCAACAGCGTCTCGGATCATTTGGCAATGGCAGTTGCGGCAATTGTGCAGCGCCTAAACTCTGCGCTTGTACTTTCAGGAGCCTTACCATCGACTGGGCCGTCTTGGCTTTGGATTTATCAAGCTTTCCAGTGCTGATTTCTGGACGCGGCTGACGAACTTGTTTGAACTGAGCACGTGCTGCAAATTCATCGACGGTCACAGCTGCGGCTGCGTGGATTACAGCTTCGATCTACTTCGAACGGCATATAAGGAAGCTTCAACTGCGTCTCGGGTCATTTGGCATTGGCAGTTGCGGCAATTGTGCAACGCCTAAACTCTGCGCTTGTATTTTCAGATTGGTTGTCTGCATCTTTGCAACATTTTTTAGCTGCAACTGCTGCCATTTTCTTGAATATTTTTTTTTGCTTGCCCACATATTTGTTACGTCATGCCTACGTGTCCAGAACTTGCCAAAAAATTGAAAACTGGAACAACATTTCAACAATGGGATGGAATCGCTTATGTTAGAAATGGGTTGTAAGATCAAACTGAAATTGAACGACTTTGGTCTGTCTGAAAATGCCTTGCTTCGCGAAAGCGTTTACTTTATGAGCAACCTGTTCGATGAGTTCAGAGCCACGCAGGATGAATTGATGACTTAGAACAAGTCCTTATTGGCCCACAATGATATGCATGTGAAACGCGTGGCAGATTTGGAGCAATATTCTAGGCTAAACAACATTGAACTTAAAGGAATTCCTCTCACAAAGGGGGAGGACTACCGAGCCATTCTGAAGCGTATGGGCGACGTCATCGAGTGTCCCGTATCTGAACCTGACATTGAGACAGTTCATCGTGTTCTTTCCAAATCATACGATCCTACATTTAATTGCTCGCTTTGTTTCAAGAGACAAGAAAAATGAATTTGTAAAGAGATCCCGCAAGGCTCGGCTCCGTGTGAGCCCACCTTGGGTTTTCTGGCCCAAATGACACGGCTGTTTACGTGAACGACCATTTGACAATCAGTAATAAAATGCTGTTTTCCAAGGCACTTGCCCTGAAAAAGGCTAAAAAGTGGCAGTACCACTGTACTGAAAACAGCCAGATCAAAGCTCGGAAAGCTAGTGATAGCAAGGTGTTCCGAATTTCAGCCGAGTCGGATCTGCGCATATTCACGTAAGAGGGCCTATTGTGCAGATTGCACGTGCCTGGCCACTTTGTCATCGATATGTCCCTTACGTATTCTGTTAAACTTCGTTCTTTACTTTGTCACACTAATCCTTCACTGATTCATTTTAACGCACGCAGTCTACCAAGGAATCACGAGGGGATAAATAATTTTCTATCTTCGCTTGATCATGATTTCTCTTTTATTTGTATTTCCGAAACGTGGCTTTCTAGCGATGATAGTAACATGTGTGGGTTTCAGTCTTGCACTCCTGAATACTGTCACCGTTTAAACAGTAGGCAGGGTGGGGCTGCATGTTTGTTTCTCCGCGCATCAGTTACACTCGCCGAAATGATTTAAACTTTCACGTCTATTGCTGCGAAACGGTATGGGCGGAAACTAACGAACCCATCGAGGCATGCAGCACTAAAATGTTTGTTGTCGGTTGTGTTTACAACTCACCAGGTTCTAACGTTTCGGATTTCATATATGCTCTTGATAACGTACTTAACAAACTGCTATCGGAAAAGAAGAGTGTAATGATTGTGGGAGATGTAAACATCAACTTTCTGGATGTTAATTCTAGCTTGTATACAGCCTACGCTGACTGCTTCAGTGGCTACGGCCTTGAATTCCTCATTACATCGCCTACAAGATGCGTTCGTGAGGGTTCTCATTCACTAATTGATCATCTTTTAACAAACCTAGACTTACCCATTTTGGCGGGCGTTGTTAACACTGACCTTACTGATCACTTTCCGATTTTTGCAATCTTCGAAACACGTTTGGCCAACATTGTCACCTCTTACTTCACTACAGTACTCGACACAGATAAATTAATTTCTACCAGTAGCTCCACAGAGTGGTCAGATCTGAATTTTATTGAAGACCCTATTGAAGCTCTTAATTTCTTCGGCAATTTATTCACTAAAGCTATCAGTACTTGCTCTCAAACTGTGCGATGTAAAAATCGATTTAAACGCCCCAATAATCCTTGGATGTCCGTTGGTCTGCTGAAGAGCTTGCCCAGAAAAGGTAATTTGTATAAGAAGACTAAAAGACAACCATTTAACTGTTCTCTGAGAAATCGGTACAAAATATACTGCAACGTTCTTAACAAGACTCTCAGAGAAGCCAAAAGGCTTTACTATGAAACAGCATTCTTGCAGAATAAAAACAACCCTAAAAAGCAATGGCAGTTGCTGATTGACTTTTCAACAATGAGCCGCCTAAGTTTTATCTCTAAAATTGTACGCGACAATCTTACTTTTTGTCAGCCTGCTCAAATAGCAAACGCTTTTTCTGATCATTTCGCATTACCTGAGAAAAACAAACAAACAAATTTTCAGCCTAAAATAGAACGCCTGAGCCATTCATTTTTCCTTCCTCCTGTCACGCCGCATGAAGTGCTTTCTATTACGCGTAATCTTCGTAACACAAGTCCAGAATTAGATGGTATTGCAGTGCGTCAGCTAAAGCTAATCGCTGATGCCATATGCGAAACCCCGAGCATAGTAATTAACCTGACCTTTAATTCTGGTGAATTTCCGCCATTGCTAAAGTGTGCAAAACTTATTCCAGTTTTTAAAAAAAGGTTATAAAGAACTAATTTCAAGTTACCGTCCAATTTCGATTCTTTCTTCCCTAACTAAAATAATTGAAAAATTATTTTTGATCAGACTAACAAGTATTCGGGAAAATTCCATATAATGATATCCTGCCAGTTCGATTTTCGGTCTGGAAGCTCCACCAACTTAGCTCTACTTTCCTTAACTGATTTTATTAAGAATAGTCTTGGCAATAATGGATTCGTTGGTTCAGTTTTCTTAGACTTTATTAAGGCATTTGACACTATTAATTACGTGATTTTATTTCGTAAACTTGAAGCATATAGAATAACTGGCCCTACCCTAGCCTTCATGAAAAGTTATTTGTCTGATAGGGAATTTATTGTTTATGCGTGTGAAACTTTTTCCAGTTCTAAAAAACTTAATCAAGGGGTGCCACAAGGCTCAATACTGGGGCCATTGCTTTTTTCTGTTTACAATAATGATTTGCCAGACGTCACTGACTTAAATAATTACGTTCTAGATGCTGACGATACAACTATATCTATAGCTGATAAGTCTATCTCTTCTCTAGTAATCAAACTAAATAAGACTCTTGACCACCTAATGAATTGGTGCAATGACAGCAATCTAGTCATTTATCCATCTAAAACGAAATTTGTAGTATTCCATTCGCACCAAAATTCACTAATTATTCCTCCTTCGTTAAGCTTAGGCAATCATTCTATTCCCATTAGCGACTCCGTTTCATTTCTAGGGGTTATCCTAGACAGCAATCTGAAGTTTCACCTTCACATCAATCATGTCAAGCTGAAGTGTGCTTTTGGTATCCGTGTGCTTATCAAGGCACGACACTATTTTTCTCCTTCTTCTTTGCTTTCACTCTACTTTGCGTTCATTCATTCACACATTAACTACGGATTAATCGTTTGGGGTAATACATATTTATATTATTTGTCTTCAGTCCAGCATACACAAAATCTAGCAATCCGTATCATCACCCACAGTTCACCGCGCTCTAATGCTTTCGGCCTACTTGAGCAATACCAAAATTTATGTATAAAAAGATTATTCAACTACAATTTAGCAATAATGTTGAATAAGTTGCTTGATTCCCATCTGACCTTTCAATATATTCAATATTCAATACCTTCAATACAAACCCTACTAGGTTCGCTTCTAATTATAATTTTTTGTTACCATCAGGCCGCACTAACTATGGTAAAAGAATATCTACATTTGCTACCATTACACTTTGGAATCGTTTTACTGCTTCGCTTAAAATACTACTTAAATTTCAGCGTTTCAAAGCTTCGCTAAAAGATTTTCGGCTAACCTGTCGTAATTTTTCCTAATAAATATTTGTGTTTTCATAGTCACCTAACTAATAAGTATCACCCGTTCTTTTTTTTTTTTGCAGTGTTCACATTCCGTCACATTTTTTTTCTCTTTGTTCGTTCTTTTTTTTTCCTTGTTGCCTTTAACAATTGTATAATTTTTGTCACTCCCGTTGTTATTTCTGTTACACTACATCGATTAGAGCATAGTTTGTTGGGTTTTTTCTTCTTATTTCTTTCGTTATCATTTGCTTTTCTTGCAACTAATATATTATTAGGCTATCCACTGGTATGCTGCCAACAATTTTACAATTCTGTTGTAGTTACTAACCGAGGGTCCCGTTTTCAGTATCATTACTTTGGGAGCGTGGTCTGTATATTACATGTATGTACCTATGTTTTGCATATGAATAAACTTCAACTTCAGCTTAACCCGCCGTGTTACGTTACCCGACATCATTGTTACAATTCGGAATAATCAAGCGTGGCTTCCCATTCTAAACTTCATCAGCGCAAGTTCTTCCGCTGGATATTTCCCCAGCAATGCTCCTTTCCATGCAGCACTGTAGTGTTTTGGCACTGGCTGCTGCTTCTCAGCTTGACTACTGTAGAATTTACTTCAACTTCCCCATGTGAGGACCCGTAGCGGCGAATTATTCCACCTGGCCAGCGACCTGATTACGCTGGTTCTCTCTGCTCTCCCGTAGCTGTTATCTCCAGATATCTTCGATTTTGGTGGCCGTCCGCTGGGTCAGACCGCCCTGGCTTCGCATCGCATAAAGACAGGCGATGTCCTTCCCATTCAACAGAAACCTTACCGTATGTCAGCATCCGCACGTGCTATCATACAAAATGAGGTCGTCAAAATGCTTGAGAAGAACGTTGTAGAGCCGTCTTCTAGTCGTTGGACCTCTCAAGTCGTACAGATGAAGAGAAAGGACAGCACTTGGAGTGTTTGCGTGGATTATTGCCATCTCAAGAAGGTCCCCAAGAAGGACGTGTACCCTCTTCCAGAAAGTGACGATGCCTTAGACTCTCTGCACGGAGCCAATCACTTCTCCTCCATTGACTAGCGCTCTTTGTACTGCTAAATTGCTCTGAAGAACGCGTTCACAAAAAAGCATCTTATGGCATCTACCAATTTAAAGTCATGCCGTTTGGGCTCTGCAGTGCCCCTGCCACCTTCGAACGCATGTTGGACGTTTTTCTTCGATGTCTTAAATAGTACATATGCCTCTACTGACTTGATGTTGTTCTTGCTTATTTGCGTACTTTGGAAGCCATCTGCATTGCCTATCCACTGTTTTTACAATTTTCCAAAAAGATGGTGTACGGCTCAACTCTGCGAAATGCCATTCCGGGTGCCATCACAGCAAAGTCTATCGTCCCCTCGTCGACGGTGCCGGCATGCAGCCTGATCTTGACGAGGTTGGTGCTGTGAAAGAATTCCCGCTTCCACGCTCGTCGAACGATGTCCGCAGCTTTATAGGACTATGTTCCTACATTCGACATTTCGATGATAAGTTCGCAGAAATCGGCTGGTCTTCTCAAGAAGGGCGCTTTTTTTCGTGGGGACCTAGTCGATCAGGCCGCCGTCTTTTCCGAACTTATTAATACACTCATAAATTCGCCCATAATGGCTCATTTTAACCCGGCCACCGAAATAAAAGTTTGTACAGTTGCGAATGGTCGTGAAATTGGCCCTACTCTTGTCCAACGACAGAATTCCTTGCACCGCGTCATTGCCTACGCTAGCCGACGTCTATGTCGCTCTGAGCAGATAACTCCATAACCGAACGTGAATTCCTGGCTCTCATGTGGTCCATCGCGTATTTTCGCCCCTACTTTTACGGGCGACAGCTCTGTTTTGTTACGGATCACCATGCCCTCTGTTGGCCATCTTCGGCGAAAGACGTTGCGGGGGGTGTCGGCCGCTGGGCATTACGGTTACAGGATTGCTCCTTTCCTGCGGCGTAAATCAGAGCGACTGCATCAGGACGCCGACTGCCTCTGTCAACACCGGCTTGGTCACCTGATCTCACGGACGACACTGGTGGTGTTCTATTCATTACGAGCTTTTTCAACACCGCCATCAAGCACCGTCGGACCCCTTCTTACGAAATATTATCGATCGCCTCACCCCACAACCCTCGGACCCTCCACTCCGGCCATTCGTTTTAGAAGAGTGTTGTACAGGCGGACCATTAATCCCAACGGCGCCGAGCTTCTTCTTGTCGTTCCGAAACACCTACACTCAGACACGCTCGCTTTGCTTCACGACGCCCTACAGCTAGCCACATAAGCGTAGCTCCCACTTATGACCGCGTCCGTTGGCGCTTCTTCTGGCCTGCCCTTCATCTTTCCTTTCGACGATATGTTGCAACCTGCCGGATCTCTCAATGCCGCAAGATACCCTCCTTGCGTCCAGATGGCCTACTCCAGCTGATCTAAATTCCTGGCGAGCCGTTCTTCCGCGTCGCCTTGGTCCTACTTGGACCTTTCGCTGTATCATCACTTGGCAACCGATGGATTGCAGTCGCCCCGGATTACGTGACTCGATTCGCTTTCACGCGACGTCTGCATGAGCTGTGCCACCGGTGTCGCGAATTTTCTCCTTCGAGATGTTATCCTACAGCACGGTTCTCCTCGTCAGCTCCTAACGGATCGCGGCCGTTTCTTCCTCGCCAAAGTTGTTGACAACCTTCTACAATCCTGCTCCACTCTTCATCAGTTCAGGACAGCTTACCATCCCCAAAAAATGGACTGACTGAGTGCCTCAACCGCACGCTTACCGACGTGCTTGCTCGATAAATATCGGAAGATCATCGAAATTGGGACTGTGCATTTATCTTTCTCACCTTCGCTTATAGCGCTTCGCACAGTGACACTGCAGGTTATTGACCTTTCTATCTTTTGTATGGCAGTCCTGCCATTTCAATCATTGCTTCCCACCGATTCAACTGCGGCTTGCTCCTACGCCTTCGATGCAATTGCACGCGCCGAAACTACCCACGCATTGCCCTTGACGATCTTGTAGCTTCTCAGACTGCTCATGAAACGTTTTACGATCACCACCACAGGGATGCGCGCTTTGATCCTCGCTGACTGGTCCTCTTCCGGTGGCTTTCTCGCCGTGCCGGTGTCTGCGAAAGGCGGCTGCCCCTTCATGAACACATGAACACATCTCGCTCGATGACCGCTGAAACTCGCCGTCAAAACGATGGCGTGAGGAAACGCGGCAGCAGCAGCAGCGATTGAGGTGACCTTCGAGCTGTCAATCTCATCAACGCAAAGTGAGCGCCGAGAACACAGAGCCTGCACGAGGCTACAAGCCACTGATGCAGATGGCTCTCAAGATACGGCCACAGGATCGTACGCAGCCGCCACATGCGCATTTGCAGCTCCTCCCAGTGCCTCGCAAAGTAGGATGCCTGGCGCACGCCGGTAGACTTTCCGATTACTCCCCGCTTTCTTCTCTTTTGGGCGCACGGGATTGAGCCGAGATCGACGGCTCCCGTTGCACGCTTTCACTCGCACATACAGCGTAGGGCGCGCGGCGACGGTGTTATCGCCGTTGGAGTTTATAGCGCACCTCACATTTTCGCAAATTCGCCGCAGATACGTTACAACGTTCTGGGGCCCAGCTGAATTCATTCGAGCCGAGTATGCAGTTCACAGTGCAACAAGAAGAGAGCGGCCGCATCGCATTCCTTGATGTTCTGGTGTAATGAACCGCCGAAGGCGCTACCACAAAGATTTATCGGAAATCGACACACGGCAAAATACTTCGATTTTCCATCCGTACAACACTACAGCATAAAAGCTCGGTGGGTTCATTACTGTTCGGCCGCGCATTCCCTATCTGCTCGAGTCCTACAAGGCGCAATGCGCATTTTACCTCGGTACGGAAGCACCGGAACCTTAATGGCTACCCACCTCAACTGCTAAATAGCAGGAGCGGGGTGCTTCAGTGCCCAACCACTCCGTAGTGCCAAACTAAAACAAGCGCACTGACATTCCATATGCGCGCGGCGTGAGTGAGGCATTGGCCAGAGTGTTTAATAAATATGACGTTTTGGTTGCACATGCCCCTTCAATTGAGATAGTTTGTCAGCTGGCGCACGTAAAGGACCGCAAGGAACGATGGAACTATCTTTTTGTTGTGTATAAAGTTTCTTGCGAATAATGTGAGGCAGCCTATACTGGTGAATCTCGAAACGTCGAAACGCGCCGAAACCGCAGCACCAATACGACGGCCGCGAAAGGGAACTCTGCTTCTAGCGCGTTATCGGAATCTACGCATGAGCAATGAGTAATGTCGCCCATCCTTAAACAAGAGTTGTTGCATTTGCTGTCATGGTGGACAAGGGACTCTTACGGGATACCTCGATTTATTGCCGTTAGCATTGTTATGATACGTCACGCATTTTCCGGGGCCTATCTATCTATGTATATACGTTTGTATGTATTTATGTATACTTGTGTCTAACCGATTTCCTTCTTATTTTCTTCCCTGGGCAGTCCGTGGTCGAGTGTTTAGCGTTACGGGCTGCTTGGCTTATGTAAGCACGTTCGAAACCAACAATCGGACCAACTTTAGTCATTGAGTATGTACCAACGTTTACATACGTGCCGCTCTTCAACAAACCTATTTTACGCCGACATGGACCACTATAGATGCGAGACTGGGTAGGCAAGCTGTTCAAAGGAACTCTTTAGCGCCGACTTGTAGCAGTAAGCACATGCCATACGGTTTGTGCTGGTCATTATTGAACCTCTTTGACGCCAGCTCATTCCAGTGGCTATGTGCCAATAAGTGTGCGCCACTTTTCACTGAACGTCTTTGAGGCCAAGTGGAGTTGCTAAGTACGTGTCACCATGAATGTACCGCTCTACAATGACTAAAAAGATGCCTTAAATTTCTGCTAATGCGGAGTGGAATCGAACCCACTAAAGATGCGGGACTGGGTAGGTACCACTGTTCAAGGGAGCTCTTTCACGCCGACTGGGACCGCTCGTTGTGTGCCACTCGGTCATCTGGCGCCCTATAACGCAAAACCATCCCAATATGTTTTTTATTACAAACTGCTAACGTCACATTTACGTAGCCGCCGGCGCAAGCATCTGGCGGTCACCCGCAGGGTTGTCTGAACAGACCCATCAAACGCTGTCCTCGTTCATAGGAGGTCACTTTGTTTGCTTGAAAAACGAAAAAAAGAACGTTGCCTACACTGAGTGGTTTGCCTTATCTAAATGGCTGATTAGAGGCGAGGAGCATGCTCAAATGGAGAGGAATTTGAAGGGGCTGAGCCACTGCACTGAAAATCGATTACCGGATCAAGAGAGCGGTGTCGGCGTCTGTGATTGATCCGCTTTCCCTTACTGAGCTTGCGGTGGCTGGTCAAAAATCACGGCCGCATGCAACCGAAGGTTAAGAAGGCCGCTAAAACGTATCCTCAGCAAAAAACAGTTGGCAGAGCGAAGTCGTAAACGTGCTGAAAGGGCTCGAAAACGTTACACGACCACGCAAAAGGCTCGTTGTACGCAAATAAATCCATGGTCTCCGGCAGGTGCAAGTAGCCTGTGCTCGAGCGATCGACGGCAGCCATCTTTTATTCCTTTGGGAAGGGGCAGCCTGCGGCTATTCAGGAAAATAATTCAATTCTGTTCCGCATGTTATTGCATCTTTAACGTGTAGAGATCCAGGGAAAATACGGGGTATGCGGGAGATTGAAATTCAATATGATGAGCAATACGTCATCAAGGTCAATGCAGGAGCGAACGTTTCGACAAGTGGACTTTTCTTCAAGGCGACGTACGCTTTCCTTGCCACAGTATATATAGGTGGGGTTCTTCTAAAGGGAAGAGGGTGTAGAGGTCACTTTGACGCCGTAAGTTTTCGCGGTTTTGTGACGTCGCATGGCAGGCAGGTAAAGTGAGTGCAGCCCGAACAGTTTTGACCAATAGCCGAAGACGAGTGATCAAAAGGCGTCGAATCAAAAATAACTTTCTTTTGTTCGGTCCAATGATACCTAGTTAGTGCGTGCGCGTCATGTGAGATGGGGAGCTATCACGGTTTTCGTGACGTCGCATGACAGACAAGAGAAGTGGAGGTGGTTGAAAAGTTTTTTACCAATCCTGGATGGCTCATTGCACAATTAGGATAAAAAAAATTGGAATAGCTATACGTTATAACGCCCTAGGTGTGTGCAATTTAGCGTGCGTCGCTCTTCGATTAACGTACTTGAAGTCAACTTGGCTAACTAGCTACGTGCCAATGTAATGTACCGAAATAAAATGACAAGAAAAAACAGCCTTTAAATACATGTGATGCTGTGCGAAATAGAACGCCGTCACAATGGTTGCTCAAGGACAGCAACCCGACGGATTAGAAGGCTCTGCAACAATAGCAATGTTCATTGGCCGCTTTCGAAAGAGGGCTTTTCACGACAATATTTTAGTGAGCTGCAGCAATATTGCAGTGGGTATGTGCCGATTTTTACTAATCCTATCGCCATATTGAGTCGCTGAGTGTGAGCCACTGAGTTTGCGGCAACCGAGGGAACAACTTTCAGCGTTCGCAGACACTGCAGAGCCACGCTTCTCGTCTCGGAGGGCACGCACGTACTTCACGGTAGTGCATTTAGATGGCGTAGCGTGTGCTGCAGAATGTGCGAGAGAGGAACCCTGTTTGTTGCCACATGACGAATTTCTCAGCGTGCGACGCCATGCATTTCGGAAGCCATGCTGAGGCTTCGTGGCGGAACCACCACATCGCACGGAGTGTCCTTACCTAAGCACCAAAGACGAGTCCCGCTGCAGTACGAGCATCATACATATGAGTCGTTCCCACTGTGCCAATACGTTGCATCGCTATACTGATTTATTGAGCACATATTACTAGAATACCCCGCGTACCCCGACGAGAGACAATTTTTTGAGCAGCAAATGGACATGATTTGCCATGAACCGTTAACGTTACCGAGCATCTTAGGTCCAATGCCCGGCCCTTCAAAACAGCGACGGGTTTTGGATGTATTGTTCAAATACCTGACAGAAATCGGTCAGATAGGAAAGCTTTAAAAATTGCATCCTTCCTATACAAAAGCCTAAATTTACCCGCCATGTCACCTGTAAATATTAGTATCAGGTCCACTCGGACATTTCATATTTACTTTTATTCTTTTTTTCTCCCACTCTTTTCTGGAATCTTTTAATCCTATTCCCCATCCCTATACAGAGTAGCATGCCAGCGGTTATATACACGCCGGCAAAATTCTGTTTTTCTAATAAAGAGCCCTCTCTCTCTCTCTCTCTCTCTGATTTACTGCTTACCGTGAACAGTCATCATGACTGGGTTCGCCACAGTTTTTTGTCTCTCTATTACACTGTTGGCGAGTGTTTAATTTAACTTAATCATATTGCTCCGTCGCAAGACGAGTTTCCGTTGAAATCTTCATCATAGTGTTATCCGGCTGTGTCTATTCACAGTGCCAGTGCCACAGTTCTATGTTGGCCCGGCATTTGTTGTAGGTAAATGGAACACTGTTATGTATATTTTGCATCATGAGTCATTTTCGCGTACGCTTCGAGTATTTGGTTATGAAACGAAGCTCCACGTCAAGACGTGCAAGTGTATCTGGCGCTCTGTTTGCCACTCCAAGGTATTTTATTTGATTTGACTAGATATATGAAAAAATGTACGGAACGCGCACGTATTGATATACTTCATTGTTTTGGCCCCTGGTGTAACAGCTGTTCATAATGTTTTGACCCGAGGGTACGTGCCTCTATGGCATCGGATAGCTGCTATATAGATAGTTCTTGACGTTATCACTTTTCCCTTAATTCTGCCGCTACAATGAGGCCACGAGCTTCGCTTTATGCGAAGTTGGCACTTTATTCATTTCCTTGGGCTGAGTCAGTGCAGTCGGGGCAAGTTATAGATTTCTGGGGGAACGGGGAATTGAACCTCTTGTATGAAAAATATAAAAAGAACACTATACATTAGGTCAAACAAATGCTTCAGCTACTGGTAATTTTCCTCCACCACGACAGGTCTTCGTGACCGAGAGGAGTCGCAGCTGAAAGGTAAAAACAATATGACTTGAGGCGTCGGCCATTAACCCGTCGCATTGGTTGCGCTTACAAACGCCCCAGCACCGACTGAGTTGTGAAAATGTATCACTCGCGCGTCTTTCGTACTCATTTCTTTCTTTTTCGCTTGTTGCTACAGCCAGCACGTATGACCAAACTTGATCTTTCCTTGGCGTCACGTTAGCGTCGCTCTCAGGTTCAGCATCAAATTAAACACTCCGTCGTCTAGTCGTTTGCCAAAGGACACTTCCATCGTGAGCGGGATATATCTGCTGTAAAAGCGGGATTGATTTTAGTAACATTCTAGCGAATATATATTGTCGCGTGATAGTGACGGCAAAAAACACAGTAGCAAATACTGTGAAAGACGAAACTAAGTTTTATTGGGTGAACCTGTTTCCACAAAAAGAGGCTACACTTAAACACAGCGATAGTGGCGAAAACAGTCGGCGATCGCCGAAATCTGATCAGCGGTTCAAGCACGTCAGCTTTTATACACGAGCCGTCGAACGTTCCAGAGTAACCACTCCTGCCGGCGTGTCCACCAGAAAGTTCTACACCATTCCCGTGACGCATACATGCAGTCAGATTACACAAGGTTCAGTGCCAACACTATGCGAATACAACCATCGCTAACATTCCAGAAACTCCCGATACATGCAGGCGCGTTCCTCCCTGAGAGATTACATTTGTTAGGCGGTAAAAATCGCTCTCCCGAAAAAAATAAACAAGTCCGCGTGTAAATGCCCCCCCCCCCCCCCCCTCAAAAAGCATCGTTCTGATGCTACAAACATAACAGGACAGCGAAATTCAAGAGGACACTTATCAAAGAAACAATATCCAAAGTAAGACAGTCCAAAAATAAACGAAAGACCAAAGGTCCCAGCTACGCAAAGTCCTAAAGTTCATTAGCGCTGGTAGAACGGCTTAAGTCGGACAATGTGGACCATTTCAGGTCATGAGCGGCGCGTTGTGATAGCGAAATACCGTCTCGTACGACCTCATGGTCGTGTGCGCCACTGCGTCGGCTCACCTTGTAGGGTCCAAAATAGTGGCGTAAAAGCTTCTCGCTAAGTCCTCGTCAGCGTATTGGGGTCCAAACGCAAACACGGTCGCCGGGCTGGTACTCGACGTAGCGTCGTCGAAGGTTGTAGTGTCGGCTGTCCATCCTCTGCTGGTTTACGATGCGCAGGCGGACGAACCGTCGGGCTTCGGCGTACTGGAGATAGGTGGCGACGTCAAAATTCTCTTCGTCGATGACGTGCGGCAACATGGCGGCGAGATTCGTCGTGGGGTTCCTGTCGTAAGCCAGCTTGAACGGAGGGATGTGTGTTGTTTCGTGCACCACCGTGTTGTAAGCGAAGATTACGTACGACACGATGGCATCCCAGGTGTTGTGTTCGACGTCGACGTACATAGCTAGCATATCGGCGAGGGTCTTATTCTGTGCTCCGTGAGACTACCTGCCCGCGGGTGGCAGGCAGTTGTCCTCCTGTTCCTTGTCTGGCTGTATTGCAGAATGGCTTGGGTGAGCTCCGCTGTAAAGGCCGTTCCTCTGTCGGTGATGAGGACTTCTTGGGAGCCATGTTGCCGCAGGATGTTCACGACAAAAAATTTCGCAACTTTGGCTGTGCTACCTTTCGCCAGAGCTTTTGTTTCAGCGAACCGACTTTTGTAGTCGGTTGCCACAAAGATCCACTTAATTCCGAATGTTAACATCGGAAACAGTCCGAACAAATCCATCCCGATCTGCTGAAATGGTCGGCAAGGAGGCTCAATCGGCTGTAGTAATACTGCTGGACTTGTCGGTGGTCTCTTGCGTCGTGGCGGTCTAGACATGCCTTGATATAACGGGCGACGTTAGCGGTCAGGCGCGGACAGCAATAATTTTCCTGTATCCTCGATAGCCTCCGGGAGAATCCGAGGTGCCCAGCGGTCGGATCGTCATGCAGGGCGTGCAGTACTTGTGGACGCAGCGCCTAAGGAATAACAAGAAGTTAGTCGGCGCGGACTGGTTAGAAGTTCTTCTTTACGAGTAGTTTATTTGAAAGTTATAGCAGCGCTAAGACATATATAGATAGAAAGATTTATTTCTCTGTAAACAAAGGGCAGAATGAGAGAGTATAGAAGAGAAAAAGCTGCCAAATGCAAATGAGGACCCCCTACGCCCCCAGAGCAGCAGTATCGTGAAAAACAAAGGCAATGCGATAGCTTGCAAAGTATACACAACAGAATTGTAAATCAGAGAAAAACATTCTCAATACCCGTAATCTGTTGCATAATTGTAATCTATCACGAAATAAATTACATATTTATCATTTTACACAATTAACGCAATTGCACAATTTCGCGCCAATTTCCATTACAGAATTCTAACGCGAACGTAGACAAAAATACAGATGAATAGAATTCATTCAAGTCACTTATGATGTATTGTGAAACGTAGTTTAACCTGTGTGGGAAGGGTTAACCTACGTTTACATTCCACGCCATTTATTCTGTTCATTCTAGCACGAATATTTTCAATTTGTAGGTAACAATTGAGCGTCTCAGAGAATACAACACCAATAGACTTTCTACTGGGTACAATATCAGTCTCGATATTAATGTCAATATAATATCAATATGACATCAATATCAATGCATCCACAATGGAACAAGGACGAGACACAAGCGCTGTTTCTACGAGTGGGCTATTTTGATGTGATAACGAAGACAATCCTCCCTTATGTGCCCTAGGGACAAAGTCGGTGTTCCCTTCCAAATACTCGACGAGGCTTTTTAGTTCCAGGTCTGCTCGTTGCTGTTCAGCGAAGTCTTCCGCGCTTATTATTCCAAGGCAGGAGTGGTCATCTTCATCATCTTGCGACGGCGGGTCAATGGGCGCGCGTGGTAGGAAATCGGCATCAGACTGTTTTCGTCGGGACTTGTACATTACTCTGATGTCGTATTACTGCAGTATGAGGCTCCACCACACTAGCCGTACCGAAGGGTCCTTTAAATTGGCTAACCAAGACAACGCGTGATAATAGCTTCCACTTTTGACAGCCACCGGCCAGCGTGAGCCATCACCCGTTCAAGTCCGTCTTTGCTATGGACAGGGATGGCATCGAGGCCTAAGCTACTGGCATGGATTTTGGTATAGACGTCCTCGTCGAAGAGCGCGAAGAGCGCGTCGGGACTTGTACATTACTCTTATGTCGCATTATTCCAGTATGAGGCTCCACCACACTAGCCGTACTGAAGGGTCCTTTAAATTAGCTAACCAAGACAACGCGTGATAATAGCTAACGACTTAGAATGGCCTGCAATATAGGCAAGGGCGAAATTTTCCTGTACCCCAAATTATGGCAAGGCATACCTTTCACTTGTAGAATTAATGACTTCCTTTCTGACAGCCACCGGCTAGCGTAAGCCATCACCTGTTCAAGTCCGTCTTTGCTATGGACAGGGATGGCATTGAGGCCTAGGCTACTGGCATGCATTTTGGTATAGGCGTCGTCGTCGAAGAGCGCGAGTAACGGCGGCTGCTAAAAGCATTGTTTAAGATCTTGAAATGGTCTCGGCCTATGGCCTTTCCCACTTGAGCTAGACATCACATTAGTTACATATGTCAGCGGCTCAGAGATGCGTGAGAAGTCCTTGACAAAACGCCTGTAGTAGTCACACATGTCAAGAAAAATACGCACTGCATTCTTGTAGATGGCCTGCGGCAAAGTTGCAATGGCAGCTGTCTTCTGCGGTTCGCGGCGGACTCCAGATTTGCTGATGACGTTGCCTAGGAAGAGAAGCTCATCGTAAGCGAAGTGGGAATTTTCTGGCTTCAGAGTGGGCCATGATGACTTGACGGCCTCTAGTACTGTCGCAAGCCGCCTAAGGTAGTCGTCGAAATTTCCGGCGAAAACGACGACGTCATTCAAGTAAAGAAGCCTACCACTTCAATCCTCCTTAAACCGTGTCCATCGCGCGCTGGAACATTGCAGTTGCCGAGCACAGTCCAGATGACATTACCTTGAACTCATTGGGGCCGTCTGGCGTGATGAAGGCGGGCTTTTTGCGATCTTGTTCGTCGACTTCTATTTGGCAGTGCCACACTTGATGTCGATCGACGAAAAGTATTTAGCGTTGCAGATCCGATCCGATGCGTCGTCTACCCGTGGGAGGGAGTACACGTTCTTCTTCGTAATCTTGTTCAGTTCACGATAATCGACGCAGAAACGTAGAGTTCCGTCCTATTTCTTCACCAAGACTACAGGAGATGACCACAGGCTTTTCGACGGCTGGATGATGTCGTCGTGCAGTAATTCGTTGACTTCTTACCTTATAACTTCACTTTCTCGCATCGAAACTCGTCATGGACTGCGGGGTGGTAGAGCGCACACCCTTCGGTTGTTATGCGGTGCTTTGCCACTGGTGTTCGTCAAATCCTCGATGAAGAAGCAAAGCAGTCCTTGTATCGACGCAGAAGACCTCTGACCTGTTGCTGTTTGCTCAGTGCGAGACTTAGATTTATGTCGACGTATGCTTCGAGAACTACGGTCATCGGCGTAGATGCCGCAGAATTGAAGAGCACAAACGCATTGCTGGTTTCCACAATTTCTTCGATGTATGCAATTGTCGTACCCTTGTTTATGTCCCTGAACTCCTGGCTTAAGTTTCACTTTGGCTGTCCCTCCGTACAATCAAGCGATCCCTGTTGCAACTCAAATTTTACGGTCGAGCAGAAGACCTCGATGACGCCTTCTATGTCTGCGGCTGTTTCGCCACCGAAAGTAATGACAATGTTGGAGCGAGGCAGGATGCTGACTTGGTCCTCAAGTACACTTAAGACACGCTGACTGGAAGGCCTCTCCGTCGGGTATGGCTTGGACTGTGGGCATCATTATCGACTTCGACCTCAGGTCGATGATGGCACCGTGTAGGTTCATGAGGTCCATGCCGAGAACTACGTCTCGCGAGCACTGTTGGATGACAACGAGAGTTGCAGGGTAGGCCCGGTCATGAACTGTAATTCTTGCCGTGCAGATTCGCGTCGGCGTTACACGATGTCCTCCAGCTGTCTGAATTTGAGGTTCGTCCCGTACACCCTTGACTTTCTGCAGCTTGGCGGCGAATAATTCACTGAAGAAGTAGTCAGCTGTTGTGTCCACAAAGGCGGTGACTGGGTGGCCGTCTAGAAGCACGTCGAGATCGGTTGTTCTTTGTATTGCGTAGCAGTTATGTCTTGGCATCGGATCGCGGATGCATCGTGTTGATGTGTGGCTGGTACGTCGCGCCTCCATCGGTTGCTGTTTTTAGTTTTCCCGATATGAGCTGACAGAGTAGCCCCGTGCTAGGTGAGCGTATGCACGGCTCTGCGGCAACCGGTAGGAGCCTGGTGAAGACTTCGTCGAGCGCTCCCCGAGTAGCAGCAAGGTAGTCGGCGATGCCACGAGGGCGTTCACCTTGCTGCGAGCGCGGGGCGTTGACGGGGAACCCTCGTAGCCCCTTTCGCGGTATGGGCATCGGTGGTAGACATGTCTGGCTTCCCCGCAGTGATAGTAAAGCGGGCCGTGGTCGGGTGCGCGCAAAATGTCCGGCTTCCTCGGCTGGCTGCGCTGGGCGATGGGCGGGCGAGCTGGCGGCGGCCGACGGAACTGCGTCGATACAGCGCCCTAGCGCAGGCGCGAAGGGGGAACGTGATGGCGGGCTACGGCCGCGTACGTGATCGCTTCCGGCTGAGGCTGCGGCGATTGACGTAGTCCGAATTATTGTTGGAGCTCCTCGCGTACGACGTACGAAGCCACCTGTGGCTGTGATGAAGAGACAACGCCTGAAGCTCCTCCCGCGCGACCGTTGTGACAGTTCCACCCTGGTCGTCGGTGGCCAGTGATTGAACTCCGGCATAGTTTGTTTAGTTCTTGCGACGTTTGAATTAACGGTTCCCCATTTCCATTGTCATCTGGGTGCTGGTTGCCTCGCAAAGAAATTCGTCATCGGTCTTAAGTGGGCTTCGTGTCGTTCCGGCGAAAAGTTCATAGAAAGTTCTGTAGGCGAACTTTCTTCGACATTTCCGGGTCAGTGTGGCGGAATAGATGGCTCATCTCCTCCGTGAAGATCGCGATGATCTCATTAGGCAGTTGTGCTCGGGTTTCTTGTAGCGATTGGGCTCGCTCTCTGCGTATAACGCTTGGGAATGTCTGCAGAAAGCCCCTTCGGAACAGGTCCCACGTCGTTAAGGTGGCTTCTCGGTTCTCGAACCACGCCCTAGCGGCGTCTCTGAGTGCGAAAAAGACATGTCGCATCTCGTCGTCGCTGTTCCAGCTGTTAAATTTAGCGACTCTCTCATACGTCTCACGCCAGCTTTCCGGGTCCTCGAATGTTGAACCGCGGAACGTTGGTGGCTGCCTGGGCTGCTGCTGCACGATTGGTGTTGGCGACTCTGCTGCTCTCATTGTAGCTGCTGTCGTGGTCGTCCACTTCTTGGTCTTCTCAGACAAAAGCCCGTGCTCTGCGGGCAGACCTTGCAGCCTGCATCTAGATCACTTGTCCTTGGCGATGTTCGTGTTGTCTTCGTGGCTGGGGCTTGACTTACGGCTTTGCGGGGGCGTTCGGCACATGAACGCACTAACACCTCCATCAGGTGCCACGTTGTATTGACGGTGACTATTACAGCGGCAAATCTGTGAATGACGAAACTAAATTTTATTGCACGAACATGTGCCCACAAAAGCAAGTTACACTCACAGCGATAGCGTCGAACACTGTCGGCAATCGTCTAAATCTGATCTGCCGGTCTAGTGCGTCGGCTTTTATACACGAGCCATGGAATGTTCCGGAGTAATCGCTGGTACCCGCGTGTCTTCCAGAAAGTTCATCATTCGCGTCGCGCATACATGCAATCAGGGGCGCGATCGGGGATCTTTGTTCGGTAGGCGTTCTGTACGGTTGCTGCAATGTCACAAAGAGGCAGTATGCAACATTTCTGAGAATGAGGCGAGGGCTGCCAATCGGCAAGCGGTGAACCCCCCGGAAGTTTACTTCCCTCGTTTGTCGTCTGCTTGCAGACAGTATACTACAAAGCAGTTTCTCGTCTTCCTATGAATGAAATCTTTATCTAAAACATGTATTGTTTTCTGCTAAAGCTTAAACACTTTTTCAAATAGCAGTACGTGTGACTACTGCAATTTATAACTATTACTTTTTCTGCGTCGTCCCTAGGTGGTGTAGGGCACAGCGAGAAGAAAAAAGAAAGAAAGAAACGGCGGGAGCAGTGGCACACTTTTCAAAAGGCAGCAACAAATTTCTAGTCGCTCGCTGGCACCGATCATGAGGTCGATTTCGCTGTCCAACCAACGCACTATTTCTTTCGAGAAACTAAAGCGATGCCGGAATTTGCTTTCTGCCATTTCTGCAAACGCGTTTCGCACCGACACCAGCTCTCCTTCCTCCTCGAGCAACGCCAGCGCAACCACCTAAGCTCCCAACGCAAGCGCCATTTTGCAAGCGCCATTTTCTCGAATTAAACTATGAATTGGATGCAAACATGCCATTCCGCAGCCACAGCCGCCGGTTGGATCCAATCCAATCCACCAGACGTGTTATGCGAAGCCGGTCTCGCAACGAGCGTGTGATCTCTCCAAACTTCCCAACTCCCGTCGGGTTCGGCGCCTAGCAGACGACGTGCTCGGCTGCACGATGTTTGACAGGAGCGTGTCGTCATTTTGATATCCTGGATGGATGGGATGGATGTTATGAGCGTCCCCTTTGGAACGGGGCGGTGGGTTGCGCCACCAAGCTCCTGCTATTATAGTGCCGAATGTCCTACCTAGGTTAAACATTGAAAAAAGAAAAAAAATACACTATGAACTACCGCGCCCAAATTTTCTGATCCCCCATTGCGAACTGTGCTTTTGTACGTCTCCGTCTTTTGTCGTTTCCCTACTTTTCTTCTATCAATCCACCAATCGCCTCTTACTAATGCCTGTTGCGGACATGTTTGCTTTACCACTGCTCCCGCTGAACCCAAGGACATCAAGGAGGCCAGTGGTGCCTAAATCGACAGCTGGGTAGACGTCTTCACATTCTAATAAAACTAGGGTCAAAAACGTGGCCGCGCCCCTGGCTGGCGACGTCGGCGCGGAGTGGGCCAATCGCGCCCGCCGGTAACCGAACGAACGTGCCGAACAACGATCTACGATCGCACCCCAGATAGATTACACGAGGCTCCGTGACAATAGACAGCGCCTAGAACCATCAATAACATTCGAGAAACTTCCGATACATGCAGGCGTGTCCCGCGCTGAGCGACAACATTTGTTAGACATTGAAAAGCGCTCACCCGAAATAGATAAACAACTCCACGTGTCGATATCTAATCGCGGTTAGTTTCGCTTACCTCTCGTTGCGACGTTTTTCAATCAATTTCAATTTGTCTACCTTTGTAACCGATCTTAGAGTTATTTTATATTCATTGTGTTTCATTATCGATAATTTGTTCTTATGTCTTACCCTCGCTTGACATTTTGTTTTATTTGCGTATATTATTTTGTTTGGTAAAGCTGGTCTTATTTTTTCTGTGTCTTCCTTTCTTCTTCCCGTTCTAGTTTAATACATCTTCAAGGACCTCTGGGAAGGTTGTGAACAAGTTGAATCTTAAATAAGCATAGATTAGTACAGACAAATCTTTTCAAAGAAGTGTTATATCAATTATGAATATAGGCTGAATTCGCACTGCTTTCCCAGTTGTAATAATGCAAGAGGTGAAAGCAAGCGAAGAAAGAAGATTTGGTGCAAGTGGGAACCGCCGCAAAATTATGCACACTACGCGTGGCGGTCTACTATTAGGAGAAGCAGGAAAAAGGAAAGGCAGGAACGTTAACCAGACAAACAACAGAATTGTCAACAGTGTTTGCGTGAGCTAGTGTTACTGGAAGCCATGAAATAAATTTGGAAACATGCTCCTGAACGTTGCTGCCGTACAATGTCAACTTAAGACAAGAGACCGGCCAGTATTACATTGATGTGCTTTCTCAGGCAAACTATTCGATTGGACACCCTATGAGAAAAATATGGGAACATCTTAATAGCAATTTTTAGGTATCACTGCAAGCCCGCACGCGCACGCGCTCTTCTTAGGTGCACTTGCTTAGCTTTTAATCGGATTAACCTCAACCTTATGAATTTTCCAGATTAAGTCGTATGTCAAGTATTCCTTGACTATTTTTCTGCTGCCAAGGTGGCTTGTTACTTGTCACTGGCAATTTGGTGGGTGTTCCGCATTCCACAGCGTGATCGTGAGTTGAGGTGTCAGTAGCAGGGATAAGTTAAATACCTACGTGCATGCGTGCCCAAGAAAGTCAAAGGGCGAAAATCACGCCGTCGTTTACCAATGGGTAGATAAATGCGAACGTAAGGTAGGGGTCGTAGGTTCTCTTGTCGACGCTATAGTGCCTCTTCAGTTTTATTCCCCCTAGTTGTATTTCTACGTCGATCGCAAATCTAGCATTTTTCCCATATTTATTTTCACCAACTCTGTAAATTATTACTTATATGCGCTCTCTAACTTTATATTGATTTGGTTTTGTAGCTTAGGTTCGGCTAGGACTTGTCTGACTGGCACTAAGGTGTTTGAGCTAGAATCGCCTAACGGAAATACAATATTTGTTTCTAGATACCTGATCTTAAGAGAGAAGAATTTTTCGCCGCATCTCTGGCCGTTATGAAAGAGAAAGTACTGAACGACTTCTTTAAGCTCAGGCGGCATGGTCATGCACCAGACTTCGGGTAAGTGTTGCAACATTTTGTCAATATGCTTGTGAATGGAAACATTGCACTTAAAAGTGATGCATAACAACCGAGTGTTTGAACGTATTCGCATCACCACCCTTTATCTTATTTCATCAGTACTTATATTTAAAGACACTTTGATAGATTTGCTTCTTCGCAAGAAACGATATGACGCTCCTAGCAGTGCAATTCTATTTCGTGCCGGAAATTATTGGACATGATAGCGAAGCCAACGCCGTTGTCACTGCACTGCGAGCTATTACAAATATACGCCAATGAATGTTAGCGCACTACGTGCTAATGGTGCTCTCTTTTATGCTCTCTTTTTTGATATTATAATAATATGACAGCTGTATAAAAACCTTGTTCCTTCGACAAATCCTCTATAGCTGAAAGCTGATGTTCCTGAAAAATTCACTCTGCTGTTTATGATCAAAGCAAATTTAAATAAAAGAATATATTACTGACATTACAGCATAGCGAAAGAATGCTCTGTTGAATTCCACGTATTCTAATGCTTTGTAGCGATATGATCACGTGTAGTCAACATACACCCGGTGTTTCACCGAACATTTTCAGTTCCTAAAAGGTTTTCTGTGGCAGATAGAACAATTATAGTTCATGAGCTCGTCTACACAAAGACGAGGAAATGATTGCAAAAGAAGTGCAATGAATAATCGGCTAATTATCTAAAAGTCCCTAGTTCAGTTTTTGACTGATTGCCTTATGGCAAACATTGCAATTTAGAAATTCTTTACAATTTACATTACAATTTACAACTTCGCCAGACGGATCCACTTGAAACGATTTCTCAGGATGCACCAGTTTCGAATTCACTAACTTTGTGGAGAAATGCATTGGCGTTCCAGTTATGCTTCTTCCTAAGTTCATAAAGGTACGTTCTGGCAAGAAAATAACTGGAACGCCAATGTGTTTCTCCACAAAGTTTGGGAATTATTATCTCGGAACTTGTGACATCCTGAGAATTCGTTCTGAGTGAATTCGCCTTGCGAACACCGCGGATATAATGTGTAAATAAAATATGGGCCATAAAAGAATTATTTAAAACGAAATTAGCAATTTTTTGGTAATAAGTCAATTATGCACTTCAATGTTTTGTGCAAATAGTGTCCGCCACTTCAAGAAGGCCAGATCATAAGCTATAATTGCGTTTCTGCCACAGGAAACCGTTCAGAATTTCTAAAGTGTTCGCTGAAACACCCTGTATAACTGTGATCGACGTGACTGCTAAGCCTGCACAAAAATCTGCCGTAAACTGGCGGTACATAATTTTATTGATTGAGGGGTATTCAGCACTTCGTCCAATTTCGATGCGGTTATATAAAACGGGGGTCAGCAATACATTTTTCTCAACACCGCTCTTGCCCTCCTGTAAATCGAAATCATGACTGCCCAGACTCAACATATGAATACATGTGGGTCGTTTTTCCTCAAACTTCAGTGATGCTTTTGTATAAGGCTGGCTTCAAGCCAAGTCCGAATTAGTACCAGCACTGTTTGCCTTTTTCGACCAGCTTTGCTTTTGGTCAAACTCGTTTTCCTTCTTTTAGTGGGAGAGCCTACTGGTAACAAAAGACAGTGAAGTACATTTAAATTATAGGTTTAGGACCGAGAACTTCAAAGGTGTTGTGAAAGGTTGTGCCTATTACACATGTGTCCCTGTACCAAAACTCTTCTGATTATTAAATTTTAAGTACTAGATATTTTCCAATGATAATAATACTTAATTAAGCAGAAATCAGCAAACGACCAAGAAACTAATAAAAATATTTTCTATAAAAGAATTGACTTCTGACGTCTCAACCAGTACGTATGCACACCTAAAAATTCAGTACTGTTTCCAATATTCTCTATTCAAGGAACTATTTGTACAATTTGTTAGTTATGGGCATATACTATATACATATTGCTGCACACTATACGAAGATGATGATCTGGTCACTTCGATTTAGTAGAACGTAGCTTTAAGCAGCCTCTGGCGACCCCTCGCCTGCAGTTTCGGACATGCGAGGACGATGTCGCCGGCTAGGGCATGTTCAAACAGCAGCTCCGAGACCTTTTCGGCAACCAGTTTGGTCGACAGCTTGCCGCCAAGAAGCAACTGGCTGTACCTATGCAGAAGTCAACTCAGCCTTACTTGTCGTACACAAAGGACCAGAGCTGACCAGAACATGACCAAGATCACCCTCATTTCAAAGGGTATCTCACTACGCGTTCAATCTGCTCGTATTCGCCAACGTGACCATCGTTGAGCTTGTGGTCAAAGAGTGTTGTCATGTAGAGCAAGCGACATGTCAGCTCAACTCGCCTCAGCTCGAGCATCTACCGAATGCCACTGTAAGGCTGTCCTGCGAGGCAACTGCTTGTCAGCCATCCCCTTCGGACGGCGTGACGCGAATCGTCCGCCGAGAACTCAAAGCCGCATATTCACGTTTCATACAAAGCCACTGTATCCGATACCTTGACGCCAGCTTTTCTACTGATCCAGGCTGTTGTTCGACTCAGAACATTTGCCTCCTCTCTACTGGCTGCGCCATAAGGAGTTCTGACGCCGCTCTGGTCTCCTCAGACAAGCCTCGTCGACCATACGCCCCTCATCGTTGCAGAAACCCGCTGGAGTGGAGAACAGGCGACGATAAACCTTTTCGCTGCAATCGAGCCTATTATATTGCTCTCTATTGCCGCGGGCAGTGGCCCTCGCAGGCCCACAGCCTATTTCCCGCTTAATCTGGTTCCTTGTGTACTGCAAGCCACATATCCGCCCCGCACCGAATCCTCTGCACCCAACGTACATGAGGAATGTAGCCGCAACGCCCAGGTGCCTCCGCCGCATAGGAAACGACGGGCCCCTAGCTTGGTGTTGGCGTGCTTCCATGTTGGCTAGTGCTTGCTACCCCTTGTCAATAAACCGTGTAAATAGTTTACCTACTGTGTTATCATAACATCTCTTCGTGTACACAGGTGGGTCGAGTCGCAGCCTCAAGCGGATCCCATATTTCAATACCTCGGAAATTATATGCGTAAGTAATGCAATTTCATTCGTATTCTGTTGAAATTTAGCATAAACGCATAAAAGCTAGCATAAGTATGCTATCTTGTAAACGACTTGGTTCCCAAATACTGTTGAGCATCACCGTAACCGCATTCATGTCACGAAGGTGGGTTAGAACTCTGGCTCCACCAACGCAACAAAGCAGCCAACTGTGTTATAAATTTTTTTGCCCAGCCCGCAAATACAGCCTGCCTGCTTGAGCAGAGTAGTGCGCAACATCTAAAAGCAGCAGAACATGAAATATAGGTTATTAGTCCTCTTTGCACAGCAAGTGGAGCGACATCAGTTGGCGAATCTTCGTGGACAAATGTGGTTGCTCGTGGCCAAAAATATTGGCTCACGCCGCATACATGAGAAGTGCTTCGCGCACTTATGATGTCTGTCACTGTGGTGCCATACCGAAATAACCTATAAAACTCGAAGCAGTGTGCTTCTGTCATTTTATGAAAGAGGTATATAACAGGCACCTCAACAAGAACAGTAAATTGCTCTGTGTCACTATATGATCATAATTTGCGTGTAACCATGTACAGTGCATGCACATTGCCAAAACAATATGAAGGCGGCTGTGCAAGCTCCCTAGAATAATTTTTGAAGAAAAGTTTTTTCGAGCACTAGGCAAAATATCCTTACGATAACATATTACACTGACTGTTACCTTATATCGTTACAGTGCTCCCCGAAGGAGTCATACACAAGCCTTTCTTTTGGGTCGAGACAAGCCCGTGAGTATTGTTGCTATAGCAAGTAGATCGTAAGTTTAAGAGGAAGCTTTAGCTCGGACCCAACTCCGACGCTGCCTATTTAAATACATGTAAAACGCAAAAATGTTTTTCTGAGATAAGCCCTGGGCCGAGTTTAATTAAATTTCTTGCATTTCAGAGATATAGCTAAATTCTAGTGACTGTTGGAAGTGGAATTTTGATTTAGGGCCTGAATTTCTTAAAATAAGTTTTAAAAATTGGACAGGTAAAAAATATAGAAGCACGAAGTTTACAAATTAATATCTCGGCATCAAGAATAAATATCACGGTTCTGTAAACGGTATCTTTTAGATCATTCAAAGCGAACAAATCCAATATGTCAAGTTATAGGTTGCGTGAATTCCTTACGTTGTGTTCAAGGGGCCTGCAAAAGCTGTATTTTCACATTGATAGACTTTTTAATATTCATGCGCAACATTACAATTTTTTGCCGCGTTAGATGTACTATTAGCTGCAATTCACAGAATTGTGATATAATTTTTCATTGCTGACTTACAGAGTTGCAAACTTGATAGTTTCATTTCCTGAAGATTTTCGATATTTAGCAATTTTTATTAAAATATTGACGATGTAAACAAAAATTCCATACCAGCGGTCACTAGATTTTATGTTTTTCTTTTAAATTCAGCAAACCTCGTCAAATTTGGTGCAGTGGGTGCCGAGAAATACCATTTCTGTTTTTACAAGTATTTAGATAGGAGCAGCTGAGCTAAAGCTACCTTTTAAATTGACAGGTTTTGTGACAGCCCTGCTGCCATTTTCAATTATCATCTCTTAAAGGATATTTGAATAAAGAATTAGGTGTTATTAAGCCACCATAACTTCCACTTCAGCAAGCCGTCATATCAACCTTAATTTTAGACCATCGTATAAGCACTCCTACACGGCACGGTGTTCTCATTTGAGGTAACGGACATTTAAAAAGCATATACTTTTCCACTTGGGCATTTAAAATATATTGTCACCGTATACATATTCTATTACCAAAACATTTAGCCTGATTCAATGCTGTTTGGTATTTCGCTTGAAATAGTTTGTGTTTGTAAAAGTTATTAGCGAAACTATAGGACATTATCTAAGGTCGGAACGGTACGGTATTTCTCTCCCTATCACAAATTAAAGCAAGGAAATTGCATGAAATTCCCGTTGTTACTTTACGGCTTTTGAACGAAACACTCCACAGAACACGAAAACTGGCAGAAGGAATAAACAGCCACCACAAAGAGCGCTTTATGAATTTCATGTTATATTTGTAACCATTCCCCTTGTGATACTTTATTGATCGCAGTGTTCCGGCGACAACGCTTGCTAACTTTCTTTTTTTGGGATGCTATTGCTATTTATGCCTATCATCGCAACAAACCCTGAACTTGTTAGTTAGCCTTTGTGGTTAGTATTCATTCCATCTCTTCTGTCATTTTGCCTGTGTTGTTTTACCGTCAAAAGCCAGGTTGAACCAACAAGCCCAACGTGACATGCTTCTGCAATTTAGGTTACTGCCTATTATTTTAGGTCGCTATATTGTGGGTTGGACGAATCATTTTATAATTTGCTATAAAGGAGGACAACGCCAATATCTAAAATTAATGCAGTATCGTAAGGCTCTATGAGTTTAATTCAAAGCCGTGAAGAAAACAACTTTTGCGTGTTCACCCCAATCAGGTCCTTCTTTCTTTAGGCAGGGGCAGCGATGCAATCGTTGTGCTTCTTATACAACATACCTCTCGACAATCATTCGCTCATTGTCTCGATATACAGTACAAAAGTTAGTGATAGTGTTTTTTCTTCATGAAGTCATGAAGTACGGCTTACTCCAGAACTCGCTGAATCAAAGCAGCCTCGAATTATGATGCATCCTATCCAGGCGTTAGAGCGGGGAGGCGTTACCATGGTTACTTATTACAATAGGCACGCGCAAACAAAAGCGAGCTAGGCTACACGAAGTAAGTCGCATCGTTATCGTCCTAAGCCGTGCATAATTACTAGTACTATGACAGAGAGGCGCTTGCGTTGATTTTTCTATTTTTTCACCCTTGAGGCAAGCGGCATTCCGAAAGGAATTGGGTGCGTGGGCATAGAAAAAGATAAGTAGCTGCAACCAGAAGAAAATGCCGTAATAACAAGTAAAACTAATATAGTAATAACAATGAAAAGTAAGACGTTATTATGCAGTGCTGGCTAGTGTGTCGCGAAAACTTTGATTATCACAATTAGATTCTGGGTCAAGAGGAAGGGTCGGGTTTAATTGATGGGTTCAGAAGAAATCCCAGAGAAAATGCCGATACGTATTTAGCTTGCTGTTTTATACGATAAGAAGTTTTATTTTGGAAATTAATTTCTAGCGATATGTTTACGAATTCCTGTTTCTTGCTGCAATACTGCGTTTGGGGTGCTAAAACGTAAAGCTATTCCAAACTTTCCTATTCCAATTCTGCAATCACCCGTCAGCAATCTATCAAAAACTGTTTTGAACCATCCCTACATAGCCAGTCTGTCGTGTGACGTCAGGGAAACCTGGATAACTCCTAGTCTGACATGACCTATGCACACTGATTATGGATGATTCAAACAATTTATTCTGATTCGACTCCTTTTCACCTTTAACCCTCTGCTATTGGTCAAAAGGCTTCAGGCTGCACCCACTTCTCCTGCCTGTCATTCCCCCATGTCAAGAAACCGCGAAAATTCATTGTGTCGGTGTGACGTTTACTCGTTAAAGATGCACTAGTATGCCGAGCAAAACTGGATTTTTTTTTTTGGCATAGCCGGAGACTGCCATGTTCCGAAAAGAATAGAAGATGGCTGCCGCCGATCACTCAAGCGCTGGATATTACGAAACGTTCATTTGAGGGATCGCCAGTCGTTGGGGCGCAGTGGCGAGTAAGAGCGGTCGTGAGAGAGAAAATCTGGGGGCTTTTGCTCCTTGAATATATGACCCTGCCTAGGTACTACGAAGGAAGTTTCTTAGCGAGCGCGTGTTGTAGGCGTGTGTCGCTAGGCGTGCCTGCATTGCGGAGTGGAGTCGAGTTTGCTTGCCCTCGGGCGCTGGCTGCCACCGCGGTATAGTAGGTGAAGCTGCGGGCTAAGTCGTGGCGGATCGTAGCTTTCTCCCGCGTTACGGCAATGTACCCTGTAAATAACATCACAGATGTTTTTGTGGGAGCAGTACCGACCATAGTGGAGCCCGGGCCGCATATATTGAAAATCTAGAAGCCAGAGCGCCTTAGCAACCGCGGTTGAACGCAAGTGGCTGAAAGACCGCCACTGACGATGACTGACCCAGTACCGCCGCCGTAAGCGCGAGAAATTCTGTCCGACGTACCTTCAGAGGCAATGTTCTGACTGGTGTTGTAGAAGTCGCGGGGCGAGGTAGTGTTGAACTTAGCGTCACAGGTTAGCGGCTGGACGTAATTCTATTTAATCAATGCTTTTTTTTTTCGCTAATTGCAACGACGTGTCATTTTTTCGTATTATTGGCGGCGCCTCCAGGAAACCAAAGCGGCAACAACGGGGACACCAAATCTAGAACGAGGACTGGTCCAGTGGGTTGGAGCTCGCCAAAGCCTGCGCGTGCCAGGCGTGGATAAGATCGGCTGTCCGCTCTCGCGAACAGGCAATTTTTTATGCGGACACCTCCTGACACGCTTGGGCCTCCGCGGCCCCAGCCCACGTGCCGCCTTGCTTCCAGCTTTGATTCCCTCGCTAGCCCTTGGGGTGCCCTTGTATAAATCACGGGTTGCTTTTCTCGTCGCGAGGATAGATTGGATTTTTTACTAGCTCTGTTCCAGGAGGGCACATGTAACCGACAAACGGAGGCTACAAGAGAGCACCTGAGAATATAGCAAAGCAGGCGGCGCAGGAGATCCTGCGCCGCCAGCTTTGCTATGTCCGGCTTTGCTAGACCCGATCCGAACTATGTCCGGATCGGGTCTTACTCATGCGGCATCCACGAGATGGCCAAGAATGGCGGTGACCGAAGAGATACTTCGTGGAGTTCAACGAAAGGTCAGCCCTGTGGAATCCATGAAGCATTGCTGATAGACGTTCCAGATGTATGTCACGTATAGGGCAGAAAACAACAACTTTGTCCAGGTAGCACAAGCACATCAAACATTTGAACCCATGAAACAGGAAGTCCATCATTATTTCGAATGTGGCCGGTGCCTTCCAGAAGTCGGAGGGCATCACAATGGAATACTGAAGGCCGTCAGGGGTGACTAACGCGGTCTTCTCCCGGTACATGTCAACGGGAATCTGCCAGCATTCAGATCATAGGCGTACCGAGAAAAAGTAGGTTCAAGCATACAGGCAATCTGAAACGTTATTGATACGCAGCAGCGGGTAAAGGGCATTTTTTAAATTTTGTTAAAGTGACGATCATCTTTACAGAAGCACCATGTTTCATCCTTCATTTTGACGAGTGTGATGCAATAAGCGCAAGGACTACGCGAAGGCTCAATCACATCATTTACTAGCACCTTCTTTAATTGCTGTTGGATAGCTAGGCGCTTCGACACGAAACTACAATCCAGGAGCCCAGCTCGATGTGCGTCACAGTTTTAGGGGGCAGCCGAGTGAAGTCAATGGAACGTATGCGGCTCTGAGGCGGGTTACTGACTCTTCGTACACTCTTAAACAAAATTACACCCATTGGGTCGTATCTTGCGACACAACAATTACTGTCACCTGTCTTGTCCGTGTTTCCATTCTTTAACGCTGCGGTCCCGGTACTTCCAAGTCACGAACGGCATGCGCATTATCAGTATGACAGAGCATTCTCGACTGGAAAGTAACGAGCGCAGCGTTTTCAAGTAAGGAAATCCAAGCGTGACAGATGACGGTTATCGTTGGATGGAAAGATGCGAACATTTTTTTAAAGGTGTAGTGAAGGAGCAAGACAAGGCGCAGATAGCCAGTATCACACTCTAAGAAAGAGTTGCACTTTTGAGGTGTATATTTGCCCCACAACAATAATCGTCATCTGTCCTGCGCGAATTTTCTTTCTTTAAAGCTGCGAGCCCGGTACTTCCAAGTCACGAAAGGCATGCGAGTTATCAGCATGACAGAGCATTCTCGACAGGAAAGTAGCGAGCGCAGCGTTTTCAAGAAAGTAAACGTAAGCAAGACAGATGACGATTACAGTTGTGTGGCAAATATACAACCCTAAGGGTGTAAACTTTTCTTACAGTACGCACACTCTGAAAAAGTTTACACCTTTTGGTGCTTATCTTGTCCCCGAACGATAGTCCTCATCTGCTTTGGTTGCGTTTGCTCTGTTGAAAGCTCGGTGTTCACTACTTTCCTGTTGAGAATGATGTGTTACGCTGATAACGCGCAAGCCGTTCATGACTACAAAGTACCGGACTCGCAGCGTTAAAGAAATGCGGGTAAGACAGACGACGATTATTATTTGGGGACGAAGTACAACCCAAAATGGGTAAACATTTTTTAGAGTTGAGTGAATGAGAGCAGAATGGACGGAAAGAAAACTAAGGCCCAGTATAGGTGCGTGAGGGCAGTGGGCTTTGACAGTAAACAGGATGACAATGTGCTGATTGGTGATGGTCGCTCGGGCAGGGCACGTGCCGATAATAACCACTGTTTCGCCGTCGGCGACTCTTGGACGTCCGTTCAGTGCAGACCTAAGGACATTTTTAGCCGATGTCTATATTATATTAGTCTTAATTATTGTATTATATATTATATTATATACTATATTGTATTATAACATATTACATATTATATTATATTAGTTTTTACATTAGCGCTTATATTAGTCACGTGCGCCAGTGTCAGTGGATGCGCTTAGAGATATGTCATCAACCTAACTTCCAAGAGGTCGTGCATAGTGTGCAACGTCAAGCGAGGGTTTTTTCCCAAGGCCGGTAAATCAGCTCCACCTCCAGAGGCTGCGCTTTTTAGTTTTCCGATGGTGGATGGTGCTAAAAGTCAGGGAGGGAGCTTGACGCGAGGAAGTCGAACGAGACTGTTGGCTTAATGGAGAAGAGGGGACCAGGTGTAGCGAGACTCACCGCAGAGGCCGCATGGGCAGGCGACTGGTTTGGCGGTAAGGGAGGCGGACGAAAAAGATGGACGCTAGGACTAAGGGAATCCGCGAAATAATAGCGAGTCGGTGAGGTCCAATGGCAGCGGCAGTGACGAGTGGCGTGACCGATACGTCGGTATCGGATGCATATGGGCTTGTCGTCGAGGGTGCACCATTCGGATGGGTTGCGTTGTCTGGCAAAGTATTGACTGGAATGGGGTGCAGACATAGAAGTATGCTGACTTCAGGAGGGCATACTGTGCATACAGACTAAAGGCCGAAGTTCCTAAATTCTCGGTGGGAAATGGCCTAGATCAAAGAGATTGTGGCGGGGAACGGATAATGGGTCTGGGAAGGAATGGGTACAGGGTATGCATCCTTTAACTCGCGATGAGCGATGTGAGTGAGGTTCCCAAACCGAGAGGGCTGGTGCGAGAGCTCGTGGCGGGAAAACGTCGCAGCCGTATTAGCAATGTTGGTGAAGAGCTGGAAGGTTCAACGGCTTTTCCTTTGTTTCGTAGAACGGCAATCTTTGAGGATGGTTTCGATGCTGTCGACGTTGTCGAACACTGGTCAACTGAAGGCATCGTCAGCAACCCCTCTGAGTACGTTGACAAACACATCTTCCTCTGACATGGTCTGGTAGGCTTTGCGACAAAGTACAAATAGGTCGAGAATATCAGAAACGCAGGATTCAGTCGAGATCTGTACATGGATAGCAAGGGCTTTCTTCGCAGCGAGCTGAAGACCAAACGGATTGCGGAAAAGGTTACGCAGCTTATATCTGAAGAGATACCAGCTATCTATCTCTCCCTCATGAGTGTGGAAACACACCCGAAGAGTAGCGCCGAGGTAGAAAAGGATGTTGGGGAGCATAAATATGAAATCGGACCATTGGTGCTCACACATTCTTGTAAACTCAGGCAGTCGTTGTTATAAGACTGTTAATTCCAAAGAACACTTCAGGATCACGAGGTTGTGCAACCGTGACGAAGGCAGTAGCCGCAACTAGTGTAAATGATGTTCCGTCAACAGGAACCTAGGCGATTGTTGGCCGTGCAATCGCTCCGATGTTCCATGGCGGATATGGGGAACGCGAGCCTCCACTAATAATGTTACGTCAAGCATGATCAGAAAGTTATTTACAAGGCATGATTATAGTGTTAATGCAAGCGATAACAAAACTATGATCGGCTGATATCGGTACCACTTCGTCTCTTTCCCCTTTACTGCGGCCACGATCAGGCGGCACTTATCTTTGACGCGGTTGTGTAAGTTGTAAATGTGTCACCTGGCTACTGCTGACATCCAAAGGCCATGGGCCAGATCGACCCTCTCTCTCTACCTTGTGTCCGCCTATTCTTCCCCAAAGGCATCAGCCCTGCTCTCTAATGGGTTGCAGAAAATAGCGCCTCTTCTTCGTGAAAATCACTATATATCTTGTCCTGCGGCGGTCCCATATCAATATGAATAGATGAATTTTATATTTACACACTTATTATTTCGTCGTCTACAGTGACACATCCTTTTCTTAATTACAGGTCAATCAACTTCGGTGCTTTGGGCAGCATTATCGCCTACTATTTAACGCTTGGATTTGGCGCTTATGGTAAGAACAACTTCAAAACTTATACATGCGTTTAACTTGGCAATAATTCACTGGGGGTGACTGTTCCAAGAGCTATTTTAAAGCTTACTGAACGAAAGTAACACGACTTCCAGGAGGACATAACCAAGGTCCAGTAAAAAGAGGGCATTAGGTAAATGTAACGTAATTTCGTATGAAAAGAAGCTTGTTTAAATGCTAGACTACCGACTAGGTGCGAAGTAATCAAGGAACTACAAAGGGCATACGGGCACGAGCGCTGAAATGGGCACGTTTTACTTCTCATCATTGTCAGATACTAACAGGCCACATTCTTGATCAGTGTTTCTCCATCATTCATTAAACATAAATAGGCCCAAAAGGCATTATGTGGAGGGGCTGTATATGCAAACTGTATCAAGCATACTAATGTGATTAGAAACAAATTGCGCAAATAAGGATCAGACTTACTGACGTGCTTTGATGATGTGAACAGGTATTGTGCTAATATATTGTTCACTAGCTCTGAAATGACAGTAGAATTATCAGAGATAGCAACTACATTAGGTCGCAGATTACGCAGCTGTAAAATATCTGAAGAGGCGAACGGGTAGGTATCCTGTAAGTTCCACCTAATAGACGTGCTCATTTTGTCTGCTGTGGGAATTTCGCTGAAGTGACTGGGGTACGTGTTCGAAGGGGACAGCCGTCCCAGCCAATCAGCACTTCAGCAGCAGACAAAATAGGCATGTCCACTAAGTGGACACATGCACAATACCCCCCAACCCCTCGTCAACAGCGGTAGAAGAGAGATGCCTCATAAACTAGTCTTGTGCAGCGCACAACCTGGGCGCAGTTTTACGGAGGTGAAATGGCACACCTCGTGCAGCCCGACATAGGTAGCATAAAATTGAAATGGTGAAATTTTCTTTTTTTGTACCTATTACAACCAATGTTCACTTTCTTATGTAACTTTCTTATGAAGCTGTTCGACTTTGATGCACGCCCCCCCTTATGTAATGTCTTCGGGCCCTTAAGGTTGAATAAATGAAATGAAATCAGAAGACTTTCCGCAGATATGCGGGATTCTTATGAATTTTAGGTGTACGAAACTGATTATAGCAGAGAAGGTAGTGTCTATTTGACCTATCATTGCGAAGAATCTGCTTTGTGGCGGGTAACCTGATCTGTATAATTAAAGGAAAGCATAAGAGCCAGCTGCCTCATTTTTGAGGACTCGAGGCCATTTGCAAACGCCTATCTTAGTTTTAAACTAATGAAACTTTTGTGCGCAATTAGGTTAGTGTCACCAACAGAAGCGCAAAAAACAATAGTACTAAAAGAAATGCTGACGGACGATACTTAACTTTAATTTCATCGAGGCGTAGTGACTGTCAAACCGAGCACTAAATAGAAAGGGACAAAGAGCACTATTTTCAATCTATTTCTTCTATATACTGTGTTCGCGTCCTTTACACCTCGATAAGTCTGTATCAACTAGCCGTAGGTTTAGTTCAAAATTTTCTTGCACCTAATTACCAGACAGGTTCACAGAAAGGAGAGGCAACAGCACATGGGTTCATTGGTGGCTGATGGAGAACCGACAGGGCAATGAACTAGATTTAGCCGCAGGGGACACAAGTAGTGAGCAAGATCTTGTACAAGGGGGAGGAGGGTTGGAAGAACCAATAGCAGTGGGCTTGTCATCATAATCGATCACTTTGATCATCGTAATTGAACGCTCCGACTTCTTCACATTACTCTGTTGACCATTTTTTTCTTGTTCCGCTTCGAGGATGCCACGTACATTGTCGTTGCAAAGGAAAGCAACTGCTGCCCTGGAGAAGACAGCTACTGTTGTTCAAACATTGGCTACAGTAACTTCGTTCGAGGAGAGTTGACCACTGCGAGCTTCTATCTTCCTGAAAATTTCTCTCTCTCTTATTGTGCCTATAGAGGTTTCTTTCTGAATGAAAATTTATTTGTGTCGAAATATTTGGTTGAGCAAAGAGAACTATGCAGCACTACCCAGACAAGTATTTCCAATAGAGCACGTTGTTGGGCGAGTCGGTCGTACATACTTAAAGAAGGGAATTGCGCTAAAAAAGACACGGACGAGTAAGGACATGGACATACGGCGCATGCCCTTTGGCTACGCCTGATAAAGCATGCCAGCCTTTGCTGGCTAGAACCAAAATCTTAAGGCGCAGTCGTAACCAGGTAGCACGTGAACTAGCAGAGGCTTTTTACATTGATAAGTCAGGTGATGAATGCGTAAGCGATTCTAGTATCAATATGTATAAGAAAGAGAAAACGTTCTTGGCATGTGCGCTTAGGCAATGATTGAATAAGAATCTAGGTATATATATTTATGTTCTTTCTGAATAAAATCAGTCGCGAGTTTGCGCCCGTCCATGTCCTTACTCGTCCGTGTCTTTCTTAGCGCAATTCCCTTCTTTAAGAAAGTATTTCCAATTCGAAGCACGAGAATACATGATAAGCGAATAAATGTTGAATGACTTTCATTCAGGCCTGCACAGCTTGCGCGCCGCTGTTGCTCAGTACAAGTGTTCTATGTTATGGCTAGGCTGCAATTCATGACAATTCCTCCTCCCCCACTTTGCTCTACCGTGGCAAAACAACACACAAGATTTCCAATTTGCTTTCTTCTACCAGGATACTTACGATACTATTCTTTATAAGACATTACACGATCTTAAGCAAAAGTAGTTATGTGCTCTCTAGAGCCCCAAACATACTGCCACATGCCGCGGCACAGCCAGGGACTGAAGAAGAAAAAAATCGAGGTTCCCTTTGGCACCCCGCGTTGACGCTTACGCTCAGTAAACTGCTAACGCCTGGAGACTCAGCATGTATATCAACAAGGTATACGTGGAAATTTTGGTGGAGGTTGCTGGGGAAGCTCGACTTATGCAACAGACCCTACTAGGGAAGAATAAAAGCACCCCACGATTGGACCTGACTCCATTTCACCGCACATGCAGGTGAATCCGATGCCTAGACCCAGAAGTTCAAGTTGGCAACCTCCAGGGAAAATTTATGAGTGCGACCTCTGCGAACACGACATAATGGATGGCGCCAACTTACATGACGTTGCTGAACCTGCGAGTGCGAACGGCTTTTTATGGGGACACCATTCAAGACGTGGAGGATTGGCTGGCTGAGCTTACGCGCGTTGCTACGTTTAAGGAGTGGGGCAACACCAAACTCAGGAACGTCTACTTAAGCCTCGAGGATGGCGGTCGCACGTGGTTTATGAACCGTGAAAGTTCCATGTGGTCAAGGCCTTAGTTCAAGCACAAGTTACTGGAGACTAACTCCAGCCCTTGTCGGTGGGAAAAAGCGGAGCGAGCCTTTCAATGACGCGTTCACAAGTCCAACGAGAACGTCACAATGTACATGGAAGACGTGACGCGTCTTCTTCAGCGTGCCAATCTGAGCATGTCGGAAGAGAAGTAGGTGCGTCATCTTGTGAGAGATGTCAAGGAAGAACGTTTTGGAGGCCTAGTGCAGCATCCGCCAAAGGCTGTTGAGGAGGTCATTACGGAAGCTACTGCTATGGAGAAGACACTTCATCAATGGTGCGACATGTACAACCGACAAGTAAACGCTGCCTCCACTTCGGATATGCCAGTGGGCTTCGGGTGCGACTTCGCCTTCATTTCCGAGCTGATTCGCTGAGTGGTGCGCGATGAGCTGGATAAGGAACTCAGTGCGCCGTCACCTCCACTGGGCTCCTTCACCGGCGCCTAACGTAGCAAAGTACAGCAGGCGCTTGATGCATCTCTTACTAGCAGTGAAGCACCGCCTCAGCCAGGCGATATCCCGGCGCAAGATTACGCAGTAGTTTTGCTGCACTCCGCCCAAGCTTTCACACTTGCTTACATTGCTTCACCAGTCTCCTTGACATCGGCGAATGCCACTCTGTCAACTGCGCTATTGTAAGTCGATGACCGCCGGATACCCACGAGGAGGTCACAGTTTTGGTGACAACGCGAATGACGACAACTGCGGCGAAGTTGGTCAAGTGTGCCGAGAGTGCCCCTGCCGACAACTCTGACTGCGGGGTTCTTCTATCGATTAGCCCCGACCCAGGTTCCGCAAGAGGCCTCTAGACATTGCAGAACTGCTCGACCAGCAGCGCAGGTCGGGCACATGGCAGCGGCAGTCACGCTCACCCTCAGCGCAACGATATTTCCCTGTTAGTGATAGAGCCTGGAAGACGGCTCAGGGGCGGTCGCCAAGTACACGCCGGCAGGACTGACGTCAGCGACCTTCCGAAACGACACTGCTCATACCCGACGCACTGAAGACCGCCTATAGACCGTACTGCAGCACAACGAATGTACGACAACGTCAGAACCCGCTCACGCCACAAGATTTCACTAGGCATACCTGTATTGATCGACGGCACAAAAATGAGAACACCTGTACATACCGGCGCAGATTACTCGATTCTCAGTGTTACACTGGCCGGCGTTCTGAAAAAAAAAATACGTTGCTCTGGACTGGGGCGCCAGTTCGTACGGCAGGTGGCCATGTCGTCACACCGCTTGGCTTGTGCACTGCTTGAGTAGAAATTTGCGCTGCTGCTTTTCTCGCCACTTGTCTGGTTCCCGCAATTTATTTCTTGCGATGGACTTTCTACGAGAATATGGCGCCATCATTGACCTTCGCGAGCGCTGCATCACTTTCTCGACAAAGAGGCAAGCAGCACCAATCGACGCCATCGGACGCAGATCCGCACTACGCGTTTAGGACGACAGCATGCCGACACCTCCGCGAAAGGGTGTGATGGTTCCGGTCAAGTTTGACCAGCTACTAGACAGTGAAGTCATTGTAGAAAGCAGTCATTTTCTGTTGCTGACCAGATTTATTTGCACAGCACGAATGCTTGTTCAGCATTGTTATAGCCAGGCCACTGTCATCCGTACCAGCTTCACCTTTGAGCATGGGCGCATGTTTGTCGCACTGCCGTCGCCTACGCCGAACCACCTAGGCACATCGGCAAGTGTTCTCCTTCTAAACTGGGCACAGACGACGGTTCACTCAGAAGCATCGATATAAACTCCGACATTATAGAAGACCAAAACAGTGCACTGCAGGAAGTCCTGAACGAGTTCGAAGCGTGCTTTGGTCGGTGTACTAAGTGGCCCTACAGCGTAAAACTATTCCATCCTGTGTTTGTTCCAATATCCTAACGTGCAATTTAGGTAACCACCGAGGCAAGCATCGGGCGGTAACCCGCAACGTTTGAAAACCTCGACCAAACGCGCTCCTCGTTTATAGGAGGTCACATTTATTTCCTTCAGCATTGCCTGCAGAGAGCAGCATTTCATGTTCATTTGGCTTATAAGAGGCGAAGAGCACGCTCAACTGGAAAGGGTTCCGATGGGGCCGAGCCAGCACAGCGAAAGCAGATAGCCGAATGAGGAAGGTGGTGCCGGTGCCTGCGATTGGTCCGCTTTTCCTTACTTAGCTTGCTGTGGCTAGTCGAAACTTACGGTGACCTGCAACGGAAGCTTAAAAGTAACGCTAAAAGGGATGCTCAGCAAGGAAGAGTTGGCAGAGCGATGTGTTATAGGTGCGGAAAACGCTCTGTAGAGTTATCTGCACCGCAAGGACTTTACTATACGGAAAAAAATCCATGCTCCCCGGCAGCTCTTAGTAGCCAGTGCCAAAGCGATAGGCGGGCAGCCAACTCGTATTCCGGTTGCACCGGGGCACACTCCGGCTATGCAGGAAAAATTCAGCATTATTCGGCCTAATATTGCGTCTTTAAGCGTAAGGGTCTATTTGACACGGTGAGTTCTCCTGGTTTTGTGACGTCGCGTGATATGCAGGCGAACAGGACGCAGCCCGAAAATAACTCACCAGTAGTAGAGGGCTAATAGCGAAAAAGGCGTCGAATCAGAAATATTTTTCTTTCATTTGAATACTTATGCATAATCTGTGTGCAGATGTCACTTCAGATGGGGCGTTTTCGCTGTTTTGATTTCGCCGCGTGAGAGACAGGTGAAGGCGGGGGGGGGGGGGGGGGGGGGCGAAAAGATATTTGACCAATCGTGGAGGGCTTATTGCAGAATGGGAATACAAAAATTTGCAATACCTATAAGATATAGCGCTCAAGGTGGGCGAAACGCCAATCACGAGCCACCGAATCAGGACATACCACGACGCGCGCCCGTCTCACGGAAAGAACATGAGGCAATTGAAGCCCTAATCAAGGAGATGTTAGATGATGGCATCATTCAGCCTTTACATAGTCGGCGGTGCTCTCCTGTCGCTCTTGTCAAGAAAAAGACTTGCGCAGAAGACCAAATCAGTGCGCAAACGTCGCGAAAGAGCGACGTTTGCGCACATACATACATACATACATACATACATACATACATACATACATACATACATACATACATACATACATACATACACACACACATACATACATACATACATACATACATACATACATACATACATACATACATACATACATACATACATACATACATACATACATACATACATACATACATACGTGTATACATACATATACGTCTAAAGCCCTACAGCTACAGAAACATGTAAGAAATGGTATCTAAAGGAATGGCCTGGCTGAAAGATTATTTAACTGTGGTGCCAATGAAAAGAGAAGTACGTACTTCAGTTTTACTGTGGCTTGACTTACTTTAATTTACATTAGCACTGGAACCTGAGATGTCTATAATACTCACCCTGAACGCCTCTTTAATGGCGGCATTGTCGGCGACGAGTTCGCCTTGGTTGACAGTACCATTTATCTACGGATTCTGTAGAAAAATCATTTTTTAGACAACATTCTGTGGCCAAATATAAGAAAAGAAATCAATTGCGATGCGGTAAAGTAAAATAGAAATACATACACATACATGCACATACACACATACATTACATACAGATACGTGTACAGATGCGCTACTCATTTGACCACGGGATACGCAGTGACCCAGGGAGGCGGTGTATGTATGTATGTATGTATGTATGTATGTATGTATGTATGTATGTATGTATGTATGTATGTATGTATGTATACATACATACCCTGGGTCACTGGATATACCGTGGTCCAATGAGTAGCGCATCGATTATGCGGACAACACAATGCTACTAGGAGGATAAAATGTTTACAGCCACTTGGGAATATGTGTGGAAACGCAGCGACAAATCTAGGCCTTAATTTTCAATCCGAAAAAATCTGCAACTATGATCTTTAATACAGAGACGAGTAATTACGCAGTGTCAATTCAGCTGCAAGTCATACGTATAGTGGAGCAATATAAATACTTCGGCGTATACAGAAACGGAAGAAAGGCTTATTCAGGCATCTACCACGAAAATCGCAAATAAAGGGGAAGCGGAATGCAGCAATAACAACATAGAGCACTTCGGGGCGAACCCGCCGTGGTTGCTCAGTGGCTATGGTGTTGGGCTGCTGAGCACTAGGTCGCGGGATCTAAACCCGGCCACGGCGGCCGCATTTCGATTGGGGGCGAAATACGAAAACACCCGTGTACTTAGATTTAGGTGCACGTTAAAGAACCCGAGGTGGTCCAAATTACCGGAGTCCTCCACTACGGCGTGCCTCATAATCATAAAGTGGTTTTGGCACGTAAAACCCCATCATTTAATTTTTTTAACTTCGGGGCCACAATAAATAAGAAATACTGTGTGCAATCTCGAAATGGTTTCGAAGTTAACCAAAATTGGTAGGCCCGTTGGCTGTGGGAGTTGATCAGGATGAACAAATTATTAAACTTCTGACTCGAAGGATCTAGTCAGGACGTAGGAAGTACACATTGAAACAAATAAGGGTACCCGATCAAGAATTGACACGCTTTTGAAAAGCAAACAAAAGCCGTCTGCGTTTGTAGTGAGGCGATGTCTTTAGGTGACGTTTAACCGGCGATGCAGCGACGGTGTATGGCGTGGTTAAGTGGCGATGACATTACGCTGGTCTCGAAGACGGTGAACAGATCACGTAATTGCCTAGGTCGCTACTGACACCAAGGATGACAGAGGGCATGCGCGCCTTTTCGTGCCCAAGTGTCAAATATGCTGAAAAACGTGTCACCTTCTGTGGGCGGTCACGCTGGCAGCAGCGTGAAATACATCTTAGGAGACCGCAGCTGCAGTATAAACATGGGCTTGAGCGTACTAGAGAAAGATGCACTTGGAGGTTTGTTGTAACTTGCAGGAATAAAATCGAGAAGCCGTGTTCTAGGGGGACCGAAACCCTGCCTGGAACTCGCTTCATTGCCACGAGTAGGATGGTTTAAACACTTTTTCGTAATTTGACAACTGCTCGCGTTGCGATCATCAGATGTCTGACTTTATCCATGCGAGACGTATTCACAATAACGATTCCGCAAAGCTTTATGGCTTCCTCAATGAATGTCGTAGACAATCCGCCAGGCAATACAGCGACCATGTCTCCTTGGTGCTACCATAACCTCAGTATTCAGGTTCTTTTTTTTTTTTGCAAATAGCGATTCCACAATATTGCCTTCAAGCTTTTCCCACTTGGTTAGCGCGCTTTTGTAATTTTGAACACGAGAGTGCCGCATTGCCGTCCAAAATAAAGACCAGATTGATGAGCGGACACCAGTTGCCTCATTTATTCTAGCGGCTTTCTCTCACATATTACCCGAACAAATCGTGCACGCCCTACTTGTGTTACTGTAGAATGAGCTCAATTTCTGCCCGGGTGTCCTCAGTCTGGGGCTGGCCGGACAGATGCCTGCTTCGGAGTCTACTGAAAACTGTCATTGAAGCGGACATTGCCGAAGCGAGTATATATTCCTACCAATACGCAGTAAACACGGAATGAAAGAATACACGATGTGCCAACGCTCTTTAAAGACCACCCCGTGGCTAATTACACTACTGCATAATTAAAAAATGCTAAACAAGCCCTTGAGAACATGTGCGTAGCGATTGTGTAACGTTGCACAATTTGATAAGCTACTTGCTTAAACTAGTTTTATGACAGCTCATTATAAATACCCTGAAATACTCTACAAATGTATTCAATTTGAAATTTCAGCAAACTGATTCTCTATGTTTCGTTTCCGTAGTCAAGCAAAGCAGTTCTGTTGGATTATTCTAAAGCTCATTACCATTCATGGTCTTTTGAATGCGATACTCGTTTGATTTAGTTAATATATTGCCTAACGCGAAAACATTGAAGTGCTACAGTAACTGACTATCTGCACAGCACCCAAGCACTCCATAGCTTAAGCAGCTCAGGATTGTGAATAGTGTGCTCTTTGTGAGTAAACTAAAAACAATCTTAATTTCGTACCCCTTGAGGCTCCATGTACAACCACAAAGGAATCCTGGATGACTGGTGGAGTGGCATGACGCGCCGTCAGTACGGCGCTGAATCGGTTTGCTTCAAGAAACAAGTAGAATGGTTCACCAACCCTTTCACCGGTGAAGAGGTATGCTGCCAACGTATAAATCCAGGCACGAATGAGTCTAGTGCGCCATTGGTAGATTCTTAACGCAGTTAAAATGCTTCAAGTTAGCGTGGTTATCGGACTCCACATTGCATGTAATTGCACAATGCCCTCCAGGAACACGCAGGAGTAAACTACAGATGTGCTTCAAAATGAACAGGCGTCAGAAGTGTGGGTTTGCTGTAACGGCTAGCAGGTACAACAAATGTGCCTGCTAGCCACACCATGTCGCTTCAAAAAGAAAGCTATCACACTTGACGGACACCTGCGGGCATTGGGTTGCATTATAACTCCCCGTGTGCTTTTTTATAGCTGTATAGTCGTAGCTATACGTACCGAAAGAGAGAGAGAGACGAAACTTTATTGAAAATTCTTGCTGGGGTCAAAGGAAGCGAGGTGCCGGGCGAGTACCCCAACCGGAGTCTCCTTCCTCAGGCACCGGCAAGACCTTGAAACTTGGTGGCGTTATCAGCCAACCGCACTACCCAAAGTTGGTTCTCCAACTCTGGTCATCAAACAACGTATTCAGAAAGTGACTGGCAGTCAACTTTTATATTATAGCGCGTATGGGTAATCATGCTAACTGTTAACACCCGAAGAATGCTGAATGCAATAAAATAATGAGTGGCTTGATTTTTTTTTACTTTACACATCTGTAGGCGATAACACTAAAGAAACAAGGGCTTTTCAAAGATCTGTTATTCTATTATCATAGTTTGGTATAATTTGTCCTTTGTACTGGAAATTTCTAATGTATTATTTCTGTTTTGCTATACCGCATCGCAATTGTTTTCGTTTCTTATATTTGGCCACAGATGATTATCTAAAAAATGATTTTTTCTACTGCACCCGTAGATAAATGGTACTGTCAACCAAGACGAACTCGTCGCTGACAATGCCGCCATTAAAGAAGCATTCAAGGTGAGTGTTATTTACATCTGAGATTCCAGTGATAGTGCAATTTAAAGTAAGCCAAGCCAGAGTAAAACTTAAGTACATGCTTCTCTTTTCATCGGCACTACCGTTCAAGAATCTTTCAGCCAGGACATGTCTTCAGAGATACCATTTCTTACAGGTTTCTGCAACTGTAGCACCTTAGATGTTCGCAATGACATGCCCTATTTGTCGATATGATCGTGCCATCATTAGGCTCTCCCAACGAATATAAAAACTTCAAGCTTTCCTATTTCTTTAACGCCTAATACTCACAGTGACTCGAATGTATTGCTTTGTTTTCAGGTATCTTCTTAGTTACATTGCTGAAGCAAGAAAAAGTGCATCACTGTTTTCATCATGTCAAGCATAACTTGACCTCAACATTGATATAGTGAATAATCTTTAGATGAGAAACAATTTAGTTACGGGCAATGCAGGAAGCTCTAAATTTTGAAACTGGTTTTATGAAATCAGCACTACCGCCTGCCTTAAATGTCAGTCACAATTAGAAAACTGGTCATCACTGTTTAGTATTACTAGTCTTTGAGTAAGGCGCAAAAAATTGCTAACCATCAATAAAGGAGATTGCGGGAAATTAACCTGCTCTTTCGCGCCGTGCATGATGCTTTTTGAAAGATGGCGCACCGGTTCACACTTTCGTGCTCAAGCGGATTTGCATTTTATTGTCATATTTTGTCCATTTTACAAAATGATGCAGCTGCACGCTTCCTGCACCATGCAAAATGTGAATAACGCTTTGTGGTGGAGCAGGACGTACGTACGAATAGCTCCCGTTCCAGGGTCTAACTACGGCGGGGGTGGAAGGGAGGGGGGGGGTCCTGATCGTCCCCCAGCGAAGTTATTTTGTGGTTCAACTTTTTGGGTAATATCAAAATGTACACTTGCCTTTATAGCGACCACCTACTGCCAGAAATTTTCATACACTGTAATTTTCCCGAGGTTAATTCAATCTTCTTCCTTTACACAATATGCCATTTGCAAGGTAACTTTAGCGCTCCCTCTTCCCCATGGCCACCTTATCGGTTGCAAGAGCGTCTTGAGAATAGCCGTAACTAATGCTTTCACGATCGAGCGCTAATATATCGGCCTCCAGCAAGCTCAACGTAACCAAAATAATCTGCGCCATCCTTATCCAGTGAAATTGCGGTACGCCTGCCGTGGTGGCTTAGCCGCTATGGTCGCGGGATCCATTCGCGGCCACGTCGGCCGCATTCCTACGGGAGTAAAATGCGAAGACACCCGTGTGTTTAAATTCAGGCGCACGTTGAAGAACCCTATGTGGTCCCAATTTCCAGAGTCACCCACTACGGCGTGCCCCAAATCAGATCGTGGTGTTGGCACGTAAAACCCCATAATTTAATCAAGTTTGCGGTGCATATCAGCCACAGTGTCTGCTTCGTGCTTGCTTGGCAATATTTGCAGTACGCGGAAAGGCTCGCAGATCGGCGTTGGTGCTGTCTCTCAAGCCTAAATGTCGACTGAAACATGCATGGCTGATGATCGAGTCGGGACCCTGCGTACACAGAAAAAGAAATCAATTTTTTAGCGAGCGGCAACGCGGTAACAGCGCTTCACTCATGCTCAAACAAAAGCGTAGTGTCCATATGTTGTGTAAATTATTTTGAGTCTTTTTTGTCACAATCGCGATTAACATTTCATTGTCTGTTGGCTCGTCCATTCACAAATGGGCGAACATGGGGCCAACCGAGTTGCACCGGCAGCAATTCAGAGCTACATGCATTGAGGACGGTTGTGCTCGCTTCGAAATAACATTTGTAAGGTATGACTTTAGTGAATGTATGACCAAGCAAACGACTAAACAAGCGACGACGAAATAAGCCAGCGAACAAAGCGAGCGACTGCACGTTTCGTATGCGAGTGCTGTACTGTCACATCAAAACCTACACACACACTTTAAGGCTCACGCCAATTAGCACGCGCGTCTGAAAGAGCTATGATGCCATCATATGCACAAATAATGGGTCTGCACCACCTACAAAATGCAAACGAAATGTATTTAGATATGTCATCACCATTTCCGATAACTGCAGACATTCATCTACATAAAAATTCAATCAATCAAAAAATGAAAATCACTTTATTTCAGGGCACTTCCTGCGGAGACGGAGACTAAAGGCTGAAGCAGCCTTACTGCGCCCCTGCCCCCGTTCAGTTATTACAGCATTTACGCGTACAATAACGTATACAATAAGGTGAACAATATATGAAAATTACAGTTGCACTCAATGTACAGCCGAAGAAGGAAAAAAAAGTGACTTCTACTACATCAGATAAGTGTGAGGCGGATACATATGCACACAGATCACGCACATAAATATACATATACAACAAGTTCACACCGAATTCTTGTGTTAGATAGCTAGTAGGCCTTTTTATCATGTTGCAGATATGTAGAGAACGATTATGTACCAGTACATTGTGCGTAGAAAACTAAAAAAATGAAAAATTCTCAAATGCTATGAATAAAGTAGAAAGTAACGTAAAACAGTCTACAATACACATGCGGTTGTGACAATAAACGCTGTGTACGTTTTTTTAATTTTACCATGGCTATCTATCCAAATTATTGTGTATTTCTGTTTATTTAGAATCTGTAAAGCTTGATATGTTACCGATTGTCTCCCTTAATTTGTCGTAATCTTCGGAAGCCTCCTCCTATGCTGCCTAAACCCATACTGGTGTTCAACTACAATATCACTGTCTTTTTGTGTTTCTGGCGTGTATATGTTGCACTAATTTATAAAGATAAACTTGATTGGCCATAAGCACGTTGTGTTTCACAAATAACTCCCTGGCATGTAATTCACGAATATGTCCTGCATAATTTTCAAGAATACGTAGCACGCGCTTTTGTAGTACCGTTGATCTATTGTAGTTGCGCTGAGTGGCTGTACCTCATACTACTGAACAGTAGGCAATCTTAAAATCTACTAGAGTGTAATGAAGAGTTTTTAGCCTAAGAAGTATTTTGGTTAGGTATTTGCTGAATACTGGCTTCCATACCTAATATGCATGAAATGTTGGTCGCGTTTATTTGGAGGCGAGAAAATTATGTATTTCTTTAGAGGCATTTATTTGGAGACAATAATCATTTAGCCATTCGGATAGGTTTTGCAGATAATGATTAGTTTTTTCTTAAAGTTCACGTTTTGTCCGTGAAGTAAAAGATGCGTTAGTATCGTCTGCAAACATTACTATATCAATGGTCTTATCAATCTGCATTATATCATTAATGTATAACAAAACAGGGTAGGACCAAATACTGATCCTTGGGTACTGCATTTGTTGTATTTAACGATATCGAGGAATAATTATTAACATATGTAAATTGGAAGCGTTTCTTAAGATAGCTGGTTAATAATTTCAATGACATGACACGCATTCCATAGCATTGCAGTTCTAGATGTAGAATATCATGATTCGGCGAATCAAACGCTTTTCGCAAATCTAGAAAAAGGCCTAATGTATAATCCTTATATTCAATACCTTGAATGATTTTCTACTTCGAACTAGCGTTCAGAAATGAAAAAAAAAACACATTTTGCTCAGTGCGGAAACTATTTTGTACACAGCTTCTACTATATAGGCACGGTGCACAATATGGCATGGAAAAGGCAGTTAGTGTTCTCTCACGAAATACAGGCCGCTGTGTCGCCGGCTAAGGTGATGCTATAACCCAAACGTTTATTCCTTGCCTTAACATGAATATAACTTTAACACACCAATCTTTTAGTTATTTGCGTACAACCAATTTAAAAAGTACCCTTTATTTGTGATATGTTAGCGTTGTACTCGATCCACACATGAAAATAAGCGAGCATAAATATTTTGAAATGGCTACCTTCTTACGCACAAACACCCCCCGAAACAATTTCCTGAGTACGGCCCTGTCGCGCTCAATGTAAGATCGTGTATTACACGGCATGCGTACTCAAAAAGCACGTCTATATAGTATGCGGATCAAATGTTTCAGTTCATCGTTTAGATGTGTAATTGAGGCCTATATTATTCTGACAGACTGTTTTTCAATGTGCAGGCCTACAGGGTATACATGACAAAGTACGAAGAGTATTACAAGATGGTTCTGGTTCCTGGTTTGGAAACGTACAACCAAGATCAGATATTTTTCTTCGCATATGCTATGGTAAGTTCATGTAAGAGTAATACAAGGAATGTGAAAAACGCAGTAAAGCTAAATTGTGAATTTCTTCTCTCATATATTCAATAAAATAATGTTTACAGCCTCAAGTCATTCGAATGCGGCTCAAACAACAACCATACGGCAAGAACCAAGAAACTGGCATATTTTCGTACACCAATGCAATTTTTTAAATACATTATCTTTGCTAACTAGTGTTCCATATTACTACGGAACAGTATTTCCAGTGACGAAGAGGCGAGCAGTGAGAAGACGACGACGATTGGAGGCTAGGGTGGGCTGTTGCCTCTTGGCCAAGTGTGGCGTATTTTCTTGTAAATTTTCTTGTATATAGCTTTTCGTCTGCGTCTTCCTACGTAACATATCTGGTGGAGGTGGATGTTCCCTGTACCTTGTCACGCAGCTTCGAAGTGGACGGTACGTCAAGCCTTCCTTCATGGCTCCCGGCGACTGGAACTCGACTCCACCGGCTCCAACACCTGCTGCCACGTCGGCGACCTACATCACTCTCCTAGCTCCACAAGATCCTGGCGTATTTTCGGGCAAAGATGGGGAAGACATCGATGACTGGGTCAGCCTGTTGTACGAGCACGTCGGCCGCAATAACCAGTGGGTCCCTACTATCATGCTCGCCAACGTAGTCTTTTACCTCGGTGGCACACCTAGAGTTTGGTTTCGGACGCACGAATACGAGCTCACCAGTTGGAATTCACTTAAGCAAAAACTTCGAGACTTGTTCGGAAACCCCTATGGTCACCAACTTGCCACGCAGAAGGCGCTTTCCGGCCGTGTGCAGACGTCAACAGAGCCCTATGTCACGTACATTCAGGACGTTTTGGCTCTGTGCCGCAAAGTTGACGCGCACATGACTGAGTCAGGCTCGTTTGTAACAACGTGGCGACGGTGGATGCAGTTATAAAAGAGTGCCGCCGCCTGGAACTCGCTAAAATCCGACGTATTGATCAGCAGTTTGCCCGTATGCCCAACACCCTAGCGACATCATCATGTGCCGACGCTCCTCGTCACAATACTGGCGATGTTACCAGGATCGTCCGGCATGAGATCGAGGCCGCCTATCCGGCTGCCTTCGACTCCAGCCCCACCAGCGCACCTGCAGTCACGGTTTCCCTGATCCAGGCAGTTGTCCGCCAGGAGTTCGAAAACATGGGTCTTCACACCATCTGCTCGGCCCATTGCCCTGATACCCGCCCGGCTTCTTCGATTCCGCCCCGTCCCGCATCTTCTTACCCACCACGTTTCCGCAACCCATCTGAATGGCGCACTGCTGACAACAAGCCCATTTGTTTTCACTGCCATCGAATCGGGCACATTTCTCGGCACTGACGCAGTCGCTGGAGTTCCCCAACCCGCTCTACTTATCTGCCTACTCTCGCTCCCCAGGTGGCCCGTCTCGTCCCTATGCCGCACGCTCCGATAATGCCGCCACTGATTCTCCTGCGCCGAACCGCCCCTATTCGCGTTCGCCTTCGCCCCAACAACGACAATCTCGCTCTCCCCAGTCCCGTCGCTCCTATTCGCCGACTCTCTTCGCACGCCGCTCCCAGCCGAAAACTAGACGATGCAGTGCCTCGAGGTGACGCTGCATTGTTCCCTACGCCGCGAAATCCTCCACTGAGGTTGCCTAATCTACTGAACCTTCTTGACGTGCAAGTTGACGGTGTTTCTGTGTCTGCTCTTATAGACACTGGGGCGCATTTGTCGGTAATGAGTGCTGACCTTCGTAACCGGCTCAAGAAAATAATCACGCGCGCCACGACGCCTGTTGTCCGTGTCGCCGATGGTGGAACAGCCCCCGTAATTGGTACGTGTCCCGCCCGCGTCTTCTTCGCCGATCGCTCCACTATCGTGCTGTTCAGTCATCGCCCACTGTTCCCACGACATCATCCTCGGCTTAGACTTCCAGTCCGCACATTCTGCTCTCATCGATTGTTCCGCCAGTTCTATGCGCCTTGACTTGCCTGTTCTTGATCCCGTTGAACCACACCCCAGTTGCCTCAGTTCCGCCGACTTTGTTCGCTTGCCACCTTCGGCAGTGACTTACGTTGACTTAGTGTCATTTCCACGAGTCCCCGACGGTCACTACATCGTGGCTTCTATGTAACTCGTCCTCCTTACACACGGGATCACAGTACCTCATACAGTTTTATGTATTGCGGCGAATTGCGTCTGCCTGCCAGTGGTCAATTTCGGCTTGACACAAGTGCTGCTACGGGGGATGTCTCTGGCCCAGCTTTGCTCATTCGAGGGTCACTCAGTTGCATCTATTACAGTAGACGACAATTCAGCTGATCCTCCTCTACCATCGCAGTCGGCAACTTGTACCATGGCCGACTTACAGAAAATGATTGCGCCCGACATGCGGTCCGAGCAAGCTCGTGAGCTCTACCGCGTTTGTTTTCCTACCACGATATTTTTTGCTTTAACGACCGTCCTTTGGCCCAAACTGCAGCTGTTAAACAATGGATTAATACCCGCGATGCCACTCCAATTCATCGCCGGCCGTATCGAGTTATTCACGCACCGTATCGCCCGTATCGTCAAGTTATTCACGCAGCAGTTCTTAAAATGCTTGCCAAGAACATTATTGAACCGTCATGTAGTCCATGGGCGTCACCGGCTTTACTAGTTAGTAAAAAAGAAAGATGGCTCATGGCGCTTTTCCGTGGATTATCGGCACCTTAACAGGGTTACCAAAAAGGACGTGTATCCCCTACCACGGATTAAAGACGCCCTTGACTGGCTCCGCGGTGCTCGCTACTTCTCTATTGACCTTCGATCCGGCTACTGGCAGATTGCCGTGGACGATCTCGACCGCGAGAAGACTGCTTTTGTAACACCAGACGGTCTTAATAAATTCAAAGTGATGCCGTTCGGTGTATGTAACGCTCATGCCATTTTTGAACGCATGATGGACTCCCTTCTTCACGGTTTCAAATGGTCCATGTACCTGTGCAACTTGGACGACGTTGTAGTATTCTCCCCAACGCTCGCTACGCACCTCGAGCGCCTCTCAGCAGTCCTGGACGTTTTTCGTCGAGCCTGTCTGCAACTCAACGCATCGAAGTGCCAATTCTGCCGTCGCCAGATTACCGTCCTCGGGCATCTCGTTGACGCGAACGGAGTGCAACCGGACCCAGTTAAGATGCATGCTATTACGCACTTCCCTGTTCCGAAGTGTTTCATGGACGTGCGTAGCTTCATCGGCCTTTGTTGGTACTTCTGCCATTTCGTAAAAAATTCACGGCCATAGTACGACCACTAACCGAGCTTTTGACAAAAGACGCCACTTACCAGTGGGGCTTTAACGAGGCCTCTCCATTCTCGCATCTAATCGACCTCCTCACAACGCCTCCCGTTCTGGCCCATTTCGATCCATCTGCGCCTATCGAAGTCGGTACTGATGCCATCGGTCCCGGAATCGGCGCAGTACTGGCACAACGCCAACGCGGCCACGACCGTGTTATTGCTTACGCCAGCAGGCTCCTCTCACCCCCGGAGCGCAACTATTCCATCACTGAGCGTGAGCGTGTAGCCCTAGGTTGGGCGGTTGCGAAATTCCGCCCATACTTATATGGCCGCACCTTTTCCGTGGTCACAGACCATTACGCGATTTGCTGGTTATGCTCAGTGAAATATCCTACAGGGAGATTTCGTTGCTGGGCCTTACGCCTCCAAGAATATTCGTATAGTGTCACGTATAAATCCGGCCGACTACACAAGGACGCTGACTGCCTGTCTCGCTACCCGGTAGACGAGCCTGACGACGCCGACAGTAGTATCGCCAACGGCATTTTCTCTGTGTCTGCCTTCGCTAACATCGCCGATGAGCAGTCCCAAGATCTATCGCTGCGAGCACTCATCGAGCGTCTGCACTCTACACCTAGCGACGCATCCGTTCACCGATATGTCCTCCAGGGCGGCAGTCTGTATCGAAGCAACTTCCTCCCTTATGGCTCTGACCTTCTTCTTGTCGTGCCAAAACATCTGCGACAGACTGTGCTCTTTGAGATGCATGACGCACCCACTGCAGGATATCTTGGGGTAACCCGAACGTACGACTGCGTCCGCCACCGCTTCTATTGGCCTGGTCTCGCTCGCTCCGTACGACGCTATGTTGCTGCCTGTGATCCCTGCCAGCATCGGCAAACACCTCAGGTGCTACCTGCTGGTCATCTCGAGCCGATCACCGTCCCTGTGGAACCGTTATTTCGTGTTGGATTAGACCTACTCGGTCCCCTTCCCACGTCGTCCTCCGGGAACAAATGGGCAGCCGTCGCAACTGATTACGCCACCCGATATGCTATCACGCGGGCTCTCCCTACCAGTTGCGCCACTGACCTAGCGGACTTTCTCTTGCATGACATTATCTTGCTTCATGGCGCCCCGCTACAGCTGCTTACTGACCGTGGTCGAAACTTCCTCTCGAAAGTTATCGCCGACATTGTGCGTTGCTGCTCCATTAAACACAAGCTGACTACTTCATACCATCCTCATACCAATGGCCTCACAGAGCGCTTAAACCGTACTGTTACCGGTAGGCTGTCCAAGTACGTTTCCAAGGACCACCACAACTGGGACATTGCCCTTCCTTACGTCACATTTGCGTACAATTCTTCCCCGCACGACACCGCCGGATTTTCTCCATTTTATTTACTGTACGATCGCGAACCTACCTTGCCCCTAAACACGGCACTTCCTCCTGCTGCGATCTCAACAAGCGAGTATGCGCGCGACGCCATCGCCCTTGCCGACCATGCACGCCAGCTTGCCTGTGCTTGACTGACGGCCTCACAAACCACTCAGCAGTGTCATTACAACGCCCGTCATCGTGACATACAGATTTCGCCTGGTGCGCTCGTGCTCCTGTGCAGCCCTCTCGTCACGTCGGACTTTCAGAGAAACTCCTTTCGCAATACAAAGGGCCCTACCGCGTGCTGTGCCAGGTGACGCCTGTGACATACGAAATTGCTCCTGTGGGTTCAACCTCGTCCTGTCATCTGGCGTCTAGTGATGTCGTGCATGTCAGTAGGCTCAAGGCCTACTACACTGCTTCCGAGTCCGACATTTAGTCGATCCGGGACGGCGCTCTTGCTGCCGGGGGTAGTGCTATGGAACAGTATTTCCAATGACGAAGAGGCGAAAAGTGAGAAGACGACGACGACGATTGGAGGCTAGCGCGGGCTGTGCGGGCCAAGTGCAGCGTATTTTCTTTTAAATATACTTGTATATAGCTTTTCGTCTGCGTCTTCCTTCGTAACAATATGACCATCAATAATGATATACCGCCCCGCTATAGACACACAATTAGGCAGTATGTACTTTTAACTTACAGCACAATAAAATGTTCCGCAAGGAAATAAGATCAATATTTTGTAGCGACAGAAATAGCGACACAGCTGCTATTTGAAGAAACGAAAACCGAGGTTAACTAAGAGAGGAGAAGCGAAGCCGTGTTTATTTTGTCGCATTGTCATAACACAGTTGCGTCAGTTTTTGTTAATTATACACAGGAAAGAAAATGACAACTGATTAGCAATTCACAGTAATTCTAAGCTCTCCAGCCGGAGACAGGTGGCGTCCTGTTAAAGAACATAAGGCAATGCTGATCGACAGTTTTGAGGAAGGTAGTATTGCGATAAACGCGGCCTTCATAACCTCGCGTAGTGCTAGAACTGCTCTGGAGATCACTACCAATAAAAAAAACGCAAAAAGCGATAACATAGGCACCTAGCAACTTTACTGCTCGGTGTTGAATCCCACCATAACAATTGTGCTTATGCAGGGTGAGTGATATACACAAATTACAAGTTTTAGCAGTTTTACATTTACTCTTTCAATTAAAAGATAACAAAATGTTTTTTTTTTCTTAAAGCTCAACACAGTGCTGATTTTACTATCTTTTCTCATCTCTGCAAGCAGCGCATGCGAGGCGTGAGTGCCATATCCTAAATATTGAAGGCAAGCACGAAAAACGTGTAACACCTATTTTTAGAATAAAAGCCGAGATATGAGCGTTGACTTGAGCTCATGGAAACGTTAAGAAATTTTCCGTATTGAGATTTCTTCATAGCTGATCATATCCTTGGGGAGGGTTGTAATTGGCGCGAAAAAATTTTTGGCGTACGCACATTCCTCCATATAATAAATTGCTTTCGACTTAGTGTCTAAGTTGACGAGAGATAGGAGTTATATTATTTGAGGACTTTACCTTTCTTGCAGAATTATTCATCGCAATGCATCTCACCGTATCTTGCATGAAGCGTTTCGTTTTTGGCGAAGTTACGTACGGGTAATGTTCTTCTTACAACCAGACCCTCATATTATGGATTTGAAGATCGTCAGACCAGAAGCGCACAGCCTTACATGCGTTAAAGCTATGTAGTTATCGAAGGTAGGCCTAAAAAGGCGTACAAGAAGTGATCACTGTTCAGTGCGGTTGGCAAACGGTCACTGTTTGTCAACATCTTTGTTTTCATAATTCTAGTTTCTACACAGAACTAGCTAGAACTACCCGTCTCTTGAAGGGGACATTGCTTTTCTACATATATGTTTGGTTTATGTTTGGTGCAGTCCGTCGCTTCTCAGGCCCACTTTTTGTGTCCCGAATAATTCTTCTGAACTTTGGCGCACTGTTATAGGATATGTGAGCGAAATTACTGCTCTGAAATACTTTACACAACGATTTCTGCTGTTGTGTGCTTACCCTTTGCAGACTATGTGCGAGAAGGTAAGAGGCCGTGCCTTCTACTATGACCTGCACCCAAAGAAGCTCGTGCCGAACCACCACAGGTGCATGCCACAGTTGCTCTCTTTCTATTGTATCATCTTTCATTTCAAGGTGGCCCAATACCAACTTTTTACAATACAAATAAACACAAATCCTATGTACCAAATATCAAATTGAAACTAGAGTAGGCAAATGCTTACACATATAATTGCAATCGGAATATTTATCTTAATATAATTAGGGAGCACTAATGTTGTCAGTAGCTCAAAAAAGAGGGAATAGGAAAAACGGAAGAGGTTTTAAATCCGTGATATGTAACCTTTACAAAACCGCGTGAAAAGCCTCTAAATAACGTTAGAACCTGGTTACAAATAAACGTCCGAAGGATGAATAGCTTTTTTGCTACAAGCTTGCCAAAAACATTCGATGAATGGTCGGCAAATGAAGATGGCTAGTTGCGGGAAAAGCAAAAAAAAAAATGAAAGGAAGGCTGCTGAAGGACCTCTCTGCCATAGAGCCTTATGCAAAAGCCCGCATTGCAAGTAAAAAACTTTAATAGTTGCAGCGTAACAGATAAACCTGCTACGTGACTACAGACTGCCAGGAACACTAAATGACAGGCTACAAGCAAAAAGCACAGCCTTGTATGTAGGCTTCCGCCACTGAGCGAGAAGAAAAGATGCTATTGCCCATTTTATTTGTACATTACGTCGAAAACATTTGTCGCGGTTTAACTTTTGCGATTCTTTGTGTAACAGACAGAACACCATAACCAGACTTTCGTTGTTGTGAAATATTTTGTCAATTTTTATCATTCAAAATACCACATAGTTGCTTTACCAATGCGAATACAAATAGTTAGTGTGTAATGTGTGATTTATATTCGAAAATTCGAACAGTCGCCCATTCTACTTCTAAAAGTCGGCTTATTGGGAGCAGAACCGTTACATAGTGTAGAGAAGTAAGAACCCTACGCATAAAAGTGGTTCCCGGAAAATATAATTGAAGTCACCAACGTGAACTTCTGCATAGTCGCCAGATGAATAATCCGAAATACTAAAGGAGAGTTTCATGGCAAAGAAAACCCGTAGCTATAACAGTTATAAAAGTCAAAGCCTAACCGGCGACATGCTTGGAAAATTTTATCTTTAATGACGTTATTTCACACTTACTCGAAGCAGAAGGAAGAATTTGTTAACTTATTGCTTCAAAAAGCCCACGAATACAGCAAGCAGAGTTTTTGTTATGCTCGTTGTTGATAATATTGATGAATTGTTTAACAGCTGGAAAGCATGAAAATTTGTCGTTGTCAATTAGTGTGTATAGAGCGTATACAAATGTGCACAGTCGTTATTGATTCTAGTGAAAGAAAGTTGTCAATTGCAACTTTTCCGCTTAAGTTCCCTTTGCAGCTTCTTTTAGTGCCCTCCTATGTATACTTTATGCAGTGGAGAAGTAAAGAAGCTGGGGCAATGGACTATTGTCGGTGTTATTTTCATTTTTTTTTTTCTGATGGCCCCACGCAACAAACGCATGCATAAGACCAACTATTGCTGCGCAAATTTTTCTCCTGTTTGGCGCCACATATCTCGCGCAAGCAAATTATGTTGCTCATATTGTCTCATTTTCTCCTTTTCTTTCTCGCGTAGGACGAATCTTGCATTGATGAATTTCGACAGATTTGCAATCGCCTTCGACTGTCCTCTGGGATCACCGATGAATCCTGAGCTGAAATGCGACGTGTACTGAGCGTATTTGATTTGAAACCGACCTTGGAGTTAATTTGATAATAAATACAGTAGATTGTTTTTCACTCGTTACTTCGTGGTCTGCGATGACTCATGCCGACATTGCGAGAATTTCTAAGCGCGTGCAAAAAGGGTCGAGAATGAGCGCTGTTTGACCACCTCGGCCAGGTTGGCAAGCAAGCGGCTCTTCACTTCCTTGATTCAAGGTGAGTCACAGTTAACAAGTGAGGCATATTCAACTCTCTATATTGAGCATTAAATATGCGAACCACAGTGGAAGTTGGAGTTTTGCTTTGAAAATAAAACGTGAAATGCGTACTCTCCTTCGGAGGTCTTTACGCATTCGGCTTTCCACTGTACAATGTATTACGCCTCCTAATATTGTTAGGAACGGCATGACGCCTCTAGTATCCAAAAAGGTATGTGTTCATTTGTATTGCTTATTAAGGCGAAAGTCTAAGAACCTCATGGCACGAAAACTCCGATGTCCGGCGCTATGGCACCAAAATTAAGATGGAGTTCAACCCCTGACTTTTGGTGGGCGTCGAACCCACGACTTTAGTGTTAATTAGCGCGAAGTTAAGGCCCGCGACCTAGCATGGAGATATTGGCAAAGCAGCCATATTTTCAAGTTCGATTCTAATTGACATCGTGAAGTTAGAACGTCGAACACAGTGTATTTGGTGTTAAGGCAAATAATTAAGACACACTTAATTGAGATATTAATAATTAATTTGGACCTATGACCTATTGCGAGAGGCGAGCCCTTGACCTTTGGTGTTAATTAAATGCGAAGTTTGTTAAGGCACAGTTAATTAAGGTAGAAATAATTAAGACACTTGAACCCACAACATTTGGTGGGAGAAAGCAGCTAATAGGAAGTAACAATGCATTCGAATGAAAACGGCAAGTATTGTAATGAAGGACTCATGAGCGCGCATGGGGGACTACTAAGGGACTACTAAGTCCCTTAGTAGTCCCCCATGCGCGTATGCTCCAGTAACTCCAGCGTATGCTCCAGTAACTGTCCACTTTTTAATGTAGCCGCGGATTTTTTATTCGCCTTAGCTGTCGCACTCTCCTCAAGGCAATTTTCAAAGCTTTTAGGTTGGGGCCTCCACATTGCATCAAGTAAATTGCGGTCGTGTGGTGTCCAAAAGTCACGCAGGCACTTATGTCTCCTTATGTGCATTCAGCGCGATAGTACTCCGAGTTTTCCGTGCGATACTTTTCATATGGTCATGTGCTCAAATTATGCAAGGACAATTTATAAGTGAGGACAAGCCAAGTTTTAGAGAGGGCCATATTGGTTTTCAACGTGGGTCAACTCAATTTTTAATTATGCAAGAATTTTAGTGGCGGGCCACTGAAATTTGGCGGGTGGATCAAGTCAGTTTTAGGAGTGGACCCGGCCGGCTTTGAAAAAGGGTTTAGGTAGGGGGTAGTTGGTATTCCATTGTTTCAAACATCACACAGAGCGCGTACATAGACAGGGGCCAAAGGAACCACGAAGACAAGCCTTCGTCCTTCGTTTGTTCCCTGTCTATGTACGTGTATGTGCGCTGTTTAAAACTTTGAAAAAAGGCCAACTGACTCAATCCCATTGGACTAAGTGAATTATGGGAGTGAGTCAGTTCTGTTTTTAGCCCGGGTGAACTAAATTTTCGAATTAGGCAAAATCAGTTTCGCGTGTAGGTAAAATCAATATTGAAAGTGCACCAGAACGCCTTTGAACATGGGTCAGCTCAATTTTGAAATAAGGCTAACTCAATTTTGAGAAAGGGCCTGGTTGCTCTTGAAAGTCGGTCAGCTCAATTTTCCAATTGATTAAGGTCGGTTATGGGCATGGGCCACGCAAATCTTGGAGGCGGGCTAAGGGAATTTCGGAAGTGGATCAGGCCGGTTTTGAATGCGCGTCAATAAATTTTCCAATTGGGCGCAGTCAATTTTTGGTTGTGCGCCACGGCGACCGTCTGACGCTATGACCATTCACCGTGGGATATGCAGTGCGAGCCGCAGCAGGTCCTGTGTGAAGAACAAGACGTCATCACATGGCCACGTGGGTTTTCTTGCAATTACATGATAACGCGGCATGCAAAACTTTCTGCTTCAGAAGGCACGTAATGCTTTCACGTTACTAAACTTTTACTTTGAAGTGAACTTTATAGCTGATGCCCTCGTGCGCAGGGTTTCAGGTTTGACGGTTACTGCTGGGTATTCAAACGTTCTCGCACGAATTGGAAGACGTGTATGCCAGGTTCCACTCGAGCGTTTACGATAGCTTCCAGATATAGGAAATATATGAAACTAAACAGTTCTCACAGTTTTCCTATGTACTAAAATTTAGGCTAGTTCACTATAGGTGTTAGGCGGCCAGCTAGAACACAGAACAACGGTAGGGACAGTGGTGCTCATGAAATGTACGAGGAGTATACTTAAAAAGTGAACTTTATGCTTTTTGATATATATATACATTGTGTAGTCCTAAAGATCCAAGCACAAACAAAAGAAAGCTTATTCTTGGGACAAAGGAACGACAACATAGTGTTGCGGACAATCATAAGGGAATTTATTGAGACTTTTACGCACCAGTCTAGCCAGCGGAATGGTTACCAATAGAACATGCCAATGGGGGCGCCACAAATCCAGGAAGTCCGCCTCAGCGCCATCGGATAGCGAGCGAATATGTTCGCCCTCACGCTGCACACCAAGGCATAATTGTGCGCATGTAGAATTACGCGTACGGTGTCGCCTTCGAATGATCCATTCCGTCCATCCCGATTCGCCGCTCCGAAGCCTTTCTCAGGATGGTCCTGCGGAGCGTGTCGGTGCAGGCGCGAACCGTCCGCGCAGCTCGCCGACCCCAACCCACTCTTTTGCGCCCGAGTAAACCCGCCGTTAGTTGGCGTTAGCAGTGTAACACTCACGCTATCTCTTAATAATCTGCAGCTGTACCGACTGCCACCAGAGCCCAGCTGTGCCTGCAAGCCGGATTACAGGAGATGAAAAAGCCATACGGGAAAAACATCACGGGCTACGTGAGCCGTTGCGACTGCTAATGAGGCTATTGAACATTGATCCGAGAGAGAGGTTCCGGGGTTGTAGAAGTAAATAGGGAAGTGAGGAGCTATCTTAGGTTTTAACGATATGGGATCCATGTTGCTTACAGGCTTGGACGTGAATTGAGCTGGTAACTTGCTGCTTGCGCAGTTACTTCATGTTTCTTTTTTTTTGGGGGGGGGGGGGCCGCGAGTGCTAAGGATGCCAGCGTAAGTAGTAGTGAAGAATAAGGTCCCTTAGTGTAACATCAGAACGCCATCGTCTTCAATAAGAGAAAAAAGAGGAAAACTTACATAAATATTCAGGGTGGCAGAAGAAAGGAAAGTTGGGCAGAGATTCAGGAGCAGTAATATAGAGAACAAGTAGGGGTTGGAGAAGCGCAGCTTAGATATTCGGAAGAGCCGCCAGTGATTAAGAATTATGTTTGGGAAGGGTGAAACAGAACTCAATCGGAAAGAAAGGGAGAGGGAGTCGGAATGCTTATCCATCAGTTAGCCAAATGAAAAAGTGTAAATTCGAAATGTCAAGAGCTTCTTGTGTTATCACGCAGGATGAGTGGAAAGAAAACTTGGCAAGGTGTAAGGTATTTGTGGAGCGGAAATAATTGTAGAGCGAAGAATGCCCAGTTAGTGGAATGTCTTAGATCTGATATTAAGGGTTTCGGGAATGATGCGAAAATAATCATGTTAGGTTGCATAAATGCCCAGACAAGGGATCATGATGTCTATACCACACCATGGGAAGTCATTGCTAGATCTTGATGAGTAACATAGCCTCGTTTTCGTGAAGAGAGGGCCTAAGTGTGATGGACAGACCATGGGGCAAGTGGCAAGCTGGCAATCGATCACTGATTACTGCGTGATGACCGAAGCAATTTATGATAAGTTGAAAGAACTGGTCATTGACGAGGAAGGGTACAGTAGCATAGGAAGCGACCATAAACGCATTCTTTTGAAAGTGGGATATGTAGTTGGGAAAGAGGGCAAACACCGAAGAATGGCCAGTCAGAACTTGATTACTGAACAAATAACAAATATTGTCCGAAATGTCGTGGAAGAACAGGGTAAATGGCCGAGCAAGAAGTGGGGATATAGTGAGCTTCTATGTGTAATTACGACGGAAATACGGAAAGAGAAGGGATGTGCTCCTTCGAAAGGACAAAAAAGAAACCAAAAAGCTGGTCGAACAGGGAGATACGAGATTTGATTGCCGAGTGGCATCAGGAATCACGAGAGCGCAAGCAGGCAAAAAGGCGCGGTTGCTGCAGGAAGAAGTAGCCAGAAAATGGGAAATATACCGGGCGAGAAATAATGGGGTTCAAATACGCGTTCAAGCAATCATAAAAGAAAAGTGAGTGTTGGTCGTCAAAAATACGTGAGCAAAAGAATGCCGCACCTTGAATATTTTAGAACCACGTAAAAATATTAGGCAGGCAGTCTGGAACGACACAGCAGCATATCCTAGACGAAGACGGAAACAAAGTAGAGGGGGACGCGGCAATGAATTACATCCGAAAAATAACAGCCGAATCTTTCGAAGTCAATGAAGAGGGTGTATTTCTAGAAAAAAAAAAGAGCATGGTAGGGAACCTGATGCAAAAGCAGCTGGTCCTGTCAAAATTCACCTGGAAGAGAGCAAACAAGAATATAAGCCACATGGTTAGACGAGTTTTCCCCTTAGGCGCAATAATGAACTGGGACCAAAAAAGTAAGGAAACGATTGAAAGCCCTGCAAAAACCTTCGAAGATGGACCAATACCAGACAGTTGGGGAAAAAGTAGAGTGAATTTAATTTGTAAACGTAAGTCTGAAAAAGATAGAATTCACTCACATAGACTGTCGACCATTACATGCGTAATATACAGTTCGCAATGCAGGGGATTAAATTAAAGGTGCAAGCATGGGGAGAGAATACGGGCATATAGGGAGAACTTCACATTGGCTTCAGAATCGGTAGTCGCCTGGATGATAACTTATTTGTCCTTACTCGGTGCATATAAATATCATCAGAAGAAAGGAGACCGCTATATGTGGCTTTTTTCCGACATTATCGGATTGCATGTCAACATAAAAAGCAACTTATTGTGAGATATTCTGGAAGACAAGGGCATACGGCTGTTTCATATGGCGCAATTTTCAGTCAGCGTCACAGCGAATTCCGTCGCTCAGCGATCGCCGCGATGTCGTGGACTCTCCGCGGCTGGATTCCAACAAGTTGGTAGCACCGTCGCTGAGTCGCAGCGATTGGCGTGATGTGGGAGGGGCAATGTGCGACGAAACAAAGCGCCTTCAAAGTAGGCCCTTTCCTGTTTTACCACGTGGTGGTAGCTCTGTGGAGCAATGTCATGCGCCAGTTTTCGCTATGATTTAATAGGGCACACCCACCATATTTGCCGCTTAGGAGCTTCATAACCATTTTTTTTTTCTTTTCTTCCGCTTACACAATTCCTTTAAAAGGAGAAGCTGCACGCTATCCAGGCCGGGAGAAGGACGCTGCTTCAACATAAGGCGCGTACCCACTTGATCGCCACCGTCGTCAACCTCTTCATCTCTACAAATTGTGCCAGCTGTTTATACATGCACATTCAATAGTAGTTCGTTCTTCTTCAAAAGCAAATACTCATCCAAGAAAAAAGTTCTGGCTTGCATTGTAACAACGAAACTAGAGTGTACTAAACGGAACCACCCCACGGACAACGCACAAGCCGCGCGCTCATACTTGCATTGTTGTGCAGCGCCTCGCTCACCGTATCTGGATGCTGTCGTAAAGTCTCAACGCTTTTAAACGTCAAAAATGGTAAACCTATTCCATTATGGAATAATAATAGGAAAATTCGAATATTCGACTAGCTTCCATGTTGTTTTTGTTTAACGATGCAGGCATGAATACTTCGTGAGCAGGAGGCAACCTTGCGCGTCGCCGCGACGGAAATCGCACTGCGGCAAACGCATGTGAAAGTTGTCAGGGAAGATCGTTCTGCGACGTGCGCGGCAGAACTATTTTTTTTCTCCCCAATCACTCCATGTCAAACAGCCTATAGGAAACAACTGTATACCGCTTTCAAGCGAGATACACCTAGAAGATGCAGTTTTGCACTGCACAGGAAGAGATGCGAGGAACAATTTATGAACAAGGGACTGGGACAAGGGTGCCGTGTATCCCCACAGCTGTTTTCATGTGCATAGTAAAGATGGAAACAGCGCCATAGGGAAGTAATATCCGGTTTAACCGGTCATACATACAGGTGGGTGCAGTAGTAGAGCATCAGCTCCAGGTTTGTTGGATGCAGACGAAATTGTGCTACTAGTTAACAAGCAAAGTGACACGCAACGTCTTTCAAATACCTGTGGACAGGAAGGTGAAAGTTTAGGTGAGAAATAGAGCGTTAAAAATCAGGTGTCATGGCATTAAATGAAAGCATTGAACAGACAGTGTCAATACGGGGCCAGGAAATACCTCCGGTAGAAGAATACAAATACTTTGGTGTATGGATAAACGAAGGCAATAGATGTGGGATAACACAGGAAAAAACAATAACAGGAAATGGGAGGAGAAATGCCGCCATAATGAAACACAAAGCGCTAAGCAGATACAATACGTACAAGGTGCTCCGACGTACGTGGAAACGTGCTGTGGTTCCTGGACTTACATTTGGAAATCTGGTTGTTTGCCTGAACTCAAGGGCACAATCAGGACTCAATAGCGACCAAAGGTTTGTCGGACGACTCGCACTGGGCGCTCACGGGAAAACTACACATTAAGCTGTGCAGAGTGATATGGGATGGACATGTTTTGAAGTGAATAAAGCACACAGTAAAACTGGTTGTGAAGAACGACTGAAGAATATGGCAGGATGTAAATGAGGTGGAAGAGAGGTCAAATATTTGTACAGGAAAAACATTGACTAACGGTAGAGGAAAATAACTAGGAAGCTGGGACCGGAATGGTGACCAAGATGGCAACAAAGAATCTCAAGGGAACGTCGGAGAGGCTGCGATAATCTCATGGGTTGCGGCTTTGGAAAAGAAACCTGTTATGAGTAACTACTCAAAAGCAAAAAAAAAAAACTAAGTCAAGATAGAAACAATTTATCAGAACTCAAAGGTAAATCATCACATTTCAAAGCGTTATCAGGATGCCTTAGATGACGCCCTTATAAAGAGAGATACAACAAGAAATAATAAGCATGTGCTTGCGGCGGTAGTGCTTGGAAAGCAATGGCGCATGTTTTATCAGAATGTGAAAATATCTTCCGGGTGCTCGACCTAGGCACCTCTGGCGTCCTTGATGCCCTTCGGTTCAGCAAAAGGAGGGGGAAAGTAAACACGTCCGCGATAGATTTAGTAAGACACAATTGTAAGATTGGTGCAAGTAGGGAAACTACAAACAACGGAGGCGTACAGGAACAAAGCTTCCAAGAAGGGTTCAGAAAGTTTGGTCATCAGAATATTTCGCGTCTTTTTTCACGCTTTCTTTTCTTTTTTTTTTTTAACATACGTAGGACATTAGGCCATACAATAACAAAAGCTTGGCGGAGCAACTCACGGCCCCGTTCGAAAGGGGACGCTCATAGCATTCATCCATGCATGCATTGCGGCTCACGTAGACACGGCCTTCCTACCAAAAAGCTCGTCTTCATGCTCTGCGTTCGCCGAGAGCGTTTTCCGGTAAACATTACGGTTACATATGCTGCAGTTTCCGAGAAAAATGAGATGGAAAGAGAAGAATGAGGAAGAAAAGATCTTCGAACGCTATCGCGTTCCACTCTTAAAGGCGAAGCTAAACCATCCAGCAAATTTTTAATTGAAAGGATTGATGTCCTCAAAGCCAGATTTCTTGCAAAGAATTAAAGTCAAGGGAGAGTTGCAATTCTAAATACAATAAATATGTTAGTGCAGAATGAATTGTCCGGCAATTCGAATGAATAATTTTGAGCAATGCCATGAATGTGAGAGAATTGATTCAGTAAGCACCTTACTTAAAATGATTTCCTTTAAGAAAACTAGCTTTGTAAGGCTGTATTTCAGATATTGTTTGCTCTCAATGAATTAGTGTAGCACTTTTTATTGACAAAGGGGATATACATCGTTTTAACGATCGAGGATCCATGCTCATTTCTTCTGAGCCCTATGTGTCTCCATTGAGGCCTTCACACGGACACTGGTTGACATTGAACGATGGGACTGTGTTTTGGGCATCTTCGGACGTGAAATTGGGACCTACTTCTTCCTTTGATGGACGTGGCCAGTCAGTTGTTTGATAATTTATTCGGATAGCTGTTGTTGTACGGAATATCTTCGCCATATGGTTAGTTAGGAGTCGTGTCATGAACCCCTAAAAGTTTCCAGCTAGGCGCTCCATTGCCTTTTCCATGTTCGTTTCGACAGCATCGGCAATAGAAAGTGGAAGAGGCGTGTCCGTTGCTGCCGGCCCACAGGATGTGACCCTGCCGTATCCCTGTGTCCTAGTCTGAATTTCAGCTATGGCTTCTCTACGGGTGCAACGCCTTCGCTAAACAATTTCTAGTGTTTGTATTTTCTGTAATTTTCTGGCAATTAGAATAATCAGGAGAGTGCGCTTCATTGGAGCTGCAGCACCGTTCTTCCTTGCTTCTGCGCTCGATAGAATTGTGGTCCTCACTACAAACTCGGCCCATGGGAGCAGACCTACATCATTTCAAGGTGTGTCCATAACGTCCACACATTACACATTTTAAGGGACGGTGGGACATGTTTCACTCTATGGATTAGGGTCCATGCCTTAATGCTCGAGTTGTCCCAGCAATAGTGACTATGACCTTCTCAGTAGAAATCCTGTTTTAGTCAACTAGACGTCCACACCGATAAACTTAAATTCCTCCCGCTGCTGGAAACATCTCTAATAATTCAGCTTGTACCGTGTTCACGTCGATGTCACGGATAAGTCCTTTCGCACATGCCAAGGAGGGAGGAATAAATGCGCTCACCGGATTGGAAGCAAACAGCGAACACTGTAGATGGTCTTGTACACAAGGTTGGTCTCCCAAAAACCAGACAACACCTCCTCTGCCAGACTGGTGGACCTCAGGGATGTTCTAGAAATGGCATGTCGCCCATCTGAGTTCCACCTAAATCACTTATGGATTCTTAATCAGTATGACACCGTCACTGGTTGCAATGAGAGCCACAGAAACTTATGTGACGCCGTTGTCTAGAAGCATTTCGGCAGGTAACCAGAGTGTAGGAATAGAAGCGGACTAAAGAAAGCCGCTGGCCTTGGTAAAGAAATGGCAACTGCCTGGTCTTACTAGCACTTGCTAAACAATAATAACACTTGCAAAACAGTTAACAATCGCGAAAAGATTAGCTGCTAGTCAAGTCTTGGCCAAAACGCCCACAGCAGGTGAACGAGCTGATCAAACGTCCTTGGACCACCGAAAGACCATGTCTTCATGGCGTGTGCAGAATGTTTGTGCTCACTTCGCTCCCGTCTGTTGTCTGTCTGTTGCGCTGTAGTTAATGAATGCATGAGTCTGCACAAGAGATAAGCGATGGCCTTAAGGTCCACTCTTGACATCGAAACGTTTGTTACACAAACACATACGCGCGCGCGTGCATACAATGTTGCAGGGACGCACATCATGAAGCAGTATCGGCAGGAAGACACGAGACAAGGACGAGTGCCAACTTCCAACTGTTTATTCTGAAATTGAGGCCCCGAAAGAAGCACAGCAAGAAAGACATGATAGGAATTGATGAGTGATGCAACGAATCAAAAATAGTAACGTTACATCAAGAAAAGACAGATAAAACGTACAAGTGTAGGAAAACAAAACAATCATTGCTATCACCTAACAATAAACCTTTTATTAGTTGGGAGTTTGCATACCCTATTCATACTGCTTTGCACTATGCGCTTGTACAACATTACCCAAATAAGAAACTTTTCCAAGGTAAAGCATCTTAAGGGCCAGTAAAGTGACTTTTTGCAGTGCAATATCATAAAGAATCCCCAGGCTGCAAACGGCACCAGAGAACACACAGGACGAACAAGCAAACTGAGCTGATCTCACAACCTAAACTTTAATCAACATGCAAAGTATATGTTGGCTGACAAGCTATAAACTGAATGCACAAAAAAAGTATAAGCAAAGACTAATGTGCGTTTATAGCAGACCCTGACAGGAAATACATGAATCTGTAATGGATGACCTTCTGACACACTATTTTCCAAACGCTTCCATTTCCACAGCTCCATACTTTCTCAAGGCAGCGGATCACCATATCTGCACGCAACGCTATCTTCTCAACAATGCATGCTCAGATCCTACGGTGCAGACAACAAACCAAAAGCACAAGTAGCAGAATTAGTAATGAAAATGACATGATGTGCCAATTGGGATATGTAAGTGCCTGCGAGAACATCGCAGCAGACACCTAATCTCCGTGAAGAAAGAAGAAGCGACCGGGTGCAAGAGAGCAGTCATACGAGGCGCGCTCTTGCAGTGTTCTTACCAGACGGACAGCAGTTCCGGACTCCTGGGGTGAACGAAGTCCTGCAGGGTCAGAAATGCGTGGCAACGAGGGGAGTGCCGCGGAGCCGACTGCGGACGAGGGTGTTGGAGGTACTAAGGCTCCACTTGCCAGTGCTGACGATGCCGGCTGACCCGAGGGTCACCGATCCGTGAGCTGTCGTACCTGAGCTGTGCCGTGCAGCTGTCAAGTTTGCGCCACAGGTGGCTGTGCTGGACGCGGTCTTCACGCACGACTCCCGTACGGGGGTTGCGAGCAGCATACGGGCCGGGCATTGAGGCCGCACTGGACATGGCGTCTCCAGGAGGCCGCTGCTGCTCCTGAGCGTGCTGTGAGTCTCGAGCACCATGCAGGACGAGCCCTGAATCTGTCGTCGTAGCAGCCTCCTCAAGCACGGGCGCTCTACAGTGTTGTAACCATGGAACACTGAGCCTTTCAGCACGCCATTGCTTCAGCCCGTGTATTTTCGTGTACTCGTTTGTGAACGCACTGAAGGCGCCAACTTTTCATATTAATTTCGCATTCTTTTGGATTCTTTAAATGTACACAATAGGACAATGTTCCCAAACGATTCTTTGTTTTCCTTGCGCATCACTGCGCACTAGAGAAATTGCCTAATAGTCTTAAATGCCACACCAAGATAACTATATCTACAGTTACAGTTGCAGTCACCTAAGCTAGAAATGTAACTGGGTTACAATTACAGGGTTTTTAAAAGTATCTTCTGACTGTTAGTTACCAAGAAAAAGTAACGTAGTTACTATCCCGCTACCGTTTAAAACTTATGTAGTATATCACAAACCTAATGATGGTGTTTACTTAGTAGAAACGCAGGAAGGCATGCAGGGGGTCAAAATATTACATGGTGAAACCGTAGATGAAGGGAATTTGAAAAGGGGCACACACAAACTATGTGACTGCTTCCTGAAGGGCGCTAGCAAGAGGCGTGCAGTAGTTAAAGGGAAGCTGAAACACTTCGAAAAAAATGAGTTCTCTGCGGCATTCTACAGTTTTGAGTCCCCTGAACACGAATATCTGGTTCAAGAAGGGCGGAAACAAACACACGTGGCTGTTTTTTCAAGAAACCGCGCACCAGCGCCTCAGGGCATCGCGCGAACGCCGCTGTTGCCCGTGATTGGTCGGGGCCGCTGTGACGTCATTCGCGGCAGTCGCCGGTCGGCGCCGCCGTTTCAGAGCGTAGCACGCTGTTCTGTTCTGGCTTCATAGCTGAGTTGTAAGCATTATGGAACATTCTCGCTGTCTCGGACAGCTTGTATTTTCGCCGTATATGTTCGAACCGACAGCCGATACGGAAAACGATGGCGCCAACAGCGGCAACGACGATGTCGAGTGTGCCAACAGCGAGAGCGATGTGTGCACCTTCTCGCGCGTTGGAAATCTTAGCTGGTACGCATGTTGTTTTTTTTTTATGTAGCTGCACGTTCTACTGACGGGAGAAAAAATGCGCTAAGGTGTCACTGGGAACTTGCTGCTGAAAGAATACCGAAGCACTAACTTCTCATTAGATTGTAAACACGGGTGCAACTCCGCGATGTCAAGCACCTTGCCGCTGCTTGTCTAAAGTCCCGTGGTTTTTTTAGTGTTGATGCACGATCGCGAACATAAGTGCCGCGTTTCAAAGCGCGCACATGCAGTGCTGCGAGGTACAGTCATGGAAGTTGCTTATCGTACACATGAGATGGCCAGAGTTATTATATGTGCAATATTCATACTGTGGTTCGACGACTTTGCGATTGCGGCTCGATCAAGAATCGGTATGCGTGCTTCATGCTAGTGTTCACATAAAGATATTAAGCAGTTTTAGCACCGCCGTGTGGTAAACACGATAACTGCGACCGTACGTCGAATGTCACTAGGCAAGCCTATACTCCATTTCATACCCTTGCCGCCATAGCACACGACAAGATTGCTGACACAGACACAAATCATGAGATTATCGAAATTATACCGAAAAAGAAGAACGGGGGAAGTACTTTTATTATAAACGTATAGAGTCCTCCAAAGCAGAAGAAGGGCAAATTCACGCACCTCTTCCACGGTGTGAGCAGGTTGGCTAAAAACAACACGCTCGTAAACATTGGAGACTTCAACGCCAAGGATCCTAGCTGGGGACACAAGACCACCGATAAAAAGGGTACGACAGTCAAGGAGGCGGCTGACAACATAAACTGCCAACTCTTAACGGACCCAGAGGTCCCCACCAGGATGGGAAACAGCATCCAGGAGGACACCAGCCCTCACCTCACCTTCGTAAGAAGAGCGAGACAGGCGGTCTGGGAAAATATGCCGGAAAGCCTGGGTAGTGATCATTACATCACCGAGACGCAAATCGGAATGGCTCACGTAAAGCGTCGGATAGGCCCAGCAAAAATAACGGATTGGGATGCCTTTAGACAAGCCTGTGATGGACATCCGCTGGGCGCGATATTGTCAATCGAGGAATGGGGGAATATGCTGAAGGAAAGGCAAAGCGAGTACACCAAGGAGATTGACCGCACAGAGCAAATACCGGAGGTTGACTCTAGACTGCTTCAGCTATGGGAGGCAAGACAGAGCCTGACCAAAAGGTGGAGGAGACAGAAGTTTACTAGGAAGCTAAAGCTGAAGATTGCGGAAATTACGCAAAAGATAGAAGAGTATGCGGAACAATTGGCGAGAGCAAATTGGCAGCAATTTAGCAATTCCTTAAGCGGAACCCTGAGTACCGCCCGAACGTGGAGCATACTCAAAGCACTCCCGGACCCGACTAAAACCAAGTCGGAGAACAACAAGGCCATACAGAGTCTGGTTCACCAGTTTCAGGGCTCAGAGTATGAGCTCATAGAAAGAGTAAGGCACAAGTGCTTCGGGGACGGTGACCCAGCAGCCTACACGGAGTGCTACAAGGGGAAAAAAATTTTGATCTGGACAGGCCTATAACCAAAGAAGAAGTATACGCAGCAATAAGAAATACCACTAGGAACACGGCTGCAGGCGCAGACAAGATAAAAAACGCGCTGATTCGCAACCTCAGTGACGAGCTCGTAGTCGAACTTACTGACTATCTCAACAAGCCCTGGGCGGAGGAGACAGTACCCGAGGAGTGGAAGCATTCGGAGGTAGTGATGATTCCAAAACCTGGCAAAAAACTGCAAGTAGAAAATCTTAGACCAATCTCTCTCACGTCATGCTTAGGCAAGCTGTACGAGCGGGTGGTTACAATGAGGCTACAAAATTATATGGAGGACAACGAGCTGTACCCTCCCCCCCCCCCCAGCATGTTTGGATTCCGCGCTAAATTATCGACGCAAGATGTGCTCCTCCAGCTCAAGGAGGAGGTGCTCAGCAACGTCACACGAAACAGCGAACACGTCATCATGGCACTGGACGTTAAAGGAGCCTTCGACAATGTCAGCCGCGAAGCCATAGTCACAGGAATGGATAGCCTGAACTGTGGCAGAAGGATTCATGGCTACGCCAAGGCCTTGCTGTCTAACCGGTCAGCAACAATCGGCCTGGGAGCAGTCAGATCAGGGAAGTTTCGCACCCCAAAAAGGGAACTCCTCAGGGGTCGATCATCTCCCCCATCCTCTTCAACATCGCAATGATCGGGCTAGCAAGACAACTCGAACAACTTGAAGGCATACGGTACGCCATTTACGCTGATGACATCACGGTATGGGTGAACCGGGGATCGCTCAAAGAAAAAGAAGATTGCCTGCAAAAAGCGGCCACCTGCGTAGAAACCTACATTAGGGCCAGGGGCCACCTGCTCGACGGAGAAGTCCGAGCTCCTAAGGGTGTGGCGAGGCAAACAAAATCGAACTGTCCCTACAAGCGATGAGCTCAGCCTCAACGTATACCTCGCGGGACAACGCATTCCGGAGAAGACCACCATTCGGATCCTGGGGATGTGGCTTCAGTCCAATCAACGGTGCAATCATACTCTGACACTGCTGAAGGCTGCCACCATGCAGGTAGCCCGTATGATCAACAGAGTATCTAGCGAGAGACACGGTATGAAGGAGAGCGACACACTTAGGCTAGTCACGAGCCTCGTGGTTAGCAGAGTGGTGTATAGCCTTCCCTGCCACAAATGCATCAAGCAAGAAGAAGAACAAGCGGACGCCATACTGCGAAAGGCGTACAAAACTGCGCTTCACCTGCCGCAGCGCACATCGACCGAGAAACTGCTGGCCCTGGGACTACACAATACCTTCAGTGAACTAAGAGAACCACTACTATGCTCTCAGGCACGTAGGCTGATGCAGACCCCCACGGGAAGGGTGCTCCTGCGAAGATATGGCGGCGGCAACATGATCCAAGAGATCGAACGTACCGAGGCCATTCCGGACAAGTATCGCAGTACACTGCGAGTCGCACCGATACCCGAGAATATGGACCGGAACCTGCACAAGGCGCGTAGAGAAGCAAGAGCGGAGTACGTGCAGAGAACCTTGGCGAACAAGGACAACACAAGGTATGCGGACGCGGCAACGTTCGTCAAAGACGGAAGACACAACAGCAGAGCAGTGGCGTCGGTGGTTAATTCGGACCTCAAGGAGATCACCAGCGCATCACTACAGGACTGCACGGTAGTCGAGGCTGAAGAGGCCGCTGTGGCTCTGGCAGCACTGGAGGGCTATCGATCTGGCAGGTCCCTAATAATAATAACAGACTCTCAAGCAGCATGCCGTAATTATACAAACGGTAGAAATGGGCGCAGAGCACGCCACATACTCTGCTCATGCGACCCGGGAAACAAAGTTCAGCATACCATAATCTGGGTACCAGGGCACACTGGCATAACAGGGAACCAAGAGGCGGATAGGATAGCTCGAGGGAATACCAACCGGGCGTCCGACACATCCAGCCTAGAGGAACCCGAGTCAGTACCCGTGGGCTACTCAGATATCCTAAATTATAATAAAGGGGTCAGACTGAAGTACCCACCGCCGGGTAAGGATCTAAGCAGAGAGGATGCTGTTGCATGGCGACAACTGCAGACGGGTACTTTCCCGAATCTAAACCTTCTGAATAAAATTTTCCCTACACAATATGAGGCTAAGTGCCCATGGTGCGGAGAGGAACCAGATCTGTACCACATATCATGGGCCTGTCAAAATATTGAGTCCCCAACTATCTATTTATTTATTTATTTATTTATTTATTATACCTCAAAGGCCCCAGAGATGGGGTATTACATGAGGGATGGGCTTTAACAAAACAGTGATTCCAGAGCATGCTTGAAGTGATGAGTGTCGGAGTGGTGCGTGATGTCGGCAGACAGACCGTTCCAGTCCCTGGCGATTTTCACAAAAAATGATAGTAGATGAGAGGTAGTCTGCGCCGGGGGAGGATACACGGCTTTGCTGTGGTTAATGCGGCTGGACTGACGATGAGCTGGTAATATAGCTGAAATGTGGAATGGTGAATGATAGAATTTGTGAAAAAGACACAGTCTAGAAATAAGACGTCGCGATTCTAGATTAGTAAGACCGGCACGGGATTTTAGTTCAGACACGCTTGCATGATAAGAATATTCAGAGTAGATAAACCGGGCTGCACGGTTTTGAATTGATTCCAGTGTATTAGATAGGTTATGTTGATGAGGATCCCAGACAGAGCATGCATATTCTAACTTAGGGCGGGCATATGTAACATAAGCTAACAATTTTACTGATGGGGGAGCAAGTCTTAGATTCCGGCGGAGAAAACCGAGGGTTCGATTCGCGGCATTGGCTAAGTTAATGACATGATGTGACCAATTTAGGGTAGTTGAAAAAGTTATGCCGAGGTATTTATACGAGTCTACGGATGAGATTTCGGCGCCGTATATGGTGTATTTCCCTGATTGGTGATGCTGTCTGCGATGGAAAGAAACTAGCGAGGTTTTTTTAGTATTTAAAGACATCAACCATTTGTTGCACCATAATTCAATGCGTTTTAGATCATCTTGAAGCAAATGCATGTCTGAAGTGTTAGTTATGCGTCGATAAACTACACAATCATCTGCGAACAATCGAATGTTAGAAGAGATCTCAGTAGGAAGATCATTAATGTAAATTAGAAAGAGTAGTGGTCCGAGAACTGTGCCTTGTGGTACGCCCGAAAGGACAGAAGATCTTTTAGATGACTGTGTGTTAGCAAATACAAACTGTTGTCGGTTAGTGAGGAAGCTACGTATCCAGTCTAGTACAAATGGATTAATCTTGAGACGGGAAAGTTTTAGGAGTAGCCGTTGGTGTGGAACTTTGTCAAATGCCTTTTCAAAGTCTAAGAAAATAGCATCTACAGGTACGTTCAAGACGAGGTTAGAGCTTAGATCATGAAAAAATAAAGCTAGTTGGTTGTCACATGAAAGACCTTTACGGAAGCCATGTTGAGCTGGGTGAAAGAAGTTATTGGATGCTAAAACGTTTACCATCTGAGAGTAAATAACATGCTCCATTAGTTTGCAACAAACACTGGTGAGTGAAATGGGGCGATAACTAGAGCACAACGATGGAGGACCTTTTTTGGGGACTGGAACAATCTTGCCTACTCTCCAGTCTTCCGGCACCACTCCTGATGACAATGATTGCTGAAAAATAGCACATAACATCGCGCTCACATTTGTTTTGGTGTTTTTCAGCATTTTAACATTTATTTCATCGACGCCAGACGATGATGTAAGTTTTAATGAATCAATTAGTTTCTCAATGCCGTAAGGACAAAAGGTAATATCAGGCATGACTGCATGATCCGAAAGAGGGAAGCGAGGTAATATGTTAACAGGTTCAGTTGTGAAGACGGAAGAAAAAGTACGGTTAAGTTGTTCAGCAATTTCGCAATCGGGAATACGATGGTTTTGATCGTCAAACAGAGCTAATGGCTGGGAGTTATTAGGGTTAATAACTTTCCAGAATTTTTGGGGGTTATTTCTTAACATAGACGGTAGCGTTTGCGAAAAAAAAGTGCGTTTTTCTTTATTTGCTAGAGCTTCGAATTCTTTTTCTGCAAGGTAATACTTATTCCATGCGCCTGCGTTGTTAAATCGTTTAGCAGAGCGAAAAAGCTTTTCTTTTTATTGTTGAGACGCTTTAGTGTGATATTAAACCATGGGGATGACTGTTTTTCGGTTAGGGTGATAACGGGTACGTATCTCGCGAACACATCGAGCATCTTGTTTTTAAAAAGCAGCCAGTTAGTTTCGACAGAACGCATAAAAAAAAATCTATAAAATAAAAACCCGAGTGCGGAACAGTGGGAGAGTATGCTTTCCAGCGTAAGCTTGAACGGCCAAAAGCGCCTAGTAGAGCGAGCTAGCGGGTTGGCCATACTCAGTGGAGCCTTGGACTAGGGCACCAACCCTGTGATTGCAGACAAAAGAATCCATCAGAAGATGGAAGAGGCCGTCTGAAGCTGCGAAGATCTCTTTTCTAGAGCCCAATAAATGTTTTCCGATCCGATCCGATTACTGCGCGCGTTTCCGTCTATGCTTCGCAGCGTGCCAGCGGCGTTTGCTCGCGCGAGCATGCACGTGAAGCTGCTGGGACGGACAGCTTCACGAAAGAACAGTTTACGCAAATCGCAAAAGAAAACAAATGGTGAGCGGCGACGGCGGCAGATCTCTCGTAGCGTCGTTCAGTAAAGCGCAGTACGGAAAGAGGCATGCCAGCACATGCCAGCACGCCGTTCCGGCAGCTCGGTCCCCGCGAATGACGTCACTCTCGCCGGTTCTCTCCTCTGGCAACCACCTCACCCGGCGCTCCGGGAAGCGATGGGGGCGTGTCCGCGGGGGTGATTTAGAAAGCGATTTCCGCCCCTTCTATTAACAAAAAAAAGAAAAAAATTTCGGAACCGTAAATTATTAGGTCTGTTCTTCCCAATGCCAGCAATTCATGGAAATTGGAAACCATTTCAGCTTCCCTTTAAGTGGCATGAGGGGTCGCTGGTACCAGTGCAGACAGTGAAGCGATCGCTGCAGGACGCGCTAGTGCATATATTGCTCACTTTGTAATATATCTGGGGCCTTTACCACAGCGTACATTACCTCGGAAAATAAAAAAAATACAATTAACGCACTGTTTAATGTTAAACAAACAATCGAAATATACCTTGCAGTATTCGTATGGTATGAAAAACTTTATTTAGGTCCTGAGGGATCAGTCTGGGACTGATGCGGGCCGCTCCCACGTCGGTACAGAGAGGCCGAGCCCCTCTGCCATCACACGGACCCTCTGGACAGCCCTGAGTTGGTCCGCCAGCACTTCACTGTGCAGCATCCGCTGCCACCACTGTTCGCCTCGAGAACCATCACCGGCCAACGCCAAGCAGCGCCACAGCATGTGTTGTAAATCGAGCAAACCCCCACACTTACTACAATAGACTGAAACCCCGCAGTCCGGATTAATTTTATTCATGATGACCGGGTTAGGGTACGTTCGTGTCTGCAGAAGCCTTAATGTAACCGCCTGCGGCCTATTTAATTTAGGATGTGGCAGCGGGAATGCCCTGCGCCCTAAGTAATAGTGCTTGGTGATTTCGTTGTAGGTTAACAGTTGGTCCCTGTACTCAGGAGCGGGAGATCCAGCCCCTTCAGGGAGTACACGGCGCACTAATCCCTGTGCGCCACCTCGTTGAGGTTACGCGGGGCTCCCTCCACTGTCCCCATGTGCGCCGGGAACCAAGTAACTGTATGCGAAGTGATATCCCTACCGTGTAGCAGTCTGTTAGCCGGTTTCGCAACAAGTCCTCTCGAGAAGGCTGTAATCGCAGATCGCGAGTGGCTAAACACCAAAACTCTTCTTGAATCAATTAGTGCTAGAGCAATAGCCACCTGTTCAGCAACCCCCGGATCTTTAGTATAAATGAAACTAGCATTTCTAACGCTCCCTTTGCCATCTACCACCACCACCGTATAAGCATTTTTACCATTAATCCATGCGGCGTCAACAAACGCAGACTGTTCCTCCTGATCCTTTGCCTCTCGCAACAAAGCCCTAGCTCTCGCGACCCGCCTCCCTACATTGTGCACGGGGTGCACATTCCGCGGAAACGGACGAACCATGATATTTGCCCTAAGGTTCACGTTCAACTCGTGTACGGGCGCCCTATCGTGCGACACAGCCACCAATTCTTCAATTGACTCTAAAATATACCTACCCGCTGGTGTACCTAGCAACCGCTCCCTCTGTGCGGTACGTTGAGCCTCAGCAATTTCATCTAAAGTATTATGCAAACCCAGTTGTAACAACATATCGTTTGACGTAGTCATAGGCAGACCAAGCGCAGCCTTGATGGCTTTTCTGATTATTGCTTCCAATTTATTTTTCACCCCCCTATTCCAATTTAGCATAGCTGGCACATTCGAGAAATAACACAATAAATGCGTGAACTAAGCGCATCGCACCTTCTCCTAAACCCCTATGCCTATTAGAGATCCTTCTTATAAGTCCTATGGCCTCCTCCGTCTTCTTAGTAATACGCTGAATGCTTCTAATGTTCGATCCGTTTGCTTCAAGTACAAAACCCAGGACCCTGATTGCTTCAACTTTGGTTATCACCGACCCTTCCCTAGTATGAATTCTAATGCAAGGCTCAACTTCCGGTACCCAAACCCTCGGCCTATGACCTAGCTTCTTAGATTTGAAGATCAACAACTCCGACTTTTTAGTGGAGCACTTGAGCCCCATGAGACCCAGATACTCCTCCGTAAGCGTTACCACCTGCTGCAGCCTAGCCTCAAGCTCTCCATCACTACCACCGACACTCCATATAGTAATGTCATCCGCGTAGATAGAATAGCCAATATCCTGGACAGTGTCCAGTCTATTAGCCAACTTCGACATCGCCAGATTGAATAACATAGGCGAGAGTACGGATCCCTGCGGAGTACCACAGCAACCCAATTTAAAGACTTCCGACTTTATCTCCCCAAACCTGAGACATGTCCTTGTATCCGTAAGGAAAGCCTTGACAAAATGGAAAAGCCGCTGCCGCAAATTCAAGTCCGATAGCACCCGTAGAATGAAAGAATGTCGGATTTTATCGAAAGCTTTTTCCACATCAAGTCCAATTAGTGCCTTAGTATCCCTTGTCCGCCGGTCAAGGATCTGATGCTTAATCCTGATCATAGCATCCTGAGTCGAGAGGCCGGGCCGAAATCCTATCATCGAGTGCGGAAAGGCCCATTGCCTTCAACATAACGCGTTAGCCTATTTAAAATGGCATGCTCAGCGACTTTCCCCAAACACGACGGCAGGGAAATGGGTCTGAGATTTTCAAGCCCTATGGCTTTCCCCGTTTTGGGTATCAGAACAGTAGTTGCAAGTTTCCACTCTTCCGGGAAAGAGCCTTCCTTCCATAGGCAATTGATCTGCCGCGTAAGGAACTCAATTGACCCATCGTCTAAATTCCGTAGCATTTTATTCGTAATGCCATCCGGCCCTGATGACGATCGACCATTAAGATTCTGCAGCGGCATCCTTATATCACTTTCAGTAAATTCTGCGTCCATAGCTGCATTTTCGTCTCCACTATATTCCCAAATCACGTCAGGCGTATCGTGCCAGGTCTCCAACGGAAGGTATCTCTCAGCCAAATCCTTCAGCAACTCCTGCTCCGTGGAGTCCCGACACACCTGATGGACCAGCTTACCTATCACAGTCCTCTGATTAGACTTAGTGTTTGTCTCATCTAGTAAATGTCTGAGCAAACTCCAGGCGCCTCCCCTCTTAATGCGACCATCAATAGAATTGCACACTTCATCCCACTGCTGCTTGCACAGTACCCCACAATGGTCTTCAATTTCCTGATTAACCACTGCTATACGCTTTCTAAGCCTTCTATTCAATCTCTGACCCTTCCATCTCGCTAACATCGACTGCTTTGCTTCCAACAAATGTGCCAAGCGACTATCCATGTGTTCCGTGTCAATATCGGTCTGAACCTCTTTAGTGGACGCCTCAACGTCACTTTTAAGCTGACTAGTCTACTGTTCCAAGGTCAACTCATTTCCCTCATCTTCGATTCTCTGCGCTCTTCGTTTCCTAAATGCATCCCAGTCAACCATCCTGAACGTGCGCTCTTTTTTATTAGCCACTACCAAAGTAATCATAAGTATCTAATGATCGCTACCAAAATCTATATTAGAATTGGACCAGGACGAATCCACCACCCCCCGAACAAAAGTGAGATCAGGTGTCGAATCTCTACATGTTGACGTGCCACATCTGGTGGGATACGAGGGGTCTGAAATCAGAGTTAAATTCAAGTCTAGTGCCTGCTGCCATAGTCTCTCCCTCTTAATAGTGCTATAAACATACTTCCACACATGATATGGTGCATTCAAGTCCCCTCCAATAAGCAACGGTGCATCCTTAGCCAGATTGGTTTCCTTGGTCACGAGAGATTTGAAACTCTGCTTCGTGTCCCGGGAGCTACTGTACAGGTTAAGCAGGTAAACGCTCCTCTGACATGACCTTTGCCGACCTAAGATTACTTCCACCATAATATATTCAATCTTGCAATCTGCCATGTCAAGATCATGTCTAATATACGCCAACCTCCTATTAATGAGAGCAGTGAGTCCTCAGCCCTGTTCATTATCCTTAACTTCCGCTTTGAAATTCGTTAAGGTCACGTTAGACGTCAGTGTTTCCTGTAACATGATAACTTGAGGCTTGACACCATGCATTCTAACAAACTGCTGCAGAGACGCCTTCTTATGATTGAACCCCCTACAATTCCACTGCCAAATACTAAATGAACTATTTAATAGAGCCATCTTGACCACAAAAATTTGGTGAACTAGTTTTGAGCTCAAGTCCACTCGGCGGCTTACCCTGCTTGGCTAGCGACCGAGTGCACTCCCGCTCCATAACAGGGACCACTGTCTCGTTTAGACCTTGGTACCTCAACCGAGTCACCATGTTTCCTAGCCTGTCTTAAGCTATCGCTGTTACCGGAAGGTAAGCCGTTCCTAAGTTCAGCTATCTCTTTGATAAGCCCGTCAATGGCTGCTTTTAAGCTACGATTCTCTCTCTCCAATTGCGCAATCCTATCCCTATCCTTATTACCATCCACATGCTCCTGGCGCTGCTCGCGCGCTCGGCCGGCGCTGATGCCACCCTTGACCTTGCCAGCCCAGGTGGTCTGGCTCCCAGCTGCACCGCCGCCGCCACCAGCTGCAGGAAAGCGCACCCGCGCCTCCATAGAAACGGATCGGCTCCTGGTCGTAAGAGTCCCAGAAGATGGCCGCTGCCTCGACCTGGAGCGGCTCCTAGAGCGCGAGCGTCCCTTAGAGCGTTGGCGAGCGCTTACCAGCTGCACCATCTCGGCTGCCTCCTGTTCCGCCGTTAGCTGCGCCCTGGCTCTCTCCTGTCGTCGAACACGCACGACGTAGGGAAGCTGGTATCGTTGTCTGCAATGTTTATCCGCGGTCAGGTGTCGTCCGCCACAAAGCTTGCAACAAGGCACACAGTTGTGATCCTCTTCAGGGTTCCGAGCCCCGCATCCTCGGCATTCAAAACAATCGGGCGCTGGGCAGACATCCGCCCGATGTCCAAGCTTGCCACACACATAACATACATCCAACTGCTTTCGATACAGGAAGCACCGTACCAGAGTTGGCCCATATCTGACGAAATTGGGCACTTTTAACCCGTCGAAAACAATGATGACTGATCCTGTGTTTTTGATTCGTTTGACCGCCATAGCCAGCGGATTGCGATGGTTAACAGTGTTCCGCTCAAGTGTCGCGGGGCCATCCATAATATCTACATTGCGAATGACCCCCTTACACGTAGTGGGTGGGGCCGTCTCGTACGCACTGACTTCAAAATCGTTTGTCTGCCACTCTGATTGACCTGAGTCTCACATATTGTTCAGCGTTGCTCCTTTCTGGCGTACTAGCCACCAAGATATCTTGCATGAAGTTCGGGCAAATAACATCTTCCCTAATCTGCTCAATACCGAGGCCTGCCGCCTCTACGATTGCCTTGCCCACCGCTGTAGAGCTAACTTTCTCCAAATTCAGTCCACCCCGTGGGCGAATGACTATTTTGATGTGTTCTTGTGGCATCGGTGGCATGCGCGACGCCTTCACAATGCGATTCTTGATTGCCGAGCCTCTGCGCCGTTCACCTGCGCCCCGTCGTTCAGGCATCTCACTTGGCGAACCGCCATCACACAATCCATGCCTCGTCGTAGTTCTAGATTTTCGGCTGGACACTGTCCGCCATCCCAGGTCTTCAGTAAAGTCCTCCGCCGGGAGCACTTCCCCTTCAACGTGCATTGCTGCCATGCCGCGCTAGGTCTACCAGACGCTAGCTCTCGGCCAGCGTGGCGTGAGCACAAAAGTTCCAATGAAGTCCAAAAAAGGGGTGGCCCACCTCAAAATCGGGTATCCGCTGAATCTTCTCTTCTTCAAGGATCCGATGATATCAAAGTTGCACCACTAGGTGACCAAAAAAGGCTCGGAAGCTTCGAAAAAGACGGAACCATAAAAGCCCACAAGCCTCCTTCGAACTTCGTCGTCGTCCATTATCTTGCAGTATTCGTCAATGAAGAGAAATTCCTCGTGTTGCAATGGTGGCAACGAAAGTATGTCGAACATTGCGCTCACCCTCCCATTCCGAACTTCTGTAATGAACTTCTTGGTGTGGAACAACGAATTCCATCGTGTTCGGCAAAGGAAGCTGCCCCCGCCCAAGGCAGTCTTTATGGCTTCAGCTGCCAGCACGCACTGGGCTTTTTTCTCCGAAGAGCCTTCAGCTTTGCAAAAAAAAAAAAAACAGACCTCGCCATTTTGTCTTAGGCTACATTGTTGCATGCACTTTCGGCATAGACCGAAGCGACATGGTTTAATGTTTGAGAGGCACACCTGTGCCGTGGCAAGTGAATCCCCTGAGACGAATAATTGTACAACCCACTGCCTAGGTCCTCAGCCATGCTCTTTGCGACAACATCTTGATCATTTTCACCAGTTTCTGCAAAAGCCCTGCGTCATGAAAAGTGGACATTCTCAACAAAAAGTTAGGGCGGAAATGAGGTGGTGGTGATTGAGTCTTTTTATACAGCATCAATTTCATCTGATGGGCTAGCTGGTTAAAGACTATGAAATTAAAGCGCGAGCAGCTAGGAAAAGAATAGCGGACTGGGCTGGGTGATCACTTAATACTGCCGTTTTAATAGAGCTGTTAGAGAAAGATACGAAGGAAGTGAAAGTTACTATCGATTAAACAGGAAAGATAAACATGACAACTTCACAGGTAGACATAAATCTGTGGTACGCTTCAAACAGAAAGAAATATATAACACAATAATGGTATTTATAAAATTCAAAATGTTTTAGTGAAATAAGCACTGCTGAAACGAAGTGGAACTTTTATACTGCAGCTTTATTTCACTATTGAGAAGGATTGAAATATAAAAAAATTAGAACCCCAGTGTAGGCGTTAAAATAAAATAAGAGCAGCGTTGTAACTTACCTAAACTCCATCAAAAAGTTTGAACCATTGTCCGTAATGATGACAGATATTTTCTTCAGGATCATGTACTGCACAAACCCTGCACGGAGTACTGTCGCGAGACGTCGTAGGCGTCACGATCTGAAAGCCGTTGACACGCAATCTCTTCGGATCTTCTTTGCAGAGACTGTTCCCCTATGAAGTGAACCGTCACAACTCGACAGATCTTGTGGAAAATTAATGAAAGCAAAATGCGTAACTTTACTATCAGCGACATCAATCTAGTCAACTGCAAATGAGAAAGGGACCTCCACAAGTTCACAACTGTAGCGCCAATTACGCGCACACAAATGTCCCAGTTTCATTGCGTTGAATCGTACTTACCAATTTAATAAAAACATTGCTCAGTTATTTAGAATCCACCATTATTAGATAAGGTAACTCAGCATTGCTGACCCCCTTACTTATTCAGTAATAAGCAACGTCTAGGCCAGATCAGCCACTTGAGTCTTAATGTATTCGGATTCCTATGCATCTTCCTTATCTTACGACGAAAAGTAAGAGTACCGTGTACGGTAGTGTCACAGACTGTCTATGCGACTTCGCGACAGAGCCTTGGATCGACTCGTTGCACGAAGTCAGGGCTCCAGCGTCGGCGCCGACCTACCGCCCGTGTGCCTTTTCTCTCCCGCTGTGGGACCATCCTCGCTCTTCCTTTTTTTTTGGAGCCGAACTCCTTCAGGAGAACCGGGTGTTCCTTCTGGGCGCAACAAAAGTTTAAGTTAGGCACACTCCTTTCAAATTCATCTGCATTATTCATTATATAAAATGATATAGACATGCGAAACCAGAATCACTATACTCATAAACATGAAAATTCCCTCTAGATTCTTACGTACGATTGGCGAGGACGTCTTACTCGTAGAATACTCCTTATTGAAAATGCAGCACGACAGCGTAATGTTTGCTGCTATCGTCTTCAACACCGAAAAATATTCGCGTTAAGCAGGCAACGGTTGCTCTGTGTGAACAGGCATGGCTACAATTGGGAGCTGTGGTTACCGGTGACGCTTTCCTTCAGGCGGGTGTGTCCCCCTTGCACACCGAGGCCGCCAGGGGGAGCGCGGGCTTCCCGCTGCTAGGGGATAAAGGGCACGCTCGTAACATCCATCCATCCGTCCATCCAGCTAGCGACGCGGTGGCACAGCCGCACCGGCAGCCTTGCCTCAGTGCTGTTCAGCAGTTGGTCTCGTCGCTTTTTTTCCGCTCGACTCAAGAGAAGAAAAAGTTTAAAGAAACGTCAGCCTTCAGCGAGTGTTGCTGCTTGATAAGTTATTGTAAAAGGAGGTACCTGGAACGGTATCTTTGTTAAAATTACTGCATAATAAAGTAACAGCGGTACAGTTACAATTTCCCCAAACACAAGAATACCACGTTACAGTTACAAGCTACTGAACAAAAGAAACTAGTTACCGGCAACGTGTTACTAGTAAAAGCCGAAAGTTTCAGGGAAGCCGAAAACGAACAACCGTCTGGCGAGGATAAAACCCGAAAACTTTTGGCAAAGCGAAAATATGCAAACCTATAGCTAGAAGAAAATGCGCAAACTTCTGGGGAGAGCGAAACACCATATCCTGTGGCAATGCGAAAACGCGAAATTTTGGCTAGACGAATATCTGGAAACATTTGGTGAGACGAAAACCCGAATGTTCCTGGCAAGGCGAAAATGAACAAACTTATAGCGAGAAGAAAATGAGAAAGCTTCTGGTGATCGAAAATACGATAACTTTTGGTGAGATGAAAACGCGAATAGTTTTGGCGAGACGAATACGAGAAAATATTTGGCAAAAACAAAAACCCTAAATTTTTTTCGGAGACGAAAATCCGAAAACTTCTGGCACGGCGAAAATGTGCAGACTTATCGCACGTAGAAAGCAGCGAACGTCTGGCGAGAACAAAACGCGAAAACTTCCAACAATAAGAAAACACGAAAACTTCTCGTGAGATGAAAACGCGAAAACTTTTGGTGAGACGAAAAGCCGAAAATATTTGACGGGATGAAAACCCTAAAAATTCTGGCGAGAAGAAAACGCGGAAACTTGTGGCTGCAGGCAAGCACCAGCAGATGGACAGCAGCAGGCGAGCAGCGACAACACTACAAGAAGACTACAGGCACGCTCTGCTTTCACATATTAGACACATAGCATCATCCTCGTTTGTAAGATGGACACACACATATTGTAGTGAAATTTCCCGAGGCTACTACCGGTCTGTCCAAAAAATACACATAAAATATAGACACATAAACTTCTTGCACGGCGTGTCATATTTTTTAAACGCTGCAACAGGGCTAGCCTCTCATCTGCCGGTGTAGCCATGGTCGTCGGTAAGAGTGTTGCTTGGAGACTTGCCCCCTTCAGACACTCCTTGAGGCAGTGTGGGCAGTTGTTTTTAATCGAATGGTTGCAATATGCCATATATATATATATATATATATATATATATATATATATATATATATATATATATATATATATATATATATGTATGTATGTATATCACCCAGCTGTCAACTCAGGACGACAGATTTCTATAAACTTCTGCATCCACTGCCAGAGCCCTAAACACTCGTGAGTACTCCTAAAGCTCACACTTTCTGCGGAGACCCGCATTATGACGCGACAGGTCACACCTGAGAATTTTCTTCTGTCTTCTAGTCCATGCCTTTTTAATACAGAGCCCACGTATTAGAAGCTGCAACACAACTCAGAGTTATTGATTGATCTAGCAATTGGCTCTGCCTCTCTTCTGCCTCACCGGGAATGGAATGTCACCAGCACTCATTTTGAAAGTGACCACTTGCCTATAACTTCAAACTTGATAGTGCAACATAAGAATCATCTCCATATTTTTCGATGGGAATTACCATCGGCTGACTGGAAGCGTTTTAATTACCCGACTTATTCAGCACAACATATTATTTATTTATTTACTTTTATTTACACATACTGGGCAGCCCGATTGGTCTATCGCAGTAGTGGGTTTGTCATCATCATCATCATCATCATCATCAGCCTGGTTACGCCCACTGCAGGGCAAAGGCCTCTCCCATACTTCTCCAACAACCCCGGTCATGTACTAATTGCGGCCATGCCGTCCCTGCAAACTTCTTAATCTCATCCGCCCACCTAACTTTCTGCCGCCCTCTGCTACGCTTCCCTTCCCTTGGGATCCAGTCCGTAACCCTTAATGACCATCGGTTATCTTCCCTCCTCATTACATGTCCTGCCCATGCCCATTTCTTTTTCTTGATTTCAACTAAGATGTCATTAACTCGCGTTTGTTCCCTCACCCAATCTGCTCTTTTCTTATCCCTTAACGTTACACCTATCATTCTTCTTTCCATAGCTCGTTGCGTCGTTCTCAATTTGAGTAGAACCCTTTTCGTAAGCCTCCAGGTTTCTGCCCCGTACGTGAGTACTGGTAAGACACAGCTATTATACACTTTTCTCTTGAGGGATAATGGCAACCTGCTGTTCATGATCTGCGAATGCCTGCCAAACGCACCCCAGCCCATTCTTATTCTTCTGATTATTTCACTCTCATGATCTGGATCAGCAGTCACTACCTGTCCTAAGTAGATGTATTCTCTTACCACTTCCAGTGCCTCGCTACCTATCGTAAACTGCTGTTCCCTTCCGAGACTGTTAAACATTACTTTAGTTTTCTGCAGATTAATTTTTAGACCCACTCTTCTGCTTTGCCTCTCCAGGTCAGTGAGCATGCATTGCAATTGGTCCCCTGAGTTACTAAGCAAGGCAATATGGTTGTACATTGCATTAAACAAAACATTCTTCTGCACAAATCAACTTCGACAACGTAGGAATCATGAGGACTTCAAAACAAAAGATACAATGAGTTATAATAAACACAACATGAATCAAGATACCTTTTACGAAAGTTCCTTTAAAGGCTGTGACATAATTTCATCTGGTAGTAAGTTCTATTCTTCTATTGTACGAGGAAAGAAGCTAAACTTGTTTCCCCGGTTAGCACGCTGTTAAAATGGTGCAAGGTACAGTTTGTGGCTATTCCTAGTAAGTTTCAACGTATCAGTTGTTCTTTAATGAGTAGGGTGGGGTGTTAGTGAGATTATGCAACAATTTGAGGCATTCACGATCGCGCCGCTCGGACAGAGGTTGGAGACCTAGTGCAACAAGGTGAGGTGACGGTGAGAAGTCCCGGTCATAGCGGTGGTATTTGAAACGGATTGCTTTGTTTTGAACTGATTCGAGGGTGTTACTGTCAAATACTTTACAAGGGTTCCAGATGGGGCAATCATACTCGAGAATGGGTCGGATGAGCGACTTATATAATAGCAATTTTGTTTCACGTGGAGCATTTCGCAATGCACGAGTTAGCCTATTTTTCATTAGTGTTTTTTGCCTGTGTGTTCAATATTCCTAGGCCATAACATGTTAGGTGTGAAGATGAGGCCAAGGTACTTGTATTCAGACACCCGTTCGAGGTAAGAGCAATTAAACGAATAGTTAAACAAAGAAACAGAAGTGCACTTACTAAAAGATTTAAGTGACTGTTTTTACAAAGTTTATATTCATTTGCCATTTGTCGCACCACCTGCAAAATTGTGTAAAAATTTGTTAAGTAAAAGGTGGTCAACTTTCGTGTTAATTACATTATACAGCACACAGTCGTCAGCATAAAGGCGGACTTTTGCGGACAGATGATTCGGCAAATCATTGATATACGATAAGAACAAAAGTGGTCCCAGCACTGAACCCTGGGGAACTCCGGACGTCACATTTACTACTGGTGACTTTGAGGAAGCCAGTCCGGTCAACTGGAGCGATCCAGTCAACTAAGTCAACTTGATTTCCAGTGTCGAGAGCGTGTGAAATGTCATGCGACAATTTACGACCTGACTTATTCTACTAAACGCGCGACGAAAACCATGCTGGGCATCCCTAAAAATGCAAATATTTTCAAGAAATTGCACAATATGCCTAACGATTATATATTCAAGAAGTTTACATGATTGAGACGTTAATGAAATCTGACGATAGCTTAATGGCTACTGTTTGTTGGCTGATTTAGACAAGTCAAGGTTTTTTACCAATTTCCAAACCAAAGGGACTGTCGAAGTAGATAAAGACTTTTGAAGAAGCGTTGTTAATGCGATCAGGGCCACAGGATTTTTTAATTTCTCAGCGCAAGATTCAATTCAAAACATCTTCGAGAGACGCGGTAATAACACCAATTGCACAATGTGAGGCATGACTGAAGGTAGGTAAGTCGAAGTTATCAGTTCTGACTACCAATCGAAAATATTTGTTGAATGCGGTAGCGATAATTAGTGGATCACGGGAAGGGAGTAAGGGGCATTATTTATACTAACTGTGTTTGTGGAGGCTGAGTTCGGTAAGATTGAAGCCCAAAATTTTCTAGTGTTGCTTTTCTACTTTTCATTAGACCTGGTAATGTAACCCTGAATTAGAAGTCCTTTGATGAATTAATTTTTAGACGAAGTTCCGCTTTGGCTACGTTAAATTCGGCTATTTCAAGGAAGTCACCATTTCGTTTTAAACGCCATAACCTAGTAACCCGACACAACAGGTGAAGTATCTCACGCGAGATATAGGGAAGATTAGGATTTTTCTTTTTTGTTTTCAAATGGACGAAGCATTGGATGCAGCTTGCCACAATCTTTTCAAAGTAAAAAGCTAACATCAATGGATTCGCTGAGACGTTCGGAATCATCAATGTGGTCACATAAAAGATCAATAATAGATGCATCGTAGGCGTTGGAAAAATCAGGGAAAGTAGAATAAACAAAAGGAGTGTTATCAAACAGAAGGGGAAATGGATACGAGAACGGCCATGTGGTCTGAAATTCCATCTATAACTTCACATTCGAAACCATTATCTAAAAGGCGGGGATTAACAAAAACTTTGTCTATAACTGCAGCGGCTCTTGTGTTCGATTGAACAATTTGCTTTAAAACAAAGTAAAATGAAAAAGCTAACAGCGCTTCACTTATTTCGACATCATAGCCGGAGGGCGATAAAGATGCCATTAAATACTTGGGGCGTTAAAATCACCAAGAGATCAATCTTGAAGAAGACAAGATACGCTCGTGTATGAATGTAGTCAAAGCGAGCAGCTGAACTATGTTCGATGACGGCGGATAGTAGATAACACCAAATACTATAGAAATACTTCTGAAAAAGACCTCACACCAAACTGATTTTGTATCAGCTGGGATAGGGACTATTAAAAATTTAAGGTCAGATCGCAAAAATATTGCAACGCCACCTCCTCTTCTATGACGTCGATCGGTTCTAACGAGTGTAAAACCTGGCGGTGTTATTTCGCAGTCGTATATGTTATCCTGCCAAGATGTTTCTTATGCACCAGCAATATGTGGCGAATGGAACTTTGAAAACTTTGAAAACGAAGCGAAGGAACTTTGAAAACTTGTTACTTAAGCTTATGTCATTTACTTTCAAGATACGTAGGGGTTCTTGTGGTTGGCTACTCAGGCGTCAGGGGGTAATAGTGGAGACGTTGTAAAGAACTTTTGATAGATGAGAGAAAACCTTAGTGAGGATACTAGTATGATCGTTATCTTTTTACCTCACTTTACCCATAAATGATTGGTGAAAGCTTAAGCGAACGATGGAGCCACCATCCCGAAATGGCTTAGACGCTTCTCATATCTTTTTTTCTGATTGATTGTATGCGCATTGAAAAATGGTTGGAATTACGAAAGTCCGAACCTTCAAGTGTGTGACAATTTTTAAGGACCTTTATCGTTTCGCTACAGTCGAGCAGTTTCTATAGTCGAGCAGTCGAGCTATAGTCGAGCAGATGATAATGGGGCGTGGAGAATCAACGTGCCTTCGACCAATCCTGTGGCCTTTTCAATACTTGGACAATCGATTTGAAGTTTTTCTTTGAACCTCGCGGAAATTTTAGACAGGGGAAGATCATAGGTTTCATCAGGTGTTGCAGTGAGCCGTGCAGCAGCAAGTTACGGTGAGATCAATTTTCTAAATCGTCATTACGCAAGGCAAGTTGGTTGATTTCCATTTGTAGTTGCTGAAGTTCGCTATTCATGTTACCATTGCTTGCGGTAGATGGAAGTGTGTCTCGGAGAGATTCCGACGCGAAGACCCGCGTCTCTAAGGCATCAAACCTTGAATTAACAACCTGATGGAAGTCCGCGCTGTATGCGATTCCTTGTGACATACGTTTCACACCCTTAACTAATTCGGCAAGCATTTGAGACACTTAAGACAAATCAACGTCCTTGCCAACCGCAGTACCCACTTCATCGGCAGGGAGGAGCTTCGCACGCCAGTATCAGCCACCAGGCAACCCTTACCCTTGCTGGGCTTACGAAGCCCAGGATTTAGTTCCACATCACCGCTCAAGAGGAGAACGTGAGCTGTCTCCTCTTGTTTAATTAGGTAAATGTTGGTTATATGATATAAATTATTTTAGTACATACAATAATATCTTATATTTTGTCGCTTTTATTATTCATACAGCCGAACAATTTATCCTCCTAACGAATGCACTTTCACATAAAAGGTGCGTGACTTGGTTGAACTGAAGACTGCAGGTATGCACGAAAAAGACAGAAAGAAGAATGGGGCACAATACGTAGATCGCTGAATGCGCGAAATCTCACAGCATTTAAGCACACTAAATCAAAGCGAAGGTAGGCACATCTTCAGGCAAATATTATTAATTATTGAGGAATTTATAGCGCAAAAGCAACTAAGGCTATGATGTGCCATGAACAAGACGGGTATATATAATTTTATGAAAGTTCTCCAAGCAACAAATTCAATACTTAAGAGTATGATTAAGAAACCTGCTTCTTTTGAAACTTAAAGATATCGTCCAGGGATACAAGTGCGTTTTCATTTAGGATCACAGATGGTAAGGTGGTGTTAGTGTTTTGTAAAGTTCATAAAAATATTTTAGCATCTTTTGATCCAACGCCGGACATGTCATGAAAATGGGATTCGTTGGTAGAGTTTATTTGCATTAACTACAAAGCACTTGTTCTCGATTTTTCAATGAAAATTTTACGTCAGATGTGTATCCGACATGAATACAACATAGGAAAACTTGCATGAAATCTTCCTGCTGGTAGGATGTCTTCCACTCCTGCAGTATGGGCTTTACTATTGGTAGTCTGTTGGGACTTGACAGCCGCAATCCTTTTAGCACTTTGTGATAATTGCAGCACGGACTACCCGAACACGGTCTTTGAGTGAAATATTTATCTGTTAGAAATTCATGCGCTGTATTTGCTGCATAATGGTCCACCTGTTAATTTTCCGGGATTCCGACGTGGCTTGCAACCCAACATTTACCATATTACCAATCATTTACCAATCTTATTTACCATGATTTATCATGATTTACAACGCAGGATGGCGACGAGAAGAGGGTCACACTCTGATTTTATAAGGAGGGAATTAAGTAAACGGAGAGAATCACTGCAGACCGCTAATTTTTATACTCTCTTGTTAATATTTGTTCCAAAGCCATTAGCAGGGGATATACTTCGGCTGTAAAAACTGAAGCAAACTGTGGCAACCAAAGACAATTTTTCCAGTTTTTGGATACGACTGCACTTCCGACATGTTCATTTGTCTTGGATCCGTCAGTGTAAACCTCAATGTAATCATTGTATTGTTCTTGTATTTCTTATAAATCTTCTAGTATGTGGCCACGCAGTGTTTCTTTTATCTCAAAGTGTCTAAGAGCGTAATCACAAAAATGTGCAAACTCATACCATGGACGTAGTATCTTCGGTCTTTCGGCGACCCTGAGAGCCTCGCTCAGAATATGGTAGTTTCTGCAAATTTCTTTGAAACGAAGGATAAATGGTTTCACGCTATGTGGTTTATTGATATAGTGTATTCTATTCGTGCTTTATGTGGCAAGAGTGTAGCATATATGATTACGTAGAGCTGTGATTCTCAGTACGTATGAAAATGCGAGTGAGACACTTCAGTGTACCAAACAGCGTTCGTTATTGTCGGTATATAGGCTTTCTGCTGGTGAGTGCCTGTATGCACCAGTCACTAAGCGTAGTCCGTGATTTTGTGTGGGATCAAGACGTTTGAAGTACGACTGCCTTGCTGACCCGTAAGCTATACAGCCATAGTCATGAGTAATATTCATGACAGTGCGGTAAATACGCAATAGGCGTGCTCGGTCGGCGCCGCAATGCTTTACCAATGCTGTACCATCAGGATGTTAAGTGCTTTGTTTGCCTGAGACGAAAACGTGGAAACTTCTGGCAAGACGAAAACGTGGAAACTTCTGGCGAGAGGAAAACGTACAAACATCCGGCGAGAGGAAACCATGGAAACTTTGCAGCAGGCACACACCAGGTTGGCAGCACCAGGCCGGCAGCAGCAGACAGCCAGTAGCAGGCGGCCAGCAGCAGGCGACCAGTAGCACGCGGACAGCAGTAGCCGGAAGCCGCCCACGGGGAGCACAGGCGGACAGGATGCGGACAGCAGCAGGGGGGCGGCAGCAGGTGGGTAGCAGCAGGCTACATCAGCAGAGGGGCGGAAGCAGGTGTACAGGAACAGGCGGGCAGCAGCAACCAGGCAGCAGCAGGTAGGCAATAACAGGTCGGCAGCAGCAGGCAACCAGCAGCAGGCGGACAGCAGTAGGCGGAAAGCAGCTCACGGGCAGCAGCAGGCGCACAGGATGCGGACAGCAGCACGCAGGCAGCAGCAGGCGAACACCACGAGCTGGCGGAAGCAGGTGGGCAGGAACAGGCGGGCAGCAGCAGGCGGGAAGCAGCAGGCGGACAACAGCAGGCGTGCAGTAGCAGGCGGACAACAGCAGGCGGGCAGCAGCAGGTCGGCAGCAGCAGGCGACCAGTACTTGGCGTACAGCAGTAGGCGGAAAGCAGCCCACGGCCAGCAGCAGGCGGACAGGATACGGGGAGTAGCCGGAGGGCGGCAGCAGGGGGTGGAAGCAGGTGCGCAGGAACAGGCGCACAGTACCAGGTGGACAGCAGCAGGCGGGCAGTAGCAGGTCGCCAGCAGCAGTCGACCAGCATCAGGCGGCCAGCAGCAGGTGGGCGGCCGCAGGTGGGCAGCAGGAGGGGGACAGAAGCAGGGGGGCGGAAGCAGGTGGGCAGGAACAGACGGGCAGCAGCAGGCAGACAGCAGCAGGTGGGCAGAAGCAGGTCGGCAGCAGTAGGCGACCAACCAACAGCAGGCGAACAGCAGTAGTCAGAAAGCAGCCCACGGGCAGCCGTAGGCGGACAGGATGCAGGCGGCAGCAGGCCAGCGGCAGCAGCCGGGCGGCAGCAGGTGGGAAGCAGTAGGCGCAAAGCAGCCGGGGGAGGAAGCAGGTGGGCAGGGACAGGTGGGCAGCAGCAGGCGGGCAGCAGAATGTGGGCAATAGCAGGTCGGCAGCAGCAGGCGACCAGCAGCCAGAAGACAGCAGTAGACGGAAAGCAGCCCACGGGCAGCAGCAGGTGGACAGGATGCAGACAGCAGCAGGCGGGCGGCAGCAGTTGGGCAGCAGCTGGTGGACAGCAGCAGGGGGGCGGAAGCAGGTGGCAAGGAACAGGCGGGCAGCAGCAGGCGGTCAGCAGCAGGCGCACATTAGCAGGCGAACATCAGCAGGTGGGCAGTAGCAGGTCGGCAGCAGCAGGCGGACAGCAGTAGTAGGCGGAAAGAAGTCCGCGGACAGCAGCAGACGGAAAGCAGCAGGCGCGCGGCAGGAGGTGGGCAGCAACCGGCGGGCACCAGAAGGCGGGCAGCTGAAGGCGGGCAGCAGTAGGCGGACAGTAGCAGGCGGACAGTCGCAGGTGGGCCGTAGCTGTTTGGCAGGAGAAGGCGACTAGCAGCAGGCGAACAGCAGTAGTCGGAAAGCAGCAGGCGGCCACGATGCAGACAGCAGTAGGCGGGTGGCAGCAGATGGGCAGCAACAGGCACAATGCCGCAGGGATCCGGAAGCAGCTGGGCAGGAGCAGGCGCCCAGCAGCAGGCGGACAGAAGAAGGTGGGCAGTAACAGGTCGGCAGCAGCAGGCGAACAGCAGCAGGCGGACAGCAGCAGGCGCACATCAGTAGGCGGAAAGCAGCCCATGGGCAGCAGCAGGCGGACAGGATGCGGACAGCAGCAGGCGGGCAGCAGCGGGGGGCGGAAGCAGATGGGAAGGAATAGGCGGGAAGCAGCAGGCGGGCAGCAGGCCCACAACATGAAAGGCCGCAATCATAGCAATGTTACGAGTAAAAAGTAACGGTGCTACAGTTAGTCATCTAAGGCAAAAAAGTAACTTGGTTGAGGTTAGTTTCCAAAAGTAACTTCTTAGTGTTACACTTACTGGAAAAATATAGCGTCGTTACATTTCCATTACTGTTTAAAACTGATGTAATATACCACAAACGACATTTTAGTTTATTTAATGGAAACGTACGAAAGCATGCGGGTGGTCACATTTGTACGTCGTAAAACTGTAGACGAAGGGGAATTTAAAAGGGGGCACAGTTAAACCAAACACTAACAATCATTGCGTATGCCTTATTTTGTTTTATCAAATTTTTTCTTACACTCTTATTGTCGGAGACTTTATTCCAAAACTGATAGTAACTTAGTATGAGTTCATGAGGAGCCATGCGATAGCACTTACATGTTGCCTTTGCGGGCTAATTGAAAAATAATTATCGGACTCACACATTTCCTTGAACAACTAAGTAATCAATCAAAGCAAATTTATTTCGCAACTTTACAAGGCGAAAAGGGTGGCCGAAAAAAAAAAGCTCACCCGCCGTGGTTGCTCAGTGGCTATGGTGTTGGGCTGCTGAGCACGAGGTCGCGGGATCGCATCCCGGCCACGGCGGCCGCATTTCGATGGGGGCGAAATGCGAAAACACCCGTGTACTTAGATTTAGGTGCACGTTAAAGATGCCCAGGTGGTCTAAATTTCCGGAGTCCTCCACTACGGCGTGCCTCATAATCAGAAAGTGGTTTTGGCACGTAAAACCCAATAATTTAATTTTTTTTTTAAAAAAAGCTGCCACACTGTAGCTTGACTGGGCTCCAGCCACCGATCAGCAATGGAGACGAAACACATTTAGCATGACTGCAAGCTTCATAAAAAGCACTGTACCAGACATACAATGAATCCAAAAATAACATTACATTCAAACACGCCTCTCTAAGGACATGTAGGAAGTAAGAATGAAATAGAAAGGCTAAGTGCTCATAATTAACATACATAACACAATGGCTAGAGACAACAAAACAAAACATTTTTTTATTGCGTGAATAAACTCCTTATGTCTTTCTTCACTAACGTTGTCATGTCAATATTTAGTGTTTCATGGTGATTTGTTGTCGTTGGCAATGTAGGCCGAATTCTCTGTCGGCCGTACTGTGTGCGCGAAAAAGGAACGTGTCATGATGGTTGATACCGAAAACGATATGTTGTCGGGGTGTGCTCAAGTTGTGCAATGTCGAGAAAAGCATCTAATCTGCCCTGAACTGCCTTTTTATAGGAACACTGTAGAGTGTACGTGTACCAATCTCGAACATTAAGGATTTTATGTTTTTCAGAAATAAGTGCGGTGCGTTCTAAGCAAGAAGCACTTGATACCGCGCGAACTGCCCTTTTCTGTACTTAAACAAGTTTGTGTAGGTTCTCAGCTATAGTGTTACATCAAACTATCACACAATAACACAAATAAAAACTAAACAGGGCATCATAAAGCAATATTCTAATTGCCACCGAGAGATTCTGTCTGCACGTATTCATTATGCCTACTGTTTTGCTTAACTTAGGCAATATTGACTGAATGTGCTGGTTCCAGGACACATGTTCAATAAATATAATGCCATGTCTTTTTACACACTTTTCAATTGAAAATTGAACTGTGTGGGGATGCGTGACTCTCACGCGTCCCCTGATATGTTTTTCCCGCATAGCCCCCGTCTCCGTGCGGCTGCGCCGCGTGGCCCGCGGTGGTCGGAGTGGTACAAGCGCGGTGCGAGAGATGACGCGAGTATCGCGCTGCTGCGGGGTTACTTGGGCGCCGAAAGAGAAGGCGCTTGCTCTCTTTGGGTCGGGACAACAAGCAGTACGGACGTGCCGCGCGTGCGCCGATCCATGCTTCTGCGAGACCGTCTCGCGTGGCCGCCTTCGAACGCGCTACCGTTGGCGTGACCGTACACGCGAACGACCAGGCGATGGGATCCAGCATGGGGCGAACATATTCGCTCGCTATCCGGTCGCGGTGAGTCGGACTTCCTAGATTTGTCGCGCGCCCATCGCCATGTTTTGGGGATAGCAACTCGGCTAGCTGGCATTCATCTATGAAAGGTGCAATAAATACCCTTGTGATTATTTGCACTACTGTCTTGTCGTTCCTTTGTCCCAAGAGGACGGGAGGAGAACCCCACAACTGGCGATTCATAAGGGGATCAGGTACCTTAATCAATGTTCCTAACGCATGAAACAACACACTGTTTTCGATACGTTCAGTGTAAAACAATTTGTCTTGCACCATTCACTTGCTCTAGAACAAAACGCATCTGCCTCTAAAGTAACGAGCACTAGATATTTTCCCGCAAAAAACATAGGGCAATCATCTGCATAGATAACAATTTTGCAAGTTTTGATTATTTGTACTACATCGTTGATATAGAAGAGTAAAATGGTAGGTCCCAAAATACTTCCCTGTGGCACCCCTGATACCATCTTTATCATGCGCGATTTGTGCATTCCTATTTCAGTATATCGTGATTCACCCGCGAGGTATGAACGAATTAATTCCAGCGCTACTCCTCGAGATCCATAGCGTTCCATTTTATCTAATAAAATGGTGTAATTTACAAGTTCAAAAGCTTTACTGAAATCTAAGTATAGTCCGAATGTCATCAATTTATTTTCCATGTTCTCTAAAATAATTTCTTTTTGCGGCAAAAAAGCACTCTATGTGGAACGATGTTTCTTAAACCCAAATGGATGACTTGTTATAAGGTTATGTTTGCTACAGAAACTGTCTATTCGTGCATTATTCACCTTTTCAAGCCCTTTCGAGAAAACAGGTAAAATTGAGACTGGACGATAGTTAGAAAAAGTATTTTTATCCCTACCTTTATGGATTATGGTTACCTTAGCTACCTGCATGTTATTTGGAAAAATGCCAGCAGAAATGGCGATATTAAAGATCTGTGAAATGACAGGTGCGATCTCATTTAACACATACTTAATGGGCTTAATTTGTAAGTCATGGGCATCTCGACTATGGCTATTTTTAAGGCCTTCGAAAACTCTTATAACTTCTGCGATCGAAGTAGGCTGAAGGAAGAGAGAATGCGGAGTCCTAGAGATACACGCAGTAAATTCAGAAATGTTCGCTGTGTTACCTATATGTAAAAAAATGCATTAAAGCGGTTCGCAGGTTCCTCTCCTTTATATATGGTATTATCAGCGACAAGATGATCAATACAGTTAGACATAGGCTTTCGGTTTAATATTGTATTTAATTTCTTCCAAAGAACATCACTGTTGTGCAGGTAATCATTAGTAAAATACGTCTGTAGTATTCTTTCTTGAACATCCTAATTGCTTTGCTAAGCTGATTTCTAAATGACTTGAATTCTATAAACTTACTGTGGTCACGAGACAGAAGAAACGCCTGAAGCATTTGATCTTTAATTTTAATCATTTGCAGCAGGTGTCGAGTAAGTCAAGGTTTCCTTGATTTTTTACTCTTACGTAAATTTTTATTGGAAAAGAGGCCTAATATCATTGTTTTAAAAGATCTAGGAATTTATCATAGGACGCATTTGCATCTGTAATCGCCAGTACTTTGCACCAGTCAACATTCCTGATGTTCTGTAGGAAATTTTCTAACGCGAATATTGAAATATCGCCATACGCTATTTCTTCAGCTTCTTGTTTCTCGATTGGCTGCAGTCTCTCCATCATTAATACAGTGGACAAATGATCCCTCAAATCTGAGCTTAGGACATTGGAGACATATTTTTCGACGCGAGAGTTCGTGATAAATATGTCTAGTAGATATGTGCGTGAAGTCGTAATTCGTGTTGGAGATACTATTTGATTCCGAAAACCATTGCAATGTAAAATAAGTAGTACATCTATAGCAGGTTCAGAGTCGCTTAAGATATTAATATTGATATCACCACCTACTGTTAGCGTGTATCAATTTTCATTTGGATGTGAAAAAAAATTGCTAAAGAAAATAATAAATGCCGGAATCCTGCCATTTGGTGGCCTATACACAATGCCAAACATGTTTTTACCGTTTCTAATGCTCAAATATTCATAGGGTAAAGTAGTCGTAGTAAAATCATTCAATAATTTTAAAGCTGGAAGATTTATCTGCAATATTGTTGATCCCCCTCAGTGTGGCTTCAGAGGTGCGTGGTCTACAACTCGGTATGCGTGCTTCATGCTAGTGTTCACATAAAGATATTAAGCAGTTTTAGCACCGCCGTGTGGTAAACACGATAACTGCGACCGTACGTCGAATGTCACTAGGCAAGCCTATACTCCATTTCATACCCTTGCCGCCATAGCACACGACAAGATTGCTGACACAGACACAAATCATGAGATTATCGAAATTATACCGAAAAAGAAGAACGGGGGAAGTACTTTTATTATAAACGTATAGAGTCCTCCAAAGCAGAAGAAGGGCAAATTCACGCACCTCTTCCACGGTGTGAGCAGGTTGGCTAAAAACAACACGCTCGTAAACATTGGAGACTTCAACGCCAAGGATCCTAGCTGGGGACACAAGACCACCGATAAAAAGGGTACGACAGTCAAGGAGGCGGCTGACAACATAAACTGCCAACTCTTAACGGACCCAGAGGTCCCCACCAGGATGGGAAACAGCATCCAGGAGGACACCAGCCCTCACCTCACCTTCGTAAGAAGAGCGAGACAGGCGGTCTGGGAAAATATGCCGGAAAGCCTGGGTAGTGATCATTACATCACCGAGACGCAAATCGGAATGGCTCACGTAAAGCGTCGGATAGGCCCAGCAAAAATAACGGATTGGGATGCCTTTAGACAAGCCTGTGATGGACATCCGCTGGGCGCGATATTGTCAATCGAGGAATGGGGGAATATGCTGAAGGAAAGGCAAAGCGAGTACACCAAGGAGATTGACCGCACAGAGCAAATACCGGAGGTTGACTCTAGACTGCTTCAGCTATGGGAGGCAAGACAGAGCCTGACCAAAAGGTGGAGGAGACAGAAGTTTACTAGGAAGCTAAAGCTGAAGATTGCGGAAATTACGCAAAAGATAGAAGAGTATGCGGAACAATTGGCGAGAGCAAATTGGCAGCAATTTAGCAATTCCTTAAGCGGAACCCTGAGTACCGCCCGAACGTGGAGCATACTCAAAGCACTCCCGGACCCGACTAAAACCAAGTCGGAGAACAACAAGGCCATACAGAGTCTGGTTCACCAGTTTCAGGGCTCAGAGTATGAGCTCATAGAAAGAGTAAGGCACAAGTGCTTCGGGGACGGTGACCCAGCAGCCTACACGGAGTGCTACAAGGGGAAAAAAATTTTGATCTGGACAGGCCTATAACCAAAGAAGAAGTATACGCAGCAATAAGAAATACCACTAGGAACACGGCTGCAGGCGCAGACAAGATAAAAAACGCGCTGATTCGCAACCTCAGTGACGAGCTCGTAGTCGAACTTACTGACTATCTCAACAAGCCCTGGGCGGAGGAGACAGTACCCGAGGAGTGGAAGCATTCGGAGGTAGTGATGATTCCAAAACCTGGCAAAAAACTGCAAGTAGAAAATCTTAGACCAATCTCTCTCACGTCATGCTTAGGCAAGCTGTACGAGCGGGTGGTTACAATGAGGCTACAAAATTATATGGAGGACAACGAGCTGTACCCTCCCCCCCCCCCCCCAGCATGTTTGGATTCCGCGCTAAATTATCGACGCAAGATGTGCTCCTCCAGCTCAAGGAGGAGGTGCTCAGCAACGTCACACGAAACAGCGAACACGTCATCATGGCACTGGACGTTAAAGGAGCCTTCGACAATGTCAGCCGCGAAGCCATAGTCACAGGAATGGATAGCCTGAACTGTGGCAGAAGGATTCATGGCTACGCCAAGGCCTTGCTGTCTAACCGGTCAGCAACAATCGGCCTGGGAGCAGTCAGATCAGGGAAGTTTCGCACCCCAAAAAGGGAACTCCTCAGGGGTCGATCATCTCCCCCATCCTCTTCAACATCGCAATGATCGGGCTAGCAAGACAACTCGAACAACTTGAAGGCATACGGTACGCCATTTACGCTGATGACATCACGGTATGGGTGAACCGGGGATCGCTCAAAGAAAAAGAAGATTGCCTGCAAAAAGCGGCCACCTGCGTAGAAACCTACATTAGGGCCAGGGGCCACCTGCTCGACGGAGAAGTCCGAGCTCCTAAGGGTGTGGCGAGGCAAACAAAATCGAACTGTCCCTACAAGCGATGAGCTCAGCCTCAACGTATACCTCGCGGGACAACGCATTCCGGAGAAGACCACCATTCGGATCCTGGGGATGTGGCTTCAGTCCAATCAACGGTGCAATCATACTCTGACACTGCTGAAGGCTGCCACCATGCAGGTAGCCCGTATGATCAACAGAGTATCTAGCGAGAGACACGGTATGAAGGAGAGCGACACACTTAGGCTAGTCACGAGCCTCGTGGTTAGCAGAGTGGTGTATAGCCTTCCCTGCCACAAATGCATCAAGCAAGAAGAAGAACAAGCGGACGCCATACTGCGAAAGGCGTACAAAACTGCGCTTCACCTGCCGCAGCGCACATCGACCGAGAAACTGCTGGCCCTGGGACTACACAATACCTTCAGTGAACTAAGAGAACCACTACTATGCTCTCAGGCACGTAGGCTGATGCAGACCCCCACGGGAAGGGTGCTCCTGCGAAGATATGGCGGCGGCAACATGATCCAAGAGATCGAACGTACCGAGGCCATTCCGGACAAGTATCGCAGTACACTGCGAGTCGCACCGATACCCGAGAATATGGACCGGAACCTGCACAAGGCGCGTAGAGAAGCAAGAGCGGAGTACGTGCAGAGAACCTTGGCGAACAAGGACAACACAAGGTATGCGGACGCGGCAACGTTCGTCAAAGACGGAAGACACAACAGCAGAGCAGTGGCGTCGGTGGTTAATTCGGACCTCAAGGAGATCACCAGCGCATCACTACAGGACTGCACGGTAGTCGAGGCTGAAGAGGCCGCTGTGGCTCTGGCAGCACTGGAGGGCTATCGATCTGGCAGGTCCCTAATAATAATAACAGACTCTCAAGCAGCATGCCGTAATTATACAAACGGTAGAAATGGGCGCAGAGCACGCCACATACTCTGCTCATGCGACCCGGGAAACAAAGTTCAGCATACCATAATCTGGGTACCAGGGCACACTGGCATAACAGGGAACCAAGAGGCGGATAGGATAGCTCGAGGGAATACCAACCGGGCGTCCGACACATCCAGCCTAGAGGAACCCGAGTCAGTACCCGTGGGCTACTCAGATATCCTAAATTATAATGAAGGGGTCAGACTGAAGTACCCACCGCCGGGTAAGGATCTAAGCAGAGAGGATGCTGTTGCATGGCGACAACTGCAGACGGGTACTTTCCCGAATCTAAACCTTCTGAATAAAATTTTCCCTACACAATATGAGGCTAAGTGCCCATGGTGCGGAGAGGAACCAGATCTGTACCACATATCATGGGCCTGTCAAAATATTGAGTCCCCAACTATCTATCTATTTATTTATTTATTTATTTATTATACCTCAAAGGCCCCAGAGATGGGGTATTACATGAGGGATGGGCTTTAACAAAACAGTGATTCCAGAGCATGCTTGAAGTGATGAGTGTCGGAGTGGTGCGTGATGTCGGCAGACAGACCGTTCCAGTCCCTGGCGATTTTCACAAAAAATGATAGTAGATGAGAGGTAGTCTGCGCCGGGGGAGGATACACGGCTTTGCTGTGGTTAATGCGGCTGGACTGACGATGAGCTGGTAATATAGCTGAAATGTGGAATGGTGAATGATAGAATTTGTGAAAAAGACACAGTCTAGAAATAAGACGTCGCGATTCTAGATTAGTAAGACCGGCACGGGATTTTAGTTCAGACACGCTTGCATGATAAGAATATTCAGAGTAGATAAACCGGGCTGCACGGTTTTGAATTGATTCCAGTGTATTAGATAGGTTATGTTGATGAGGATCCCAGACAGAGCATGCATATTCTAACTTAGGGCGGGCATATGTAACATAAGCTAACAATTTTACTGATGGGGGAGCAAGTCTTAGATTCCGGCGGAGAAAACCGAGGGTTCGATTCGCGGCATTGGCTAAGTTAATGACATGATGTGACCAATTTAGGGTAGTTGAAAAAGTTATGCCGAGGTATTTATACGAGTCTACGGATGAGATTTCGGCGCCGTATATGGTGTATTTCCCTGATTGGTGATGCTGTCTGCGATGGAAAGAAACTAGCGAGGTTTTTTTAGTATTTAAAGACATCAACCATTTGTTGCACCATAATTCAATGCGTTTTAGATCATCTTGAAGCAAATGCATGTCTGAAGTGTTAGTTATGCGTCGATAAACTACACAATCATCTGCGAACAATCGAATGTTAGAAGAGATCTCAGTAGGAAGATCATTAATGTAAATTAGAAAGAGTAGTGGTCCGAGAACTGTGCCTTGTGGTACGCCCGAAAGGACAGAAGATCTTTTAGATGACTGTGTGTTAGCAAATACAAACTGTTGTCGGTTAGTGAGGAAGCTACGTATCCAGTCTAGTACAAATGGATTAATCTTGAGACGGGAAAGTTTTAGGAGTAGCCGTTGGTGTGGAACTTTGTCAAATGCCTTTTCAAAGTCTAAGAAAATAGCATCTACAGGTACGTTCAAGACGAGGTTAGAGCTTAGATCATGAAAAAATAAAGCTAGTTGGTTGTCACATGAAAGACCTTTACGGAAGCCATGTTGAGCTGGGTGAAAGAAGTTATTGGATGCTAAAACGTTTACCATCTGAGAGTAAATAACATGCTCCATTAGTTTGCAACAAACACTGGTGAGTGAAATGGGGCGATAACTAGAGCACAACGATGGAGGACCTTTTTTGGGGACTGGAACAATCTTGCCTACTCTCCAGTCTTCCGGCACCACTCCTGATGACAATGATTGCTGAAAAATAGCACATAACATCGCGCTCACATTTGTTTTGGTGTTTTTCAGCATTTTAACATTTATTTCATCGACGCCAGACGATGATGTAAGTTTTAATGAATCAATTAGTTTCTCAATGCCGTAAGGACAAAAGGTAATATCAGGCATGACTGCATGATCCGAAAGAGGGAAGCGAGGTAATATGTTAACAGGTTCAGTTGTGAAGACGGAAGAAAAAGTACGGTTAAGTTGTTCAGCAATTTCGCAATCGGGAATACGATGGTTTTGATCGTCAAACAGAGCTAATGGCTGGGAGTTATTAGGGTTAATAACTTTCCAGAATTTTTGGGGGTTATTTCTTAACATAGACGGTAGCGTTTGCGAAAAAAAAGTGCGTTTTTCTTTATTTGCTAGAGCTTCGAATTCTTTTTCTGCAAGGTAATACTTATTCCATGCGCCTGCGTTGTTAAATCGTTTAGCAGAGCGAAAAAGCTTTTCTTTTTATTGTTGAGACGCTTTAGTGTGATATTAAACCATGGGGATGACTGTTTTTCGGTTAGGGTGATAACGGGTACGTATCTCGCGAACACATCGAGCATCTTGTTTTTAAAAAGCAGCCAGTTAGTTTCGACAGAACGCATAAAAAAAAATCTATAAAATAAAAACCCGAGTGCGGAACAGTGGGAGAGTATGCTTTCCAGCGTAAGCTTGAACGGCCAAAAGCGCCTAGTAGAGCGAGCTAGCGGGTTGGCCATACTCAGTGGAGCCTTGGACTAGGGCACCAACCCTGTGATTGCAGACAAAAGAATCCATCAGAAGATGGAAGAGGCCGTCTGAAGCTGCGAAGATCTCTTTTCTAGAGCCCAATAAATGTTTTCCGATCCGATCCGATTACTGCGCGCGTTTCCGTCTATGCTTCGCAGCGTGCCAGCGGCGTTTGCTCGCGCGAGCATGCACGTGAAGCTGCTGGGACGGACAGCTTCACGAAAGAACAGTTTACGCAAATCGCAAAAGAAAACAAATGGTGAGCGGCGACGGCGGCAGATCTCTCGTAGCGTCGTTCAGTAAAGCGCAGTACGGAAAGAGGCATGCCAGCACATGCCAGCACGCCGTTCCGGCAGCTCGGTCCCCGCGAATGACGTCACTCTCGCCGGTTCTCTCCTCTGGCAACCACCTCACCCGGCGCTCCGGGAAGCGATGGGGGCGTGTCCGCGGGGGTGATTTAGAAAGCGATTTCCGCCCCTTCTATTAACAAAAAAAAGAAAAAAATTTCGGAACCGTAAATTATTAGGTCTGTTCTTCCCAATGCCAGCAATTCATGGAAATTGGAAACCATTTCAGCTTCCCTTTAAGTGGCATGAGGGGTCGCTGGTACCAGTGCAGACAGTGAAGCGATCGCTGCAGGACGCGCTAGTGCATATATTGCTCACTTTGTAATATATCTGGGGCCTTTACCACAGCGTACATTACCTCGGAAAATAAAAAAAATACAATTAACGCACTGTTTAATGTTAAACAAACAATCGAAATATACCTTGCAGTATTCGTATGGTATGAAAAACTTTATTTAGGTCCTGAGGGATCAGTCTGGGACTGATGCGGGCCGCTCCCACGTCGGTACAGAGAGGCCGAGCCCCTCTGCCATCACACGGACCCTCTGGACAGCCCTGAGTTGGTCCGCCAGCACTTCACTGTGCAGCATCCGCTGCCACCACTGTTCGCCTCGAGAACCATCACCGGCCAACGCCAAGCAGCGCCACAGCATGTGTTGTAAATCGAGCAAACCCCCACACTTACTACAATAGACTGAAACCCCGCAGTCCGGATTAATTTTATTCATGATGACCGGGTTAGGGTACGTTCGTGTCTGCAGAAGCCTTAATGTAACCGCCTGCGGCCTATTTAATTTAGGATGTGGCAGCGGGAATGCCCTGCGCCCTAAGTAATAGTGCTTGGTGATTTCGTTGTAGGTTAACAGTTGGTCCCTGTACTCAGGAGCGGGAGATCCAGCCCCTTCAGGGAGTACACGGCGCACTAATCCCTGTGCGCCACCTCGTTGAGGTTACGCGGGGCTCCCTCCACTGTCCCCATGTGCGCCGGGAACCAAGTAACTGTATGCGAAGTGATATCCCTACCGTGTAGCAGTCTGTTAGCCGGTTTCGCAACAAGTCCTCTCGAGAAGGCTGTAATCGCAGATCGCGAGTGGCTAAACACCAAAACTCTTCTTGAATCAATTAGTGCTAGAGCAATAGCCACCTGTTCAGCAACCCCCGGATCTTTAGTATAAATGAAACTAGCATTTCTAACGCTCCCTTTGCCATCTACCACCACCACCGTATAAGCATTTTTACCATTAATCCATGCGGCGTCAACAAACGCAGACTGTTCCTCCTGATCCTTTGCCTCTCGCAACAAAGCCCTAGCTCTCGCGACCCGCCTCCCTACATTGTGCACGGGGTGCACATTCCGCGGAAACGGACGAACCATGATATTTGCCCTAAGGTTCACGTTCAACTCGTGTACGGGCGCCCTATCGTGCGACACAGCCACCAATTCTTCAATTGACTCTAAAATATACCTACCCGCTGGTGTACCTAGCAACCGCTCCCTCTGTGCGGTACGTTGAGCCTCAGCAATTTCATCTAAAGTATTATGCAAACCCAGTTGTAACAACATATCGTTTGACGTAGTCATAGGCAGACCAAGCGCAGCCTTGATGGCTTTTCTGATTATTGCTTCCAATTTATTTTTCACCCCCCTATTCCAATTTAGCATAGCTGGCACATTCGAGAAATAACACAATAAATGCGTGAACTAAGCGCATCGCACCTTCTCCTAAACCCCTATGCCTATTAGAGATCCTTCTTATAAGTCCTATGGCCTCCTCCGTCTTCTTAGTAATACGCTGAATGCTTCTAATGTTCGATCCGTTTGCTTCAAGTACAAAACCCAGGACCCTGATTGCTTCAACTTTGGTTATCACCGACCCTTCCCTAGTATGAATTCTAATGCAAGGCTCAACTTCCGGTACCCAAACCCTCGGCCTATGACCTAGCTTCTTAGATTTGAAGATCAACAACTCCGACTTTTTAGTGGAGCACTTGAGCCCCATGAGACCCAGATACTCCTCCGTAAGCGTTACCACCTGCTGCAGCCTAGCCTCAAGCTCTCCATCACTACCACCGACACTCCATATAGTAATGTCATCCGCGTAGATAGAATAGCCAATATCCTGGACAGTGTCCAGTCTATTAGCCAACTTCGACATCGCCAGATTGAATAACATAGGCGAGAGTACGGATCCCTGCGGAGTACCACAGCAACCCAATTTAAAGACTTCCGACTTTATCTCCCCAAACCTGAGACATGTCCTTGTATCCGTAAGGAAAGCCTTGACAAAATGGAAAAGCCGCTGCCGCAAATTCAAGTCCGATAGCACCCGTAGAATGAAAGAATGTCGGATTTTATCGAAAGCTTTTTCCACATCAAGTCCAATTAGTGCCTTAGTATCCCTTGTCCGCCGGTCAAGGATCTGATGCTTAATCCTGATCATAGCATCCTGAGTCGAGAGGCCGGGCCGAAATCCTATCATCGAGTGCGGAAAGGCCCATTGCCTTCAACATAACGCGTTAGCCTATTTAAAATGGCATGCTCAGCGACTTTCCCCAAACACGACGGCAGGGAAATGGGTCTGAGATTTTCAAGCCCTATGGCTTTCCCCGTTTTGGGTATCAGAACAGTAGTTGCAAGTTTCCACTCTTCCGGGAAAGAGCCTTCCTTCCATAGGCAATTGATCTGCCGCGTAAGGAACTCAATTGACCCATCGTCTAAATTCCGTAGCATTTTATTCGTAATGCCATCCGGCCCTGATGACGATCGACCATTAAGATTCTGCAGCGGCATCCTTATATCACTTTCAGTAAATTCTGCGTCCATAGCTGCATTTTCGTCTCCACTATATTCCCAAATCACGTCAGGCGTATCGTGCCAGGTCTCCAACGGAAGGTATCTCTCAGCCAAATCCTTCAGCAACTCCTGCTCCGTGGAGTCCCGACACACCTGATGGACCAGCTTACCTATCACAGTCCTCTGATTAGACTTAGTGTTTGTCTCATCTAGTAAATGTCTGAGCAAACTCCAGGCGCCTCCCCTCTTAATGCGACCATCAATAGAATTGCACACTTCATCCCACTGCTGCTTGCACAGTACCCCACAATGGTCTTCAATTTCCTGATTAACCACTGCTATACGCTTTCTAAGCCTTCTATTCAATCTCTGACCCTTCCATCTCGCTAACATCGACTGCTTTGCTTCCAACAAATGTGCCAAGCGACTATCCATGTGTTCCGTGTCAATATCGGTCTGAACCTCTTTAGTGGACGCCTCAACGTCACTTTTAAGCTGACTAGTCTACTGTTCCAAGGTCAACTCATTTCCCTCATCTTCGATTCTCTGCGCTCTTCGTTTCCTAAATGCATCCCAGTCAACCATCCTGAACGTGCGCTCTTTTTTATTAGCCACTACCAAAGTAATCATAAGTATCTAATGATCGCTACCAAAATCTATATTAGAATTGGACCAGGACGAATCCACCACCCCCCGAACAAAAGTGAGATCAGGTGTCGAATCTCTACATGTTGACGTGCCACATCTGGTGGGATACGAGGGGTCTGAAATCAGAGTTAAATTCAAGTCTAGTGCCTGCTGCCATAGTCTCTCCCTCTTAATAGTGCTATAAACATACTTCCACACATGATATGGTGCATTCAAGTCCCCTCCAATAAGCAACGGTGCATCCTTAGCCAGATTGGTTTCCTTGGTCACGAGAGATTTGAAACTCTGCTTCGTGTCCCGGGAGCTACTGTACAGGTTAAGCAGGTAAACGCTCCTCTGACATGACCTTTGCCGACCTAAGATTACTTCCACCATAATATATTCAATCTTGCAATCTGCCATGTCAAGATCATGTCTAATATACGCCAACCTCCTATTAATGAGAGCAGTGAGTCCTCAGCCCTGTTCATTATCCTTAACTTCCGCTTTGAAATTCGTTAAGGTCACGTTAGACGTCAGTGTTTCCTGTAACATGATAACTTGAGGCTTGACACCATGCATTCTAACAAACTGCTGCAGAGACGCCTTCTTATGATTGAACCCCCTACAATTCCACTGCCAAATACTAAATGAACTATTTAATAGAGCCATCTTGACCACAAAAATTTGGTGAACTAGTTTTGAGCTCAAGTCCACTCGGCGGCTTACCCTGCTTGGCTAGCGACCGAGTGCACTCCCGCTCCATAACAGGGACCACTGTCTCGTTTAGACCTTGGTACCTCAACCGAGTCACCATGTTTCCTAGCCTGTCTTAAGCTATCGCTGTTACCGGAAGGTAAGCCGTTCCTAAGTTCAGCTATCTCTTTGATAAGCCCGTCAATGGCTGCTTTTAAGCTACGATTCTCTCTCTCCAATTGCGCAATCCTATCCCTATCCTTATTACCATCCACATGCTCCTGGCGCTGCTCGCGCGCTCGGCCGGCGCTGATGCCACCCTTGACCTTGCCAGCCCAGGTGGTCTGGCTCCCAGCTGCACCGCCGCCGCCACCAGCTGCAGGAAAGCGCACCCGCGCCTCCATAGAAACGGATCGGCTCCTGGTCGTAAGAGTCCCAGAAGATGGCCGCTGCCTCGACCTGGAGCGGCTCCTAGAGCGCGAGCGTCCCTTAGAGCGTTGGCGAGCGCTTACCAGCTGCACCATCTCGGCTGCCTCCTGTTCCGCCGTTAGCTGCGCCCTGGCTCTCTCCTGTCGTCGAACACGCACGACGTAGGGAAGCTGGTATCGTTGTCTGCAATGTTTATCCGCGGTCAGGTGTCGTCCGCCACAAAGCTTGCAACAAGGCACACAGTTGTGATCCTCTTCAGGGTTCCGAGCCCCGCATCCTCGGCATTCAAAACAATCGGGCGCTGGGCAGACATCCGCCCGATGTCCAAGCTTGCCACACACATAACATACATCCAACTGCTTTCGATACAGGAAGCACCGTACCAGAGTTGGCCCATATCTGACGAAATTGGGCACTTTTAACCCGTCGAAAACAATGATGACTGATCCTGTGTTTTTGATTCGTTTGACCGCCATAGCCAGCGGATTGCGATGGTTAACAGTGTTCCGCTCAAGTGTCGCGGGGCCATCCATAATATCTACATTGCGAATGACCCCCTTACACGTAGTGGGTGGGGCCGTCTCGTACGCACTGACTTCAAAATCGTTTGTCTGCCACTCTGATTGACCTGAGTCTCACATATTGTTCAGCGTTGCTCCTTTCTGGCGTACTAGCCACCAAGATATCTTGCATGAAGTTCGGGCAAATAACATCTTCCCTAATCTGCTCAATACCGAGGCCTGCCGCCTCTACGATTGCCTTGCCCACCGCTGTAGAGCTAACTTTCTCCAAATTCAGTCCACCCCGTGGGCGAATGACTATTTTGATGTGTTCTTGTGGCATCGGTGGCATGCGCGACGCCTTCACAATGCGATTCTTGATTGCCGAGCCTCTGCGCCGTTCACCTGCGCCCCGTCGTTCAGGCATCTCACTTGGCGAACCGCCATCACACAATCCATGCCTCGTCGTAGTTCTAGATTTTCGGCTGGACACTGTCCGCCATCCCAGGTCTTCAGTAAAGTCCTCCGCCGGGAGCACTTCCCCTTCAACGTGCATTGCTGCCATGCCGCGCTAGGTCTACCAGACGCTAGCTCTCGGCCAGCGTGGCGTGAGCACAAAAGTTCCAATGAAGTCCAAAAAAGGGGTGGCCCACCTCAAAATCGGGTATCCGCTGAATCTTCTCTTCTTCAAGGATCCGATGATATCAAAGTTGCACCACTAGGTGACCAAAAAAGGCTCGGAAGCTTCGAAAAAGACGGAACCATAAAAGCCCACAAGCCTCCTTCGAACTTCGTCGTCGTCCATTATCTTGCAGTATTCGTCAATGAAGAGAAATTCCTCGTGTTGCAATGGTGGCAACGAAAGTATGTCGAACATTGCGCTCACCCTCCCATTCCGAACTTCTGTAATGAACTTCTTGGTGTGGAACAACGAATTCCATCGTGTTCGGCAAAGGAAGCTGCCCCCGCCCAAGGCAGTCTTTATGGCTTCAGCTGCCAGCACGCACTGGGCTTTTTTCTCCGAAGAGCCTTCAGCTTTGCAAAAAAAAAAAAAACAGACCTCGCCATTTTGTCTTAGGCTACATTGTTGCATGCACTTTCGGCATAGACCGAAGCGACATGGTTTAATGTTTGAGAGGCACACCTGTGCCGTGGCAAGTGAATCCCCTGAGACGAATAATTGTACAACCCACTGCCTAGGTCCTCAGCCATGCTCTTTGCGACAACATCTTGATCATTTTCACCAGTTTCTGCAAAAGCCCTGCGTCATGAAAAGTGGACATTCTCAACAAAAAGTTAGGGCGGAAATGAGGTGGTGGTGATTGAGTCTTTTTATACAGCATCAATTTCATCTGATGGGCTAGCTGGTTAAAGACTATGAAATTAAAGCGCGAGCAGCTAGGAAAAGAATAGCGGACTGGGCTGGGTGATCACTTAATACTGCCGTTTTAATAGAGCTGTTAGAGAAAGATACGAAGGAAGTGAAAGTTACTATCGATTAAACAGGAAAGATAAACATGACAACTTCACAGGTAGACATAAATCTGTGGTACGCTTCAAACAGAAAGAAATATATAACACAATAATGGTATTTATAAAATTCAAAATGTTTTAGTGAAATAAGCACTGCTGAAACGAAGTGGAACTTTTATACTGCAGCTTTATTTCACTATTGAGAAGGATTGAAATATAAAAAAATTAGAACCCCAGTGTAGGCGTTAAAATAAAATAAGAGCAGCGTTGTAACTTACCTAAACTCCATCAAAAAGTTTGAACCATTGTCCGTAATGATGACAGATATTTTCTTCAGGATCATGTACTGCACAAACCCTGCACGGAGTACTGTCGCGAGACGTCGTAGGCGTCACGATCTGAAAGCCGTTGACACGCAATCTCTTCGGATCTTCTTTGCAGAGACTGTTCCCCTATGAAGTGAACCGTCACAACTCGACAGATCTTGTGGAAAATTAATGAAAGCAAAATGCGTAACTTTACTATCAGCGACATCAATCTAGTCAACTGCAAATGAGAAAGGGACCTCCACAAGTTCACAACTGTAGCGCCAATTACGCGCACACAAATGTCCCAGTTTCATTGCGTTGAATCGTACTTACCAATTTAATAAAAACATTGCTCAGTTATTTAGAATCCACCATTATTAGATAAGGTAACTCAGCATTGCTGACCCCCTTACTTATTCAGTAATAAGCAACGTCTAGGCCAGATCAGCCACTTGAGTCTTAATGTATTCGGATTCCTATGCATCTTCCTTATCTTACGACGAAAAGTAAGAGTACCGTGTACGGTAGTGTCACAGACTGTCTATGCGACTTCGCGACAGAGCCTTGGATCGACTCGTTGCACGAAGTCAGGGCTCCAGCGTCGGCGCCGACCTACCGCCCGTGTGCCTTTTCTCTCCCGCTGTGGGACCATCCTCGTTCTTCCTTTTTTTTTGGAGCCGAACTCCTTCAGGAGAACCGGGTGTTCCTTCTGGGCGCAACAAAAGTTTAAGTTAGGCACACTCCTTTCAAATTCATCTGCATTATTCATTATATAAAATGATATAGACATGCGAAACCAGAATCACTATACTCATAAACATGAAAATTCCCTCTAGATTCTTACGTACGATTGGCGAGGACGTCTTACTCGTAGAATACTCCTTATTGAAAATGCAGCACGACAGCGTAATGTTTGCTGCTATCGTCTTCAACACCGAAAAATATTCGCGTTAAGCAGGCAACGGTTGCTCTGTGTGAACAGGCATGGCTACAATTGGGAGCTGTGGTTACCGGTGACGCTTTCCTTCAGGCGGGTGTGTCCCCCTTGCACACCGAGGCCGCCAGGGGGAGCGCGGGCTTCCCGCTGCTAGGGGATAAAGGGCACGCTCGTAACATCCATCCATCCGTCCATCCAGCTAGCGACGCGGTGGCACAGCCGCACCGGCAGCCTTGCCTCAGTGCTGTTCAGCAGTTGGTCTCGTCGCTTTTTTTCCGCTCGACTCAAGAGAAGAAAAAGTTTAAAGAAACGTCAGCCTTCAGCGAGTGTTGCTGCTTGATAAGTTATTGTAAAAGGAGGTACCTGGAACGGTATCTTTGTTAAAATTACTGCATAATAAAGTAACAGCGGTACAGTTACAATTTCCCCAAACACAAGAATACCACGTTACAGTTACAAGCTACTGAACAAAAGAAACTAGTTACCGGCAACGTGTTACTAGTAAAAGCCGAAAGTTTCAGGGAAGCCGAAAACGAACAACCGTCTGGCGAGGATAAAACCCGAAAACTTTTGGCAAAGCGAAAATATGCAAACCTATAGCTAGAAGAAAATGCGCAAACTTCTGGGGAGAGCGAAACACCATATCCTGTGGCAATGCGAAAACGCGAAATTTTGGCTAGACGAATATCTGGAAACATTTGGTGAGACGAAAACCCGAATGTTCCTGGCAAGGCGAAAATGAACAAACTTATAGCGAGAAGAAAATGAGAAAGCTTCTGGTGATCGAAAACACGATAACTTTTGGTGAGATGAAAACGCGAATAGTTTTGGCGAGACGAATACGAGAAAATATTTGGCAAAAACAAAAACCCTAAATTTTTTTCGGAGACGAAAATCCGAAAACTTCTGGCACGGCGAAAATGTGCAGACTTATCGCACGTAGAAAGCAGCGAACGTCTGGCGAGAACAAAACGCGAAAACTTCCAACAATAAGAAAACACGAAAACTTCTCGTGAGATGAAAACGCGAAAACTTTTGGTGAGACGAAAAGCCGAAAATATTTGACGGGATGAAAACCCTAAAAATTCTGGCGAGAAGAAAACGCGGAAACTTGTGGCTGCAGGCAAGCACCAGCAGATGGACAGCAGCAGGCGAGCAGCGACAACACTACAAGAAGACTACAGGCACGCTCTGCTTTCACATATTAGACACATAGCATCATCCTCGTTTGTAAGATGGACACACACATATTGTAGTGAAATTTCCCGAGGCTACTACCGGTCTGTCCAAAAAATACACATAAAATATAGACACATAAACTTCTTGCACGGCGTGTCATATTTTTTAAACGCTGCAACAGGGCTAGCCTCTCATCTGCCGGTGTAGCCATGGTCGTCGGTAAGAGTGTTGCTTGGAGACTTGCCCCCTTCAGACACTCCTTGAGGCAGTGTGGGCAGTTGTTTTTAATCGAATGGTTGCAATATGCCATATATATATATATATATATATATATATATATATATATATATATATATATATATATATATATATATATATATATATATATATGTATGTATGTATATCACCCAGCTGTCAACTCAGGACGACAGATTTCTATAAACTTCTGCATCCACTGCCAGAGCCCTAAACACTCGTGAGTACTCCTAAAGCTCACACTTTCTGCGGAGACCCGCATTATGACGCGACAGGTCACACCTGAGAATTTTCTTCTGTCTTCTAGTCCATGCCTTTTTAATACAGAGCCCACGTATTAGAAGCTGCAACACAACTCAGAGTTATTGATTGATCTAGCAATTGGCTCTGCCTCTCTTCTGCCTCACCGGGAATGGAATGTCACCAGCACTCATTTTGAAAGTGACCACTTGCCTATAACTTCAAACTTGATAGTGCAACATAAGAATCATCTCCATATTTTTCGATGGGAATTACCATCGGCTGACTGGAAGCGTTTTAATTACCCGACTTATTCAGCACAACATATTATTTATTTATTTACTTTTATTTACACATACTGGGCAGCCCGATTGGTCTATCGCAGTAGTGGGTTTGTCATCATCATCATCATCATCATCATCAGCCTGGTTACGCCCACTGCAGGGCAAAGGCCTCTCCCATACTTCTCCAACAACCCCGGTCATGTACTAATTGCGGCCATGCCGTCCCTGCAAACTTCTTAATCTCATCCGCCCACCTAACTTTCTGCCGCCCTCTGCTACGCTTCCCTTCCCTTGGGATCCAGTCCGTAACCCTTAATGACCATCGGTTATCTTCCCTCCTCATTACATGTCCTGCCCATGCCCATTTCTTTTTCTTGATTTCAACTAAGATGTCATTAACTCGCGTTTGTTCCCTCACCCAATCTGCTCTTTTCTTATCCCTTAACGTTACACCTATCATTCTTCTTTCCATAGCTCGTTGCGTCGTTCTCAATTTGAGTAGAACCCTTTTCGTAAGCCTCCAGGTTTCTGCCCCGTACGTGAGTACTGGTAAGACACAGCTATTATACACTTTTCTCTTGAGGGATAATGGCAACCTGCTGTTCATGATCTGCGAATGCCTGCCAAACGCACCCCAGCCCATTCTTATTCTTCTGATTATTTCACTCTCATGATCTGGATCAGCAGTCACTACCTGTCCTAAGTAGATGTATTCTCTTACCACTTCCAGTGCCTCGCTACCTATCGTAAACTGCTGTTCCCTTCCGAGACTGTTAAACATTACTTTAGTTTTCTGCAGATTAATTTTTAGACCCACTCTTCTGCTTTGCCTCTCCAGGTCAGTGAGCATGCATTGAAATTGGTCCCCTGAGTTACTAAGCAAGGCAATATGGTTGTACATTGCATTAAACAAAACATTCTTCTGCACAAATCAACTTCGACAACGTAGGAATCATGAGGACTTCAAAACAAAAGATACAATGAGTTATAATAAACACAACATGAATCAAGATACCTTTTACGAAAGTTCCTTTAAAGGCTGTGACATAATTTCATCTGGTAGTAAGTTCTATTCTTCTATTGTACGAGGAAAGAAGCTAAACTTGTTTCCCCGGTTAGCACGCTGTTAAAATGGTGCAAGGTACAGTTTGTGGCTATTCCTAGTAAGTTTCGACGTATCAGTTGTTCTTTAATGAGTAGGGTGGGGTGTTAGTGAGATTATGCAACAATTTGAGGCATTCACGATCGCGCCGCTCGGACAGAGGTTGGAGACCTAGTGCAACAAGGTGAGGTGACGGTGAGAAGTCCCGGTCATAGCGGTGGTATTTGAAACGGATTGCTTTGTTTTGAACTGATTCGAGGGTGTTACTGTCAAATACTTTACAAGGGTTCCAGATGGGGCAATCATACTCGAGAATGGGTCGGATGAGCGACTTATATAATAGCAATTTTGTTTCACGTGGAGCATTTCGCAATGCACGAGTTAGCCTATTTTTCATTAGTGTTTTTTGCCTGTGTGTTCAATATTCCTAGGCCATAACATGTTAGGTGTGAAGATGAGGCCAAGGTACTTGTATTCAGACACCCGTTCGAGGTAAGAGCAATTAAACGAATAGTTAAACAAAGAAACAGAAGTGCACTTACTAAAAGATTTAAGTGACTGTTTTTACAAAGTTTATATTCATTTGCCATTTGTCGCACCACCTGCAAAATTGTGTAAAAATTTGTTAAGTAAAAGGTGGTCAACTTTCGTGTTAATTACATTATACAGCACACAGTCGTCAGCATAAAGGCGGACTTTTGCGGACAGATGATTCGGCAAATCATTGATATACGATAAGAACAAAAGTGGTCCCAGCACTGAACCCTGGGGAACTCCGGACGTCACATTTACTACTGGTGACTTTGAGGAAGCCAGTCCGGTCAACTGGAGCGATCCAGTCAACTAAGTCAACTTGATTTCCAGTGTCGAGAGCGTGTGAAATGTCATGCGACAATTTACGACCTGACTTATTCTACTAAACGCGCGACGAAAACCATGCTGGGCATCCCTAAAAATGCAAATATTTTCAAGAAATTGCACAATATGCCTAACGATTATATATTCAAGAAGTTTACATGATTGAGACGTTAATGAAATCTGACGATAGCTTAATGGCTACTGTTTGTTGGCTGATTTAGACAAGTCAAGGTTTTTTACCAATTTCCAAACCAAAGGGACTGTCGAAGTAGATAAAGACTTTTGAAGAAGCGTTGTTAATGCGATCAGGGCCACAGGATTTTTTAATTTCTCAGCGCAAGATTCAATTCAAAACATCTTCGAGAGACGCGGTAATAACACCAATTGCACAATGTGAGGCATGACTGAAGGTAGGTAAGTCGAAGTTATCAGTTCTGACTACCAATCGAAAATATTTGTTGAATGCGGTAGCGATAATTAGTGGATCACGGGAAGGGAGTAAGGGGCATTATTTATACTAACTGTGTTTGTGGAGGCTGAGTTCGGTAAGATTGAAGCCCAAAATTTTCTAGTGTTGCTTTTCTACTTTTCATTAGACCTGGTAATGTAACCCTGAATTAGAAGTCCTTTGATGAATTAATTTTTAGACGAAGTTCCGCTTTGGCTACGTTAAATTCGGCTATTTCAAGGAAGTCACCATTTCGTTTTAAACGCCATAACCTAGTAACCCGACACAACAGGTGAAGTATCTCACGCGAGATATAGGGAAGATTAGGATTTTTCTTTTTTGTTTTCAAATGGACGAAGCATTGGATGCAGCTTGCCACAATCTTTTCAAAGTAAAAAGCTAACATCAATGGATTCGCTGAGACGTTCGGAATCATCAATGTGGTCACATAAAAGATCAATAATAGATGCATCGTAGGCGTTGGAAAAATCAGGGAAAGTAGAATAAACAAAAGGAGTGTTATCAAACAGAAGGGGAAATGGATACGAGAACGGCCATGTGGTCTGAAATTCCATCTATAACTTCACATTCGAAACCATTATCTAAAAGGCGGGGATTAACAAAAACTTTGTCTATAACTGCAGCGGCTCTTGTGTTCGATTGAACAATTTGCTTTAAAACAAAGTAAAATGAAAAAGCTAACAGCGCTTCACTTATTTCGACATCATAGCCGGAGAGCGATAAAGATGCCATTAAATACTTGGGGCGTTAAAATCACCAAGAGATCAATCTTGAAGAAGACAAGATACGCTCGTGTATGAATGTAGTCAAAGCGAGCAGCTGAACTATGTTCGATGACGGCGGATAGTAGATAACACCAAATACTATAGAAATACTTCTGAAAAAGACCTCACACCAAACTGATTTTGTATCAGCTGGGATAGGGACTATTAAAAATTTAAGGTCAGATCGCAAAAATATTGCAACGCCACCTCCTCTTCTATGACGTCGATCGGTTCTAACGAGTGTAAAACCTGGCGGTGTTATTTCGCAGTCGTATATGTTATCCTGCCAAGATGTTTCTTATGCACCAGCAATATGTGGCGAATGGAACTTTGAAAACTTTGAAAACGAAGCGAAGGAACTTTGAAAACTTGTTACTTAAGCTTATGTCATTTACTTTCAAGATACGTAGGGGTTCTTGTGGTTGGCTACTCAGGCGTCAGGGGGTAATAGTGGAGACGTTGTAAAGAACTTTTGATAGATGAGAGAAAACCTTAGTGAGGATACTAGTATGATCGTTATCTTTTTACCTCACTTTACCCATAAATGATTGGTGAAAGCTTAAGCGAACGATGGAGCCACCATCCCGAAATGGCTTAGACGCTTCTCATATCTTTTTTTCTGATTGATTGTATGCGCATTGAAAAATGGTTGGAATTACGAAAGTCCGAACCTTCAAGTGTGTGACAATTTTTAAGGACCTTTATCGTTTCGCTACAGTCGAGCAGTTTCTATAGTCGAGCAGTCGAGCTATAGTCGAGCAGATGATAATGGGGCGTGGAGAATCAACGTGCCTTCGACCAATCCTGTGGCCTTTTCAATACTTGGACAATCGATTTGAAGTTTTTCTTTGAACCTCGCGGAAATTTTAGACAGGGGAAGATCATAGGTTTCATCAGGTGTTGCAGTGAGCCGTGCAGCAGCAAGTTACGGTGAGATCAATTTTCTAAATCGTCATTACGCAAGGCAAGTTGGTTGATTTCCATTTGTAGTTGCTGAAGTTCGCTATTCATGTTACCATTGCTTGCGGTAGATGGAAGTGTGTCTCGGAGAGATTCCGACGCGAAGACCCGCGTCTCTAAGGCATCAAACCTTGAATTAACAACCTGATGGAAGTCCGCGCTGTATGCGATTCCTTGTGACATACGTTTCACACCCTTAACTAATTCGGCAAGCATTTGAGACACTTAAGACAAATCAACGTCCTTGCCAACCGCAGTACCCACTTCATCGGCAGGGAGGAGCTTCGCACGCCAGTATCAGCCACCAGGCAACCCTTACCCTTGCTGGGCTTACGAAGCCCAGGATTTAGTTCCACATCACCGCTCAAGAGGAGAACGTGAGCTGTCTCCTCTTGTTTAATTAGGTAAATGTTGGTTATATGATATAAATTATTTTAGTACATACAATAATATCTTATATTTTGTCGCTTTTATTATTCATACAGCCGAACAATTTATCCTCCTAACGAATGCACTTTCACATAAAAGGTGCGTGACTTGGTTGAACTGAAGACTGCAGGTATGCACGAAAAAGACAGAAAGAAGAATGGGGCACAATACGTAGATCGCTGAATGCGCGAAATCTCACAGCATTTAAGCACACTAAATCAAAGCGAAGGTAGGCACATCTTCAGGCAAATATTATTAATTATTGAGGAATTTATAGCGCAAAAGCAACTAAGGCTATGATGTGCCATGAACAAGACGGGTATATATAATTTTATGAAAGTTCTCCAAGCAACAAATTCAATACTTAAGAGTATGATTAAGAAACCTGCTTCTTTTGAAACTTAAAGATATCGTCCAGGGATACAAGTGCGTTTTCATTTAGGATCACAGATGGTAAGGTGGTGTTAGTGTTTTGTAAAGTTCATAAAAATATTTTAGCATCTTTTGATCCAACGCCGGACATGTCATGAAAATGGGATTCGTTGGTAGAGTTTATTTGCATTAACTACAAAGCACTTGTTCTCGATTTTTCAATGAAAATTTTACGTCAGATGTGTATCCGACATGAATACAACATAGGAAAACTTGCATGAAATCTTCCTGCTGGTAGGATGTCTTCCACTCCTGCAGTATGGGCTTTACTATTGGTAGTCTGTTGGGACTTGACAGCCGCAATCCTTTTAGCACTTTGTGATAATTGCAGCACGGACTACCCGAACACGGTCTTTGAGTGAAATATTTATCTGTTAGAAATTCATGCGCTGTATTTGCTGCATAATGGTCCACCTGTTAATTTTCCGGGATTCCGACGTGGCTTGCAACCCAACATTTACCATATTACCAATCATTTACCAATCTTATTTACCATGATTTATCATGATTTACAACGCAGGATGGCGACGAGAAGAGGGTCACACTCTGATTTTATAAGGAGGGAATTAAGTAAACGGAGAGAATCACTGCAGACCGCTAATTTTTATACTCTCTTGTTAATATTTGTTCCAAAGCCATTAGCAGGGGATATACTTCGGCTGTAAAAACTGAAGCAAACTGTGGCAACCAAAGACAATTTTTCCAGTTTTTGGATACGACTGCACTTCCGACATGTTCATTTGTCTTGGATCCGTCAGTGTAAACCTCAATGTAATCATTGTATTGTTCTTGTATTTCTTATAAATCTTCTAGTATGTGGCCACGCAGTGTTTCTTTTATCTCAAAGTGTCTAAGAGCGTAATCACAAAAATGTGCAAACTCATACCATGGACGTAGTATCTTCGGTCTTTCGGCGACCCTGAGAGCCTCGCTCAGAATATGGTAGTTTCTGCAAATTTCTTTGAAACGAAGGATAAATGGTTTCACGCTATGTGGTTTATTGATATAGTGTATTCTATTCGTGCTTTATGTGGCAAGAGTGTAGCATATATGATTACGTAGAGCTGTGATTCTCAGTACGTATGAAAATGCGAGTGAGACACTTCAGTGTACCAAACAGCGTTCGTTATTGTCGGTATATAGGCTTTCTGCTGGTGAGTGCCTGTATGCACCAGTCACTAAGCGTAGTCCGTGATTTTGTGTGGGATCAAGACGTTTGAAGTACGACTGCCTTGCTGACCCGTAAGCTATACAGCCATAGTCATGAGTAATATTCATGACAGTGCGGTAAATACGCAATAGGCGTGCTCGGTCGGCGCCGCAATGCTTTACCAATGCTGTACCATCAGGATGTTAAGTGCTTTGTTTGCCTGAGACGAAAACGTGGAAACTTCTGGCAAGACGAAAACGTGGAAACTTCTGGCGAGAGGAAAACGTACAAACATCCGGCGAGAGGAAACCATGGAAACTTTGCAGCAGGCACACACCAGGTTGGCAGCACCAGGCCGGCAGCAGCAGACAGCCAGTAGCAGGCGGCCAGCAGCAGGCGACCAGTAGCACGCGGACAGCAGTAGCCGGAAGCCGCCCACGGGGAGCACAGGCGGACAGGATGCGGACAGCAGCAGGGGGGCGGCAGCAGGTGGGTAGCAGCAGGCTACATCAGCAGAGGGGCGGAAGCAGGTGTACAGGAACAGGCGGGCAGCAGCAACCAGGCAGCAGCAGGTAGGCAATAACAGGTCGGCAGCAGCAGGCAACCAGCAGCAGGCGGACAGCAGTAGGCGGAAAGCAGCTCACGGGCAGCAGCAGGCGCACAGGATGCGGACAGCAGCACGCAGGCAGCAGCAGGCGAACACCACGAGCTGGCGGAAGCAGGTGGGCAGGAACAGGCGGGCAGCAGCAGGCGGGAAGCAGCAGGCGGACAACAGCAGGCGTGCAGTAGCAGGCGGACAACAGCAGGCGGGCAGCAGCAGGTCGGCAGCAGCAGGCGACCAGTACTTGGCGTACAGCAGTAGGCGGAAAGCAGCCCACGGCCAGCAGCAGGCGGACAGGATACGGGGAGTAGCCGGAGGGCGGCAGCAGGGGGTGGAAGCAGGTGCGCAGGAACAGGCGCACAGTACCAGGTGGACAGCAGCAGGCGGGCAGTAGCAGGTCGCCAGCAGCAGTCGACCAGCATCAGGCGGCCAGCAGCAGGTGGGCGGCCGCAGGTGGGCAGCAGGAGGGGGACAGAAGCAGGGGGGCGGAAGCAGGTGGGCAGGAACAGACGGGCAGCAGCAGGCAGACAGCAGCAGGTGGGCAGAAGCAGGTCGGCAGCAGTAGGCGACCAACCAACAGCAGGCGAACAGCAGTAGTCAGAAAGCAGCCCACGGGCAGCCGTAGGCGGACAGGATGCAGGCGGCAGCAGGCCAGCGGCAGCAGCCGGGCGGCAGCAGGTGGGAAGCAGTAGGCGCAAAGCAGCCGGGGGAGGAAGCAGGTGGGCAGGGACAGGTGGGCAGCAGCAGGCGGGCAGCAGAATGTGGGCAATAGCAGGTCGGCAGCAGCAGGCGACCAGCAGCCAGAAGACAGCAGTAGACGGAAAGCAGCCCACGGGCAGCAGCAGGTGGACAGGATGCAGACAGCAGCAGGCGGGCGGCAGCAGTTGGGCAGCAGCTGGTGGACAGCAGCAGGGGGGCGGAAGCAGGTGGCAAGGAACAGGCGGGCAGCAGCAGGCGGTCAGCAGCAGGCGCACATTAGCAGGCGAACATCAGCAGGTGGGCAGTAGCAGGTCGGCAGCAGCAGGCGGACAGCAGTAGTAGGCGGAAAGAAGTCCGCGGACAGCAGCAGACGGAAAGCAGCAGGCGCGCGGCAGGAGGTGGGCAGCAACCGGCGGGCACCAGAAGGCGGGCAGCTGAAGGCGGGCAGCAGTAGGCGGACAGTAGCAGGCGGACAGTCGCAGGTGGGCCGTAGCTGTTTGGCAGGAGAAGGCGACTAGCAGCAGGCGAACAGCAGTAGTCGGAAAGCAGCAGGCGGCCACGATGCAGACAGCAGTAGGCGGGTGGCAGCAGATGGGCAGCAACAGGCACAATGCCGCAGGGATCCGGAAGCAGCTGGGCAGGAGCAGGCGCCCAGCAGCAGGCGGACAGAAGAAGGTGGGCAGTAACAGGTCGGCAGCAGCAGGCGAACAGCAGCAGGCGGACAGCAGCAGGCGCACATCAGTAGGCGGAAAGCAGCCCATGGGCAGCAGCAGGCGGACAGGATGCGGACAGCAGCAGGCGGGCAGCAGCGGGGGGCGGAAGCAGATGGGAAGGAATAGGCGGGAAGCAGCAGGCGGGCAGCAGGCCCACAACATGAAAGGCCGCAATCATAGCAATGTTACGAGTAAAAAGTAACGGTGCTACAGTTAGTCATCTAAGGCAAAAAAGTAACTTGGTTGAGGTTAGTTTCCAAAAGTAACTTCTTAGTGTTACACTTACTGGAAAAATATAGCGTCGTTACATTTCCATTACTGTTTAAAACTGATGTAATATACCACAAACGACATTTTAGTTTATTTAATGGAAACGTACGAAAGCATGCGGGTGGTCACATTTGTACGTCGTAAAACTGTAGACGAAGGGGAATTTAAAAGGGGGCACAGTTAAACCAAACACTAACAATCATTGCGTATGCCTTATTTTGTTTTATCAAATTTTTTCTTACACTCTTATTGTCGGAGACTTTATTCCAAAACTGATAGTAACTTAGTATGAGTTCATGAGGAGCCATGCGATAGCACTTACATGTTGCCTTTGCGGGCTAATTGAAAAATAATTATCGGACTCACACATTTCCTTGAACAACTAAGTAATCAATCAAAGCAAATTTATTTCGCAACTTTACAAGGCGAAAAGGGTGGCCGAAAAAAAAAAGCTCACCCGCCGTGGTTGCTCAGTGGCTATGGTGTTGGGCTGCTGAGCACGAGGTCGCGGGATCGCATCCCGGCCACGGCGGCCGCATTTCGATGGGGGCGAAATGCGAAAACACCCGTGTACTTAGATTTAGGTGCACGTTAAAGATGCCCAGGTGGTCTAAATTTCCGGAGTCCTCCACTACGGCGTGCCTCATAATCAGAAAGTGGTTTTGGCACGTAAAACCCAATAATTTAATTTTTTTTTTAAAAAAAGCTGCCACACTGTAGCTTGACTGGGCTCCAGCCACCGATCAGCAATGGAGACGAAACACATTTAGCATGACTGCAAGCTTCATAAAAAGCACTGTACCAGACATACAATGAATCCAAAAATAACATTACATTCAAACACGCCTCTCTAAGGACATGTAGGAAGTAAGAATGAAATAGAAAGGCTAAGTGCTCATAATTAACATACATAACACAATGGCTAGAGACAACAAAACAAAACATTTTTTTATTGCGTGAATAAACTCCTTATGTCTTTCTTCACTAACGTTGTCATGTCAATATTTAGTGTTTCATGGTGATTTGTTGTCGTTGGCAATGTAGGCCGAATTCTCTGTCGGCCGTACTGTGTGCGCGAAAAAGGAACGTGTCATGATGGTTGATACCGAAAACGATATGTTGTCGGGGTGTGCTCAAGTTGTGCAATGTCGAGAAAAGCATCTAATCTGCCCTGAACTGCCTTTTTATAGGAACACTGTAGAGTGTACGTGTACCAATCTCGAACATTAAGGATTTTATGTTTTTCAGAAATAAGTGCGGTGCGTTCTAAGCAAGAAGCACTTGATACCGCGCGAACTGCCCTTTTCTGTACTTAAACAAGTTTGTGTAGGTTCTCAGCTATAGTGTTACATCAAACTATCACACAATAACACAAATAAAAACTAAACAGGGCATCATAAAGCAATATTCTAATTGCCACCGAGAGATTCTGTCTGCACGTATTCATTATGCCTACTGTTTTGCTTAACTTAGGCAATATTGACTGAATGTGCTGGTTCCAGGACACATGTTCAATAAATATAATGCCATGTCTTTTTACACACTTTTCAATTGAAAATTGAACTGTGTGGGGATGCGTGACTCTCACGCGTCCCCTGATATGTTTTTCCCGCATAGCCCCCGTCTCCGTGCGGCTGCGCCGCGTGGCCCGCGGTGGTCGGAGTGGTACAAGCGCGGTGCGAGAGATGACGCGAGTATCGCGCTGCTGCGGGGTTACTTGGGCGCCGAAAGAGAAGGCGCTTGCTCTCTTTGGGTCGGGACAACAAGCAGTACGGACGTGCCGCGCGTGCGCCGATCCATGCTTCTGCGAGACCGTCTCGCGTGGCCGCCTTCGAACGCGCTACCGTTGGCGTGACCGTACACGCGAACGACCAGGCGATGGGATCCAGCATGGGGCGAACATATTCGCTCGCTATGCGGTCGCGGTGAGTCGGACTTCCTAGATTTGTCGCGCGCCCATCGCCATGTTTTGGGGATAGCAACTCGGCTAGCTGGCATTCATCTATGAAAGGTGCAATAAATACCCTTGTGATTATTTGCACTACTGTCTTGTCGTTCCTTTGTCCCAAGAGGACGGGAGGAGAACCCCACAACTGGCGATTCATAAGGGGATCAGGTACCTTAATCAATGTTCCTAACGCATGAAACAACACACTGTTTTCGATACGTTCAGTGTAAAACAATTTGTCTTGCACCATTCACTTGCTCTAGAACAAAACGCATCTGCCTCTAAAGTAACGAGCACTAGATATTTTCCCGCAAAAAACATAGGGCAATCATCTGCATAGATAACAATTTTGCAAGTTTTGATTATTTGTACTACATCGTTGATATAGAAGAGTAAAATGGTAGGTCCCAAAATACTTCCCTGTGGCACCCCTGATACCATCTTTATCATGCGCGATTTGTGCATTCCTATTTCAGTATATCGTGATTCACCCGCGAGGTATGAACGAATTAATTCCAGCGCTACTCCTCGAGATCCATAGCGTTCCATTTTATCTAATAAAATGGTGTAATTTACAAGTTCAAAAGCTTTACTGAAATCTAAGTATAGTCCGAATGTCATCAATTTATTTTCCATGTTCTCTAAAATAATTTCTTTTTGCGGCAAAAAAGCACTCTATGTGGAACGATGTTTCTTAAACCCAAATGGATGACTTGTTATAAGGTTATGTTTGCTACAGAAACTGTCTATTCGTGCATTATTCACCTTTTCAAGCCCTTTCGAGAAAACAGGTAAAATTGAGACTGGACGATAGTTAGAAAAAGTATTTTTATCCCTACCTTTATGGATTATGGTTACCTTAGCTACCTGCATGTTATTTGGAAAAATGCCAGCAGAAATGGCGATATTAAAGATCTGTGAAATGACAGGTGCGATCTCATTTAACACATACTTAATGGGCTTAATTTGTAAGTCATGGGCATCTCGACTATGGCTATTTTTAAGGCCTTCGAAAACTCTTATAACTTCTGCGATCGAAGTAGGCTGAAGGAAGAGAGAATGCGGAGTCCTAGAGATACACGCAGTAAATTCAGAAATGTTCGCTGTGTTACCTATATGTAAAAAAATGCATTAAAGCGGTTCGCAGGTTCCTCTCCTTTATATATGGTATTATCAGCGACAAGATGATCAATACAGTTAGACATAGGCTTTCGGTTTAATATTGTATTTAATTTCTTCCAAAGAACATCACTGTTGTGCAGGTAATCATTAGTAAAATACGTCTGTAGTATTCTTTCTTGAACATCCTAATTGCTTTGCTAAGCTGATTTCTAAATGACTTGAATTCTATAAACTTACTGTGGTCACGAGACAGAAGAAACGCCTGAAGCATTTGATCTTTAATTTTAATCATTTGCAGCAGGTGTCGAGTAAGTCAAGGTTTCCTTGATTTTTTACTCTTACGTAAATTTTTATTGGAAAAGAGGCCTAATATCATTGTTTTAAAAGATCTAGGAATTTATCATAGGACGCATTTGCATCTGTAATCGCCAGTACTTTGCACCAGTCAACATTCCTGATGTTCTGTAGGAAATTTTCTAACGCGAATATTGAAATATCGCCATACGCTATTTCTTCAGCTTCTTGTTTCTCGATTGGCTGCAGTCTCTCCATCATTAATACAGTGGACAAATGATCCCTCAAATCTGAGCTTAGGACATTGGAGACATATTTTTCGACGCGAGAGTTCGTGATAAATATGTCTAGTAGATATGTGCGTGAAGTCGTAATTCGTGTTGGAGATACTATTTGATTCCGAAAACCATTGCAATGTAAAATAAGTAGTACATCTATAGCAGGTTCAGAGTCGCTTAAGATATTAATATTGATATCACCACCTACTGTTAGCGTGTATCAATTTTCATTTGGATGTGAAAAAAAATTGCTAAAGAAAATAATAAATGCCGGAATCCTGCCATTTGGTGGCCTATACACAATGCCAAACATGTTTTTACCGTTTCTAATGCTCAAATATTCATAGGGTAAAGTAGTCGTAGTAAAATCATTCAATAATTTTAAAGCTGGAAGATTTATCTGCAATATTGTTGATCCCCCTCAGTGTGGCTTCAGAGGTGCGTGGTCTACAACTGACCATCTTGTGTACATTGAAGGAAATATTCCTGGTGCATTTGTACATAAACATGTTTTTCCTATGTTATTCCTAGATATGAAGAATATGTAAGAGACAATGTGGCGTTACTGAATATCGAGGGACTTGCCGGGAATGAGCATCGCGGCCAATGTACTAAACCTAACAGAAAACTACTTATCCCATGGTACCTTGCGCGTCAAAGTCGGCAATGTATTATCCCGTCCGTTTATACAAGAAATTAGAGTACCCCAGGAAGACCTGCTGAGTCGCATACACTCTATCATTAGGATGTACTGGTGTGGGCTTCAATACCAACAGCTATATCTTATTCTCTCTATGTAGACGATATACAAACACGCTTCAAATCCAGTGCATCAAAGACAAGTACAGCAGTGCTTGAACACAACGTTTCTAGGTGGGCAGACAAAACTGGTTTAAAGTTGACCCCCACAATAGTTTTGGTGCTGTGTTTAAAAGAGAGGACTAACTCCCGATCCCGCTGTAGAACTGTATGTATCACAGATACCTGTAATCAAAGAACGCCAGTACTTATGCAATATTCTTGACTGGAAGCTTACTTTTATTGCCAGCCTAAAATATGTCAAAGCGAAATTCCTAATAACAATGAACCTCATTCGATCGCAACTAAATTATATTGCTGTCTTATATCACTCTGCCCCCCTGCGCACCTTAAGTATGCTACATCCTGTTCACCATCTAGGTGTCCGCCTGGCTACCAGCACCTTTAAAGCAAACTGTATTAAAACGCTTTGCGTAGAATTGAAATTGAATTAATGGTCCATCCATCTGCAAAGATCACACAATAGCTTCAGATATTTCCTCAAAATGCAGTCGCCTGAGCGTCTGTGTTCTAGAACCATTGAGGATTTGGCATGTGCAACACTTTTAAAGAATCGTCCTTCTATAAGACAACCTTCTTCATTGCATGTGATGGAGTTGAGTGTTGAAATAGACGTGCCACTTCTCGAACATCACGTAATGCCTCTACCTAAGCTGCTACCGCCTTGGAAGTTACAGCTAACAGAACGTCAAATATCATTTGTAAATCTTACAAAGCAGGCGCCAGAGCTCGAAATTCTCATGTATTTCCATGAACTGCAATCCAAGTACTGTTGCTCAGAATTCGTACCGATACATCAAAGTTGGATGTTGGCGTATCTTATGCAGCTATTTGATCACCTTTCTCTGAATCAAACGTATTGAACCCTCATACGTGTATTTTTACTGCAGAAACCTATGCAGTTCTGTGTGGTTGAACACATTAAGAAATTAAAACTAGAGCAGGCAATAATATTTACGCTAATATGTGTCCTAAAAAAGTAATATCCTTAAGAAAGCACAAAATTCCTGTTTTTATTGAGCTTTACTCATACTCCTGCAATATTTATTTATCTCGTAGACATGTGAGAATACATTGCGTTCCTGGCTACAGATGCACAGACGGTAATGTGCTAACAGACTAAATGGCCACATAAAATACACCGAGAGCTAATAATCCTAACGCTGCTATTCGTAGCAGAGATCTCAAGCCTTTTCACAAACGAAACTGCGAATCCTCTGGCAACGCTTCTGGAACGCTCAAACAAACAAGCTTTACTATAAATCGCAGTTAGGCTTCTGGCCCTCGGCCACGAAAACATGACGAATTGATGTCCCATTATCTCGTCTAATAAGGCACACATATGGTACTGGCAGTTTTTATAGACTAGTAATGAACCTCCAACCTGTCGTAGATGTGGCGAGAGGCTCAACGTCCTCCACGTTCTCGCATTCTGAAATTTGCATAAATTTGAAAACTACAACAATTTCGAACCTGTATCACTTTGAAATCTCTAGCTATCCCTAGCAACATGAGATCTCTGGCAATTTGTAATCCATCTCTTGCAATTTGAAATCTGTCACTGCCAATTTGGACTCCATCCCTGGCCATTCGGCATCTATTCCTGACAATTTCGAATATGTCACTGGCAATTTCGAATCCATACTTGGCAATTTGGATTCTATCCCTGCCAATCCCTGTCAATATCTGACTTATATACAATATTTTTGTATCTTCGTTTTCGTTTGACAGCCAACAGTAATGCATAGGCCCCAGCCGCAAAGATACTCATTTCTGGATGTAAAATGTCCGATGCGTAAGGCATCTTACCACACTTGCCACATACAGGTGGCTCACCGCTGGTCAACAGGTGTGAGTGTGTGTTATATGTATGCCCCATTCCTAGACGACACGTAATTTCGTCGATTAGTCGTGTTTTTTTATGGGTGGGCAATTTCACAACTATGGCTTAATAACATGCAGTTTAATAGATATTTCAGTGTCCCAAGAGTTAAATCGGCTGGGGCCAGCTTCAGAGAAGTTTGTGACTTGTAGCTATTGATGCAGCAGTTTCATCTGCAAGAATTTTGTCCTCAATATCTCTATGGCCAGGTACCTAGCATGCTGTGATATCCTGGTTAGGGATATAAAATGTACACAGAAAGAAATAAAGATAATTAACCATGTGATCTTTATATTTAGTCTACGGTGTTATAGCTCTTATGACAATTTAACAGTGAATTAATATAACAGCTCTTTGTATTTTTGTTTTTTGATATGTTTGACAGCCGACAATACTCCATACACCTCAGTCGTAAAGACACGTATTTCCGGATATAAAATGTCTGCTTTGGAGAAGGATGGATTAACTGCTAAATAAGACACGCCGACATGAGAGTTGGATACGCCAGTGTAAAATTCATGGCAGGAATATTTTGACTGCAGTTTGAGCAAATGCATTCGAATCATCATCATCGTCATCATCATCATCATCAGCCTGGTTACGCCCACTGCAGGGCAAAGGCCTCTCCCGTACTTCTCCAACTGCCCCGGTCACGTGCTAATTGTGGCCATGTTGACCCTCCAAACTTCCTAATCTCATCTGCCCACCTAACTTTCTGTCGGCCCCTGCTACGCTTCCCTTCCCTCGGAATCCAGTCCGTAACCCTTAATGACCCTCGGTTATCTTCCCTCCTCATTACATGTCCTGCCCATGCCCATTTTTTTTTTTCTTGATTTCAACTAAGATGTCCGTAACGCGCGTTTGTTCCCTCACCCAATCTGCTCTTTTCTTATCCCTTAATGTTACACCTATCATTTGTTGTGTCGGCAGCGGCAGGCAAGCGGGGGGCCCCGACGGGCGAACGCGCGGCTAGCGCCGGCGCAGTAAAGGAGACACGGAGCTAACTGCTCCCGATGAAAACCGGAACGAAGACTCCGCCGACCTGCGGCTGTTTATTACTTATAAAGGCTTCACCTGCTAGATGGCACTTCCCGATTGGTCCAAGCTTGTCACATGACAGAAGGGGGGTGCGCCATCTAGCTAAACAACTACAAAACATACATGTACGATGACAGAGATCTGACAGGGGGCGACACTATACTACATCATCCCCCCCTGGAAACAAAGCAAGCATACAGTGAAACGCGCACACGAGGCGCGCACTTAAGTCCAAAAGCAATTTCAGTTCGTTCCCCCCCACGTTCACACACACGTGCACCAGATGCACACAAGCACGCACTTAAGTCCACAACAAATTCAATCCATCCCCGCCCAAGTTCACATACACGTGCACCAGTCTTGGGCAACAAAACACAGGCAGTCACCAAGTCTGACAAAGAACACGGCACAAAACTCACTGCACCGCAACAAGGAGCACATTTTATACCTGTGTTAATGAAACATGTGGACTGTCTCAACGAGGCCCCTAGCCGTGGCATTTCGAAGACTGAAATACGGTCTACAGTACAGAAACAAAATCGAGCCACGGAGGCAGTTTTCTGTCACTATGAGGACGCGTGCGTACCTCAGAAGAACTTTGGGGGTTGCGACGCGTATCGGTCAACTTTAAAGACCCAGTCGTCCCACTATTATTTACCTCCCCCTGGTTGGACAATTGAATGTGGTTATCGCTCAAAGCTGGAGAGGGTTGCCCAGGAGGCTCCTCTCGAAGTCCCAACAAGTCCTGGGAGGCTGCTGATTCCTCCACGGAATCAGAGACGACTGCTGACTGTGTAGACTCTGAAGTGATACAGTCAGACGCACAACTTAACTGAAGCTTATGACTATGAGAAGACGCTGTCACTACAGACAAGTCATCGGAATGACTATCCAAGTTTGAATATGAGTACAAAAAGTCCCTATTACTTGTACACAATGTACTATCTGCTGGATCCTTCATCACTACGGTTAACTTAGACACATGCCACGTCTTCCCATCACTGAGTACAAAAATAGATGGTCCTATCTGGGCCCGGACTTTACGAGTTTTACTGTACTTAAAAATTCCTTTCCTGTTAAATCTAATTCTGACGGTGTCTCCCACCTTGATACGAGTTGCCTGAGCACCTCTACGTTTGTCTACGTACTGTTTAGTCTGCGACTGTTTCTGCAAGACCCTTTCTTGGACTTGAGACACAAGACTGTCCTGTTCTCGTAGATCTACACAGAGCTGCATGGTTCCATCCTTCTTGCGCACCACCACGAGTGGAGACACCCACTCAGTAGCCTCGACGCGCTCGATGACGTCACAGTCCTCGAGACGTCGCAATTCATGTGTGACCTGGTCACGGAGAGCCAGGGGTAGTCGGCGCAACTTTGAAGATACTGGTTTCGCATCTTGCTGCCGATGAATTCGGTGCACAAAGTTGTTGACGAGGCCCAACTCGTCACTGGAAAGGTGATCAAAACCCGGAGGCACACCTGTGGGGCTCTGTACTGAAGGAAGCGATGGTAGACGACATGTCAGCGACGTACCGTCGATCTGTATGCCCAAGCGTTGGATGGCGTCTAAACCCAGCAGTGATGTTCCTGTAGTCGTTACGTGGAACGTGACGGAGCATGACCTTTGGAAAAACTGGACAGTGGCTTGAAACAGGCCTTGAATGTCGATGCGTTGCTTGGAGAAATTTTTCAAGTCCACTGCTGTATTTGACAGTCTGTGCTGTCGACCAAAGTGCTTTCCAAAATCCTCGGCCGTCATCAATGAGGCAGACGCTCCCGTATCCACCGGCAGTCGCATGGCGACGCCGTTCACTACGACTGGAACTTCCAAATCTTTTTTGGTTTCGAAAGCGCTTACCGTCAAGACAGACGCGGACGGCTGCCCTGCGGAAGTTGAAGACAGCGTCTCTGCGGAAGAGACGTGTTGAACAGTACGGGTTTTTCGGCAAACTGATGCAAAATGGCCCAACGTGTGGCAGGCGTTGCACCGCCGGTTCCTTGCTGGACAATTCCTGTACGTTGCAATATGCTTCGTGCTGCCACACCGGTCGCATGCACCACGGTTCCCGGAGAAGCCATGTGCGAAATGTCCGTCGTCTCGGCGGCCTCTCGGAAGAAGGCCGTGGTCTCGGCGGCCTCTCGGAAGAAGGCCGTGGTCTCGGCGGCCTCTCGGAAGAAGGCCGTGGTCTCGGCGGCTTCTCGGAAGAAGGCCGTGGTCTCGGCGGCTTCTCGGAAGAAGGCCGTGGTCTCGGCGGCTTCTCGGAAGAAGTCGGCCCTCTTGGCGGCTTCCCGGAAGAAGTCGGCCCTCTTGGCGGCTTCTCGGAAGAAGTCGGCCATCTTCATGGCCTCCCGGACTACGTCGGCCATCTTGGCGGCTCCCCGGAAGAAGTCGGCCATCTTGACCCGTCGACGGAACGCCAAGCTGGGATGCTTCAATTCTTCGAACATTTTCGGAGCCGAACGCGCGGTTCGCTCGATGCAAGGCTTCTAACGAGCGTCCAATTTCTTCTGCCTTGTCCAGGGACAGGGTTTCGCCATGAGCCAGCAACTTTTCGCGAACGCTGACGTTCGCTACGCCATGTATTATCTGGTCTCGGACGCGCTCGTTGTAGGCTGTGCCGAAGTTGCACTGTACCGCCTTCTCCTTCAATGCGGTCACGAATTCCAGGAATCCTTCACCCTCGAACTGCTTCCGACTGGTGAATTCGTGCCGTTCCGCCAGGACATTTGTTGACGCGGCGAACAGCCGGTCAAGCCGCTCCAAGAGTCTCGGAAACTCTGACGCTGGCGGGACCGCATCACTTGACGTTGACGCTGCGCCGGTCGACTGCCTTGCTGCTTCGCTTGAAGCTGACGCTGCGCTGGTTAACTGCCTTGCTGCTTCCTGCTCCTCGTCTGCAAAGTACTTCCGTTGTCCCTCACGCCCGAGAGCGCTGACGAGCGCGGACGCTCGTCGCGCGTCTGTCCAGTCGCCACCGCCGGCCGCTTCGAGGTGGGCCTGAAAAATTTTTTTCCATCGATGCCATGGAATTAACGGTGGCCCGGGCAATTCCAGAAAAACGGGAAGGTTCGCCGTGAAAGACGCCATGCCCGGTAGCGCGTGCAGGAGACAGTGCAGAAAACAAGCCGGAGCTCGCAGCAGGAATGGGGCAAGGAAGAACAAAGGGGGCGAGTAGGCCTAGGCTCGGAAGCCTCGCGACGCCAAGTGCGTCGGCGGCGTTTGCCTGCCGTGCGGACACGGGAAGGGTCGCTTCACTTACGAAGCTTGTTGGTGTCCCGGGGCTTCGGTCGGAACCGCTGCGGGAATCCCATCCTCGTCGCCAAAAGATGTTGTGTCGGCAGCGGCAGGCAAGCGGGGGGCCCCGACGGGCGAACGCGCGGCTAGCGCCGGCGCAGTAAAGGAGACACGGAGCTAACTGCTCCCGATGAAAACCGGAACGAAGACTCCGCCGACCTGCGGCTGTTTATTACTTATAAAGGCTTCACCTGCTAGATGGCACTTCCCGATTGGTCCAAGCTTGTCACATGACAGAAGGGGGGTGCGCCATCTAGCTAAACAACTACAAAACATACATGTACGATGACAGAGATCTGACAGGGGGCGACACTATACTACATCATTCTTCTTTCCATAGCCCGTTGCGTCGTCCTCAATTTAAGTAGAACCCTTTTCGTAAGCCTCCAGGTTTCTGCCCCGTACGTGAGTACTGGTAAGACACAGCTGTTATAAACTTTTCTCTTGAGGGATAATGGCAACCTGCTGTTCATGATCTCAGAATGCCTGCCAAACGCACCCCAGCCTATTCTTATTCTTCTGATTATTTCACTCGCATGATCCGGATCAGCAGTCACTACCTGTCCTAAGTAGATGTATTCCCTTACCACTTCCAGTGCCTCGCTACCTATCGTAAACTGCTGTTCCCTTCCGAGACTGTTAAACATTACTTTAGTTTTCTGCAGATTAATTTTTAGTCTCACCCTTCTGCTCTGCCTCTCCAGGTCAGTGAGCATGCATTGCAGTTGGTCCCCTGAGTTACTAAGCAAGGCAATATCATCAGCGAAGCGCAAGTTCATAAGGTATTCTCCATTTACTCTTTCCCCAATTCTTACCAATCGAGGTCTCTGAATACCTCCTGTAAACATGCTGTGAATAGCATTGGAGAGATCGTATCTCCCTGCCTGACGCCTTTCTTTATAGGGATTTTGTTGCTTTCTTTATGGAGGACTACAGTGGCTGTGGAGCCGCTATAGATACCTTTCAGTATTTTTACGTACGGCTCGTCTACACCCTGATTCCGCAATGCCTCCATGACTGCTGAGGTTTCGACTGAATCAAACGCTTTCTCATAATGAATGAAAGCTACATAAAATGGTTGGTTATATTCCGCACATTTCTCTATCACCTGATTGATAGTGTGAATATGATCTATTGTTGAGTAGCCTTTACGGAATCCTGCCTGGTCCTTTGGTTGACGGACGTCTAAGGTGTTCCTGATTCTATTTGCAATTACCTTAGTAAATACTTTGTAGGCAACGGACAGTAAGCTGATCGGTCTATAATTTTTCAAGTCTTTGGCGTCCTCTTTCTTATGGATTAGGATTATGTTAGCGTTCTTCCAAGAATCCGGTACGCTCGAGGTCATGAGGCATTGTGTATACAGGGTGGCCAGTTTTTATAGAACCATCTGCCCACCGTCCTTCAACAAATCTGCTCTCACCTGATCCTCCCCAGCTGCCTTTCCCCTTTGCATAGCTCCCAAGGCTTTCCTTACTTCTTCCGGCGTTACTTGTGGGATTTCGAATTCCTCTAGACTATTCTCTCTTCCATTATCATCGTGGGTTCCACTCGTACTGTATGAATCTCTATAGAACTCCTCAGCCACCTGAACTATCTCATCCATATTAGTAATCATATTGCCGGCTTTGTCTCTTAACGCATACATCTGATTCTTGCCAATTCCTAGTTTCTTCTTCTCAGCTTTTAGGCTTCCTCCGTTCCTGAGAGCTTGTTCAATTCTATCTATATTATACTTCCTTATGTCAGCTGTCTTACGCTTGTTGGTTAACTTCGAAAGTTCTGCCAGTTCTATTCTGGCTGTAGGGTTAGAGGCTTTCATACATTGGCGTTTCTTGATCAGATCTTTCATCTCCTGCGACAGCTTACTGGTATCCTGTCTAACAGAGTTACCGCCGACTTCTATTGCACACTCCTTAATGATGCCCACAAGATTGTCGTTCATTGCTTCAACACTAAGGTCCTCTTCCTGAGTTAAAGCCGAATACCTGTTCTGTAGCTTGATCTGGAATTCCTCTATTTTCCCTCTTACCGCTAACTCATTGATCGGCTGCTTTTGTACCAGTTTCTTCCGTTCCCTCCTCAAGTCTAGGCTAATTCGAGTTCTTACCATCCTGTGGTCACTGCAGCGCACCTTACCGAGCACGTCCACATCTTGTATGATGCCAGGGTTAGCGCAGAGTATGAGGTCTATTTCATTTCTAGTCTCGCCGTTCGGGCTCCTCCACGTCCACTTTCGGCTATCCCGCTTGCGGAAGAAGGTATTCATTATCCGCATATTATTTTGTTCCGCAAACTCCACTAATAACTCTCCCCTGCTATTCCTAGTGCCTATGCCGTATTCCCCCGCTGCCTTGTCTCTAGCCTGCTTCTTGCCTACTTTGGCATTGAAATCGCCCACCAGTATAGTGTATTTTGTTTTCACTCTACCCATCGCCGTTTCCACGTCTTCATAGAAGCTTTCGACTTCCTGGTCATCATGACTGGATGTAGGAGCGTAGACCTGTACAACCTTCATTTTGTACCTCTTATTAAGTTTCAGAACAAGACATGCCACCCTCTCGTTAATGCTATAGAGTTCCTGTATGTTACCAGCTATAATCTTATTAATCAGGAGTCCGACTCCTAGTTCTCGTCTCTCCGCTAGGCCCCGGTAGCACAGGACGTGCCCGCTTCTGAGCACTGTATATGCTTCTTTTGGCCTCCTAACTTCACTGAGCCCTATTATATCCCATTTACTGCCCTCTAATTCTTCCAATGGCACTGCTAGACTCGCCTCACTAGATAACGTTCTAGCGTTAAACGTTGCCAGGTTCATATTCCAATGGCGGCCTGTCCGGAGCCAGGGATTCTTAGCACCCTCTGCAGCGTCGCAGGTCTGACCGCCGCCGTGGTCAGTTGCTTCGCAGCTGCTGGGGACTGACGGCCGGGGTTTGATTGTTGTGTTCATATAGGAGGTTGTGGCCAAGTACTGCACCAGGATGGCCAATCCTGCTCTGGTGAGGGAGTGCGTTACCGGTTCTGGTCACCGGGATCAGGCCACACTCCAGGCCTGTTTATGCAATTTTATCAACACGCGGATTTTTTTTTAATCCGGTGGAAAATTGCGCGGCACCGGGATTCGAACCACGGACCTCTTGTACGCGAGGCGGGTGTTCTACCTCTACGCCACCGCTGCATTCGAATATATGCCCCTAGAGCGTGTTTTGTAACGTCTACAAATGATGTGTAACATTCTACGTCATGCCGGAGCCACGGCGGTACTAGAGCAAGCAGACTATGCTGAAAAAGTTCGAAATTCATTTCTTCACTGAGGCTTATCACACGCAAGGAGAAAGGCTTTCCCACTGCTGGCAAATTATAAAACAGTGTAGCGCTGGTGATATCGTTTGTGCTATAAGAAGAGGCAAGTATGAAATTGGCATTTACTTTCACAAAGTAAAAACAGCTCGAATATGACTATTGCACGTGGAATGACCATTCATTACCTTTTATGTAGGATCCCCAGTCGGCCTCTAGAGTCTGTGAAGGAGTACGTTTACCTAGGTCACTTATTCAGAGGGAACCCTGATCATGAGAACTAAATTCACAGAAGAATAAAAATGGGTTGGATCACATACGACAGACATTACAAGCTACTGACTGAAAGCTTGTCATTATCATTGAAAAGAAAGGTGTACAATCAGTGCAGTTTACCAGTGCAGACATATGGGGCAGAGACTTGGAGACCGACAAAGAAGCTTTATAACAAGTTAAGGACCGCGCAAGGAGCGGTGCAACGAAGGTTGCTAGGCATAACGTTAAGAGACAGAAAGAGAGTGGTTTGGAGCGCAGAGCCACCGGATATAGACGATATTCTAATTGGCATGAATATGAAAAAAAAATGAAGCTGGGCAGGTCATGTAATGCGCCGGTTAGATAACGGTTGGACCATTACGCTTACAGAATGGGTACCAAGAGAAGGAAAACAAAATCGAGGACGACAGAAGACTAAGTGGAGCGATGAAATTAGGAAATTCGCGGGCGCTAGTTGGAATCCCTTGGCGCAGGGCAGGGTAATTGGAGATCGCAGGGGGAGGCCTTCTTCCCGCAGTCGGCATAAAACAGGTTGATAATGATGATGATAGTGAAAGGCTTGTCGCAGTACTTGCCCTGAAGGTGCCTGTGCCCAGTCGAATGCCTAGATGGTGGACGAGATGAAGTATCTTTAGAGCGCTTGGCGCAGAAAATTGGTACACTGTGGGGCCGTAATCCAGTCGCGTACGTATTAGGCTCTTGTAGAGATGATGATGATGTATGAATTTTATTGGCGCAAGTGCCAAATATGGCCAAAGAGCGCCAAGCCAAATGTAATAAATGAAGTGCCAAATATGGCCGAAGAGCGCCAAGCCAAATATAATAAATGAAGTGCCAATGGTAAAAGATTATAAATGACAGAGTGGCGAATGCGGATGTGAATGATACATGTAACTTGGCTGTAGACAGGCATAATTTAAGTCGCTCGAAAGAACAAAAAAATGTACGAGCTATAAGATAATTACAACGACCATTGACGTATGCTATGAACATAAAAGTTATAATACGAAGTGATGATATACTGAACAAATGAGTAAGAGTAGGCCATGTATCTCATCAATGAGCCCTTGAATGCAAGGGTTGGGAGGCATGTGCTTAAAACGGCATTGCAACAGCCGCCTCTAGTGAGAGGATGTGCAACGTATACCTTGGTTTGATAAGTTGAAATGTGCCAACATCTCACAAAATTGTGAAAATTTACTTCTTGTTACATAGTGGCTCTATGCAGAAAAACATGGCGGGGTGGAGGGGAATGTGTTGACTATACGGTGAGAAAAAAAGTACATTTGTCGTTAAGCTTCTATTTCTGGACACTGTAAAAAAAGACGTGAGTGACCGAAAGCGCCTCTCCACATCGCATACAGGAGAATCAGCAGCAGCTTAGTAGGTAGCATTGAGTTCCATAAGTATGACCTCTTTTAAGACGAAAGAAAAGATCTCAGTCTGTCGTGCCTTTGTTATTGGTGGCCAGTTCCCTACGTTTGGCTTGATAACGTGAAATTTACTAAGCATTTCAGTGTCCGACGTGCGTTGCCCCTGGCCCCTTAGTTTCGTTCCCATGAAGGGCCTTGATCTACAACAGGTACATATAAAGAAGGATTACTTGGTTCATTGCTGTCGCTATGTGGTCGGCTAGTATATTACCCTCAATGCCTCTTTGGCCCGGTACCCAGCACAATATGAAAATTTAATATGATACGTGTGAAGTGCAGATGGTTGAATAAAGTTCAGTAAAGACGTGATTTTTATTCTTCAGTAGAAAAATTAAGGTTTTGACGACGCTGAATGAATCTGTAAACATTATTCTTCATTCTAGTTTTGTTTCCTTGATGTGCCGTACAGCAGACAAGAATGCGTAGGTCTCCGCCGTAAAGATGCTCGTTTCCAGCTGCAAACAGCCTGATTCTGGGAAGGACGGGCCAACTGCGGCATAAAAAATACCGTCATGCATATTGGAAGCATGTATGTAGAATTCTGGGCACGAGTGCTTTGACTGAATTTCTAGTAAGTGCATTTTTATGTGTATTTCTGGGGCATTCTTTGTACCTTTTACAAAAGACATGTCGCAATCTATCAACTTCCACAGCCACGGTGGCAATGGTTTGGCTGGAGCCATTAGCGCGTTTTCAAAAAGTGGGACAGCCATTGTTTTGTTGAGGTTCCTCGTAATCTTCACAATAAAAAGCGTGCAGCTAAGGACTTCCCTGGGGTACTCCAGTTTCCTGTATAAATGAACGATAGAGTGTGTTGCCTATTTTTACGTGGAAAGTACGTTTAGTGAGGTAACTCTCAATTACATTCAGCATGTTTCCCCTGATAACCATGCGCGACAGGTCTCGGAGGATTCCGTACCACCACGTGATGTCGGAGGCCTTTGCCATGTGAAAAAAAAGAATAAGAAGAACTGCTTATGGACAAAAACATCATGAATATTGGCCTCAACACGCACTGAGGTGGTCAATTGTTGACCGGCCCACTCTAAATCCGCATTGGCAAGAATCAAGCATTTTCTTAATTCCAGGTAATGTAGAAGGCGACGATTTATTACTTTTTCAAACAACTTTCACAGGCAACGTGTTAGCGCCATCGGACTGAGGCGTGATCTTTGCCCTGTTTTAAAACAAGCATGGCAATTGCTCCTTTCAATTGGAAAGAAAAATGCCAAGCTGCCCAGAGAACAATAAAAACTGCGAGTAGTGTAATTTGCGTGTCTTTCGGAAGGTGTTTAATAATCTTGTACATAACTCTGTAGGGACCCGGAGCAGAATTCTGACATGCATTTAAGGAAGCTCTCAGCTGAGCAATGCAGAAAGGCTGGTTAACAGGTTCGTTTGGGCTACGTTTGTGGCTGGGCTACATTTGCGGTTGAGTGGCTTCCGTTCTTTTTAATATATTTCAAGATAGACAAGGAATAGTGCATAGAGCTAGCAACGCACTCAAAGTGTTCACGAAGAGAGTCAGCTTGGTCCTTCGGACTGTCTTCTCGAATGGATTTGCAGCCCCAACAGCCTTCTCAGCCCGTCTCTAATTTTCACGTCCTGTGTGTACGAAGTAATACCGGAAGGAAATTTTTCCCAACTTGCCCGCCTTCTTTGCCCTCGGGTGCTCCTCCTTTGCGATTTTATCTGCTTGAACACTACAGCTTTTACGCACTAGGACATTAGCAAAAAATGCCCCATGCTTCGTTTTTTTTTTTTGGCGCCTGCCAACAGCCACCTTTCAACCAGGGGACTCATCTTTTGCATGGGTTCCCATTTGTCTGCGGGATGAAATTTTCAGCTAAGTCTAAACCGTTACACCGTTAAAACCGTTAAAATATATTACTGTGTCATCTATGCTAAATTCACTGATAAAATCCTATGATGCATACCTTGATTTTTTTTTAAATCGCCCCAGTCAGCAGGTGATAGTTTCTACCGAGGAACAAGTGGAGGGCATTCGTATGGATGTGTCAGGTTTAGTGTTACAGGTAATTGGTCATTTCAAAAGGGATTTCAATTACTAAATATAATGAAGAGCACAAATTATGTTGGGCCCTCTAATAAATGGGCTCTCTTTTATTAAAGAGGCATGCACCCGAGGATGCAAGAAAGTTTTCTATTAGCCAGGCATCGTATCTTGAGTTTCCCCAGATCTTGTGGTGAGCGTTAGAATCTCCCACAAGTAGGTAAGGCACGGGAAGGTGATAACTGTTGTTACAAAAGTTTTTTTTTTTTCAAGATGATGATTCGGGTCTATAATAATGGAACACAAATTGACTAATTCAATTAAACAAATGGTCCGAACTGACAATGCCAACAAGGGGCGTCTGAAGGCCGACGTCTCAGCGAGCAACAGACCTGTCAGCTGCTATGGGTACACCACCGGAGGCGTTAGCCTCGTTGCAGTATTTCCGGAACATGCTGCAATTACAAAGATAATTGGTATTCGTAGCTTTCAGATGTGTCGCTTGAACACACAACCACTTTAGTTTGAGTTCATGTAGTAGTTCTATAATGTCGTCTAGGTTATGAAGAAGTCCTCTGACATTACATTATAGGATTTGTGCTTCCATTATTGTAAATGTGTTTTGTGTTGTGCGTTCAAGAGACGGAGATTAGGTCACAGGCCCTTTCCAGGCGCCGTGACACGAGCTTTATCTGTTTTGGAGCGATCGCGAAGCTCGTCGCTCGTTTGCTGCTAGCGGGGTGATCTGGCTGGTCGTTGTGTCCATAGCCTCTTGCGAGGCGCTGGACACGCGCTCTTCCAAAAACTGCGTTTTATGTGGCGCCCTCGACACGTTGGACGATACCTTTGAGGCAACCGGCCCGGAGGTCGATGGTCCTTTCTTCTGGGGTAGCCGCCGGGGGCCGGATGGCGGCATCGTCCGCTCCCTGCATGTGGGCCGGACAGCAACCGGAAGCATTTCTGTCGGCGCCCACTGTCGCGTCACAGCGGCAAAAGGTGTTCTTGGGCAGGTAGGACACAAGCCTGCGTGCCTTCTTGAAAGTTATATTTTCATTTACTTTAATTGTTGCTATTTCCGTTTCTTTTTTTTTTCATGAAGGGCACGACCGCGAGTATGCAGCTTGCTCCCCATCACAGTTTACACAGTGGAGAGAGTTCTCGCAAGCTTCAGAGGTATGCTGTTGGGCACTGCATGTCCCACAACTTTGGCGGCCTCGGCCGTTTTTGTGAATTGTGACAGAGGCGCTGAAATTTGAAGCACCTGAGGAGATTTGGCAATTATGGCCTAACACGGAGCTTGACGTACCCAGCCTCGATGGACTCGGGCAGACCACTGGTGGCAAAATTAATTGTCAGGTGCTTGGTCTGGGTTTCCTTGTCACGCTTCATCCGAATTTCTTTAGCGTTGATAACGTTCTGCTCGGTGAAACCCTCCAGTTCAGCTTCAGTCGCTCAAACAGGTCATCATCTGAGACTACGCCACGGGTCGTGTCCATAGTTGGGCTCGAGGTTACTGTAACTTAATCGTCCCCAAATGACACTAGCTTGGCTAGTTTCTCATAGTGTTTCGGGTTGCAGAGCTCCAAGAGATCACCACTTGACATCCTGGATGCTTTATAACGTGTACCAAAAACTTTGGTAAGAGACTTAAAAACGTGGAATGCTGAGATCGTGTTCCCATGGGTTAGTCTGGTTTTTCAGATTGAATAACATGAAACTGGGGGAAATAGTTGTTTTGATGATAAAAAAACTGGAAGACTTTATTGAAAACTTCACTACCCGACCACTCTTCAAGGAACATCGGGTAGAGGGGAGTAAAAGCAGACATAAGTGGGTGTATCTTTCTCGGCAGTAACGCCAGCCAGCCACCCACCATGTAGCCTTACAAGGGGACGCTGCAGAGACTGTAAAACAGGTTCTGCAAACGCCAGCTGTACGTTACCATAATACGCTAATTTGAAGTAACCTAGGTCGGCTATTCTCAGAAGGTCAACTCTTGCTGCCTGGAAAAATTAAAGGGGCAAGCCAGGAGAAGACAGGAAAGTTGGAAAGTGAGAAAAAGAGAAAGGCTGCAGGACAGGAAAAGGCAACTACAGATTTCTCCGGGTGGGTTAACCTGGGGGGCCAGCTACGTGAAGCCGAAGCCAAAGGGGTGTGTTGCCTTCACTGAGCGGCCTTAAAGGTCCTAATACTCCGCATCGGCTAAACTCCCACCATCGAATTTTCCCCGGACATGGCTGAGCCACGCACGGTTAAATGCGAAAAGTCCAACCCTCGTGTTAGTGGTTCTATGTGGTGTCACAGCGCACCAAACGTCTGCTTATGCAGACGCCCCTGCTGGGAAAATTTCATGACGCACTTACTGTCACTACGCGAACTAGAATTCGACAGTATTTGAATAGTGTTCACTGTTTTCAGCCATTTCTTCTTAAGTGTCTTTACATGTGGGATGAAAGTTAGCTTCGAATGCGGTATGATGCCTAAAAAATTGTGTTCTGATGTCACTGCCACGTGGCTGTTTGTGCCGTTCTAAATAGGCTGTGCAAATAACACTCTCGTATGAACAAAAGGAAGGAACTCTAGGGAGGACTTAGTTTAGACCTTTTTTTCTGCCCATTTACATATTTTGTTCAAGCCAAGCTTAACACGTCGCTCACAGATTGTTGGTTTACGTAATTTGAATCCCAGTTTTATATAATCTACGTATGTAGAATGAAACATATTCCGTGGTTACATGAAATCAGCGTTCATCTTTGCTATAAGCAGCGTACAACTTAACACCCCACCCTTTGGTACCCGAGTCTCACGAATAAGCGGTCTGGATAGAGTTTTGCCTACAGTAACTCGAAACGTACTGCGTGATAAGTAACTTCCAATTACATTCAACATATTGCCTCGAATGCCCATTTTTGAGAGATCTCGTAAAATCCCATATGACCAAGCTGTGTCGTGTGCCTTTACCTTATGAAAAAGCACGGAAAGAAAGAACTACTTATGAATAAAGGCGATGCGAATTTTTGCGCCATTCCGCACGAGATGGTCGGTAATCAATCGACCCTCCTGAAGCCGCACTGATTAGGGTCAAGCATTTTGTTCAGTTTAAAATATACCAAAGAAGACGCTTTATCATTGTTCGGATGAGTTTGCATAAGCAGCTTCTCAGTGCTATTCGGCAGTAACTTTAGACGTTGGGTGGGTCTTAAGCATGTTTCAAGAGTGCTGCTGTCCACCTAGTGCTTTTTGCTTGGTGCTGCCCGCCCACTGCTGTCTGCCTGCAGCTGGAGCTGACCGCCGGGAACGGCCCAGGCTCGCAGAAAAGGTGTGGTGGGCCATTGGCTACACCGATAGTGACGTCGGTTCTCTCTCGCAGCAGAGCGCGCGTGCAGCAGTCTCTCTCCAACTTCCCCATAGGTTCGAAAGTGTGTCCCTGTATTTATTTAAATGAAATGTGCAGCCCCGGTGTGTCATTTGGTAACTACAGTGCATAACCGAGTCATAAATACTGACACGTGTACTTATCTTCATCGGGCGACCACGTTTCGCCGCCTACCAAATGTTATGGCACAGCGCGGGACGCGCCTGCATGCATCCGAAGTTTCTGGAAAGCTATTGATGCTTCTATCCGCTGTCTGTTGTCGTCGAACCTTATATTATCTGATTTCATCGCCTGACGCCAATGGTGGAGAACTTTGTGGTAGGCACGCGGGTCCCAACGATTAGTCTGGAACATTCCACGATTGATGTATAAAAGCCGACGCGCTTGACCCGTTGATCAGATTTTCGACGATCGCCGACCGTGTTCGCCGCTATCGTTGTGCTATAAGTGTAGCCTGTTTTTGTGGGCACAGGCTGGCCCAATAAAAGTTAGTTTTGTCTTTCACAGTATTGCTACTGTGTTCTTCAACGTAACTACCACGTGACAACTGGTGGAGGTGCTTTTCGTTCTTGTTCGGGATGCAACCGACAAGCCGTGATCCCAGCCCGGACCGCAAAGAGAACACCAACGTAGTCCTGGACAATCGAGCAAGCCGCCGCCTTCAACAAATGCCCCCGGAGCACGGACTTATACCTGTAAAACAAGGAAGATTGTGGCCAAGGCAACCCCAATGGCAGCCCCAGCGTCCCCCATCGTGCTGCAGCAGCCCAGGGAACCACCGACGTTCCGCGGTTCCACATTTGAGGACCCGGAAAGCTGGCTGGAAACGTATGAGAGGGTCGCTACGTTTAACAGCTGGGCAAGTGACGACAAGCTGCGACATGTCTATTTCGCATTGGAAGACGCCGCCAGGACGTGGTTCGAGAATCGAGAAGCCACCTTGACGACGTGGGACCTATTCCGAAGAGCTTCCTGCAAACATTTACAAGCGTCGTGCCAAAAGAACGAGCCCAAGCTCTTGGAGACTAGAGCGCAGCTGCCGAATGAGATGATCGCGAACTTAACTGAGGAAATGAGCCGTCTGGCCCGCCACGTCTACCCGCAAATGTCCGAGGAGAAAAAAGTCCGCCTACTGATGCGTGGTGTAAAGGAAGAACTTTTCGCCGGAATGGTAAGAAGCCCACCGAAGACCGTCGACGACCTTCTTCGTGAGGCGACGAGCATCGAGAAGACACTGGAATTGCGGAACCGGCAATTCGACCGACGCACCAAGCCAACAAGCTACGCCAAGTTCAATCAATGGCTACCGACGCCCTGCGCGAGACCATCAGGGCAGTCGTGCGAGAGGAACTTCAAAGAATCTTCCCTTCATCGCAACCTCAAGTGGCCTAAATCGCCGAAATTGCTAAAGAAAAAGTCCAGCGATCGCTCGGAGTTCCCGAGGTACAACCACAATCCTCGCAGCCCCAGCCAGAAGCGATGACCTACGCCGCCGTCGCCCGCCGTCAAGGTCCCCCTCCACGACCGCGCCAGGCCCATGTAACAACGCAATTGCGTCGACCACCGCCGCCGCCGCCAGCACGCCCACCCGTCGCCCATCGCAGCTACCCGAGGAAGACAGGCGTTTGGCGCGCTCCTGACCACCGCTCGCTCTGCTACCACTGCGGGGAAGCCGGCCATGTGTACCGCCGATGCCCATAACGCGACCTGGGATTGCGACGGTTCGCCGTCAACGCACCGCGCCCTCGGGAAGGTGAACGCCCTCGTGACATCGCTGACTACCTCGACGGTCATCCCAGTCGCCGTCAGCAGGCCGCTACCTGTCGCCTCAGCGCCTTGCATACACCGGCCGAGCACGGGGCCCCTCTGCGAGCCCATATCCGGAAAACTAAAAGCACCAACCGATGGAGGTGTGGTTGCTGTTCGTCGAACTGACGAAGACCCTCCGCCGCCGACGAAGACGACAAAGAGACCATCTCGATGACATAATAACGACACGCCGGGTTCCCGACGAAGTCAGGAAGCCAAGACTACACCAACGAAAGACAACTTCACGACGCGACGTTCCAACTTCAGTTCAACACGACGCAGCCGTGATCCGACGCCAAGACGTAACTGCAACGCCAGACAAAGAACCACAGACCTCGACGTGCTTCTCGACGGCCACGCAGTTACTGCCTTAGTGGACACAGGGGCTGATTACTCCATAATGAGTGAACCATCGCCGCCTAGTTAAAGAAAGTTAAGACCGCATGGGAAGGCCTTCAAATTCGGACCTCTGGAGGACACCTCATGACGCCGATGGGAATCTGCACGGCAAGAATTACAATTCATGACCGGACTTACCCTGCCACCTTCGTTATCCTCCGACAGTGTTCACGAGACCTCATTCTCGGTATGGACTTCCTGAACCAACACGGCGCAATCGTCGACCTGAAGTCGAAGTCATTAACGCTGTCGGAAGATAAAGGAGAGCCCTCGTAGTCACCACGCCTTGAGTGTGCTCGAAGATCAAGTGAGCATCCCGCGTCGCTCCAGCATTGTTATTTCGGTCGGCACCGAAGCATCCGCTGACGTAGAAGGCGTCAGCGAAGGCGACCAACGTCTACTGCTAGACCGTGAAATTTGCAACGCAAGAGGGATCGCTCGACTGCATGGAGGGAAAACTGAAGTGTTGCTGACAAATTTCAGCCAGGAGTTCAAGCACATCAACAAGGGCACTACGATCGCGTACATCGAGGAAATTCTAGAAACCAGTAATGCGTTTGTCCTCTGGGATTCCGCCGCATCTACCCCGACGACTATGGATCCCGAACCAGACTACAACACTATTCCAAGTCTCCCCGTGATTAAGCAACAGCAGCTCAGAAGTCTGCTCCGACGATACAAATGCTGCTTTTCGACGTCATCGAGGATTCGACCAACACCAGTCGTCAAGCATCGCATAATCACCGAGGAGTGCGCTCGACCACTCCGCCAGAGCCCTTACCGAGTTTCGCCGCGAGAACGTGAAGCTATAAGAGAACAAGTCGTCGAAATGCTGAAAGACGACATCATCCAGCCGTCGAAAAGCCCGTGGGCATCCCCTGTTGTCCTGTTGAAGAAAAAGGACGGAACCCTAGGTTTCTGTGTTGATTACCGTCGTCTGAACAAGATCACGAAGAAGGACGTATACCCCTACCACGGACACGACGCATCGGAACGGCTCTTCAACGCCAAATACTTCTCGTCGATGGACCTCTAGTCTGGATATTGGCAAATAGAATTCGACGAAATAGATCACGAGAAGACCGCCTTCATCACCCCAGACAGCCTCTACGAGTTCGAGGTTAAGCCATTTGGACTGTGCTCAGCGCGTGCAACGTTCCAGCGCGTGACGGACACGGTTTTAGCAGGATTGAAGTGGCAGACCTGTCTCGTTTATTTGGATGACGTCGTTGTCTTCGCCGGAAATTTCGATGATCACCTTAAGCGGCTTGCGACAGTGCTAGAGGCCATCAAGTCATCGGGGCTCACTCTGAAGCTATAAAAGTGCCGCTTCGCTTACGATGAGCTTCTGTTCCTAGGCCACGTCATCAGCAAGTCTGGAGTCCACCCCGACCCGCAAAAAACAGCTGCCATCACAAAGTTCCCGCAGCCCATCGACAAGAAGGCAGTGCGTAGATTTCTTGGCATGTGTGCCTACTACAGACGCTTTGTCAAGGATTTTTCACGCATCGCTGAGCCACTAACACATCTATCGAAATGTGATGTCGAGTTCAAGAGGGAAACGCCGCAGGCCGACGCATTTCAATAACTCAAACGACGCATGCAGTCGCCGCCAGTACTTGCGCACTTCGACGAGCACCAAGACACTTCTGCTCGCCAAGACAAAATTACCTTTATTGGGCGAACCTGTGCCCACAAAAAGAGGCTACACTTATAGCACAACGATAGCGGCGAACACGGTCGGCGATCGTCGAAAAATCTGATCAGTGGGTCAAGCGCGTCGGCTTTTATGCAGCAGTCATCGAATGTTCCAGACTAATCGTTGGGACCCGCATGCCTTTCACATATTCTACATCATTCGAGTCACGCGATGAAATCAGATAACACAAGGTTCGGCTACAACAGACAGCGGATAGAAGCATCGATAACTTTCCAGAAATTTCGAATACATGCAGACGCGTCCCGCGCTGTGCGATAACATTTGTTAGGCGGCGAAACGTGCCAAAACCACTTTCTGATTATGAGGCACGCCGTAGTTGAGGACTCGGGAAATTTCGACCACCTGGGGTTCTTTAACGTGCACCTAAATCTAAGTACACGGGTGTTTTCGCATTTCGCCCCCAATATGATGTATGTAGCATGTGCATGTCATGACACATCATTGGATAATGTAACGCCTAAGTATTTGAAAGATGTTACTGGGTGTGTAGGTTCATTGGTATCTGTGTACGGGAGTGTTGTGGGGCGCTTTAGGCGGAATTGGAAATTTTATATTTAGTCTGGTTAAGCGCCATCAGCCACTGGTCGCACCATTCCTGGACACAGTCTAGATCATGCCGAAGTTTTCGTGCGTTGCAATGGTTTGAAACTGATCGGTAAATTACACAGTCGTCGGCGCATTTGGCAAGTGTTGAGGCAAGTCAATAATATATGTTAGAAATAGCAGAGGACCGAGAGCAGAACTTTCGGGTACACCAGATGTTACAGGAACAGGGTCTGAGGTATGATTATTAACAAAAACGTGTTGAAATTGGTTAAACAAGAATTCTTTTATCAAAACCAGAAGGTTGTGGCTCTAGTATAGCAATAGTTGATGCGGCACTTGGTCAAACACTTTGCGCAATCTCAAAAAATTGCGTCAATTTGTATGTTGGTGTCGAAGTTAACAAGCAAGTCACGAATGAAAATGGCCAGTTGTACAGAGCATGAGCAGCCCTTTCTAAAGCCATGCTGGGTGAATGAAAAGTATTTTTATCGAGAATTGCCACGATATGAGAATAATTGACATGCTCAACAATTTTGCATTGGCCACTTGTTAATGATCATCATCACTATCACCAGCCTATTTTGTGTCCAATGCAGGACGACCCTCAGATCTACAATTACCCCGGACCTGCCCCAACCGATTCCAGCTAGCGCGTACGAATTTCTTAAAGGGCAGCTGAAAGGGTTTTCAATTTCCATGAATTGCTGGGATTGGGAAGAACAGACCTAATAATTGAAGGCTCCGTAATTTTTTTCTTAGTTTTATTAATATAAGGGGCGGAAATCGCTTTCTAAATCACCCCCGCGGACACGCCCCCATCGCCTCCCAGAGCGCCGGTTGAGGTGGTTGCCAGAGGAGAGAACCGGCGAGAGTGACGTCACTGGCGGGGACCGAGCTGCCGGACCGGCGTGCTGGCATGTGCTGGCATGCCTCTTTCCGTCCTGCGCTTTACTGAACGACGCTATGAGAGATCTGCCACCGCCGCCGCTCACGTTTGTTTTCTTTTGCGATTTTCGTAAACTGTTCTTTCCTTCTGTGCAGCGTGAGTGCCTACAGCCAAGGGCGCCCAACATGCCCTCGTTTTGTGCAGCATTCGGCTGCGCGAACACAGGCGGGCGAGACGATGTGGTGTTTCACAGGTTCCCGAAGGACAAGAAGCTTGTAGCGCAGTGGGTCCGTTCGGTGAGGAGAGATAAGTTCGTGCCGATGAAATCAACTGTGCTGTGCTCTTCATCTTCCCTTAATATGCAGCACATGCAGGTGCACCTAGTTTAATGAAAGCCTGATTAGGCCCAGATTGATGCACTCGAGAAATGCGAACATTCGCAGCCAATAACTTCTGGTAACAGAGGTTTAGCGTAGCCGGATAGCCTTACGACAAATGCGGAAACACGTTGTTGCTAGCGTTGCTATACTCCGTTTCATACATCAGGTGCAACGCTGTGGATGCTTGAGATACTTCTTGCAGTGGCTGCGTTCGCACTTGGAAAAAGTTCGGTGTTGCTTGACCCGATTTATGAGAAAATTTTCTATATATAAGCTCAGTTCTGAATGAAAAAAAGAAAGAATTTACCCACAGAAACAATCCGTGTACTTATACGGCTGCTAACACGTTCTTTTAAATCAATTTTCTTTTCGGTATTTTTTAGTTGCAGCCCGTCGCGACAGCTTCACATGCATGCTTGCGCGAGCAAACGCCGCTGGCACGCTGCGAAGCATAGACGGAAACGCGCGCAGTAATAAATTTTGGTGACCGGACTTCATGCGTAGCTTCCACAGCGTTGCACCTGAGGTATGAAATGGAGTATATGCTTGCCTAGTGTCAGTCAACGTACGGTTGCAGCTATCGTGTTTACCACATGGCGGTGCTAAAACTGCCTAATATCTTTATGTCAACACTAGCATGGAGCACGCATACGGATTCTTGATCGAGCCACAATGGCAAAGTCGTCGAACCATAGTATGAATATTGCGCATATAATACCACTGGCCATCTCTGGATTTGTATGATAAGCAACTTCCATGACTGTACCCCGCAGCACTGCATGTGCGCGCTTTGAAACGCGGCACTTATGTTCGCGATCGTGCATCAGCACTCAAAAACCACGGGCCTACTTTAGACAAGCAGCGGCAAGGTGCTTGTCATCGCGGAATTGCACCCGTGTTTACAATCTAATGAGAAGTTAGTGCTTCGGCATTCTTCCAGCAGCAAGTTCGCAGTGACACTTTAGCGCATTTTTTCTCCCGGCATTGGAACCTGCAGCTACATGAAAAAAAAAAAAAAAACATAAGTACCAGCTAAAATTTCCAACGCGCGAGAAGGTGCACACATCGCTCTCGCTGTTGGCACACTCAACATCGTCGTTGCTGCCGTTGCCGCCATCGTTTTCCGTATCGGCTGTCGGTTCGAACATGTACGGCGAAAATACAAGCTGTCCGAGACAGCGAGAACGTTCCATAATGCTTACAACTCAGCTATGAAACCAGAACAGAATAGCGTGCTACGCTCTGAAACGGCGGCGCCGACCGGAGACTGCCGCGAAAGACGTCACAGCGGCCCCGACCAATCACGGGCAACAGCGGCGTTCGTGCGATGCCCTGAGGCGCTGGTGCGCGTTTTCTTGGAAAAACAGCCGCTTGCGTTTGTTTCCGCCCTTTTTAAACCAGATATTCGTGTTCAGGGGACTCAAAACTGTAGAATGCCGCAGAGAACTCATTTTTTTCGAAAAGTGTTTCAGCTTCCCTTTAACATCATCCCACCTAGTCTTCCGCCGTCCTCCATGGCGCTTTCCTTCTCTTGGCACCCATTCCGTAACGCGAACGGCCCACCGGTTGTGTAACCTACACATTACATGAACTGCCCAGCTCCATTTATTTCTGTTATGTAAATTAGAATATCGGCCGTCCCTGTTTGCTCTCTTTTTGGCTCTTAACGTTAAGCCCAACCTTCTTCATTCCATCGCTCTTTGTGCGGTCCTTAACTTGTTTTCGAGAGTCTTTGTCAGTCTCCAAGTTTCTGCCCTATTTGTCAGCACAGGCAGAATGCACTGATTATACAACCCACTATTTAGTGATAATGGTAAGCTTCCAGACAGGACCTGACAATGTCTGCCAAACGTGCTCCAGCCCATTTAACCTGTAAATTTCCTCCCCATAATGAGCTTCTCCTGTGAGTAATTGACCTAGGTAAACGTACTCCTTCACAGACTCGAGAGGCTGACGGGCTATCCTGAACTCTTGTTCCCTGCTCCGCTATTGATCATTATCTTTTTCTTCTGCATAATAATCTTCAGCCCCACTCTTATACTTCCTCTTAAGGTTCTCAGTCTTTTGTTGTAACTAGTCCCCTGTGTTGCTGAACAGGACAATGTCATCTGCAAATGGAAGTTGCTGAGATATTCGCCGTTGATCCTTACTCCTAAGGCTTGCCAGTTTAACAGCTGGAATGCTTCTTCCAAGCACGCAGTGAATAGCAATGGAGAGATTGTGTCTCCTGGTCTGACCCATTTCTTTACAGCTATCTTTTTACTTGTGTAGAATTAATGTAGCTGTGGAATCTCGCTAGATATTTTGCAAGATATTTACGTAAGTTGTCTGTACTCCTTGGTTGCGTAATGTATCTATGACTGCTGGTATCTGTACTGAATCAAACGCCTTTTCCTAATCTATAAAAGCCATGTAGAAAGGCTGATTGTACTCGGCGGATTTATCGATTACCTTATTGACAACATGAATGTGATCCAATGTAGAGTATCTCTTCCTGAAACCTGCTTGTTCACTTGGTTGACTAAATTCCAGTTTTGCCCTTATTCTATTGGAGATAATCTTCGTCAATATTTGATATAATGCTGGAAGTAAGCAAATGGGCCTATAATATTTCAATTCTTTAACGTCTTCCTCTTCTTGGATCAGGATAATGTTGGCTTTCCTCCAGCTCTCTGGGACCCTTGAAGTCGATAGAATGTTCGTATAAAGAACCGCTGGTTTTCAAGCATTATGCCTCCCTTATCTTTGATTAAATCGACAGGTAATCCATCTTCTCCTGCCGCTTTTCTCATTTCATGTCTTGCAAGGCCCTTCTAACTTCTAATATATGGGCCCCGCAGGTGCGTATGCGTCAGCAGGCGTTTGGTTTGTTGCGGCACCACGTAGCGCGGTTAGCCTCCTGCGGCTAACCGCGCGCGGCTTAGCCGTGTCCGGGAAAAAGGGGATCATAGGAGTTAAGGGGATGCCGGGTGTTTGGGCCTTTACGGCCCCTCGGCTTCACGTAGACGGCACACCTGGCCTGATTCACCCGGGCGAAATCGGTACTTGCTTTTTCCTATTCTCCTCTCCAATATTCGTCTTTCTCTATCGTCTTTTCATCTTTCCGGTCTTTCTTCACTTCTCACGTCCGAGTTTCTCGGCGGCAAGGGTTAACCATGTGTGGCTAGCCGGTCTTGGTTATGCTCTATTTGATTTTAGCAGCGATGTACGGCTGACGTTTGCAGGGCTTCCCTCGCAGGAACTTCTGTCCCGTCCCCACGTTGGGCTCCATGATGGGTGGTTACATCGCTGCTGAAAACCCCATCTCTACTGATGGAAAATGCTTTCCCTAAACTTTCATATCGCCCTCAGAAACGAGGGCGCACCGAAGATGTCTTCCAGTTTTTCGGGCGCCAAATCCTGAACCTCCCCCGTTTCCACATTATTCACTCTGAAAAGACAGACAAACCAGTGCGAACCATTTCACCGTTCCTTGTTTCATAATCTTTGACTGATGTTTTTGGTACGGGTTATAAGGCGTCGAGGATGGCAAACGGTGACCTCCTCTTGGAGCTCGGCGATCAGAAGCAATATGAAAAACTAGAGAAACTAGTATCATTTCGGGAGACTCATATAACAGTAACCGCGCACCGTACTACGAACACCACCCGCGGCATTGCGTCGGACGATAGTATACTGGAGCTCACTTAGGCTGAATTCTTGGAAGGCTTCAGTGAAGAGAGTGTCAGAATACGGGCGCGAAATGCGAAAACACTCGTGTACTTAGATTCAGGTGCACGTTACAGAACCCCAGGTGGTCAAAATTTCCGGAGTCCTCCACTACGGCGTGCCTAATAATCAGAAAGTGGTTTTGGCACGTAAAACCCTATAATTTAATTTTAAATAGAGTGTCATAAGTGTTTAAGGCATTAAGATGAGGCGGGATGGCACAGTGATCCAGACGATGCGCCTGATACTCAGCTTCCGCTCAAGTGTCCTTCCCGAGTACAACGAAATCGGTTATATCAAACTTCGTGTTAGGCCATACGTGCCCAATTCTTTCAGAGGCTTTAGGTGCGAAAGGTTCGTCCACAGTTCACAGAACTGTCGAGGCCGGCTGACAAGTGCCAAGTGTAGTGACAATGAATATTCCTCTGAAACGTGCCAGAACACTCCACACGGTGTCAACTGTGATGGCGAGCATGCCGCATACTCCACTCATATCACTCCACTGTGAAGTCACTAACAGTGGCATGACGCTCTTTGGCCATACCTGGCCCTTGCGCCAATAAAACCACACTTTCATTCATTTCAATATATGGTGCAGTAATTTAGCGGGGAATCTTTTTTCCCAGATTTGGAAATAGAAATGACCTTCCACATTCCAGTCATTTGGCATGTGGCCTAGAGCGAGTGAATGATAAAAGAAAATACAAAAATAAGTAGTGATGGTATGTCTGGTGTTATTTAACAGCTTGGAATTCATTTCATTGACACCTGTCAATGGAAAAAAACTTAACGTTTTATAACAAAGATGAAATTCCATCATGAGATTGTGATAGCAGGCATAGAAGACAGATTTCTACCCAGTTGCGTAGGCAAAAATGTGCTGGTTTCTTTGGTAAAGGCAGTGCAAAAACAATGTTAAAGGTATTAACACATTCGAGGTCTCCAACGGTTTCTCCCAATTGGTTAAATAAAGTGACAGCGTGATTAAATAGCATTGATGACCTTCGAAAATTTTCTTGATTTATCATTTAAAATTTTGTCAGATCTCAGTTGAAAAATTTGTGCTTAGCATTGCACAAAGCAATCAGTCAGGAATTCTCAGCAGTATAATACTGCTGCCATGCATTAACGAGGCTCTCAGCTTAGCAGCACTAAACAATCGGTTTCGCCTTGTAATCTCTTTACCGCCTTAGTGTACCACAACTCTTGGTGTTTTCATGGAAAGTAAATTTAGGAACCAATTTGTTGGATGTTCAGGTGTTCTTAAATATGTCTAGTTATCAGAATGCACGATGCCCCAATTACTTGATCAAATATTTTTTTGTTAGTCTCAATTCGTACAGATCACGATACACAGGTTCAAGTACAATATCCATGCTGCGATCTTTTCAGGCCATGAGAATGAATAGTCATATTTGAAGTTTAAGTTGGCGTTCATCAGTTGTGGTTTTCTAGTTCTGTTTATGTAAAAAATGATCTATTGTGCTGTGTGTCCAGTGCTTTGTCCACACAAATCATGGTACTATTTGGCAGGGTGGGCAGGGCAGCGAAGTGTACGCTGCGTTGCAGTTTGAGGTGCAATATTTTGACTGTGAATTACATCTGTATTAAAATAAGATTTTTGAGTAATCTGAGTAATAAAAGACTGACTAATCTTGGCCGTTTACCTGTTGTCTTGCTGCCATGTTGCCAGAATGCTTAGTTTTCTTGGTACGCAAAGTCTATCTCTTGTTCTCTGGTTTTCCTTCATTTTTAGTATGTACAACTAAATGCACAACTCTCTAACAACTTGTATTCCTTGCGTGTCATGTGCGGCTCGAGCGAAGTCCATCGCATGAAGTTGTTCATTGCCAAAAGCCATGTTGGAATGGGTCGTTATATTTTCCTCTGCAGATCAACACTGCAACACGTTACTGGGCAGCCTTCTTTGTGTTAACACACTTGTGAACCTTAATTCTAACCAGTTCCTGTGGACACAACAACAATACAAGCAACGTACGGTATTTAGAACTTTTTTCTACTTTCGTGTTGTAGATTATGAATGCTTCAGTAACTTGTCAATATAAGCTTGCTCAATGTAAACACCAGTGTTGGATCCTCTCACCAACAAAACAATTCCGACGGACAGTTCACAAACCAACAAGTGAAACACCTTTTCTAAGCAAAATTTAATTTGTTTTTGTATTCCTGCTGACATTCACTCACCTAAAGTCAATTCAGATTTATTTTCCTTTGAGACGAAGGTTTCTGGACTAAAAACATATTTTAACAGCTTCAATAGGTCCAGAAACACACAGTAACACAAATCCCAAAAAAACACCTACAGAGCAAAAAGTGAAAGAGTAACACTGAAAAACATATAAAACAGAAAGGGTCTTATGTTATACATGCTTAAGTACATCATGCATCTCCAACTCTTTTCTGGAATCTTTTAATCCCATTCCCCCTACCCTATACAGAGTAGCATGCCAGCAGTTATATACGCGCCGGCAAAATTCTCTGTTTTTCTAATAAAGAGCCCTCTCTCTCTCTCTCTCTACATCATGCAGAAACATAAAATTAAACATTGTACATATATAGTAAGCTTTACCAAATTGACCCCTTTCACGGAGCACTTTGTTGTAGTAAAATGAGTTGGCGCTTTCAGCAGCGCGCCGCACATCGCCTCAGTGACAGCGCACAAATACGAAACCATTATCGCTTCCACCTTCCTTCTGTGCGATCAGCTGTCGGAAATGAAATTGAGTTTGCGCTAACGCACTTTGCTCTAATCATGCCGGATAGAATCATGTAGATTGAAGACATGTACAGTAGTTGGCTCCAAAAGTAGTGACTGGCATACCAAGGAATGGAATGAATCTGTGCAGTGAAGTTAGCAGACCGTTCCTTCAACTTTCCGTGCATCTTATCGGCACTTCGAGATGTACGCCTTTCTTCGAGGATACAGAAATTTGCTCATCCAACAGCGTTCTACCGTTTACCTTCAAAGAAAGTCCCAGGATGTCGGCAACAGTCAGCACCGCTTGTTAAATAATGACGAAGAGACTAGCGCCCCTTCCTGTCACAGCACGTTTCGCGCATAGTATCTACAAACATCTACCCCACCTGGCACGGAATGTTACATCTACTCAATTGCCAGCGCGTCAATAAGTGAATGGGCACGCACTCGAATATATGCGCGCCATATACACGCAATAAATGAGGGACTGCACCGAAAGCGCACGAATGGTCGAACCCGAATGTTTTGAGAGCCCCACAGTAGCAAGTGAGCTCCAAGCAATAATACATCTTTGCTGCAAGGTATTACAATGTTCAAAATGGCTACGTTTCAAACCGCGCGCGCCGCAAGAAAAAAAATCTATCGTAACTGAGCACACCTGCGAGCGTTTAGGCAGAAATAATCAGATAGTGACCGCACCAAGGAAGTTTACGGTAAGAAATGTGACAAGCCGATGCTTCAAAATATTTTCCAAATAAAGAACGAATAGCAAAACACTAATCCTGATTCAATTCATGAGTGGCAAGTTTGGATAGCTTGAAATTGCATATTTAGCCTCACTTTTAATACAAGCTCCATATGCGCTGTTTGGACATAGCTTAATCAGCTTGCATTGCACTTTTGCTTGTCCTCTAAAACTGTAGTCAAAGCTTCGTGTTGTCCACTATGACACCATCTATGACCTCCCACCAAAAAAGAGGTTTGCTAAGCCGTACCGGCGTCATACACACCCATTGTAAACGCGGAGGCAATGGACGCAGTTGGGGCAAGCCCTCGACGCGTCGCCACATGATCAAACATGGCAGCGGCCACGGGACTGCACCAAAATGTCAATAAAGGAAAGTCTGATCGTTTAAAGTGCGACCAATGCAACTACGGGAAACATGTGACGTTTTCAAATATACAAATATATGGGAGCTGTCAGTTTCTTGTGAAAACTATTCTGTGGTCATACTCAGTCAGAATAAAGGAATATTACGTTGTTGTGAGTGAAATTTGTAACTAATTCGAAAGTGGAGAATGAAACATGTTCTTGCTTACGTGTGCCCAATTTACTGCCTTTGCTTTAAATTCAAAATGGAAGCTAGGAATTGCACAAATTTGGGTCACAAAATAAAAAGTTCGCACAATACGGGAATGCTATAACTCTTCTATTCTTGTCGAATAATAATAACTGCGCGCTGGCTAAAAATATGGAAGAAAGGAGCGTTCAGCACGCAACGGAAATTGGCTCGGTGTCTTGCTTCTTGCGTCAGCTCAATTTCCTTATATTTTCGGGGCCGAATACCCCCTGCAGAACACTACGTTCCTTCACTCGATTCGAGGGACCTTATACTCGACTACTTCATGCTGCGGGTGGAGGGAACCGAGAGACCGGCGAACGCTCCCGAGCATCACCATGGAAGCTGGGCGCCTGTGTAATCACAGCTGAAGTGTTTCACTGGTGGACCGTCTAAAGGACAAGCGGACAGCTTGACGTGCCTAGAACACCAAGCGGCTGCAAGAGGTTGAAGTGCTGCTCAACAACTGAAAATCGGCAGTCTCACACGTATTCTCAACTGCCTGAGTCGCCCCAACTTTGAAATTCATGTCTTAATGCTGCTATTGAAGGGCACATTCCTGACAACCAAGCTTGAGGAAGAATACAGCACGGCAGCAGATTACGAAAATCAGGTCATAGGCATGCTGGTCATTCCCATACTTAGAGGAGACATTCCGCAATTGTAATAATTTTAGGAACAACTTGAAGAAAACTGTTCAACTCAGTGAGGTATTACCGCACAAGACCAAGTTCTGCTACTTGTGCTATTACCTTGTCGATAAGGCAGCAGCATCGATTATTGGTTTAGTGGCCCCAAAATGTCATGTGGATGCCGTCGCGCTTGTTAAGTACAGGTTCGGTGACCGAACGGAGACCGTACAGTGTCGCTTGTCAAACCTTAAAAAACATTCCGCACGTCACGTCGGGAGCACGATGTGAGAGGTCTCCAGATGTTTGTGTCCTTGCTGCAGTGAACTTATTAGCTTTTAGTTTTTCGGGAATGCTGGTAGATACCATGTGGAATGTCTTGCCATGTGACATGTGATTGATCTTGTGCACGAGAAGTGCAGAAAGACGCCAAGGTTACCTATCATTGCCGAACCTTCGGGAAAGGTTTCCGGACAGACAGTGGCCTTCAAGTTGAAGGAGCTGTTCAACTTTAACAGGGTGTAATTAGAAAGCCAGGTGAAGTGCTTCACATCAGCAGCACGCATTCACAAGATGTACATACATCGAACAGTCACGAGACCGCACCACGACTTCTGCATAATGCGCCTTTGGTGAGACGCACATTTGTTCTGCTAATCAAATAATCATCCCACACGCACCTGCGATGCTAAGCTCTCTTTGGCTGAGAAAAAGCAACAGCTAGTCTAGGACAATCGTTGCTTCGGGTGTATGTCATGAGTTAACGAGTCAAGATCTTGTCATGTAGAGCTCACTTAGTCTCCCAATAAGGTTACGACTGAAGTTTGTTGGTGAGACAAAATTGCTTTCAACACAGGTGCATGTGCTTCCATCAAGGGCTGAAGAGTAGAATTGTGCAAATTTCTTCACGTAACTAGTACAATGCTCAAGCCTGAGCAGTGCAAGCAATCATCGTGCCGTATTTATGCCACTACATTTCTGCAGCATCCATCGACAACAATTTTCTGGGACAGCTACGACTTGAAGGCAAATTTCTTGCGCATAAACGGCGTTTCTTTGAAGCAGATGCCGAAGCTGGACTTTTTTTCCTCCGCTGTCAGATCATCTCTGGAAGTTATTGACTGGAAAACTCTAATAGAGCACAGGTAACCAAGGATTAGCCGAAATAAATTGCACGTTTGGATGGACACTTCAAGGACCAAGTCAAAGTGACGCACTCATCGAACGCAATACGAACTTGATGGTCCGTGCCCTATAAGTGGCAAGTCTTTCTGATCACGAAGAAACGTTAAAATTTGCAGTCCTTTTAGTGACACGAAGCAATGTGTTGCACTTATGAAAGTGACTCTCATGTACAAGTCTCTGGAGCGATTTCACGAGAAGAACAACAAATCAATGGCAGGTATTTTGTTGGGCTACTTAAAGAAGGACATCGCAAGCATTTATTCGGAGATAACCGTGATACAGCTCTCACTTGCCTTAGCATGCTGGTAAAAATTCTTTCGCTGCGTGGCAGAAAACTACAGCGATTCGACATGGTCAAAAGCCAATATCCTTTGCTTCGACACACACTGTTAGCGCCCAAAAACATTCCTAATGGATGAACTGTCTGCTATATGCCTCATATACAAGTGATAAGAGGATTCACTGAATATGAAGCTCAAGCTGCGTTGGACGCGACATTGCATTCACTAGGTCTCCCATCCCTTACTGAATATCTGGATGAAGAGAAAAATCTGAATGCGGACGTATTGCCGGTCCTGATACGCTTTCGCTGGTACACCATCGCGTTCCACTTGGACATCAAGAAGGCGTTTCTGCAAACTGAGATACAGGAGCCTGATCAAGATGCATCCCGCTTTCTTTGATTTGATATAGCCCTTGGTAGCCCAAGCGATAACATCGTACCATGGCATATGACTCAGGTGCCCTGCAGATCAACATCTAGTCCATTTCTACTAATGGTGACGGTACATCATCACTTAGACACCGTATGTAGTGACAACAAGACATAAGCACCCATCCGGAATAATGCTTTTTATGTCTGATTGGCGTAGACACTTTCATACACTCTAAGAAAAGTTTACACCCTTTGAGTCGTATCTTGCCACAGAACAATAAACGTCATCTATGTAGTTCCCATTTCCTTTCCTTAACGCTGCGGGCCCGGTACTTTCCAGTAAAGAACGGCAAGCAGGTTATCAGCATGACATAGCATTGCCGACAGGAAACTAGCAGCCGCGGTGTTTTCAAAAAAGCAAACGCAAGCAAGGCAGATGACGATTATTGTTGTGTGCCAGACATACACCCAAAGCGTGTAAACGTTTTTTTATTGTGTAGAAGGTTTGGTCACCTACAAGAAATGGAAAACCATTATCAGGGATGCAAGAATAAACCTGCGCAAGTGAAAACATGGCAAGCAAAAGGTATTTGATTGCAAGAAAGAACAAGTAGAAGGTGCACAGAAAAGGTATGTTTCACACTGGGGCACATCGAATAACCTTTTTGGAGTGCTCTGCAATTTTTTTATTCGAATACACGAACCAAGCCCAAGGTGACACGAAACGCACTGTACTAAAAACAGCTCACTGAATCTTCAACTCCGCTGGCATAGTCTCCATGTTTACTGCGACTGCAAAGCGGCTGTTTCAGCGCTTACTGGTCTTAAAGAGCTCATGGGATGAAGAAATGCTTGAGGAGATAAGAACCTAATGGAAAGAGTGGTGTGCCGACGTCATGCACCTTTTTTCTGTGACGATTGCACGATATGCAAGAGCTGGCCACAGATGCAGACTGCTGAGCTTCATAGCTTCTCTTATACGAGCTTGAAAGCCCAGAGAGCTTGAATTTATTTTAGAGCTTGCGTTTATTTGAAGGCAGTTGACACCCATGGCAAGAGCCATGCTGCTCATAGCAGCCAAATAGCGAGTAGCGCCAATAAAACCTTTAGCGCTGCCGAGAATTTACCTTATGTGAGTAGTCCTAGCAGCAAGGCTAATGAAATATATCCGGTCATGGGATTCGACGTTTCTGCCCTATGTAATGTGGTCTTACTCCATGAGCGCCCGGAACTGGATCTGTGGCAATGAAAGTTAGGCCAATTTGTCAAAATTACAGTGGCAGAAATATTATACGCCACTGGCCTAGAAACGTGGTGTTGCTGACCAGGCAAACACAATCCATCCGACTTATTGACTTGGGCAATATCTGCAAGAGTCTTGCGGGAGAGCAGCAACTGGTGGAAATGTCACATATGGTTATGAGACTGGGGTGCCGCATATCATGGTGCTTCAGGCACACTCTAACAGGCACTGTAACAGGCGCCTCCTTTGGCCCAATACAAGCGACAGAAGGGAAGATAACCAATGGTCTTTAAGAGTTACGGAATGGATTCGAATGGAAAGGAAGCGTAGCAGAGGGCGGCAGAAAGTTAGGTGGGCGGACGAGATTAAGAAGTTTGCCGGGACAACATGGCCACAATTAGTACATGACCGGGGTAGTTGGAGAAGTATGGGAGAGGCCTTTGCCCTGCAGTGGGCATAACCAGGCTGATGATGATGATGATGATGATGATGATGATGAAGCGACAGTATCCGGCCTCCAAGATTACTTACGGATGTCCTGCGCCATGGGCGCTCACAGATGCGGAGAGCGACGCACGGGGCTCAGGTAACTTGAGGGTGAGAGGTGCGTGAGTTACTGCGTAATTGGGTCGCTCGTTTCACTGGGTATGATGCGCCAGGCGACTACCACTTCTGTTCCTTCAAAACTTGCACTAAATGAGCTAGTTCTAGTGCGTATCACTATTGAACATGGTGGCACACATTGGAGGAGCGTAACCTCAAGTCACTAAGTGAGTCTTCCTCAGAATCCTAACCATGACTGAGCCGGGAAATGAGAGCGTTCAGCGCAACCAGCTCCAGCCTCCACAAGCCTTCAGATTCATCGCCGAGCAATAGAATGCCTGGAAGCGACGGTGCGAGCGTTTGCGAATCGCCAGTGGTTTTCACCAACAATCCGGCACTGATAAACTCAGCGTACATTAGGGGTGACAAAGCTGAAGACGCCCTCACAGCACATTGCCTGACATCAGCCAGCGCTAAGAAACACGCTAAGACCATGGAAGCCTTCGACAGTCAATTCGTAATCAAGAAAAACAAGATTATGACAGAGCAGTCTTCAATTGACGCATACAAGACGAAGGTGAACCCATGACAGACTTCATCACAGCTCTGCACTCCTTAGCCGTGTGGTGCGTATACGGCGACTTGAAGGACTAATTAATCAGTGACAGGCTTGTTATCGGCGTACGTGACCAAAAGTTGTTGATGAAACTACAGCTTGAAAAAGACCTCACAGCAGTACTTTGCGCCAAGCAGTTTGAGGAAGTCCTTAAGCAGTAACCGCATATTCATGCTGCCGACTCATCGGAAACAACAGTAGCCATCGATTGTCTGCATACAACACCTAACGCGACGCATCAACAGGAAACGCAAAACAGTTGAGCAACCTCAGACTAGCGTTCCTGTGGCTGGCGCGGTAGAGAAGGAAGGCACCGCAAGAAAGAGTCCAGCATCAGAAGTGTACCGCAAGAGGTGCAGCCAAAAGGGACATTGCGCCACTGTATGCTGATCATCATGCATTCTTTATCATAGGCAATTTAGCACATCTCCGGAAAGTACGAGCTTCCTGGGAGCGATCACTGATGGCGCAACAACACCGTGGATATAGAAGCCATCGTTAAAATGACATCTCATGGCATGACAGAGCTCAAGCACTTCCTGGCGAGGACCAACTTCGCATCGGTTCATTCCGAACTTCTGTGATACCGCGCACCCGCTGATGGAGATTCGGCGCTCAGTGCTCGCCCCGAGCGGACGTGCGCAACGAGAGCTCCGCCGAACTCTGAGAGCTCCCTGTCATCGCTGGGCGAAACTTGGCCCGCCGCACTGCGCCTCGCCTAAACACCGGCGGCCTCGGTCGGCCCCAGCGCAGGGCCCCCGACCCCGCGCCGCACTGCAGGCGCTTCGCCGCCGCCGCCGCCGTGCTCGGCATGGATCCGCCGCCCTCAACAGCTACGACTGCATCGCAGCCTGCGCAATCCACCACGCTGAACCCACAGGGCATGGACTTTGGTGACGCTTCACATGGAGCATTTACGTGCGTGACCCCTTCATCACCACGGCAGGACGAGGCCACCACCATAGTTGTGAAGTTGACCGATGGCTTCAACCTCTCCCCAGTAACACCAATCGAGTTGAGCCTACAAATTCGTCGGGCGGCCCACCTTGTCAAGTTCGAGAGGCAGGACACAGTCGTGAAAATTCGAACTACCCAAAACCTCATCGCCATCGACACGTACCGTGCATCGGCCACCACCAAACTACTCGCCTTACAGTCCGTGGATGTCTGCGGAAAATCGCACCCTGTGAGTGCGTACTGCGCCAACGACCCACAGAACGCCCGCGCCGTCCTGCACGGTGTACCACTCTCCTTTTCTGAAGATGCCGTACGGGAAGAACTTCTTAGTCCGGGCCGAAAAATCCTGTCTTTTCGGCGACTTGGCAAGACGGCGTCTCTCATCATCACGGTAGAGGGGCCTGAAATACCGAAGAGCGCCATCCTGTTTTCAGCGGTCTACCGGCTTTACCCACCCAAGCCGAAATGCCTTCAGTGCTGGCATTGTTACAGCCTGAAACACAGATCTGATGTCTGCCCCAACGCCTCGACATATTCGTGCTGTAGATCTTGTGGGCAACATTTCCCCCCTGGAACTGACACGTCAACTACTCCTCACGAGTGCGATATGCGCTGCTGCAACTGCGGGGGTGACCACCCGGCTACGGACGCAAACTGCCCACACCGCCGCGCTGCAGAGGAGGCACTTCGCCGGCGCAAAGCACCGACACGGATCAATCCAAATCACCGAGCAGCCCCCCACCTCTCACGACCGCCTACTCGAGAAGACTCCCGCGTGCCAACCAGCAACCGGTTTTCGGCACTCGACACCGACTGCAGCCGTAGCCGTAGCCGCAGTCGCAACCAGAGTCAAAGTCACAACCGCAAGCCCAGTCAAAATGGGCCCAAACAAAAACCGAAGCCCGCCCACAAGCAGAAGATGGACTTCAGACAGAGCCAGCCAGCTAAATCACAAAGTGATCAACACGATCCGCGCCGTCCTTCGTGGCAGCAACTACCTAAACCCAAGCCTGCTGCTGACGACCCAAACTGGCCTGCGCTACCTAACCAGCGACAGACGCAGTCTACGCCTTTAAAGGTGAGTGGTACAGCTCTCCCAGAAACTGCCCCCGCTCCGCAGCCCTCCCCATTGAGCTCAGACCTTCTGTCAGAGGAGTTAGATGCACGTATTCGTCGCATCGTGCAACAAGCGATCGAATCTACTATCGCAACTATAATTACTGAACAGATGCAACGCGCCATTCTGACCGCTCTAACCCCCTTGTCAAACCAATTTGCGCAAATTTCCACCCGCCTCCAACATATAGAGGACACTATGCACCCACACAAACGCCCCATCCCCCATAACCCTTCTGAATCACAACATGGCCACTAACTCTAGGCAAACACCTCCGATCCCAACCCCACCATCCCCATCTCTCACGATATGGCAATGGAACTGTCGTGGTTTCAGACGCAAGAAACAACATCTCCTGCAACATATGCTATTCATGAAAACAGAACCGGACATTCTTGTGTTGCAGGAGACCCACGGTGCCTTTCCCCTCACTGGCTATGAACATTTTGTTGCTCCTAGTATTACATACAAACAACGGGGCACGTCAGACCCACTTACTCCTACAGTGACGGTGACTTACGTCAAGAGCTCCTTGCCCACAATCCAACTCGACACTACGCATATGAATACACCGACTACTGAGCACGTGAGCACCAGGACAGACGTCCATGGTCACAGTCTAGATATTTTAAACTGTTATTGGACGCCAAACCAAAATATCTGGCCGTTATCAAGCTACAACCCCTCCCAGCAACGCTTAACACCTCACCATACTGTCCTAATCCTCGGAGACTTCAACTGTCGACACCCCTCTTGGGGATATGACCAAACATCAGCGTTCGGCCGCAAGTTAGACACCTTCATGTCAAACTACAAAGTCTCTCTGATGGAGCTCTTGCATTAATCCAACTAGTATTCCATCTGGTGTGCCACTCAAAAGCAGGCTTTTCAACAAAATAAGAAATCCTTAACTTCACAACCCGTCCTAGCTCTCTATGACACAAGGCGTTAACTAGACTACATTTTGCAGAACCCCTCTACATATAGCAAACAGACTGTCACCGCAAAGGATACAGTTTGCTATTCACATGTGTCACCACCCTAGCTGTACACCTGAAATTGACGAGTGGTCTCCGAGCAGAAACCTTCCTCCTGGCGTTTTAAAGTTTTGTAGCTTGGACAGGAGTGCCGTTGATACTTTACTTAGATAAAGTATTGGCCTTGAAAAAGGCATCACAGAACTTAATAATAGTAATAATAATAATAATAATAATAATAATAATAATAATAATAATAATAATAATATTATTATTAATAATAATAATATTTATTACATCCAATCATGCCGCAGTTACAAATCCAGGGGCTCAGAAGGGACCCAGAAATACTTTTTATGGAAATGGAGAAAAGCATTTGAAGTGAAGATCGGCTATTTCAGAAATGCTGCAAAAAGTACTTCAATGCGTTCAGCAGAAGCGAAGTTATTGGCAATCAAACGCCGCCTCCGCTGCGTTCCCATTCCTCCTTCAATGTCTTAAATTGCGCAGTGGGGCGTGCCCACAACACACTGCCTTCTAAATGTCATCTTGGCGCACAGGTTAAATTTCATTTTGGATGTTAAGGTAGACGCCACGACTTCCACCTTTGGTGCCTATGGGGCACTAAACATAAGCAAACTTGGTTGTCCTCAGCGAGGCGCAGTGCACTTAGGCAGTGGACTCGTGACGGTACCCCGCAGCGGCCGCCGTATCCACGCCATGTAGCAGACCCCAGCTTGATGTCAGGGAGTGGTCGATAGCAGCCATCCAAAGGAATTACGAAATAGTTGCATCCAATGAGGACATCATATGTCTAGAAGAGAGTAAGCACAGGGTCCTTTATTGAAAAGCGAGCGTTTGAGATAAATGTGAATTCGCGATCCGCTTGTGAGCTCCACGCACCGCGTACCACAGCAAAACTTGGCTCGGATGTTCACAGCAGCGAATGCTACCAGCGAACTACGTTATTTCGCCAAGTCCGAGGGGTGGTTCAAGGCCCCCTTTAAGAGACATTAGGTATTACAAAACACTCCCATTTTGCATCTTTCCACAGCAGCAGCGTTCAGTGGAACTCCATTGTGCCAGCAAAACCCCGGTGGGGAGGTCGATCCGCTCAATCGAGTCTTCAGTATGCAAAGTGCTTGAAAAAAGCTACCTGAATAGCAAATAGACCGAGACAGTACTGCTGAAAGTGGAAGCAGCGGTCATTTCATAACACTTGACCTACACGTATACTGAGGTGACGGAATCCTTCAGAAGTATGTCCAGCCCAATTTTCTTGTCGGTCGTTCATTGATTGGTGATCCAGGAACACACAGCTCGGAGTATGAAAGTGGTGCATGCAAGTCCACCGGTCAAAAGACACATCCACCTGCCGAAACGTCGACTCTTTCTTTCACCTCGTTCTTTTTCTAAGTACTATCTCGGGCAACTTATTGAGAAGGTACCAGACATTCTCTGAAGGACGGTTGTGCAATGCAAACATATGCAGACACTTGAATGGCATACACGCAATTACGGCCGTTGGAGAGAAGTTTTGTAACTTTATACAGTCGCCCTACCCTGTAATGTGTCATTTCTTGATTTTTCTGAAAATCAACGAACGCAACCGGCTGCTTGTATGCCGAACCCCCACTCTACAACCTGCTGCACGGTGCTCATGCACTTAATAAAATTAACCTCGTGCGGCTGCGTAGGTGCACCTCCAAAAGACTTAAGGAGCAGGGGCCGGAGTGGGTAGGCTGGGTCACCATAGATCACGTATTTGTGGCCTTGGGTGAGTTTCTCCAGGTTGCGGTAGAGGGCCGTCTTCTTCAGAATTCCAAAAACAAGGTTACACCTCTTCTGAGAGTCGATGAAATAGAGATTCATGAAAATGCACTTGTCTTGCACAAACAGAAGCAGTGCGTGAGATAAGAAAAGTTAAGGGAAATTAAGGTATGCATTCCCATCATTAAGCATGGAAGGTGGTGGCAGCTTCAAAATCGCTGAGCAGAAGGCCTGTGTTTAAGTAGAGTGTGTTTGTGAAAAAATTCGCCTTACAACCGTGTGAACTTTGTGTGTCACGCATGACTGAATAATTTAGCTGAAATGTTCACAGCAGCGTATGCTATCCGCTGAATGTGTTTTTTTTTTCGCAATGCCCGAGGGGTGGTTAAGGACTCATTTAATTCTCGGTCAAACATACCTAAGTAAGCACGGGAATTGAACAACACAAACATCTATAGTTAGATATTTGGTGTAAGTGTTCCTGCAAGAGTATAATGGCACTGAAAATACGGAACACGCCAGGGAGGACATGCTTAGGCAGCTTGGTAGCGTTTATAACATTGAATATTACAATAATAGATTAGGTATTTCAGTTACTGAAGCTAATTTACATGGTGCATTCGAGGAGTGATAAGAGCAAAGCTCACGCGCCAACATTGTGGCGCCGACCGTTAAATGCTCCATCCATTTTTCATATCAAGCCATTGGGGCACACCACGGCTTGATACTTCTGAACGTGATTATGTTTGTGGCAAGAGAAATGCTCCTGCTGCCCAAATGAAGGCCAGGAAATTTGTCGCGCTGTACCACCAATTAAGGCCCAATGGTTCTTCTTTGAAGCACATCTCGTGTGAATGGCCTGTTAAAAAAAAGAAAAAGAAAGAACGGTAAACAGCTAACTATAGCAAATAACTCTAACGTACCGTAAAAAATTATTATAATGGGATTAGGTGTGGGATTCGCGCCTTGTGAGAAGAGCTAATTAAGTCCCTATTCTGAAATGGTGCCAGAAGATGTCTCTCCAACCAAAGGCGTCTCACGTTAGAGGTGGCGATGCTTGTATAGTGCAAATGTCTGCTCTTGTGGCGTCGTTTCAAACATGCACTTGTGTGCAATAACAAATGTACTTCACTGTGTTCTTCTGACAAATCTGCGTCATCTGCACATGGTCGCATGAGAAGTAAAACAAACTATTTTAGAAGGTACTGAGACGGGATACTGTTTGGCTCACTATTCTATTTTTCATAAGTAATGAATACCAGCGTGCCACTGACCAGGCCGAAATATCCGCGTCGCTCTTGTGCGTGATAAGAGAGTGAACTGTGTACCAGTTACCTTGGCAGCAAGACCATTTCCTTTTATAAAATTTTTTTCTTGGTGCGATCTACTGATTTCTCACCGGATGGTGCTTTGACCGGAATGCTTAAGGGCAAGGTGAAGGTACATTATCTGGAAGCGCTCGCGACGACATTCCTTGTCCTGTGCGCACACTTAACAAGTATATATGCCTTACAGCATGTATTAAACTTATTTTCTCAGCCAGCACTGCCGCTCACGACGCAAAAAGCATACCTAACTGCCTGCACTTTTGACATCAAAACTCTAGCATCACTACAACGAAATAAACTAGGGGTCTCCCTCGCTCTCTTAAACGCAAACTCATATAAGCACACAAATTGGTGCAAAAGCATGAATATCCCACACGCTATGGGAATCAGTTGAAGCAAGTTTCCTTTAATGCTGGCACTGGCTAACATTTAATTAGTGCCGACTTTTCATGTTCAGTTTAGTGAATTGTGACAGTGTTAAATTATATTAAACATTATCATCGGTACAAAACCTGTTTGTCTACGCAGTACAAAGAATACATAGTGATACGTTTTATTGCAGTTTTTCCTGCACAATTTTAGTCCAGTATGCAGTTGCGCGCTGTCGCCACCTTGCACAGCACACTGTATCGTGGCACAACTGTTTATGTGCTGGACTGCACCTTGCATATTAGTGTCACTTTGATGTCACGATCTGGGTGTGAGCAAGGGCTCTGTAATGGAAAAGTATTACGTCCCCCTTGTGAAAACGATATTCGGCACCACCACTAGCTCTGAATGCAGGTAAAGGTGGGTTCAACTGTCAGCGCACGACATTTGCACCAATGGTATCTTCCATAAAATTTGGCAGCCAGAACGTTTCGGCTTTTCCTAAATACAAGTTCCTTGCCGTCTATCAAGTTAGCCTTGCCCAGTGCCCATTTTAATGTTAATACTCTCACAGCTCTCACTTTCCGATGAAACTGTTCTCGCGTCGAATTCTAAAATTTCATAAAGCACCTCACAGGCAAGAACTCATCCGAGTCCAAACTTTATTCACAAGCTATATTCAGAAAGAGAGCTACCAATCAATTTCGAGAAGTGTAATGACATCCTTCCTCTGGGTCATATGCTTTGGCAGTGTCCTGTGTCTTTCACAGACTGTGACAAGGACAGAGACTGGTGGCGACGAGTCCTTCACAGCGGAGTTCTTTTGTTCATGTAGAGGCCATCCAGAAGGCCCACGATACGGCGGTAAGGTTAAACCAACTGTCCCGACGTGGTAGCCGCCTGCGTAAACATAAGGGTTGATCTTCCGGACATGAATAAAGTTCATCATACCATACCATACCTCCATATGACTTCCATGTTCACATGCTTTGAAGCATTCGTACATTTGTAGTGTCGCCTCGCAATTTGCTATGAGTAAAGAGCAGTAAGGCTCTTCACTGATTTATTTACCACACAGTTGAAAGTGACGACACTGATCACATGGTGTGCTTGTGCGCGCCATACTACAACACGTGTGTTAGCAATGGTGGCAGGACAAGCGTAAGACACACACTGTTCCAGTGTACTGGTCTCATACGGCTGGTTAAATCTTGTATGGAGGCAAAAGGTGTAGTCAAATGTTCTTTGGGATTACTACAGCAAAATTTAAAACAAGGCTTAACTTTACATTCATAGGTTCATTTGCTGAGAAAGGACATGGCATACCTTATGATGCTGTAATCCTTCTAATTCTGTATGGCATATGGACAAACCGCATTGTGCATTAGCAGGATGATGTATGCAAGCATACTTCTGCACGTCGAGAGCGTATTCATAAAACCCTAAAACCTTCAGCCAATGTCCCTGAGTTCCTTGCTTCGAGAAGCTACCAGGTTACATTTTCCAATGTTGTTGATTTGGCCGTATCGTTACCTTTTTTCAGTGCAATAATAAAAAAATTCGTCGGAACCCTAACTGACCATGCATATCCTTTCTCTCCCTTTTACTGAAGAGACCGCCAAACGGGGCATGCTTCCTGGCGCTGCCTTTGCCCCTCTAGCCTGCTGGTCATGTGTACAATCTGCACGCTCTCGGCTATCCCCGCGGTAAAGTCGAAGTAAGAACAAAGGTAGCTTCGCTTAAACGAAAAAGAAGTACGAACAAATGAAAGTGGGGGTGGAGGGAAGAGGAGGAAGGATCTGTGTTTTACACTTCTGATGAAAGCGTGCTCATACCTGGGAAAACAGCTCCAGGTTTTGTAATTTGAGCAACCTGTGCTCCATGAGGTTCGCTAGGAGGTGTCCAAAGTAGTATTTATTATGAGAAAAAACCTTAGGCACCACACTGAATATCACGGAACTGTGGCGGCTAAAGAAGCCCTGAAGATCGCACAGGTGGTTTGGATAGGCAAGACGCCGCAGCGTGATGCACAGCGCCTCGCGGCCTGGAACTCAAACCCGTTGAGCGCTCTCTACCTCTTCTGGAATCAGTAGGCCGGCCATAAGATCTTCCAGGTCCTATTTCTCGAACCTGAACACTTGGTAGAACATCGTGCTGTTCAAGGCATCCAAAGTAGGCAGGCCATGCTTCCGAAGATGCCGCCGTGGTTCCACTGGGAGCAAGTACACATCTTTAAAATTGTCCCAGTGCACAGATCGCAGCAGCAGTTCGTCGTGAAGCACGCTATGGGGCATCGCTGATGAATGCAGACACAATTGTGCACACAATTCAAAGACTAATTAACGAGATCTTTTGCATATAGCCTAGGTAGGTCACAAAGGAGCGTTCAGAGTTCAGGCTTGTCTCGGTAGGGCTTAATGTCGGCTACTTTGGCGCGTAGCAAACGCAATGCTGAGGTTTGTTTATTGCTTCGCTCAAATAATAACGCAAGCTGAATAAAGCAAGCAAATGACTTATTTAAAAAAAAACGACAGTATGGTTTACTGGGTATCAGTATTTGGCAGTAAATCCGAGCTTAGAGCGTAACTACGCGGGCGTTGGGGCGTGCAGGCGTATGGAAAACGTTCTAAAACTGGTTCGCTCGCTTTCCTCCGGAAACCCGGTAAAAGGTCCCCGGGAGTCTGGTAATACGCCCACGGGGTGCCTTGCCGGACTAGCTAAATTTCTGTATTATCAGGTATCAGGTATCAGGTATTATCTGTATTATCTCATACGAACAGGTGGTATAGTGTAGTAGAGCAGCACCTTCCAGGTTTATTCTATGCGAACGACATTGTGTTGCTTGCTAAAAATCAAAGTGATTGCAATTTCTGGCTAATATCTGTGGACAGGAAGGCGAGAATTTAGGCATGAAATTCAGCGTTAGAAAATAGGGCGTAATGCTATTCAATGAAAACAGTGAACAGGCAGTGGCGATACCGGGCCTGGAAATACCTCAGGTAAAAGAATATAAATACCCTGGTACATGGATAACCGAAGGCAATAGAATGAATTACCATATCTCAAACTTGGTTATCTGTCGACGACAAAATTTAGTTTGGTTCCCCAACTATGAATTGGAACACTGCAATGGATTAACAAAGCGTCATGGCGGTGCAGCCATATATTGTCACCCAGCTATTACAACTAAAACAGCTTACCACCGACAGATTGGCAAAGAAACGTCTGCCTTTTTGCGATGGCTGGTCCTCGGAGAGCGCGCGCGCCACAACGAACTTCGTCGTTCTCGCCTTAAGCGTCCCGTGTCATCATGTGCAAACTTATTTTGCGTCAATATGTTATTTTTAATATTGCTTGTAGAAGACATGACTTCTGCTTAACCGTTACTAATTGCGAATGTGTTTGTATTGAATTCCGTAACTGCTTTCTTGCTCAAGGCCACAACTATTTCATATTTGACTGCATTTACCGTTCTCCTTCATCTTCAGCAACGAATTATGTACCAACCTGGATCATATTTTGCATACTGTATCACTGGGAAATAAAAGTGTTAGCATAATGAGTGATATAAACATCAATTAATTGGATGAAACATCACCCATCTGCATTAACTGTACTAGTTTGTTCCACAGTAACGGATGTGATTGTCTAATTGAAGTTCCCACACGCGCATTTTCTAACGGCAAAGGTAGGCTTATTAATCATGTACTTTCTCACTTGCTTTATTTACCGGGACGAAAGTTATCCGCATCGACCTAATTGATCATTAAACCCTGCTTTTACGCTTCAAAGTTAATATACGGCCTTGCCCACCTCCACATACTAAACATTTTGGACAAAGACGGCTTCATAACTACTGTTGCTAATACAAATTGGTCTGAAATTAAATCGCTACACGACCCACAGAAGACCTTTTTCACATTGTTTCCACTGTCTATATTATTACGCACACGAAAGGCGTTTATGGACAAGCCAGGTAGAGTTAGACGCGATGGCCTTGGCCAGCTGAGCGCCTATCGAGATTAAGCTAGCCAGCCGCACGACGTCTTTTTCGTTCACCTCTCTTGGATGCCCCCATTCTGTTGAGGCGTAAATCCCCTACGCACGTAAGGGTGTGACATTTCCCCACCGCGCTGACGAAGCCCGCTGGACAAGTCAAACAGGCTGTCGAGAATAAAAGGGCTTGAAAGGGCGACATGCGAAAGTTCAGTATTTGCAGCCCGTCGGCCATTTGACGTTAGACGTGCGGCGCGGTAGGTTAATTCGCTTATACGGTCGGTAATAAAATAGGATCCAACATAGTGCGCCAGAAGTTTTTCACATAATCCACGTTTTCTGGTGTGTTTCCAGAGCCTAAGTCACCAGGTTCATATATCACGTGTCGGCGTCGGCGGTCGTAGCGTGCCTCGGAACGGTCTTGTAAAACAAGAGTGCGCAAGGAAGCAAGTCGTTGTGCCTGTACAGCAAGAGAGACTGTGTCGTGTATGCAACGATTATCGTGGCTTGAAATCGGGAAGATAGTGTCTAGTGTATAACGACACGGACGAGCATGAAGAAGAAAGAAGGGACTGTAGCCCGTAATTTCGTGCTATGATGTGTTAAATGCGTACGTAATGAAAGGAAGCACACTGTCCCAGTTCTTATGATCTTACGCGACATACATGGACACCGTGTTACTAAGAGTTTTTTTCGTGCGTTCCATAAGGCCATTTGTGGATGATACGGGGTGGAATGTCGAAAACTTGAAGCACATAGCCGAAGCATCTCTTCGACCCCGTCTACATTGAACTGCCGCCCACGATCGCTGATGACTCGGGGAGGTCCATGTCGGGGAATGACGAAACGCAGCAGAAGAATACACACTTATGCTGCAGTAGCCGATGATATCGCAGCTGTCTCACAGTAGCGTGTCAAATGATTGGCACACACGGCAATCAAGCGACTCCCATCAGATGACACCGGGAAAGGACCAAGAAGATCGATGCCAACTTGCTCAAACGGAGCTCTGGGGGTTGGTACTTGATGTAGTCGACCAGGAGCACTTGTGGGAGGCTTGTGACGTTGACACTCGCTGCAGCTGGACACGTACCGGTCGGTTGTCCAGCGCATTTTAGGCCTGTACAACCTTCCTTGAACGTAGTATAGCGTTCGCGCAGAGCCCAAATGATCAGATGTTGAGTCGGCAGGCATATCACGCAAGATGGAGACACGAAAGTTCTCCGGGACCACTGGAAGAGATTGTGGGCCTGTAGCAGAATAGTCCTTTTAGAAAGAACCCCATCACCAACGCAGAAACGAGTGGATTGTGCTTATCTTCTTGCAGTAATGAGGAGTGGCTCTAAAGTTCTGTCTTTTTTGTTGTTCGACCTTGAAAGTATATATATCAGGAAATCCCGGCTCCAGTGATGCGATATAGCAGTCGAAGATGTCCGCGTCGAAGTCCATCACTGGAAGCGGTATGTGCGAAAGGCGGTCTGCGTCGGCGTGCCATCGGCCGCTTTAATAAGAAACGGTAAAGCCATATCCCTGTAAAGTCCCTGAAGTGTCCAAGGCGCAAGCCCGCCTGACGGATCACGGATGTTAACCAGCCAGCAGCGAGAATGATGGTCTGTCACCACAGTGACGGGGGGCACGTACAGGTATGACCGGAAGCGATGTAGTACGAAAATCACTGCAAGACATTCTAGTTTGGTAACGGTGTAGTTGCGCTCGCACTTAATTAAAGATTGGCTCGCATAGGCGACGACGTGTTCTTTGGTGTCGACGCGTTTAATAAACACAGTGCCGATGCCTATATCGCTAGCATCCGTATGAACTTCTGTGGGAGCCGCATAGTCGTAGTGTCGGACAATGGGATTGGAAGTGAGAAAAAACTTCAGGTCACGAAAACTAGCCTCAAATTCAGGAGTACATTCAAAGGGAACGCCCTTCTGGAGGAGAAATGTCCACGGATACGCGATGTTGACAAATCCACGAACAGGCGGAAGTATGTGCGAAGCCCCATGAAACTGCGCCGCTCTTTTACATGGCAAGGTTGCTTGAAGGCTTCCACAGTAGCAGTCTTCGCTGGATCGGGTTGTACAGCGTCCTTATCCACAAGATGACCCAGAACCAGTGCATGGCACCCTCCAAAATGACATTTCTTCGAGCTGACCACCAAACTCGCTTTTCCCGAGCAGTCTAGCACAAAATCGAGACGTGCGTTGTGCTCACTGAAGGTGCGCTCGAAATTCAGTACATCGTCTAGATAGCACTTGCATACTTCCCACATCAAACCACTCAGGATGTTGTCCATAAAGCGCTCGAAAGTTGCAGGTGCATTAAATAGTCCGAATGGCCTCCCATTAAATTCAAAACGTCAATCTGGTGTTACAAATTCTGTTTACTGAGTCTGCCTTTTGCATATGAATCTGCCAGTACCCTGAACTCAAGTCAGCAGAAGAAAAGTAAGACGCTGATGAAAGGCCATCGATAGCACCATCAGTATGCGGAAGAGGATACGCGTCCTTTTTAGTGATGCTGATGAGGCGGCGGTAATCAACACATAATCGCCATGTACCATTTTTTCCTGGATATGTGTGCGAGGGCGAATAGGTTTCGCCAAGTGAAGTTCCGGTACCGCCTAAACGTCGTCGATCGGTCGAAACTCAGTGGTTGGCAGCGATTGTGTGTTCTGCAAGTGGGTGTTCGGGCGTAAATGTGCCCTCAGGTGGCCATGGAGCTCCTCTCTCTTTGACATCTGTGACACATACCGGTGGTTGGCACGAAGCGCAGAAAAAGCAGGCGCCGTATGTTGCGGGTAATAATCATAAGGTTGCTGCATAAGGTTGCGCGCAAGTACCTGGTGTCTCAGCAGCCCTTCACGCACGATCTGCCCTACAGTAGACGAAAGATCAGCGGACGGGCTCTCATAGACGCTGGCGACGGTTGTCACATGCGACAGACATCCAAATTTTCGCGTAATACGACGTGTCTTCAACGTATCAAACATGCGGCAGTGACGTACAACATCTGAGACGGAATGAACATGTTGCCTGCGTATAAGAAAATTGCAGACATCTTCTGCAATTCCTTTCAGGAGATGTCCAACTCGGTGTTCCTCAGACAACTGCCAATTGACTATTTTTCACAGGTTGAGGAATTATTCTATGTATTCAGTGTGTGTTTCTCCAAGAGCTTCCGCTCTTTGAGCTAGTGTTCTCTCCGCGCGTTTCTGTTTGGCGTACGAGTCACCAAAGACGTTTTAATTTCCTCAACGAAGCGCTCCCACGTTGTTAGGGAGTATTCGTGATTTTCGTACCACATCAGCAGTCACTCAAAAACAGTAGAACATCTTCAAGCTGAGTGGCAGAATCCCAACGGTTCTAGCTCCTTACCCTTGCGTAGTGCGTCAACCACTCGTGGACGTTTTCGCCCGCGTTTCCTGCGCACGGTCGTGGTTCCATGTAGTGCTCCAAAGTTGCAAGTGGCACTGACCTTTAAGCAGGTAAAACTAGATCTGGCGTTTGCCCACTTCCGTCCTGAGCCATAGGGACGGTCGTTGGCAAGAGACCAGTCAGACGACGGCTCCAGCGACGTTCCAGGTGTTGCGACTGCATGGTACTTTGTGTCGTACCCCGTACCTCCACCACTCTGTTACGCCCACGAAACGCGTTTATTGACAAGCCAGGTAGAGTTGAACGCGACGGTCTTGATAAGCTGAGCGCATATCGAGATTCAGCAAGCTAGCCGCACGGCGTCTTTCTCCTCCACCTCTCTTAGATGCGCCCCATATTGTTGAGGCGTAAACCCACTACGCACGTAAGAGTGTCACGATGTCATACTTCGCAAAGTTCATCTTCGAAAAATAAAGTAAATATGCCCTGACATTTTCTCACAATCCAAGAATCTTGCATCAGTTATTATCAGCATTGTGCAAGCGGGATAACTCATAGTGCAAAGCTTAGAAGCAACCGTATAGCACGAACTTACGTGCCCGATATAAAATCTTCTGTAAGACTTGTAATTCTAAACAAAAATTACCTGAGCACTTCTATTCCGGGCGAAGAATTTTACAAGATGGCTAGTGCCACTTAACAAATGGGATATTGTAAACAGAAACACATAACAGGACCAGGTATCCAGAATTTTAAATGATAAAGTATGGCATCATTTCCCTCTTGATATAGCTGAGGCTTTCAGTAGTTATTTCGTTTCATAAAAATTTACCCTCTCTTGCGGATAAGTTCAGGTTAAACCATCATTCATTCATCCTTATTATTTGCTTCAACACCGTAAGAAGCACCCATTGTTATAAGTAATCCAAAAGTGACAAGCGCTGGAATTGATGAGATCCACCTTACTAACATTATATAAAGCGCGCAAATAATTTCAGATATATTTTACCTCCTCGTTAATTTATTATTCCAGACTCATATATCTCCTTCTTGAACTTAAGCGTGGCGAAATCATCGCAGTTATAAGAAAAGACGACAGCTAATTATTACACAACTACTGACTTATTTGTATTCTATCGTTCTTCGGGAAGGTTACTGAAAACTTAATTGAAATGCCTACTAATGAAATTAGTTTCTTAATTGAATGTCACCTCTTCATTCCAGTTTGGTATTCAGCATGGATATTCCACATAACTGGCACTTATGAGCCTCGATTGGCAGCGCCTATGCGTTATAGGTCGCCCAGTCCTCGTCCCTCTTCCATTTCACTGAGGCTTCGCTCACAAAGTCCGCGATGGGAAAACTAGAGCCAGCGACCTGTGGAGGCAAGGCCGCTGACGCCCGGAACACCGAAGGCCCTCCATCGCCAATCCGACAAGACGACGGCAGTGACGAAATGACAAAAAAGTGTAGTGATGACGTCGTTACATCTGAGTTGCGCGTCATCATCGACGACTTTGAAGTGACTGCGTTGATAGACACTGGTGCGGACTATTCAGTTGTTAGCAGTGTACTCGCCAAAAAATGAAAAAAGGTATTGACCCATTGGACCGGATCTCCAATACGTACAGCGGGGAGACACTTAGTCGACACCGTAGAAATGTGCACAGCAAGAATCGGAATTACAGGGTTTAAATAATTCAGTAGCTTTATTTTTCTCCCTGTGTTCCGGTGATCTGATACTGGGCATGGACTTTTTGCAAACGAATGGCGCAATTACCAACTTGCAAAAATCACGCGTGTTGTTTTCTACAGAAAATGCTGTTACCGTTCCTGATGAACAGCAGCCACATGTTTCCTCTCTCCGTATTGTGGATGAATACGTGACGGTATCAGCACAGTGCAGTGTGACTGTCGTTGTAAGGAGCGACGTATTTCGTGAATATGAAGGGCTTCCAGACGGAAATATCGAGCTGTACTAGAAAAGCAAATATGAGTGGCAAGAGGTCTATTTCACCTGTATAACGGATGTGCGGATGTCCTCTTGAGAATCTTTGGCAATGAGGCACAACACGTGGCGAAGGGAACAGCCATAGCGTCTCTTCCTGACTGTGCACAACTTGCGGATGTGTCATCCCTCTATGCAGCATCACCAGCTTCTGTCACTTTAGACAGTGTCCTTACCTCTACCGACATTGACCGAGAGCTGTCATCACCACAAAGAAATAAGATTGTGAACTTCGTCACAGAGTTTGCTGAATGTTTTTCGACTTCATCGAAACTCCGTCGTACTCCCGTCGCAAAACACCGCATTGTGGTCGAAGAACCTGCAAGACCAGTGCACCCACACCGTACCGAGTGGCTCTATAATAAAGAGAAACGATAAGAAGTCAAGTACAGGAAATGCTCAAGGACGATGTAATACAGCCATCCAATAGCCCGTGGGCATCTTCGTTTGTCCTGCTCAAAAAGAACGATAACACCCTACGATCTTGTGTTGATTACAGCAAACTCAACCTCGTCACGAAGCGGGATGTTTATCCACTCCCACGCATCGATGACACCTTGGACAAGCTACGCAATGCTTACTTCTCTTTAGATCTCAAAAGCAGATACTGACAAATAGAAGTGGACGAGCGACATCGCAAAAAAACTGCATTTGTGACGCCGGATGGTGTATACGAGTTAAGGTGCTTCCATTTGGTCTGTATTCTGCGCCCTCCACCTTCCAGCCGATGATGGACACTGTTCTCTCCGGACTCAAATGGCAGTCGTGCCTCCTCTACCTTGATGATGTGGTGGTCTTCTCCACTACATTCGAGCAGCACATGCAGCGACTGAGAGCAGTTCTGGATGCTATTCGCACGGCGGGATTGACCATAAAACCCGAAAAATTTCACTTCGGATTTCGCGAGCTCCGCTTTTTCGGACACATTGTCAGTGCTCAAGGCGTCCGCTCCAATCCTGAGAAGATCACTGCAGTAGAAATGTTTCCGAAGCGAAGAGACAAAAAAGCTCTTAGACGTTTCCTGGGACTGTGTGCCTACTACAAGCGTTTCGCAGACAATTTTTCTAACATGGACGAACCACTCACGCGACTGACAAAAGAAGATGTCCCTTTTATGTGGGATTAAGAAGAAGAAGGCACCTTCTCTGACCTACGACGGCGTCTGTAGAGTCCTCCTATACTTGCCCATTTTGATGAAAATGCCGAAACGGACATCCACACTGACGCGAGTAACGTTTTTCTCGGTGCCATATTGATTCAGTTGCAGAATGGAGAAGAAAAAGTTATTGCGTACGCAAGCCGTACCTCATCGAAAGCCGAGACAAATTACTCAGCTACAGAAAAGGAATGCCTGGTGGTTACATGGGCCATCACAGAGTTCCGGCCATACTTATATGCCAGACCGTTTGAAGCCATCAGCAACCATCATTCATTGTGCTGGCTGGCGAACCTCAAGCACCCTTCTGGAAGTCTCGCTAGATAGAGCTTTCGTCTACAGGAGTATGGCAAGACGGTCGTTTACAAGTCCGGTTTCAAGAACAATGATGCTGATTACTTATCACGCGTACCGATCGAAGCTACGTCACCTGAACAGAGCAAGATTTCCCATTTCTTGGGGCTGTGAATACGACGGAAATGGCTCATCATCAGCGTACTGATCCGGAATTACTCCTGCTCATCGAGTACCTGGAGGGTCGACAAGTGAAAGTGCCTCGCGTTTTCGCCCGCGGATTGTGTTCGTATGTCCTACGGAACAACGTCCTCTACAAACGAAACTTCGAGCACACTGGTGAGACGTTTCTGCTTCTCGTACCATCAAAGCTGAGAGCTGCGATCTTTGAAGCTTGCCATTATAATCTTGCAGCTGGCCACTTAAGCGTTCGTAGGACTCTTGCGAGAATCTGCCAGAAATATTACTGGCCTAAGTTGATGAATTCAGTGCAGCACTATGTCAAATTGTGCCAAGATTGTCAACGACGCGAAACACCGCCACTCAAACAAGCAGGTTTTCTGCAACCGATACAGCCACCAGCAGCACCCTTTAAACAAATAGGAGCGGATTTACTTGGACAATTTCCCCTTTCAACCTCAGAAAAGCGGTGGATTGTGGTAGCAAGCAATTATCTGACCCAGTATGCTGAGACATCTTCTCTCACAAAGGGAACCGCCATTGAAGTCGCTCAATTTTTTGTCACACACATGGCGTTACGACCTGGCGCACCTAAGGTAATCATAACAGACAAAGCAACAGCTTTTATGGCCCGTTTGGTGCAGTCTGTTGTGAAACAAGCACATACTGCTCATAGAAAACTACAGCGTACCATCCGCAAACAAACGGCCTGACTGATCAGCTCAATAGAACGCTCGCTGACATGATCTCAATGTACGTGGACATCGAGCATCGGACATGGGACAGTATTGTACCATAGGCTACCTTTGCGTATAATGCTGCAGTACAAGAGACGACACATTTCGTGCCATTTAAAATTGTTTAATGTCGGACAGTAACAACGACACTAGACGCGACGTTACCTGTAAACAGTAGTGAAGACGACCCTAACGTTAGTGAGTACATAGAAAGGGCAGAAGAAGCACGGCCGTTGGCAAGGCACCGTATCGTGCAACATCAATACGTCGACGCAAACCGGTACAACCTAGGGAAAAGAGAGGTACAGTACAACCCCGGAGACAAAGTGTGGGTATGGACGCCTATACGTACGCCCGGTCGTTCGGAGAAGTTACTGCGCCGTTACTTTGGCCCCTACAGGGTACTTCGCCGGCTAAGTCCCTTAATTTACAAGGTAACTCCTGAAGGCTAAGTCTGCTCCACACGACGTAGGGCTCACCTAGAGGTCGTACACATCGCTGTACGAATGAAGCCTTACCATGAAAGGCATTGAATAAAAGAATTTGCACATACGATCAAGCCTAGCACCGGCCATCCTCTGACCATTGTCCTTTTAAAGCAGTTGGCCTCTCTAGGCCTTTTCTACGCATCGGTACGATGTTTCTTCAGAGAGGGCTAATGCCACCAGCATTGCGAGAACAAAAAGATGACCGCCACATTCCAACTGCGTTTCAAAGAGCCGCCACACCGCAAACGTCAAACAAAGCACCACAAGGCCACGCTGGACCGGTGCTCACAGACCGGCGGCTCGTGCACGAGAATTAGACGACTCGCAAGAGACAGGAGGTGACAAAAGAGGAGAACGACGTTCGAAGAAGCGAAGCTCGAGGGACGTTTTTATTGAGTGTACAGTCGGTTTTTGTTGACGGGCACTAGTTCAGACAGAATAAATTAGTTTTCATAGAAACGGATGTGACAACTGTTTGTTACAATATCCTATTGGCTAAGGTTGAGGTAGCTGGCATTTGTGGTTCTACCTTTTCACTACTGAACAAGTACTGATACAAGAGAGTTGTTGTTTCTATTTACAATGTTTATTCTCCACAGCGAGCCACTAACATTGGTGTGCCCCGAGGCTCTATCCTTGGTTCACTTGTGTATTTAATACACAAAAGTGGTTTACCTAACTTTGTCGGGCCTTTGAACCCTCCTCTGCAGCAGCCGTCGTGGAAGCCTTTGAAACGGGCGCCACAACAGGAGGCGCCGCAATGAGCAAGTGCACTGATCCCGTAAGCGTTAGAAATCGCGCGGGAGCGGCAGGGAAGGTGGATACGCCATAAGAAGGCAGCCGAGACTGCAGTCGAGGCTGTTTTGAGAGGTGCGCCTGGTAAGGCATTGGTGCGGCGCGACCCATCCAGTGTTGTTTTTTTTTTTCAGAGCGTGCTGCGGAGCGAGGGAAAGCGTTCGCACAGTCCCTGCTTAATAAAAAAGTATTTGTTTTTCCCATTTGCGACTGTGTATGCCTGCACGGTTTGACGTTTGCTTTTCCGCCTTACGTGTTGTTTTCGACCGCAAGATTGTGGTCTTTGATCGTCTGCTACGGCTGTTCCTTAGTCGCTCCCCTTTGCCGGCACACTTGGTTGCCTCGCTCTTTCTGTGGTTGCTTCTTCGCCTTGTTCTTTCTGCTATTGGCATCGAGACTACGGTGATTGTTTTAGTGCTGCATGACGTCGTAAACTAAAGCGGTTTCTGTTCCTTCCGCCTCTGGTTTTGTCCTGCTGGTCGGGGCTCGCGCACCCCACGAGCGAAGACAAAGGGGCTCCGTTTTTCTTTCACAAAGAGCATTCTGTATGCTGATTATACCACTATATTTCCCTTTCGTAGAGATATCCTATTTTCTCGTTAATAAACTAAATGCCGATTTAGAAAATATGCTAAGGTGGTGTAAGGTCAACATATCTACTAATGCTACTAAAACTCAATTTGTTGCATTTTCTTCACATCAGCGAAACTTGGCATCCATTCCAGCCATCAATTTTGGTATTCGCTGTTTTCCTCCAAGTTAAAGCTCTTGTTTACTTCGCATTCTACTCGATTGTTTTTTATATCATCTGAACCATTTGCTAACATAAAAAACTACATAGCTTTCGGTATATGCATCTTAATTATAACACGCCCTTACTTTACACGTAACACATTACTCGCACTTTAATACTCTTTTGTCCACTCTCCTATTACTTATTGTATATTATGTTGGGGAAACACCTATGACGGTCGTATTGCGTCTCTCCAGATACTCCAAAACCCAGCCAATATAATATTTACTTTAAGTTTACGCTTTTCGAGTGCCAAATACCTCAAAGAGGGAAATAGCAGCCTTACCATTTCTACACTCGCTGAACACAACCTTGCTATTTTTTTCTATGGATTTGTGAATAATGGGTTACCACCGATCCTTTTTCACTGTCTAGCCTGATGATTTATTTGGCCTCCAGATTCGCGTTGAATAACAATTTCATTTTACAAAGCGTACGCCCACACTAACTATGATAAACAGACTGTAGAATTTGCCTCCACATCAGTATGTAACACTGTTCCACTATTAATGAAAACCGGAAGATATTTACGCTAATTTAAAGGAGAACTAGAAATTCACTCATTTTGGACAGATTAACGCTAAGATTTAACGTGTCCTATCATTGGGGGAGGTGGGGAGGTAGGTGGTTCAGTGTTCTTGTAACGATGAGAAATGTTTAATTTTTTTCCATACGATTTTTGTTGGTACCATGTGATATGCTAACAGCTTGTCATTATTTGTTATCAATTCTGTATTTTCTTTTGTTAACGTTTTTTTTTTCTTTTTGCTCGTGTACTACCCTACTATGTGCTACTGTTGCTTTGAGATGTTAACTAGCATAGTTGTTCTTTTATAGGAGGCCCCATTACATCCCTTGAATATGGGACCTCCTTCTGATACTAAATACATATAATGTAACCAAATTTTTAATAATAAATTCTGATTCTGATTCAAGACAAGAGTAACTGTAGATCGCTCCCTTACAAAAATTTTTATAGAAAGTCCATAGACAGTCTGTAGACATTTGTCTATGAAGTCTACAGACATTTCTTTAGACTAGTCTATAGACAGTCTATAGACTTATGGCCATACACTTTTTATAAACTAGTCTATAAAATGTCTGAGTCTATAGTCTGTCTATAAAGTGTCTGGATTAACTAAAATTCATGTTTGTAGACAGTTGTCTGCAGAATGTCTTACAGTTCTACTTTTGTAGACTGAAGTCTATAGAATGTCTATAGACAAATGTCTGTAGACTATCTATACACTATTTCTATAGACCAGTCTATAGACAGTCTATAGACTTATGGCCATGCACTTTTTATAGACTAGTATATAAAAAGTCTGAATCTATAGAGAGTCTATAGATTAATGAAAATTTATGTTTGATACAAATGTCTGCAGAATGTTTATAGACAAAAGCATATAGGGTTATACAGTTCTTCTTTTGTAGACTAAGTCTATAAAATGTCTATATATAGTCTACAGCCGGTCTATAGACTATCTATAGTCTACAAGAACAGAACTATATAATCCTATACACTTTTTTTTCTATGATATTCTGCAGATATTTGTCAACAAACATGAATTTTGATTAATCTATAGAAACAGACATTTTATAGACAAGTCTACGAGGAGTGTATAAGGCCATAAGTCCATAGCTATCTGCTATCTACAAGTTACTTTACATTTTTCTTTACATAAGGTAGCAATAAAATTTTGAATGTGTTATGCATGTGCAACTGCTGCTTTTATTCTGTACTTATGCATTAAAGGGAAGCTGAAGAGTCTGTCGAATTCAATAAGACGCTCATATACGGATGCGGGAACCCTATAAACCATGTAGGTAAAATTTGGGGGTTTTGTTTTTTCAATTAGGAGTGACCTGATCGTCGGTTCAAATTGCGCTGCAGCCCCGCCCCCCGTCGAATGCCGCGCGCTGCTGCTGACGCTGACAATGCGAGCGGAGACCGGAAACCGCGGTGTTGCGACGTCAACTCTAGTGTTTCGTTCCTTCGCAGCGTCCGCGACAGGGCCTGACCGCGCTTGTTTCTGCGTGCGTGCCATCGTAATCTGCTTTGATCGACCCTGCATTCCTTTGTTGGTGCGTCTGCGTGTATGCAGAGTAGTAGTCAACGTGCGTGGTAGTCAACGTGAGTGGTAATCAACGTGAGTGGTAGTCAACGTGGTAGTCAACAGATGAAGGCCACTACACGTACTGCATGAACCGGGAAGCTTTTCACGCGTTTAAACTGTCTTTGTAGATTGCTGACAGCTTTAGACAGCGCACAAATGCCGACGATCGCATCCCCGCTTACTTTCCACGAGGAGGCATGCAGGAACACAACACTACAGTTGTTTGACCGGAAACGAGCTCACTAGATCGGCGAAAGGTCGGCGAGATCACTAGATCGCTTTGCAAAAAACATACTCACCAAAGAGCAGCATCGTTTGCTTCTTCGAGAGGCCGGCTCTTCGCAATCGGCTCGTACATGTAGGGAGTAACGCCCAACTCCTCAGAAAAACGCGGTCTCTCTAAATTTTCCATTACCGCCTCAGAAAAACAGCACCAAACTACCTGGCACCGCGCTTCATGTGTAGCGGCAGCGGTCGGTTACTAGTGTTGACCTCACGAGGCGCCCGACCAATCACAGGCGGAAACGAGACGCGCGAGCTGGGCGTGTCCGCTGCTGCACTTTTCGTCGAAATAAAATATATTTGCGCTTTCTTTCGCTCAATTTCGATACGATATTCGAATTCGGAGGGTTGAAAACCATTATGTACAGATGTTCACTAATTTTTTTCTGGAAAACCTTTCAGCTTCCCTTTAATGTTGGTAGATTACTAGTGCTCCTGAACCAGCTATACTCTCATATATGTTGCATAAACAGAAAGAATTGACTGCTGAATCATGCAGTGCAAAAAAGAAAACACATTCACCGGCAATGAATTAACTGTTTTTATTGCGCGATATAATAGACGAATTTCTTAAAATACATGTCTTGTGCTATTAAAGAAAGACACGAAATATATACACTACTTCCGCTTGGTAAGCATAGTCGCCAGGCTGGCCTTGACCTTTGTGTCATTAGACCCAAAGGAGATGCAGGTGTATGCTACAAAAACGTAGATGCAGCAATATGAGACAAACATAACAAGTGTGTATTCTTTGTGTGTTCATTAAGCAGCTTAATATATTTGCTCAAACCATATAAGTCAATACTTCATGCGGTTTAACTATGACTAATGGCTGCTTGTCAATAGAAATCAGTACCATTATACAATGTTTTATTTTATGGTATGGTGAACAATTATACAGTCACAACTGCTGCTCGTGCCAGCAACAGTATATTCCCTTTTATGACAAGTTCATGTATGATGCATTAATGTACCTATCCCAAATGTTCTCTATATTTATTGCTGAAACGTTACCCAGTTGGACTGTCTACATTTTTTTGGCTGGTAGTTAAGTATGCCCGTGCAGAGGGATATACTCAGAAGACGTGACTGAATTATTCACAGTATCATGCCAAAGATTTAATTTATTTTGCTTAATACACATTGAAATGTCTTTCTCCTACTTTTAAATGAACGGGTCTTTGGCTATAACTTCTACAGGAGGCAGATGGATTGATTGTATTGATATGGCCACTTAGTTTCTTACAGGTAATGAGTCCTCTTGGGCATGCTAACAGGTTTCCAAGTTAGGTATACCACATGAGCACCCGAAATACCACGCGAGCACTTTGTGTCATGGCACGACAGACATGCACCTCCTAGGAAACAGAACTGATACTATAGTTAGAATGAATTCTATTACAGTAAATTATTTAGGGTGCTTTCAAAGATGAAAATGTTTTCTAGGGTTTCGAGGTTCAGGACCTTTAGTTAACGCAAGAAAAAGACAAATTCAGTAGGATATGCCATGTCAGTATGGTTCACTTTCATTTTTTTCAATAAATGGGCAAATTTCCCTGAAATTTCTGTGAAGTGAAACGTTTTAAAAGTATGTTTACCAGAGGGATTCTCTCGAAGCTTTGTATGACCTATAACGAGACAGCATACCTATGTGGTCCTTTTAAAATTTCAGGATATTTTTCCAAGCCTTCCCTGGCTGTTTTCATGAAAATTTTCTGGCAATCTATGACGCCCGCAGCTTAAGTGCAATAAAAAAAATATTGTGGTTTAATGCTTGCCAAGTACTGCCAGTCCATAATATTTAAATAAAACAAATAACACGTCAGTCACTTGACATGCAGTATTGGATCCAACTGACTTGAATGCCTTGTTTAATAAAGGTGACAAGGGATTGGGCAAATTCGTAATTGATGGCCACATGAGTACAGCACGGAAGACAAGGACACAGACACACACGTAAAGCAAATGCAACAAGGTGAGGGAAAACTATTCAATTAGTAATTTTTACAGTTTAATAGTACTTTTCTATATAATTTCCTCTCATCACGTTTGCCTCTAGTTAACTTTGTTTACCTCTGACTAAAGACTACCTGGCAATATAAATCAGTACCATTATGACGTACCATTATGACAGTATGATAAGCAGTTAGACAACCGTAATGGTCGCCGGTGCCAGCAACGGTACGTTTCGTTTCAAGACAGGTTCATGTTACACACAGTGTACTTATAAAAATAAAAGAAATGCGAGAATCCCAGACGATTCCTTTACTAATAATTGTTGAAACAATGATACCCGGCTTGACTGGGCACATTTTCAGGTGTTAATGCAATAAGCCCGTGCCGAACGAACATCCTCAGCATAGTGACTTCAGTTATGAACAATCACGTTAATAATTGCAATTTATTTCCACTTAGAACAGTCTACAATGTCTCTTTTCTCATACTTCGAGATGAATACATTTGCCACACTTTCAGTAGAATGCACATAAATGGGGACGTATTGATATGGTTACTTACCAACTAAAACATGTTACGATCTCTTAGGTCTGTTGATAAGGTTAGAACAAGTGCAATGTCCACTAAATTATTTGAATAATCTGTGCGTTATCTACTAAGAAAACCCCACCAAATGGATAATCTGGCTATATTTTTTTCTTTTGTACAGCGCATATATTATACAGTCTGTCCAAGACGACGCCACCAAGTGCAACAGTAATGAAAACCGCAAAACTTATTACGCTCCACAAGGGCTTCATACCATGCACGACTGCCACATAGGGAATCTGCGCAAGCAGCTGTCTAGTGATTAACAGCACGTAAACTGCATAACGCCGAAGCATCGAAAGGCGGGTAACGCTTTTCATATAGCCCGAAAGCTAACTTTTGCTGCTGAACTGTTTATAAAAGAGAAAAAAAAAAACCTTTCTAACTACCGTCAAACACAATACCTCCAGTTTAAAACGTGTAAAGGTGCTTTCCAGAGCGCCTAATTTATTGTTCTCTAATTTTTTCGCCTAAGTTGCGAAGCGGCGAGTACCTGAGCTTATCACAGGTCTCATGCTCCAAAAGCGTTTGTGGTTGCATATATTTAGATACTGTGAATCTAGATATTTCTGCTAGATATTTCTTCAAGTCTCGTGTTTTGCTTGCGGTAACTAACAAAAATTATTTAGATTGGTTGCCAGGAAGCTTAAAAATACTGATACTATTAAACTATACGAAAACGGCAGCTCACAGACTGCTGGAGCATGCCCCGCAAACACGGCGCTTTATCCGAGTACGCTAGCAGTTATACAACTATACATCTCTATTTGAAAATTCATGCTAACACAATTTCGAGATATATACGTAAAGCGTGCCACGATATATTCGCTACACAAGCAGCGCAGCATTCATCGCGGTCCGATCAAGCGCCACGAAATGAGATCTACCACACTGGCTGCTCAACACACACAATCCGCTTAGTGTCAGCTCAGCATCAAGTTAAAGCATGGCGTACTTCCTTTTTTACGCACGTCAACTATAACGCTTAAATCAACAAGCCCGAGCGATCGCTCGCCGTAAAACATACCGTATCGTAGAAGCGAAAACAAGAGCGCGTTATCAAATCATGTCAACGACAAACCGACACTATACCCGAGTCGCCTGCGCTACATGCAGCCGATTCGCGCTACGAAATGCGCTTACCTAATCATGCATGATCTATTGAAGCAAAACAGCTTTGCTAAGCTTACCGTTCAGTGTAGTTGACGTGTGACGCCATAAAGAAGAGACGCGTACACAGACACCAACGTTCAGGCAGACACCGCACACGGCTACAAGCGTTTACGTGCTTGGCGCATTCGTTGAGAATTCAAACTGACGCGGACAGATGGCGCATTGCCGCGCATGCGCAAGAACTCCGCGCATGCGCAGGAGCTCCGCGCGCCGGGCGTGCGCGCTCCGAGGAGTGTGAGCGCCTTTTTTTTTTTCTCTTTCTCTCTCTCTCTGCGCGCCATGCGCGCCGGAACAGGTTGCTTTTCTTTTCCATTTTTCATACTTTTTTCATGAACAAAGGAAATGCGCTGGCAGATTATATTACAAACGCTGTGGGCTATCGTCTGAGACTGGAACGCCCACATGGATGAATGCGCCGTTTGTAAAAGCCGTTACAGGGCCCTTCAGGCGCTTGTATTATGGCCAGCGACGATAAGTAATACAGCGCATTTGTAGCATATCTTCCGGCGTACCGCCATATGTGATGCCCGCACGTATGTTAGTGCTAATTTGCCGCTCCGATGATAGGCCAAAGCAATCAGCATGGCAATGAGGTACACATATGCGTGGCCGCGCAGGCATACCGCCTGCGAAATACTGGGTGGGCTCAGAGAAATTGGCACATATTTTAAGTGAATGACAAACTTTGTTGAGTTTATAGTGCAGAATATCAGTCAACGAAAAACCGCGCGATGTTAGTGATGCAGCCGAGATATGAAGACAATGTGAAAAGTATCGCAGAATCGGATGACACACAACGCGCACACCACATGCGCGACGTCGGTCCATCGCACACTCAAAAAGTCCGCGTTGTCAGCTACAAACATTACCAGTCTCTGTGATGTTTGCTTGATGCCTGTTTGGAATCCGCTTGTAGCTAAAGTTGGCGTTCATACCATCTATTATCACAATTGGATCGGCGTTCTGCTTTCTTTATTCTACTGCCCCAAAAGTCATGCTATGACAACTGTGAAGACTGTCTTGGGATTGCCAAGAGCGACTACGTGGATCAGATCATGTGGTCAACAAATGCGGAGGTATACGCTATGTGTATAATAAAGTCTACAAATAGGCTCTACAGCAATCTCAGCAGTATACAACTTTAGTGGCTTATATCAAACACAGCTCCGTATTATCCATCGGTACATGCGCTTGGTTACAGCGTAAACGGGTTGGGCCCAGATTAGCGATTTTTGTCTATTGTCAATCTATAGACGGCATGTAAACCTGAAGCAATAAGAATCTTACAGTATCGGCTGTTTTCTACTTCCCCTCACGCCTTACCACAATCAGTATACGGGCTGTTCGCACATGTTAACATGACCCTTGGTGACGTCCCACGCTATGGGCTTCATCGGCAGTGATATAGGAAACCGTGGAGAATAATTGGAACTGCAAAGAAGTATACGGGATGTTTCAGTTAATTTGAGCCAGACTTTCACATATGCAAATGCTACGTAGCTGGAGTGAACCAAGGTAATGTTGTTTGCAATCGCTTGGAGATACTCAGATTATTTTGCATTCCCCTGACTGGATAATCAGTGTTAATTAACTTCTCAATTATGTTAATTAGATGAATATTCTCAATGATAAACTTGTAGAGCAAGATTAGAAACTCCCGATACAGCTTTCTGTCGCTCAATACGAGCTCCATAGAAGTGTTTGTCCGAGCGTGAAGAAACCCGCGATTACACGCAATGTGACTCGAGCCGCCGGTCACGCAGCAATATATATATATATATATATATATATGTGTGTGTGTGTGTGTGTGTGTGTGTGTGTGTGTGTGTGTGTGTGTGTGTGTTTGTGTATGTGTGTGTGTGCAGGTGCGTGTTTGTGAAGAACTAGGTGGAGTGGGAATAGACAAGATCGACAAGACAAGACAAGACAAGGTCGTCTATAAAATGTCTATAGACTTTCTATAGACAGTCTAAAGTCATTTTTGTAATGGCTGCGAGATACCTCCCACATGTAGGTGGCATAAATGTAGGCTGATGATGATGTCGATACTAATGATGCAGATGGCACTTAGGCCTAACGCCGAGCGCCGCGATGTTGTAATTGCTGTGGGTGCGAGAACGAGGACGCGCGCAGTTAAAGTAGTAGTCGTGAGATTGGACCGCTTGCCGATGCCGTAAGCGGATGAGCGCAATGTACCTAATTGGGCAGCTTCGATTATGCAGTCCCGGACTGTCTGCAAACCATCTGCGGCTTCCAGTCTTACCAGCCCTGACAGAAAGGCGCGTCACATACACGGCATGCAGCTGTCAATGACTGTCCCACGCTTTGTTCGAAAGCACCGTGACCGGAAATCACTCTCCTGGCTGTCGTCATCTTCTCTTAGCTACTTCTAGATAGCCCCCTGCCCAGCGAAGTCATTAGCGTGGTGCGCGAAATGGTGCAGTCCCAGGGGTCACGTCGCTGACACATACATAAAGTTTGCATAGTGAAACCGCAGCCTGAGCGCACAGAAGGTGGTCGCAAACGGCAGTTTACGTCTGGCTCTCGCTCTTCCTGCCCTTTAACCACTGTATGCACGCTAGCTCATTGCCCGCGAAAGTTAAGCGGAATTCCCACACGGACATCAGCAAATCCTGGTCGTGCCACGTCGCTGTTCACGCAGAAAGCTCCCTTCTCGAAGCCGACAAGATCGTCTACTGAAGGCCCGATGCGTGTCAAGGAGAGTGCGTGCCATCCGGCATGTCCAGAAGCAAGCGCTCCAACAGACGGGACCAACATAAACGTCAACAGCAATCGGCAAACCTCCGACTGTGTACGATCCCAGCTACCGGCATAAGATAGCCACATGCATTATGATATGCTACTGAATCGTGCACCAGTTTCACTCACTTGAGAAGCGAAATCCACCAGTTTACGTCGCAATAGGAATGAGCAGGTCAGGTTTCATGAAACGCATCAAGAAAAGGAATCTTGTGCGCGTGATTGCTGTGCTTCTCTCTTAAATGAAAACTAAGATTAAAGCTGCAGCAATTAGAGCGCTCGTCAAAAAGATCGCACGATGGCACACAAACTACCGATGTAACAGGAGCTACAGCTAAGTGCACAATATTTGCCGTCTCGAGCGCGCAACGTACACAGAAGCACACGGCGTATTTCACAACGTGGAGTCAGACGCCGCGCGCATCTCCTTAAGGCAGCCGCCGTCAGCTAGCTGCTTGCGCTTGTGCGGGCAAAAATCTGCGGGCAGCTTCGAGAGTCCGCGGACAGTGCGCCACTTTTGGTGCGCAAAAAGAACGAATGCGATTCTTGCAGCTCTCGAACTGGTAGGCGGAGATTCCGAAACTGTTCGAGAAAATCGAATGCGGGAAAGCAGTCTCAGGCAGTCCGGAACTGTCAGGGACGGATACTCGTAGAACAACAATGAGTGCGGCACCGCAAAGAGAGATCCACTAAAAGAATCATTATCTGGCATGTAGAGCCGATGTGAGCTCACGATTATTAAAGAAATTAATAGGGTGCAAGATCTTTTTCAAGCCGCGTAGTAACACATAATTAATATACTCTTCCAAGAATTTCATCGATGTCAAGTGATTTTTGATGACATTCCACACAATAATGCCTTGTGCGAATTACGATTGAAACATGTTTAACGTAATGTTTTATTGAAACATTATCACTTAACGCAAGTAACAGAGCATTCTTCATCAACGTAGTAATTAACTCCTGACGCGCACCATTTATTTGCATGATAATGTCTGCTTACATACTCTAGCATATATCGTGCGTGATCACTGAAGCTGTATTGATGGTTTCTTGGGCATTTTACACGGCACTAGTGCAATGTTTAGGTGCAATTGTAAGGGCACCGTACCAAGTAATATTGGAACAGTGACCATTGGTCGTAATAAACAACGCTACGGCGACTGCCGACGTCCTGGTTTCCATGATATTCCAAAAGTGTGGGTAAAACAAATGAATCACATTACAAGCATAAGGTGAAGACATTGTCGTGGCATGCAACCCAAAAAAAAAAACGGGGCGCGCTAGGCTGTCCCCCTTTGTGCGTTTCAAGAACGTCGAACTTCCCAGTGGCGATATGGGACACGTCTTCTTTAAAGAGACATCACGCTTTCTTACGATACAGGCGGGGCATAACATCTATTCCGGGAATGTTCACTTTCTGAGCGTTGTGTGAAACATTGCTGCATTAGCATCTCCAGTTTCTATTGTGCTGGCATTGCTGACGATGCACTGTAAGCGGAGGTGCTTTCAGTCGCTCCCTGGTGACTCCGCTGCCGAGCTGATGTGTTCAGGCGATAGAAATACAGGAGGCTGTAGCAGAAGTCGCGAAGAAGGCAGGGTACCGCTGCATCGCCAAGCATCGGCCAGCTCACGGCGTAATGACTCGGAGATATTCCTGCCGAAGAAGACGCAAATTGATTAGATAGATAACATACAAAGAATAGAAAATGTTATTTGACCATGGCTTTCCAGATTTCGAAAGTAAGGACATTACACACTCTTCTTAAGCTACAGCTTTCGGGCACGGCAGTGTACAAATAATTAGGTTTATGAATATATTACACTTATTCACCTGCTGATTTCCATGAAATTGCGTGGCGAAGTTCGCCCTCAAGGACAATAATTGACAGTGATAACAAGGACCAGCGCTTAGCTTCAACGTCTCGGTTGGAGTATTAGAGATACACGGGTGCAACATGTCGGTGAGGAGTCACTGCTGCGGCTGAACAAATGAAATAACGTGCTCGCAGCCACCAGACGCTTCCCAGGACTGGTGGGATGAGAAGCGCCTCCTATGGAGTTGCAAGCGTGGCGCACAGCGGTGGCTTAGCGGCTATGGCATTTCGCTGCTGAGCACGAGGTCCCGTGCTTAGCAGCAGTCGCGGCGGCAGCATTTCGATGGGGGTGAAATGCGGAAGCGCCCGCGTCCTGTGCATCGGCCGCAAGTTAAGAATCCTCTGCTGGTCAAAATTATTCCGGATTCCACCACTACAGCGTGCCTCATAATGAAGTCGTCGCCGTGGCAAGTAAAACAACATAATTCTGACATTCCTTCAAGGCGTCTCACCTCGGCAGTGCACGTGATGAGACTGATGGGAAACCGTCGTTGTTCATCAGCGCTTAGTGAATTATTAGGCAACGTTAGTGTACCTTAGCTTAATAGTTGTCCGTGCCCCTCAGACCAGTATACGCACAAAAATGCTCAACAGGAACGTCAGGATTCGTGCACACTGCCCTCATCAGCCTCTAGCAACACGTCGAAGGATTTAGCGCCTTTAATTTTTAACAAGCTGTAGCAGCTCAATGAGTTATCAGCTCAATGACTTAGCTGTACCGATCAATGAGTTAGTGGTAAGAGGGAAAATAGAGGAATTCCAGATCAAGCTGCAGAACAGGTATTCGGCTTTAACTCAGGAAGAGGACTTTAGTGTTGAAGCAATGAACGACAGTCTTGTGGGCTTCATTAAGGAGTGTGCAATAGAAGTCGGCGGTAACTCCGTTAGACAGGATACCAGTAAGCTGTCGCAGGAGACGAAAGATCTGATCAAGGAACGCCAATGTATGAAAGCCGCTAACCCTACAGCTAGAATAGAACTGGCAGAATTTTCGAAGTTAATCAACAAGCATAAGACAGCTGACATAAAGGAAGTATAATATGGATAGGATTGAACAAGCTCTCAGGAACGGAGGAAGCCTAAAGACAGTGAAGAAGAAACTAGGAATTGGCAAGAATCAGATGTATGCGTTAAGAGACAAAGCCGGCAATGTCATTACTAATATGGATGAGATAGTTCAAGTGGCTGAGGAGTTCTATAGAGATTTATACAGTACGAGTGGCACTCACGATGATAATGGAAGAGAGAATAGTCTAGAGGAATTCGAAATCCCACACGTAACGCCGGAAGAAGTAAGGAAAGCCTTGGGAGCTATGCAAAGGGGGAAGGCAGCTGGCGAGGATCAGGTAACAGCAGATTTGTTGAAGGATGGTGGGCAGATCGTTCTAGAGAAACTGGCCACCCTGTATACACAATGTCTCATGACTTCGAGCGTACCGGCATCTTGGAAGAACGCTAACATAATCCTAAACCATAAGAAGGGGGACGCCAAAGACTTGAAAAATTATAGACCGATCAGCTTACTGTCCGTTGCCTACAATGTATTTACCAAGGTAACTGCAAATATAATCAGGAACAACTTAGACTACCGTCAACCAAAGGACCAGGCAGGATTCCGTAAAGGCTACTCAACAATAGATCATATTCACACTATTAATCAGGTGATAGAGAAATGTGCGGAATATAACCAACCATTATATATAGATTTCATTGATTACGAGAAAGAGTTTGATTCAGTCGAAACCTCAGCAGTCATGGAGGCATTGCGGAATCAGGGTGTAGACGAGCCGTACGTAAAAATACTGAAAGATATATATAGCGGCTCCGCAGCCACTGTTGTTTTCCATAAAGAAAGCAACAAAATCCCAAGAAAGAAAGGCGTCAGGCAAGGAGATACGATCTCTCCAATGCTATTCACCACGTGTTAACAGAAGGTATTCAGAGACCTGGATTGCGAAGAATTGGGGATAAGAGTTAATGGAGAATACCTTAGTAACTTGCACTTCGTTGATGATATTGCCTTGCTTAGTAACTCAGGGGACCAACTGCAATACATGCTCACTGACCTGGAGAGGCAGAGCAGAAGGGTGGGACTAAAAATTAATCTGCAGAAAACTAAAGTAATGTTTAACAGTCTCGGAAGGGAACAGCAGTTTACGATAGGTAGCGAGGCACTGGAAGTGGTAAGGGAATAATCTACTTCGGACAGGTAGTGACTGCTGATCCGGATCATGAGAGTGAAATAATCAGAAGAATAAGAATGGGCTGGGGTGCGTTTGGCCGGCATTCGCAGATTATGAACAGTAGGTTGCCATTATCCCTCAAGAGAAAAGTGTATAACAGCTGTGTCTTACCAATACTCACGTACGGGGCAGAAACCTGGAGGCTTACGAAAAGGGTTCTACTTAAATTGAGGACGACGCAACGAGCTATGGAAAGAAGAATGATAGGTGTAACGTTAAGGGATAAGAAAAGAGCAGATTGGATAAGGGAACAAACGCGCGTTAATGACATCTTAGTTGAAATAAAGAAAAAGAAATGGGCATGGGCAGGACATGTAATGATGAGGGAAGATAACCGATGGTCATTAAGGGTTGCGGACTGGATTCCGAGGGAAGGGAAGCGCAGCAGGGGGCGACAGAAAGTTAGGTGGGCACATGAGATTAGGAAGTTTGGAGGGTCAACATGGCCACAATTAGTACATGACCGGGGTAGTTGGAGAAGTATGGGAGAGGCCTTTGCCCTGCAGTGGGTGTAACCAGGCTGATGATGTTGATGATGATCAGCAACCTACCCTTCATCCGAAATTCATGTCGTGACCATGTTACTTTTCTCACCGTAGTGATCATCAGAATAAAGTTAGAATTGGTGCATGTAACACGACATATTTTTACATTGGTTTTTGCCGCGTACGTCGAAAGATTGGAATGAACGTCCTTCTGATATTGTTTTGAATAATAATAATTGTAATTTTCGAAAAACACTAGCTAACACTGCATAACAGCAAGCATTTGTACGAACTACTGTTCGTTGTTTTCTGTTTTTTTTAATTTTAGTACATTGTATAATTCGTAAATATTGTTTATAAGCTCGTAATATATTTTCTTCCTATTTCTTCTATAACCCACTGTTCTCTCTAATACCAAAAGGACCTGAGGGTAAATAAATAAATAAGGGTAATATTAGCTCGGATGTTTTAACACCGTGGAAAAATTTGTGCAGTCGTGCGAGACATGCCAGCGGTTCAGAAAGACGCAAGAGAAGTGAAAATCACCGAGGGTGTTAGTAAAATTACCGAGCCGCTTCAGCGATTCGTGATAGGTGTAGTAGGGCCACTTCCTGTGACAGAGACAGGGTATCGGTACATGCTATGTTGCGCCCCACCACGAAGCTTACAGTCGTGCTTGCGTTGCGTGAGGTGGTGTCAGAAAGAACGGATTCGCTGTTATTGATCTTTTCCTAAGTTGGACTCCCTTCGGAGATCGAAAGTTATCAAGGCAGCGTGTTCAGAAGTATCCTCACCGCATCATATCTTGAGCGATGTGGCATAAAAGTAGTGGACCGCTCAATTCATTATCTACAGAGCAACAGCGTAGAGAGGCGGCGTTCCATTCTGAAGCGTGTCCTTAGATTACTGTGTTATGAAAATATATGCGAATGGGATGCACGACTACCAGCTGCACCTTTAGCTTTGCGGTAGGCGCCACATGAATCCATTGCTTTTATCCTCGCCGAGTTGGTTTACAGAAGGTCACTGCGCTCACCTTTACGAATGGTGCGGGAAACGTGGGAAGGGCGCGGAGAAGTCGCTACCGTGGTGCAGTTTCTTTGAATCTGCTGGAGGGTCTGCATAATGCTAAAAAATTGTGGAGGCCAGCATGAAATCAGCTCAGGGTCGATTCAATGTCTACTGCGATAGGACTTCCCGTCAGAGGACGCTCCGTACCGGTGACAAGGTATGTTACTGAGAGCCTCAAGAAAAAACAGGCTTGAAGTACAGTGGAGAGGGCCCGCGGAAGTGGTTGCAAACTCACACCAATTACGTGGTGAAATCCCAAGGAAACGTAAATATGTGCGCATTTATCACTGCCACCTAATGAAACCCTGCGTGCAAAAAGAGGCTGTGATGAATATGACCCTAAACTCTCTGAAGAGATGAAGTACAACTTGGTTTGTCTAGGTGGAGGGGGAAGTAGCGGTCAAGAACTCCTGAAGTGGACTGAGCAGAGAGACAAACTAAAGGAATCCTAGTTGTCTGATCATGGCGAAATAATGGCAGAATTTGATTAATAGTTCGTCGACAGCCCGGGCAGAACTGATTTGTCTGAGCACGATATTGGGCTGGCGTCCGAGGAGCCAGTGCAATCAAAGTGTTATCGATTCTCTCGTAGGAAGAGAGAAATCATTGACAGGGAAGTGAAGCGCATGCTTGAATCAGGAGTAATTAAGCCCTGCGAGAGCGAACACGCTTCGCCGGTGATCTTGGTGGAAGTTCCGAGTAAAGACCCAAGGCCCGTAGTAGACCATTCAATTTCAGTTTAAGTTCATTATTCTTTAAGTACAATGAATAGGTAAGATACAATATACAATATCGGAAATTAAATGCTCCCGCCAAGGATCAAATGCATCCAATCCCAAATATTAAGGAGAGTGTGGAACAGGTGAGTCGAGCAAACTATGTGACTACGCTAAAGCTTACTCGAGGGATCTGGCAAGTACACCTCAATGAGCGAGCAAGCAGATACGCGGTATGCGTCACACCAACAAGCACTTATCAACTGAAAATGTTGAGCTTCGGACTAAAAAATGCTCCCTTTCGTTTATCACGCCTCATGGATAGAGTTCTAAAGGGTTGTGAAGCATTTGCGTTGCCCTTCTTAGATGAACTCCCAGACTTTTCTGATTCATGGGAAACTATTGGTGCATCTTAGGGCGGTGCTCAGCCGTTTAGTATAAGCTAAGCTGACCTTAAAGGCCGAGAAATTTGGCCTTGCAAGGACGACCGTAGACTACCTAGGGCACCACATAGGCCAAGGTTTTACGACACCTATTCACGTTAAAATATCAGCGGTAGCAGACTATCCTCAACCGAAAACTAAGATTGACCTTCGGTCATTTTGGGGGCGACTGGATATTATAATGATTCCATACGGGATTATTCAATTTAGACAAGCTCCCTGACCGATGCTCTATTCTCTCTATTCTTCTGTACAAATTACTGCCCTGTTTGAGCTGTCTGTCGTTGCATCAAAGATGGACATTTTTCAATCCATCTGCCGTTCAACACTTTCGAAATGCTTCTGTAGTGTCGCATCTGTAGCGACTAAAACGCAGCAATGCAACGCGAGGTGCATATGCGACCTTGTGGCATTGCATGCATGCGAGAATGATATGCACACGCACCTGCGCAGCCGGCTTTGTCTGCTGGCCCTTCGCTGCTCGGCGTCGACGGCGCCCGACACGGTGGAGAGCACGGCCGGCAGCGACGACTGCGAGATATCTAGTGTGAAGCCGTACGAATCGTTGGCCAGCTGCTCGCCCAGCTTCGAGGCCCAGTCATGGCCGACACTCTGTGCTGCCGCTGGGGGCGCTGCCGCCGGTTCGCCGCCTTCCGATCGCACATGCGGTGAAGACGCGACCGCCTGGGACGCGTCCGCCTGGCTTCTGCAGGGACTCAGGACCAGGGCAGGTGCACTGGCCCGTCGCAATGAATGTACCGAAGCAAGCGGCGCATTTAGGGTGTCCAGGGAGATAACCTACGGGTAGATATCGCAAGGTATTCGCACTACCGAGCCTGGCTCGGCACAAGTTTAATAGCTTAAATATGCAGGCCCGAGCACACGTCTTTAGATCCCAGTACCAAGGTTCACAAGAAAGTTACTGTGCTAGAATTTCGCTAGGAGTAGGTGCCAGCCTTAACATGATATAATCAGTGAAGATGGCCAGCCGATGACAAATAGCACTTATGAACGAAAAGAATTGTAAACCATGAAAATTGCAGAGCTTTCCGCTCGTTGCAACAGAACTTGCCGCAAGTTCGTAAGTCCTCTTCGCGAATTATATTTCGTGTTATGTTTTACTGAACAGTTTTGTTGACTTAAATTTATTCATCGATACTGGAAGAGTATGCTTAGCATTTCCTAAAATTAGGATGGGAAAGAGCAATTTTCTAACCATTACCACTGCGTGAGTTGTGTGTTATATTTATGGGGGTTAATTGTGATAGTATAGTTAACCCTTTGTTTCCCAGGGGAATTGAACATAGTGCTCGTAACCAACTGATGTTGTTAGGCTTTCTTTTGTTCAAAGTATGAACCAGAAATAAACACACAACAGGTATACATTTGATAGAAGTTTTATTACTGCCATATATATGGCAGTGAGAAATGAGGCGCTGAACATAGGAAAACAGGTCTTGATTTCTACCTGCTCCCAGGAGGCACGGAAATCTTCGAAGCTGTTATCTTTTCAATATGTACCCACAAATACACCAACCTTTTTTTGCAGAAGAATCGGATGTGCCTTCTGCATGAGCTCAACTTGCAAACGCCAATGTTTTTGAGCCAGTTTCACAAGGCCATCATTGTCATGCCTCACAGACAGCTCTGCGTTGTGAGCTTTGTTTTATACTACAGGGTTACCCGAAACTTACGCCTCTGGTCTTGTGCCACTGAAGGAACAAGGACGGGTGACAGATCAACACATTCATTGTTCGATTCGGACAGGCCCGTCTTGCCAGCACTTCAAACCAAGTGCAACTGTTTGACTCAAAAGTGAGGAACTAAAACATATCATAATCAACAAGCTTCAGAAACATCTCCGAAGGGCCTCTCACTTTCTCCAAGCCATCTGCTCGCCTTAGAATGCTCTGTACTTCACCGCAGTGGATCTTGATGCCCTTTTTCGGTCCATGCCTTAATTTTTTCCGCTTATACTTGTGAGTCGATGTTACCTGCATTTCTAGCTCACGGCAGGCACGTACGCAGAATTACCCAAGGTAACTTTTCTATGCAAATGAGGGGGGGGATTTTACACGTACGCCTGTGCGATTCACCTCTCCTTTACTTGACAAACAAAGAACTATGTTAAATGGACTCGCGCAGGGAAGAAGCACCAAGAACAAATAAAGAAGCAAAAGTAAAATAAACATTACGTTAGTAAAATAGAACTGAAAAAGCAGCAGTTGGCAACAAAGGCAAACGGACCGCGCGGAGTTAGGTTACTCCGCCAGGCAATCACAGAAGTCAACAAAATCGTCGTCATGCGGTGTTTTCAAAATGGCGTCGTACTTGATACCTCCGGAGCGTGTGCTGCTGGTAAAGAGTCTTTTCATCGGCAGAAGCAATGAGGTGCGCAACGGACATGGACAAAATGTATGGAGTCTTCAAAAGTCTGCGCTGCCGTTCATTTCACTGCTGCGCCCGTTTTACTCACGAAACTTCACTGCCAACTGAAGTGAAACTTCACAACAAATAGTTGTAGCGAAGCAAGCATGTTATTTCAGTTCAATAAAGAATTAGGAATTCGCCATTCCACTATAATAGACGAGAGAAAAGGTATAAAATTACGCGGTCATAATTTTATTTTTATAGTTACCGCCTTATTTGGGTAACAGAAAAAGTTTCAAGTACGAATTATTTGCAGCCTCGCGGAGGAACAGTGGCTGGCGGTTATGAGGGTGTGGGCGGGGCTTCATTGCAAACTTCAGTTGTATGCGACTATATTAGCGTTTTTTGAATTAGCTCTGGAAGAATTATACAGAAATATACATTCGCGGAACACTCACAGTTGTTTTGGATCCCTCGTTTACTGCTCTAACAAGTGCCACAACCAACTCGTATTGTTATTTGGGATGTTACGCAACAATGCGTGGCCGCCAGTCGCGTACAACCGCGTAGAGCGCAGGAAGCTGCGATTCTAGACGTAATGCGCCCACCGCGAAAGGTTAGAAAAACACCTACATAAGCACAGCAAAGAAGTGGCTACGTTGGGCGGCTCTAATGATAACTGTAGAAGCGTCATTCAGAAAACACGGAATTGTCCTCCATTTCCGGCAGCGTTTTCTCTGTTTCCTTTTTAAATAAACAGTTGTTGATCCATAAATAATTTCATAAACAATAGCTAAATTTGTTAATTTTCGCTATTCCTGCCTGTTTGGCTGTTGTCTCGGCCCTCTCCCTTAGTAGATCGCTTAATTTCTCAGCTCCTTGAGACTCTTGTTTCCATTTGCCAATTGTACAGCACGAAAAGTGCTGTACAATTAGGGAAACACCAGCTGAATTAACGGGCGACAGCCATATTGCCTATGAGTTTAAGGGTTATTGCAGGGTTTGATGATTGATGCTGTCTCGCATTATATTATTTTCCACCTGATCTAACCCATATCACGGGTATATGGTTCCGAGGATCTGTCAGCGTCGCGGCGAGCCGTCACTCGAGCAAATAATGAAACAAAAAGAAAGTTCAACGCAATTGCCATTTTCTCTGGCCGCAACTCGTTTCACGCTCATACAGACCAGCTGACCACGAACTGAATCCCTTTCTTGGTCCCTGGATCAGACTAGACAAAGAAAGTTGAACTAACGGAGCAACAACGATGCGCGTGACCGCTGAATAGATGGTGACAACTGAATGCATCTCGAGTAAATCACGCGGGCACCGAATTGATGAGGAAACTGGCCTTCACATCCCAGGAGACGCCGATAACTACCGCCATCCAAAAGCACTGAAAAAGGCAACAAAATGTTGACAACCCAATAGCTGTCAAGTCTCAACATTGATTTGGCGGCGCTTTAGGAATCTGTGCGAGAAGTGGTGGCGTGGGCGGAGAGGGGGGGAGGGGGTATGCGCCGTAATTTCGGGGGGGGGGGGGGGGGGGCCCGGGCCCCCCCTTGGGTACGTGCTTGGCTCACGGTATGTAGAGCTTTCGCTGTCATTGTGCGACTGTCTCATTCGCAGAGTGTGCTTTTCGATGATTTCACTCGGATATTCAGGCTCAAAAACAATCTTTTGAATTTGCTCCTCTGCAACGCGTTGTCTGCATAATCGAAAGAAACTTTTTTCACATGTCAATGTAAACTAAAATGACAGCTAACAACAAGCGGATAACTTATTTTACGGTAAACGAATAAAGAACACATTACACAGCACAAGGACCAGCGTTACACTAATGATTGTTGATCCGCGAAACGGGACCTCATGATCCTGAGTGACACAAACGTGTGTAAAAGCCGAGACAATGCAAAAAGTATGCAACAATAAGTTCAGCAATAATAAAACAACCTAGGCGCCTTCCGCAGACTTCGTAGAAGATGTCGGTGTTTTCAACTTAATATTACAAGAAGTAAGCACAGAGAAACAAGAAAAAGTCGCACACTCCCCGTCTTAGCCACCCGCACGTACAAACCATGTTTGCAAGACACGAAAAGTCCTTCTATGGTACTCGTGTAGACATTTAGAAATAGCAAATGGGAGCATCGACTTCCACGTTTGTGTCCGCTAGGAAATAGGGGTTATGCGATTGAATATTCAAGAGAATCTTCAACAAAACTGCCACAAACGTGGCACCTTGGATAGAAAAGCGCCACTTTGAGCTTATGTTAAATATCTGAACACACCGCTTACAAGTTACTAAGCATCAGCTTCTTGCATACGCATCAATGGCTCCGGTTTATTGCGCGCGTGCCAATTCGCACATAAACCAGCGACTACAGAACTTAGCGGAGGGTCAGTTATACAAGTAAGAGGTGTTACGTTTGATCAAAATCCCGGAGATCTTTATATGTAGGCATGTTCGACTATTAATCCTCAGGGAATGAAGCTGCGTCTTCCATGTTGTAAGCGCGGGCGTCTATTACTGGTTATGCTATTCTACATATAACATAGCAGCGCGGCTTCGATCCCTCCCTAAAAACTATTTTCGTTGTAAATAATATATGCACCTCAGGTCTAAACAATGTGAAAGGTCTCGTCACCGGTGTATGCAATATATGATCAACCTGTATTCAAGCCACATACATATAAATGTCTTCAAGCAATCACGTTCATAGGAACTTCCAATCGGCATTTGTTGCATTTTCCGAGATGGTTGCCGAAGGTAGTAGTCGAAGTTCCCGCACTTCATAATCTAGTCATCAGAATTTCGAAACATAAGGAAACATTGAGAGGCTTCTTTTAAGGAAGCACTTTGGCCGATTTTGAACCTTCGAATTTTCTTCCAGCAAGTGCGCCACCAGGACATTTTCGGAAATGCGTACCGCGGCTGACCAGGGGGCCATTGCTGTCTGCGTTATGTTAAACGTCAAATCAGTATAACGCTAGCAATGGCTAGCCAATCAAACGTTTCAAAGTGCTATAATGACACGTGTTGTGCTTTATCTTTCTCTGGTGACCACTTTGACAGGGCTAACAAAGGCTAAACATTATCGCTCAGCGCAGGACGCGCCAGCCTGTATCGGAAGTTTCTCGAATGCTATCAATCGTTCTATCCGTTGTTTTTTGTCACCGAACCATGTGTAATCTGGTTGTAGGCGCGAAGCGAATTCGTAGCACTTTTGAAAGACACGCGAGCACCAGTAATTACGCTAGAACCTTCGGTGACTCATGTATAAACGCCGACACCCTTGAAGCATACAGAAAGAAATTCAACAAGAGGGGACGCTTGGCAAAAACTGGCAACAGGAAACAAGCCACGCCTAGTGTTAATCCCATCCGTTAGTTGACGTCAGCGTCGGGAAAAAAATTACGTAGATCCCGCGCACTGTGGGAATCGATGTAAGCGAAGCATTCCGTGCGGGATGATTTGACTGACGATAATTAGCGGCGATGTTGACGTCTAAACATTATTTTCTTCAACCTTTCACCTATAAGACGAGAGTGGTGATTTGACGTTAAACGTTACCTTGCGGACACCACTGCTGTTTATCTAGCTGCGTAGTACATAAAACACACACGGAGAGGTGTTTGCTTGAGGCGTTGTTGTGCACCATATTTCTTAACCTCTGAAAGGGTTGAGCATAGGCATTGCCTCACATGGCACATCACTTTGTGTCAGAAGTCTTAAACTTGAATTGGATTATGAGGCTATACGTGCCAATACCACAATCGGATTATGACGCACGCCATAGTGGCGGACTCCGCATTAGTGGTGACAACGTAATCTTCTTCAACGTATCCCCAAATATAAGTACACGTGTGTTTTCTACTTCGCCACCTTCGAAATGCGGCTGCCGCGATTGGGATCAAATCCACGACGTCTAGCAATGCCATAGCCGCAAAGCTAACACGGCGGGCACAGAAGTGTTGATTTGCCGCACGACCGCTTCCGCAGTGTCGCCTGGACCCTGCAGTGCACTTTCGTTAACGCGGCTCTGCTTCTGCACGCCCTGCGTAAGTTGCCGCTTGACATACTTGCATGGCGTTTATTTTTCAGAAATAGCAGCAACGTACAGTACGGCACATTGAACTTAAGCTTATCCAGTTTCCGCGCATCCGCCATCGCATAGTAGAAGGGTTTGCTTGCCGTCTCACTTCCCCACCCCTCCCTTCGAACTGGCACCGTAGAAGAAAAGGAAGCGCTGCAGTTTCTGCGATGCTTCTGATAGGAGCCACAGATTATTACAGCTGTCAAAAGGCTAATGTGGCGACGGCCAGGGAGCTCCAGAGGGCATTATGCACATTCGATGTGGTGGGGCAAAAACGAGTTTTTAGCGTTGGCTTTCCTCTCTGACTCGCGGTGTACGTCACAGCAGCAGCCACAGTAGCAGCCACAGCAGCAGCAACAGTGGAAAAGCCGGAGAGAGAGGTACAGAAAACTTCGCTCTAACAGAATGTGAAATGAACTTACAGACAACGTTTTATTTTTTGTACTCTTTCCCGCTAAAACTAAACCGTTTTGCGTATACATGAACTTATATATACCTCCTGACTTACTTGCGTTACCTAGCAACAAGCCAGCGGCAAGCCAGACGCGCCAATATCCAAGCGTCATGCGCCAGATGCCACCGAAACGCGTGAGGCCGGCTGCGCATGTAAAGTTCGTCTGTTCGGCAGCCCGTCTCTTTTGAGTGTAGCCTGTTTGTTGGGCTGCCGGCGTTTTCTTCCGTTCCTTCTGCATTTCAACACGGCACTAGTGCACTATTAGAGTACGGCAAATTGAGAAATATGGTGGTCTGCGACGCATTCCCAGCAAATTTAGGCCTGCGGCACAACACCGAGACTGGTGACCCAGTTAGCGGAAAAACAGCTGAGCCGTACTGGGGCAGTTAATTTGAGTTAATGACTCGTACTGAGAGATGTTAGCGATGTGTACTATGAGCCCCAATATCGTTGTAACTTATTTCGGTAGCTTTGGGGCACGTTCGCTGCACCCGGCTTTGTGACGTAGTTCGCGAAAACCAGCTCGACCGTGATGACGGTTACACGTGTACTGAATCTTACTGGGACAAGTTCGTGAAGCTTTCCCTGACCCCTAAGATTATTGTAATTAATTCAGCTACTTTTTGGGATACTTCTGAGGCACGCTCACCATGCCTGTCGTGACGCAGCGCAAAGCAGCCCGGCCCTTGACAGTTTGGCGTATACTGAATCTTAGTGGGACAAGCTTGTGACACTTTTTATGCGCCCGCAACAACATATACCTTCTTTCAGTACTTACGCTTGTCGAAAACGCGACGAGCGATTTCCAAGAGTGATAACACAGAAGTTTGTATCTTGTGCCGGCAGAACGCGCAAAAGATAACGCGGAGCAGCTCAAAAACCAAGAGCTTGAAAACGTTGTCTTTTAAACAAATGAAAACACGCTTTCCACCTCCGCCTTTGTCTTGAGTGCGAGTAGAGGGCATTCTGCGAGGGTCTCAGCTGGTCCGAATGAGAGCCAGTGCTGTGACCACCTTTCTGTACGTGGCGTACCATTGCGCCGGATGAGGCCAAGTTCTTTTTTGGAAACGCGCAGTCACTCGCTTATTTTTGCACGGAATAATGCCCGGGAAGGGGGGAATGCTTGACAATCAGGTTTATTGATATTTTATGGTATTATGTGGGAGGAGTCTATTTTTTACGCCATGAATGTGAAATTTAATATATTTGTAATGCCACCCACTTACCACTTACGCACGTTCCGTCTCTACACGCAGTATTCCTGTTAGGTCTATATACCAGAAGGACACATGCTTGTAATTTCTTTTTCAGCTGATGCAGTCCGGCGGAGCTTCGTACAACTGGTGCGGCGGGCCCGGGAGACAGGAAGAGCCGGGGGCCCCGGTCTAAGGGCGCTGTTAAGAACGGCCCAGCTGAGGTGCAAGTGCTGCCAGCCAGTTGCGACGACGGCGGCTCAACTTCCAAGGAACGCCACCGTTACACTCTAGCCTCGTCGCCGTTGTGACTGAATGAGCGAGGGTGGGAGTTGTGCGTGCGTGCGTGCGTGCGTGCGTGCGTGCGTGCGTGCGTGCGTGTGTGTGTGCGTGTGCGTGTGTGTGTGTGTGTGTGTGTGTGTGTGTGTGTGTGTGTGTGTGTGTGTGTGTGTGTGTGTGTGTGTGTGTGTGTGTGTGTGTGTGTGTGTGTGTGTGTGTGTGTAAGGCGTCCCGGAGAGAGGCGGCGTGCTTACAATGCCTGGACGAACGTATGCTCGAGACACTTTCTTAAGCAGTCATGTTGGACTGAGACACTCTCTGAAGCAGTCGTGTTAGACTGACGTACTTTCTCTCGAAGTCATGATAGACTGATGAACTGCATGTCAATACTGTAAATAAACCCTTATTCCTTGTTCTCGATGAGAAGCAGTCATTCCCTTCATCAACGTCGTCAGCGTGGATAAGTGGGACGACGGCATGGGCCAGCTACCTTCTAATTCATGCCGGACTTCACACTTGACAACGGATCACCAGCGATGGGATTTAGCCCCCAATCCTGACAACTAGCTGACCGCGGTGAGATGGACTTTGCGACGTGGTGCCGTGTCTGCGGTGAGTGCTTGGTTCTTCCTTTGACTCTCTAGGCTTCATTTTGTGGTTATTCTGATTAGAACAGTAGGGAAGCTAGATTGCTGAGTGTTAGCTAGGTTGTGTTTTCCTAGCTAGATTTAACGAGCAGGACCAAGGCAGTAAAAAGCAGCAATCATGGAGTTAAGGACACTGCTGAGAGACGAATTGTTGATTGTTGGTGAGGAACTTGGTCTAGATGTGGGCAAGGAAATGCTAAAATCGGAATTATTGGAGCAGATTTCCGATCAGGCGAGTGAGGAAGAAATTGAAATGGGATTGGAACTTCTACAATAGAGAGAGAAACGAGAGAGAGAGGAACGCGATAAAGATCACGAGTTAAGAAAAATGCAACTGGAACTTGAAAGCAAACGTTTGGAGTTGTCTCAGGAAGTGAAGGGGCTCTGGGACGATCAAGCGAGGCAGAATAGTACCGCATGGACAGGCTATTGCAGCCATTTGAGGTCGGGACCGACATAGGCTTGTTCCTAAGCAATTTTGAAAGGACTTGCGAGAAGATGAACTTCGGCCCGAGTACATGGCCACAGCGGTTGCTCTCTATGTCGCCGTGCGAGGCGGCGGAAGTAATCGCCGGTCTGAGTGCACAGGATGCATATGATTATGCAAAAGTTAAGGCTAGTCTCCTGAAGAAATACCGCCTTTCAGCCGAAGCTTTTCCGCAAAGGTTTGGGAGCACAGGCAAGAAAGATAGCGAGGGGTATCCGGAGTTTGCATACGGCTTAAAGGCCAACCTAGTCGAGTGGCTGGAAAGCGTGGAAGCGTACGACAGCAGAGAGATGATCATAGAATGCATGTGTCTAGAGCAGTTTTACAAAAGCATCCCGCAAGCTGTGAAACTGGGGGTGCAAGACAGAGGGAATGCAAACACTGTGGAAAGGGCGGCTGAATTAGCCGAAGAGTACGCAACGCGTAGAAAGTTGAACGCCGAGGACGGAAACTGGGACGATCGAAATGGACCGCGGAAACCCTTTCCGTTCAAAAAGGGTTCGCAGACTAGATGATCGGACGTGGAGGAAAAGCCCGCAGAAAAGAGCGAGGAGAAACTTAACGGAGAAACCGCACAAAAAGAACAGAAAAGAAAATTCAAATCTTTTAGACCAATTCGCTGTTATAAATGCCACAAACTGGGACATATAGCTGTAAACTGCGGGAAGCCTAGCGTAGTTTTCTCCTACGTGGAGGAAAAAGACGAGAATATGGAACTTTTAAGTCCATATCTTCACGACCTGCAAGTTAATGGCAAACCATGCCGAGTGCTAAGAGACAGTGCCGCCACGATGGACATTGTCCATCCGTCTTACGTGACGGTAGATGACTTCACCGGAGAAGGGTCATGGATCAAACAGGTTGTAGAAGAACACAGCGTGTGTCTGCCCATGGCCAAAGTCAAAATCAGTGCACCATTCGGGGAGCTAGAGACTGAGGCTGCAATTTCCAAATTTTTGTCACTGCAGTACCCTAACATCTTTTCGAATCGTTCAAATAAGTTACTGCTTGAAAAAAGGCTTAAACTGGGAGAGGGCATAGTACAGGCATTGACACGAGGCCAAACTCGTAAAATCGCATGGCTTTCGGCTGAAAATGCACAAGCTGCTCCAGCGGAAGCAGAAAAGGGGATAACTTCAATACCCGAATCCGGATGAAAAATGAGTCGAGGAGAGCCTGCCAGCTGACCAACCAGCTCAATGAGAGCGTATCACTAGAGTGTCGAAGTTCAAGCCTGCAGGAAGAGCGAGCTGACGCAAAAGCAAGCGAGACAGGGTCGTTATTATCACCGGCTTCAAAGAACTTTGATCAGCTCTTACGTGTGGATAGAGAGTCACTGGCAGCCGAGCAAAAGAATGATGAGAGCTTAGCTAAATTACATGACACAGCTAAAGAAGGCATTGCTAGGCGCAACGTGACGATACATGAGAGAGGAGGTTTGTTGTATCGGCACTACAGAGATCGAAAGGGTAGGATTTTAGATCAGTTAGTCGTACCTACTAAGTATAGGGAGGACCTTTTCAGTCTCTGTCATGGAAATGGGTGGTCCCGCCACCTAGACATAAGCAAATCAAAGGAAAGATTGCTTATGGAATACTACTGGCCTGGCTGTTTCAAAGACGTAGAAAAGTTTCTAAGATCGTGCGACGCCTGCCAGCGCTCTGGTAAACCAGGAGAGACATGGAAAGCTCCACTGAAGGTAGTGCACTTAATAACAGAGCCTCTCAGACGACTTGTAATAGACACGGTAGGGCCTCTACCAAAAACAAGATCGGGCTACAGGTACTTGTTTACCATGCTGTGTCCGGCTACAAAGTTTCCAGAAGCAATCCCGCTGAAAGAGCTCAGCTCCACCTAAGTAGTAGACGCGATTTTGACAGTGCTTGCACGAGTAGGGTTTCCAGCCGAGATTCAGGTGGATCAAGGATCAGTATTCACGAGCGCACTGACTTCAACATTCTTGCAAAAGTGCGGGGTAAAGTTAATACATAGTTCTGTCTATTACCCTCAGTCAAACAGTGTACAGAGGTGACATTCAGTGCTTAAGCGAGTTTTGCGTGCGCTCTGTTACGAGCATAAGGAGGACTGGGAGAACTGTCTGCCGGCAACTTTGTTTGCTTTGCGAACGGTTCCACATGAAGCAACAGGGTTGTCGCCAACAGAACTAGTGTATGGGAGGACACTCCGTTCTCCACTGAGAATGGTAAGAGAGATGTGGGAGGAAGAAGGGGAGTGTCCAACAGTGGTTGAATACGCGCTAAATCTGCTGGAACGGCTAAGCGCAACCCAAGAACTAGTCGAAAGGAACATGGCAACAGCTCAAAAGAACGCCAAATTCTATTACGACAAGAACGCGAGGCTTCGTACGTTCAACGCCAGAGACCAGGTAATGCTACGCACACCTTCCAGATAGAACAAGCTTGAAGTTCGCTGGGACGGGCCCGTTAAAGTGTTGCACACTTTCACATACTAACTATGCTCTGAAAATGCCCGGTCACAGGAAGGAGGTGAGGATATATCACTGCAATTTGATGAAGCCGTATATAGAGCGGAGCGGAGTCGGGAACTATACCATCAAAGAGCAGGATGGCATTAGTACCAAGTTAAAGGAGTATAGGGCGACATCCAACTCTGAAATCGGCATAGAAGAAGTAGTAAAACATTCGGTAAGCTCGCACGCTCTAAAACCCGAGCAGCTAGATGAGCTAAAAAAGGTGTTAGGGGAATATCTCGACAGATTCAGCGATCGGCCGGGTAGAACCGAACTAATAACGCATGAAATAGAGCTGACATCAACCGAACCCGTAAGATCAAAGCCTTACAGGGTGTCTCCAAGACAGAGAGAGATTATGGAGGTAGAGATACAGCGCATGCTAGAGTTGGGAGTTATTGAGCCCGCTGAGAGTGACTACACGTCACCGCTAATACTGGTAGAAACCCCTAACAAGGACCCTCGTCCGCGCGTTGACTACAGGAAGTTAAATGCCATCACTAGGGATCAGCTGTACCCGATACCCAACATTGAGGAACGAATTGAAAGAGTTAGCGCTGCTAAATACATTTCAACTATATATCTCGTGCGGGGGTACTGGCAAGTTCCCCTTTCAGAAAGTGCCAGCCGCTATGCCGCATTCATCTCACCTGTAGGCACTTTTAGCCCGCTCGCACTCAGCTTCGGGCTGAAGAACGCGCCGTTTAGCTTCTCTAAGTTAATGGATATTGTCCTAAAAGACTTGCAGGGGTTCTCCTTGCCATATCTTGATGATGTAGCAATTTTTTCAGACAGCTGAGAACAACACGCATCGCAGCTCAAACAGGTGTTCTCACGGTTAAGGGAAGCCGGCTTAACAATGAAACCGGAAAAGTGTAGGTTTGGTTATTCGCAGGTTACTTATCTGGGCCATGTTGGCGGCCAGGGCACGAGACGGCCGGCAGAGCTGAAAATAGCTAGATTGGAGAATTTTCTCAGCCACGCACGAAAACAGACCTTCGTTCATTTTTGGGACTTGTCGGGTACTATCAACGGTACATTCCGAATTACTCGCAAATGGCAAGTCCATTACCGGACGCCCTCCGAAAGGGAGCACCGAGTAGCGTACAATGGGATAAGGACAAAGAGAACGCTTTCCAAAGTTTGAAAACGCTATTGGTTTCTCGCCCTGTGCTTCGCGCGCCAGACTACACAAAGGAATTCATAGTTAAATGCGACGCAAGCGACAGAGGTATGGGCGTGGTACTTAGTCAGGTCGGCGACGATAACGAGGAGCATCCTATCCTGTATGCCAGCCGTAAACTAAATGTAAAAGAGGAAGCCTACAGCGCTTCAGAGAAGGAATGCGCTTGTTTAGTTTGGGCCAGCCAGAAGTTGTCGTGTTACTTGTACGGAGCGAAGTTCATCTTCGAGACCGACCACTGTCCTCTGACGTGGCTCAATCAAATGTCACACAAAAATGGCCGCTTGCTCCGATGGAGTCTCACTCTCCTAGAGTACAACTTCTCCGTTAGATATAAGAAGGGAAAGTTGCATAGCAATGCGGATGGTTTGAGCAGGCTAATTTGAATTGTGCGTTTGAGGGTCCCACCTAAATTTTAGGGTTACTAGCACGATTCCCTGCATGATTGCTGAATTTGTCAGCACGAAATTGCTTCAAAAATTTCCATAGCGAAATGCAGCATTTTTTGTTTCTGCACTTATGTTTTTTTTGAAGCATAGCGGGTCTAAAGTGAGAGCCAATATACATCATCTCGGCGCAAAGCCATGTTGAGGGGTTCATTTTGCAGTTGCCTGTCCTTGTTGGATGTTTTGGGGCGGTGACATCATTACACAAGTGGTTACTGCTAGCCAAGACATCACCCCCTGGCCACCAGCCGTTCTCTTCCAGCCCAGCCGTTATCAGCGCTGGACAGTCGAGACTTTCCGGGCCCTTGAGGCGCTGTTAAGAACACCCAGCTGAGGTGCAAGTGTTGCCAGCCAGTTGCGACGACAGCGGCGTCAACTTTCAAGGAACGCCACCGTTAAGCTCTAGCCTCGTCACCGTTGTGACTGAATGAGTTTGACGAAGCAGGATTTGTGCCGCAACACGACACCGCCAACCGGGTCGGCCGCGAGCGGGGGAGTTGCCGCGGGAACGTCGTCGGGGACCCGTTCCCACGCATCGACCAAGACGCAGGACAATGGCTACCCGGGGCCGCTGCGACGGTCCGCTCCGAGCTCTACGAAGTCCGTGTGACGTCGGTTCCGGACCGGACTATGAACCTGTGTGTGTGTGCGTGTGTGTGTGTGTGTGTAACCCGTCCCGGAGAGAGGCGGCACGTTTACAATGACTGGACGAACGTTTCCGTCCCCTTGTAATCAAGGGGGGGGTGTTTATAAGACGCTGTTGTGCGGATGCTCGAGACACTTTCTTAAACGGTCATGTTGGACTGAGACACTCTCTCAAGCAGTCGTGTTAAGACAGACGTACTTTCTCTCGAAGTCATGCTAGACTAATGAACTGCATGTAAATACTGTAAATAAACCCTTGTTCCTCGTTCTCGATGAGAAGCAGTCCTTCCCTTCATCAGCGTCCTCAGTGTGGATAAGTTGGACGACGGCATGGGCCAGAAACCTTCTAATTCATGCCGGACTCCAAACTTGACAACGGATCACGAGCGATGGGATTGAGCCCCCAATCCTGACAGCGCCTCATGCACAAGCAGGAAGACACCTGCTTGTCCTTTCTTTATTTCATAAATGTTTTTTCTCCTCTTCCTCCTTCGTACGGAAACTACTGCTGGGGCCCTATAACGTAAAACTGCTCCAATATGTTTTTATTCCAATCTCCTTACGTGAAACTTGCGTAACCGCCGACGAAAGCACCGGGCGGTGACCCGCAAGATTGTTTGAACAGACCAATCAAACGCTCTCCTTGTTCATAGGAGGTCACTTTTCTTTGCTTTAAAAACGAACACCATAGCCTACACTGAGTGGCTTCTCTTATCTAACTGGCTGGCAAGAAGCGAGGAGCACGCTCAACTGGAGAGGGATTCGATGGGGCAGAGCCAGTGCACTGAAAATCGATAACCGGACGAAGAGGGTGGTGCTGGCGTCTGCGATAGGTCCGCTTTCCCTTACTTAGCTTGCGGTGGCTGGTTGAAAATCGCGGCGGCATGCAACGGAAGGATAAGAATGCCGCTAAAGCGGATCCTCAGCAAAGAAAAGTTGGCAGAGCGGGGTCATAAACGTGCTGAAAGTGCTCGAAAACGTTACACTGCCACGCGAAAAGTTTTATTGTACGCAAATAAACCTAAGCTCTCCGGCAGGGGCAACTAGCTAGGGCCTGAGCGAACGGCGGCAGCCATTTTTTATTCCTTTCGGAACGGGGCAGCCTGCAGCTATGCAGAGGAAAATTCAGTTTTGCTCGGCATATTAATGCATTTTTAACACGTACACGTCACTTTGACGCGGTGAGTTTTCGCGCTTTTGTGACGTCGCGTGAGAGACAGGTGAAGTGGGTGCAGCTCGAAAACTTTTGAGCAATAGCCGATGGCTAACGGGGAAAAGGCGTCAAATCAGAAATAACTATTTTTCTTTTGTTCTGTCCAGTCATGCATAATCAGTGTGTACGCGTCATTTCTGATGGGGAGCTCGTATCCAGCTTTTCTGGACACAAGGGTTTAGTTCGCGTGAGTGCCACCACGTGGCGTACTGACCTTCAACTTTTCAAACTTCCCGCGGTGACGCGTGATGACGTCAACAAAAAAAAAAAAGCTATTCCTGCGCATTGAACTTCGCCACAATGCTTGTCCCGCCGGCGTTATCAGTGTTCTTGATAAAGTGTATTCGCTCGTCGCCTGGAAATTACTCGTCATCCTAAGAGCGTTTAGTCGCGACGAGGAATGGTTGATTCTGGGCTCATGAAGCGGTTCTTTTTTTTTCTTGTTTTTTTATTTTATTTTCCTTTTCTTTTTCTTTTTTTTCATTCTACGGAGTAAAGAAGCTAGCCTAACCGTCAGAAGCACTTCGGGACAGCCTTTCTTCTGTCGGCACACATTGTTAACGTCCGAACATCGCACAGCATCTACTAGAGACGTCGTCATGGACGGATTTTGATTTTGCCCTATCGAATTCGTTCAGGCGCACACAATTATTTCACTAACGACTTTTCAATGCGCACTCATGGGCTACCGCCGCAGCTGCAAATCTAGATGTGCTTAAGTATTAAGACATATGCATGGATATGTTGGTTTTTACCTTGACACAAAGTCACGGCACAAGAGTTGAGCAAACGGTCCCTGTGTCGTGGCAGGGTGTGAGACCGGGCTAGTTGGTATTCCATGCTAAAGTGACTAGCGCAATAGTGGACACAGGACACTAAAGAGGCGACAAGGATAAGCGTAAACTTCCAACTGGGCGCTTGTCCTTGTAGCGTCTTTTAGTGTCCCCTGCCTCTTGCGCTAGTGACTTCAGTCTGTGTCGTCGTCGGTTAGCATGCTATGGCCGAAGCTGCTCCCAATATTACGTCACATTTACTGGCCACCAGGCAAGGTACACCCTTGGGTACGACATATAAAGTACTTGCAGTTAGTTTCCAAAGTCGTCTCCTATGGCGGTTATCCACGTGCGTGAAGCAAGAACGCTCTTTAAAGTTATTGTGCAGTAATATATGCGGGATTTGTATATTCTTCACATTCTCTACCATGTTGCCGTTCCGCCTTTATTATATAGCCGCAATGTAGACTAGCAGCTATCGAACGCCATAAAGGCTATCCACATACTCAAAGACCTCGCGCACAGCTCCTGACACTTAATTATATTCAAGAGTTGTGCGTCTGTCCAGGACATCCTTAACGAATGTGACATAACACATTATGAGGTTTTACTTGCCAAAACCACGATTTCGTTTTGAGGCAGGCACGCCGTAGTGGAGGATTCGGGAATAATTTAGACCACTTGGGATTTTTTAACGTGCGCCTAATCCTAAGTACGCGGGTTTTCGCATTTCACACCCATTTAAATACGGCTGCCGTGGTTGGGATTTGATCCCGAGATCTCGTGATTAGCAGCCGAACCCAATAAAAGCTAAGCAACTACGGAGGGGAAGGAATGTTGGCAGTAGGAGGAAGGTGACAGCCGGCACGTGTCACAGTTTGTTCCCATCCTCATGGCGCGAGAATCGGTACCATCTGTCGAAGAATGACACCATAGAATGCACTGTGTTCAATGTGATGGAGACCGCATCCTATATTTCAGACTCGAATCATACTGTAACTATACTGACGACTAGGCATCTCGCTAATACGTGCAGTCGCTTGACAGCTGCCGAGCGCAGGCGTCGGCCACAGGACCTACTTGACCTTTGTTCAACACTTGCCGACATTCTCGCCTTATTTCGCACCATTGCGTTTCAGCTGAACTGCTTCAACAGCCAATTTATTTGTGCCAAAATTTGGCCACCCTGTCAACGTTATGGTTTCTTATACTTAAGTCATCTTTTATATTTAGGCTAATGCTGTGATGAAATTTGCAGCGGTTTCACCTTTCCCAAAATGCCCGCATTTTTTGAGGATACTTAATAGACGTGCAAACCATTGCGTGGCCCCCTGACCAAGCTGCTCAAAAAGTCATTATATATCCCTGAGGTCTTGTGCAAGCTTCTGCCTTCTTGCCGTTCATCAACCTCCTGATTTCCCTGTCAAGTGTATCCCATTTTCACGACTCCAAGCCCACGGAAGTTGGCAATGATATAATGTGCATGGGATTAAAGCCATTTAAATAAATTCTACTGTGGATACGACAGCCGCTTTTGCTCACTGTGAATGGAAATATTGCGTTAATGAGCGCCATTCTTAAGCATTTAAATTGACAGTCAAAAAATTATGCGGATCCCATGTATGTGCGAATCGATGTAAGGAAAGCTTTCTGTGTTTGTTGTCATTGTCATACGTAATCTCCACAGACTAGACAGGCACTCTCTAATGAAATGCTGTCAATGTTTGCCTGATTACGCCTGCCATTGTGATGCAAATAAACGGAACTTCAACTCATTTTCTCAGAAATAAACGCTGAATGAAATGCTGACGCCATCCTAAACAAGATCAACAAGCGCCGTAGTGCTCGATCTTATGATGTGCCTATTCGTAAGCTTATATTCGCGATTTATATATTTTTTTTTGGGGGGGGGGGGGGCGATGTGCTCTTGTACCCTAGAAATGTCCCTCGGATGTGTCTAATGAGCTCGGTTTTATTCTCAAGTGCCCAATGAAAACTCTCACCGCTGCAACTTCATGATGTCCTGGTGGGAGGCCACCATGGCGTGTCGCGCAAGTATGACCACGCTGATTCATTTGGGCTGACATAAACTATTTTGTGCGTCACACTTCGCCACATTCATTTTTAAAAGTATGGCAGAGATCGAAAAGGGCGGCCAACTCACTACGTCCCTTTCCCCTGTTTACTTCCGCAAAGTGTGTGTTTATCGCTGTGGGTACCAAATACGCCCAGTGGTATGCTACCACTCAAGCCTTTCTGGCGGCTGAGCAAATGAAGTCGCAGGCTTTATTCAACATGGCGTCGACGTTCAATATGGCTATCCTCAATTACTTTTCGCAGACTTCGCTCACCGCCGTCTCTCCCAGTGTCATCTCTTACACTACTCGCTCCTGCTAAACACAACACAAACACGCAGCGACCTTAATGAAACATCACTTACACGCTAGTTGACACGCTGTCTATGTATATTTCCGCTGAGCAACGGGATTGGAGCGTGGTCCTGTCTGTGGTGACATTATCCGTCTACAGCCTCGCTCATCAACACCGCTCGTTACTCGTCACGTTTCTTTTTGCCGGCGAGAGCATAGTGTATTTCCTCTGAATGTGCTTTCGGCTTTAGGTGTGACCTTGCACGCACGCTTATTCTGTTACGTTGACGGCGACCGTTGTCGTCAGGCTGCCGCCTCATTCTGAGCTTCGCAGTCACCAGAGAGCACAGAAAGCTGTCTTCACAAACAAACCACCAGGATTCGAGCCCATCTCCCAAATGCACCATCTTGCATTTGGGAGATGGGCACGCTAACCATTACACTACCACCTGCATCCACCAATTTCTGTTTATCTGCCTTCCCACTTCACGTTTTTGCCTTAGACGCAGGCAGAACGGATGCAGAACGAAAAAAAAGTAAAGATTGCTTGATCCGCCAGCTGACACATGACCTTAACTTTGACAGTGTGGTATAAAGTTTGTAAACAGGGATGAAGTGCCTCAGACAGGCTGGCCAACGTTTCGATAGGAGGACCTATCTTCGTCAAAGGCGGCCTCGTCATCCTCGGCGTGTTAGTTTTAAAAGGTTAGTGCAGTGACGTCACGTGCGGGTGTTGTCGCTGGCGGCTGGTTTTAAAGAGAGAGATTACAAGAAGAAACAAGCGCTGTCGTCCGACGTCTGTGAGCTTCATTCTCAAGACGAGAGGACAAGGGCGTGAGAGTGGGCACGCGGGGAGAGAAGAAAAGAAATAGAAGCAGAAAAAAAAAAGGGAAAAAAACAAGGCGGGGGGGAAAGCCAGGGCGGCACCAAGACAGACAAAAAAGGGGGGAGTGAAAGAAAAAGAAAGAGAAAAGTGAAATCTTTAGGAAATACGGGGGCTTGGGAGCGTGTTGGGGATGCGAAAGGTTAGGAGGTATTCAGGGGGAGTTGTTGGCGGCATGTTTTTGAGGCATTAAAACGGCCGGTCAAGCGGGCAGCGCGCGAGTAACACAAAAGACAAAAAAAAAAAAGGGAAAGGAGAAAACCCAGACACACACACAAAAAAAAAAAAGTATGAGTTGAAAGTGACTTGAGTAGCATAGTAGTAATACGTCCAGTAATTTTGAAATAGTTAAGGTGGCGACGAGGAGTCTGCGGTGCGATGTATGGGGTGACTGAAAGGCAGCGGCATGGTCTTTCAAGGGGCACTGCCCCACGCGCTTAACGTAGGTGTCGTTACGGCGGCATCCAGAGATGGCGATACTCTGGGTTGAGGCGCCGAAAAAGGCATATTGACTTCGGAATGTGTTGTCGAGGGGATTTCAAGACAAAAAAAAGGATTAAAAAAGAAAGGGGGGAAGGGAAGGGAGAGGGGGGCCGAAACCGGTATAACAAACAGGAGGGTGACGCGCGCAGAAGGGGGCAAGTGTACATGGAAGAAGGACTGTACGATCCCCTTCTTCCATGTACACTTGCCCCCTTCTGCGCGCGTCACGCTCCTGTTTGTTATACCGGTTTCGGCCCCCCTCCCCCTCTCCCTTCCCTTCCCCCCTTTCTTTTTTAATCCTTCTTTTTGTCTTGAAATCCCCTCGACAACACATTCCGAAGTCAATATGCCTTTTTCGGCGCCTCAACCCAGAGTATCGCCATCTCTGGATGCCGCCGTAACGACACCTACGTTAAGCGCGTGGGGCAGTGCCCCTTGAAAGACCATGCCGCTGCCTTTCAGTCACCCCATACATCGCACCGCAGACTCCTCGTCGCCACCTTAACTATTTCAAAATTACTGGACGTATTACTACTATGCTACTCAAGTCACTTTCAACTCATACTTTTTTTTTTGTGTGTGTGTGTCTGGGTTTTCTCCTTTCCCTTTTTTTTTTTGTCTTTTGTGTTACTCGCGCGCTGCCCGCTTGACCGGCCGTTTTAATGCCTCAAAAACATGCCGCCAACAACTCCCCCTGAATACCTCCTAACCTTTCGCATCCCCAACACGCTCCCAAGCCCCCGTATTTCCTAAAGATTTCACTTTTCTCTTTCTTTTTCTTTCACTCCCCCCTTTTTTGTCTGTCTTGGTGCCGCCCTGGCTTTCCCCCCCGCCTTGTTTTTTTCCCTTTTTTTTTTCTGCTTCTATTTCTTTTCTTCTCTCCCCGCGTGCCCACTCTCACGCCCTTGTCCTCTCGTCTTGAGAATGAAGCTCACAGACGTCGGACGACAGCGCTTGTTTCTTCTTGTAATCTCTCTCTTTAAAACCAGCCGCCAGCGACAACACCCGCACGTGACGTCACTGCACTAACCTTTTAAAACTAACACGCCGAGGATGACGAGGCCGCCTTTGACGAAGATAGGTCCTCCTATCGAAACGTTGGCCAGCCTGTCTGAGGCACTTCATCCCTGTTTACAAACTTTATACCACAGTGTGCTATTCCATCTGTCAGCCCCCTTCTTGTTTTTGGACTTAACTTTGACAGGTTATTCTCATTGGAGCGCATGTAGGCTTGCGGATGCGTGCAGATTGTGGGTCGCCTTAGCTTTATTGTAAATTTGCTTTCACCGGCTCTTTTCAGCTAGAACTGAAATGCCGGACAAAAATGAGACCTACCGTTGAATATTTTTTTCTTGTTTTCTAGGTTTAAACCAAAAACTCTCATTTACACAAATAGTGATTTTTTTAAGAAATGGCACAAGGATACTATATTTCGAGGTCATTTCGTTGTGTCAATACGGGCCCGCACCACGTATCGACGAAAGCGCATTACAGTGCCGATGCACGCGGCAGGTTACTGAATGAAGAAAACAGGAAACGACTGTGTTTCAGTTTTCGCAACATATTGTGCACAGAACACAAGGCACCCACCACCATGGCATTTTATTTTTGACAACAGCGACACACAGTGGCGCACTGATATACTTCCTTAAGGGGTTTCATTTTATTTTTCCATCGCAGAACCGCAAGCGCAGGTTGCGTCGCACGTATACCACAGCCACGTACTGTGGCCGCGCTCCTTTTTCTCTAACAATGTGGCCCCCGGCGGCTTCACGCGCTCCCGTAGGTGGCGGATTGGACTGTCAGTCCAGAAGTTTAAATAGATAACCTCTTTGCATAGAAACGACGGCATGATTGTTAACATATTGTTGGCTTGGATATGTCTGGCACGACGCCCAAGACCCTGTCTTCAAACGCGTTCTTATGTTTGCGTTCGCGTCTCTGTCTTGAAGGGACGCGCACCCTAACTTGCTGCATTGGTGCTTGCGTTGAGCGTATGTAAGGCGAAAAACGCGGTTCTAAAATGTCTGTTCACTAACGTGTGCAGTAAACCCATGTTTACAGTATTCGCGCAGTATAGTAGTAGTATAGTAAGAGTCACGAGTATGGCATCCGTAACCGCAAGCGTCATGTTATAGTCGTAACTTGTCGGGACAGCGTAGTTGTAATCCACAGGCCCTGCCACTAAGGAATACGTGGCTAGGCATGGCTGATGAATAAGTAATTGCGAAGATTGGTTTTCAGTAAAGGTTTTTTACCAAGAACAGCGGGAGCTTATACTGCCGCAAAGGACGGATGCTGGTCGGTGACTCCAATCATTTACTCGGCACATCACACATCTACACTGGAATTCAACTGGTTTCACCAACTCTTGCTTATATTCTCTCGCCCCTAAGCTGCGACTTCGCCTGCAACCCGGGCGTCAGCTTTTCCCCTTTGTCCCCCGCTTCTTTCCCAATCTGCTAAGACGTGCTTCCACTGATGCTTGCTCCTCCTTTTTCTAAATAAATGAAGGCATTCTTTCATGCATTCCTAAGTTACTGCAGAAAATAGCGTGTCTTTATCTCCTTAACCACCCTGTCCCTCACCTGGACTCTCCCATCGCAAATCAGTTTCTGTGTTGCAAATGCCTCGGCGTCACATATACAATTTTCTAGGAATGGCCAGTAGCACGGCGGGCAATTTTAGGCGTGTTACGAGACAGTATATAGAACACCTTCTCTGCCATATCCACACTCAGTGCTCTGCTTCGTGAGCTACTATTAGCAGCTACGACGAAGTACGAAATGAAAGAAACCTAGCTGGGCTGGTCGCGGGCAGCTCTTTTTGTATTCGTGATGCGTCGATTTGAAATATATATATATTTCTTATCTAAGCCTAAATGACAGCGATATAGGCGAGGTGAGTTACGGTAGCTCGTTGGCCTGGACTAACGACGCTCTTCACGCAGCACTTTCGTCTTATGTGTGTTTGCGAACGGGAATGAAAGACAGGTGGGTAACACGGCTTCCTGAAATGAAACATTCGGAATAACCCTTTGTTTGGAGGTTGGACATATGTCGAGGGTCCCCGATACGAACCACCTGCAAGTCTGTATGACCTTGCAAAGGGGAACTCAGATGAAACGTTGTCAAATGTATATGCTTTTAATTATCATAAGTATGTCTTTATATAAATTCGTTACCATGAGGTGAAAGCGACTAATAAGCATTTAAATTTTCTGTGTTATTGAAACGTCGTGTTAATATAAGGTTGCTGTGCTTTACAGCCCCCCAAATTAAAAAGTAACTTATGAACAATAAATTGGTGCGGTAAATGTGCAAACGCAGACGCAAGAAAAGGCTATAGCCCGTTTCCCAGTATTCACTCAATGAAGATGGAGCACCTCTATACTCTCACGTTGTAGTAATGTCAAGAACAAAACACTTCCGAAAGAGTCAGTCACGAATGTTACTCATTATAAGATGAGCTTGCGCTGGAAAAGAAAATAACACTCAAACATAACGATGGCTGCGCGCAAAGTGCTTCCTCTGATTCCGATCTACGGATCAAGGCGTCGGTTCGTCAGATTGGAATGCTCGTACATTGCAGCGCAATCTCGGGTCGTCAAATGTGATGGAGAATGTACGCCAGTATTCGCTTCACGCGCGCAATCTGATAAGATAACGCTCTTTCGCTATTGAATCCGTGACAACATACTGGATATTAGAAACACATGCAGGCGCATCTTGAACTAACTGATAACTTTGGAAGTGTGGTTAGACGCTAAAAAAAGCCCCCCCTTCCTTGAAAAATAGAGTACAGTTGCTTTCAATATTAGCTGAAACATAATGCTTGTGGTTTAAAAAGGGCCCCCAACACTGCACAGCGACGCCGACATACAGGAAATTCAAGAGCGAACCACTTTCCAATTACTGGTATTTATCAAACCAGCATATCGTGGTTCAATGTAGCCCTGTAGTCCAGGGGCCAGTTCCACCAGGGTACTGTGTCGGAGCTCATGTTTCATGTCAGCCTTAACTGTCACAAAATCACAGTATATTTTTCTTTAGATCTTATCATTAGACAGCTAAAATACATACAGCGAAACCCTCACCTTAATATTTCAGTACTTTTCGTTCTAACGTACATATCCGTGCTTATCCATATGTTACAAAGTACTGAAAATGTACCCAATGCTTTCCTCCAGGAAGCTGTTTTTATTCCTTATGATGCCAGGAAACCGAGCCTGATGCCACCAACGCTCAGAAACCTAATCGGGAGCGCGCACAATGTTCTCACACACCTTGTGGGATGTGCCGTAGCGCTGAGGTGCTTCTTGTATAATGTATGAGAATCGGTTGTAAAGACAGACGTGCAAGGTTGGGCCACGTGCTTAAGCTCATGAAGTTGATTTGTGCCAAGAGAACCTGTCCAAGCTTTCACACTTACTTTATGAGAAGTCTACAGCACCATCAATATGCCGGCTGCTTTTAACTGCACGAAACAAAACTATTGAAACGATACAAACAATGTTAACATCATTTTATCATTCGAGTATTCAGATTGGTAATCTCTAGATGGGCGGTGTAAGTTGAGAAGTTGTTTGCGTAATTAACAAAGCTACGTTAATTAAATTTTTAGTAATGGTTCTTATGTGGCTAAAGAAAATGAGCAGTTTGGAGCCCGTCCTCGAAATTATGCAGCCAAGCGAAAAACTTTCGACTAAACATGCTTCTGTAAGAGCCACGCGAAAAATTTTTTCCAAGTAAACACTCTTGGAAGGCGTAACTGACGCAGGAAAAGAACATCTGTAAAACCACAGAAAGAACAGCAGTTCACGACGGGACACAATGGAGGAAACACACACAAACTGCGCTAACTTTAGCCGCTGTTCTTTATGTGATAATGTAGCAACTAGCCCGTCAGTCATTGCTTCCAAACCTGTAAAGTCAACCTGACCACATCTAGCCTTTTGTGATGCTGTCATCAATAGTATGGCCCCGTGAACATGTTCCCCGTGGCCACATAGTCGCATTCCATTTTTATTCATGATGCTTTCTCGAAGGCAAGCATTTTAAAGTTTTGGTGTCAATGCGGCAGTGTACGTGTGCCGCCGAAAGCTTGCTTGGTCGCAGAAGCGATGCATGACGGAATGATGGTGCAGATTTAGCGCGTCGCTGGCATCAAGACAATGCGCGGCCGCCAAGGGATGGAAGATAACGAAAGTGAACAGCTTGGTAGCTGCTCACGGAGCCGTGCCGATGGTGACGGTGCCATCATGACGAAATCTGAGGCGGCGATATTGATGGCTGCAGCAGTTTTTTTTTTGTTCTTTTATTCTTTTTTTTACAGCGAAGTCGTTAAGAGGAAGCTTTAACACGGGCCCTACTCCGACTCGGCCTATTCAAATAGATGTAAAACGCCGAAACGCTTTTCTTAGATAACCCCTGGACCGATTTTAAGGAAATTTGTTGGATTCGGGACAGAAAGGTAAATTCTAGTGACTATTGGAAGCGGAATTTCTATTTAGGGCTTGAATTTTTGCAAGAGATATTCAAATATTCGAAAGTGCGAAAAGTACACAAGCACGAAGTTTACAAACTATTAACTCCGCATCAAGAACTGATATCGTGGTTCTGTAAACAGCATCCATTAGACAATTCAAAGCGGACAAATCCAATATGCCGATTTATATCTTACGTGAAGTCGTCACGTTGTGAACAAGGGTTATGGAAAAGCTGTATTTCCATATCATTAAATTTTTTGAGATTCATGCGTAATATATCAATTTTGTCTGCTTTAGATGTGCTGTTAGATACAATGTACATAATTGTGACATCAGTTTTTATTGCCGAAAGAGAGTTGTAAACTTGATGTTCTCGTTATCTTAAAATTTGCGATTTTTGACAATATTGAATAAACAAATGATGACCTAAATCAAGAATTCGAAACCAACAGACACTAGATTTTAAGTTTTTGTTTTAAATGCAACAAACCTTGTCAAATTAGATGCAGTGGTTGTCGAGAAAAACGAATTCAACTTTCACATTTATTTAGATAGGACCACCAGAGCTAAAGCTTCCTCTTAAGGGCTACTTTCCCCACTATCGCGTCCGCGTGTAGAGCCAAATCCCGAAGATAGCGTAATACCGGCCCGACCCGCAGCGGTGGTGAAGCATGCGTTCAGCGCTCCCCATACGTAGGCTGATCCCGAATGTAACGCCATGCCGGGGAGACCCGCGGTGGAGATGAAGCAGGCGTTAAGCACTCCCCATACGTGGGCCGATCCCGAAGACAGCGCAATGCGGGGCTGACATACGGTGGAGGTGCAATTCGCCATTAAGGGGCCCACATACACAGCTTTGCAGGTCATGTTTCTTCACAGAGTGGAAGGGCACTGAGCTTTTTTAGTTATCCGCGTTTATCCTGCATGCGTCTGCGATCAAAACAAGAAGCAGGTATGCCTGGAAAATCTAAGGTGGTGGAAGCAGGTGGTAGCGGAGAAGTTAGCATACCCAGCCCCTGCACGTACTTATATCTGCATTCACATAGGTTCGTGGTAGTGATAGCGACCAAAGCTCTACTTTTTCTGCGTACTCTAGTCATTGTGAAACTAAGGATGTGGTTAGCATGCCCAGCCACTGAATGCGAGTTGCAGCAGTTGCGAGTGGTGGAATCCCGCTGGGGCTGATTGTGAAGAAAGCTTCCTTTCTCTGTCCACTCTCGTGATGGTGAAGCTAAAAATGAGGAGGAGGCCTGACGGACACAACGTTGATCGTCACCATAACAGAATGGATGGACGATCTGCGGAAAGGACAAGGCACACCAAGTTTTTAGCACTTAACTTGTCCTACAGTAAAGCGCTACAATGGCAAGTATGCCCTCATGGGAATGGTAGACCGAACTGCTTCTCACTGCTAACACTGGACTGATACTAAGAAAATACTCCGTCCGCCGGCACCACGCTACACTGAAATTAGCAAAACAATGTCAGTTTATAAACTGATATTGCCAATTATCTGGTGTCCTCCTTGTGTGTGTGGAGGGCACAAAGGTCCTGGCAATGAAATGGCAGTATCTTCGTTTTTGCTGCAGTTGCACACAAACAAAATTCTTTGAAGTGATCGGACAGCGATCTACCGGTGGAGAGGACCAACCCCCAAATTAAAATAATTGCTGGTTTCAGATCTTCCAATGTACTTTACGCTTAGCTACCATCTGTTATATTTTTCTTTTTGTGCTCTTATAAAGAAGAAAACTCCACATTACTACAATATCAACAACCCTACACAAAATAGACTGGCTTTGAAGCTGTGGCCACGCACCGCACTTTTGTACATTTAGCACATGTAGTATTGGGGCAAGACTTGAGCAATATGATTAGGTTTTCGGTCAAATCACTGTGACAGGTGGGAAAAACTCGTTGTCATGCCTGGTCGAAATAATACCATCTGAAATCTTATTTACTTATATTCATTTTTGAAAAATCACTATAACCGTTTATACATTTGCTTCGTATGAGTTATATACTAGCTTGCCTCGTCAATCTCAAAAATGTATTCTCTTTTCGGGAGACGGCCTTCGTGAAAAACGACGCAACATGACAGTAAAACATCCAGCAAGGTTCTATCCAATGATGGGCGAAATTGTGCACTGAGAGCGTGTCGACTAGCGTGCGAGTGAAAGTTGAATTATGATAGTTGTAAGCTTGTGTTGCCTCTAGCACGAGCGAGTAGTGCTAGCGATGACATTGGTGTGAAAACGGTCAGCTCGGTCTGCGATTTGTTCTTGTGATCTCCACATTGAACGTCGCAGTTGTCACGGTGAGAGTACTTCTGTGACATTATTAGCCCAGTGGGCTGGGAAGGCTCGAGTGGTAGCTCACCTTGAGGAGTATTAATTAACAATTATTAATATACGTACTTTCGAGATCATGAAAAAGATGCAGAAACACTACTGGTGTTGTCTAACTATTCGTAAACGGGCCCCCAAATTTCAATTGGCCCACCCCCAAGCATTAAATAGGCCCACCCCTAAATTTCAAGTTGGCACACCCTCAAATTTAAATTGGCCCACCCCCAAATTTAATGTTGGCCACGCCCGATTTTCTTTTCTCCCAGCCTTAAACTTGGAGTTGGCCCAATGCCCAATTTCAATTGGGCCACCCCTAATTTTCAAGTTGGTCCACCCACGAATTTCCATAAATCGTCCCCCAAATTTCCACTCGATGCACCCCAAAATTTAGGTTGGCCCACCCCCATATCGCCCCCAAATACAGATTGGCCCGCCTCCACAACACCACCAAATTTATATTGGCCCACTCCAATACCACCTGCAAATCGAGGTTGACCCACCCCCATATCAGCCCCAAACTAACGCTGGCCCACCCCTCGATCACCTCAAATTTAGGATGGCCCACTGCAAATCATCCCCCAATATAGGTTAGTCCACCCATCACCCCCCCCCCCCTATTCAGCTTGGCCCAGCCAAACATCACCCCCATGGTTAGGTTAGCCCGTCCCCATGTTACCTCCAAATTTAGGTTGGCCCACCCCCATATCATCCCCAAATCCAGGTTGGCCCAACCCCATATCAGCCCCAAACTTAGCCTGGCCCACCCCTCTATCACCTCAAATTTAGGATGGCACACCGCAAATCACTCCCAAATTTAGGTTAGCCCCCCTACCTCACCCCCCCCCCCCCCGATTCAGCTTGGTCCAGCGCCATATCACGCCCATGGTTAGGGTGGCCCACCCCCCATATCACCCCCAAATTTAGGTTCTCCCACTCCCATATCATCCCCAAATCCAGGCTTGCCCACCCCCAATATTCCCCCAAACTTAGGCTCACCCACCCCTATATCACCTCAAATTTAGGTGGCGCCACCCCCATATCAGCCTCAAATTCAGCTTGGCTCACTAACATTTCACCCCAAATTTAGGTAGGGCCACTCCCATATCACTACCAAATTCAGCTTGGCCCATCTCTGTATCACGCCCAAATTTATGCTGATGCCACTTCCAATTTCAAGTTGGCCACGCCAACCCTTTTTTTTTATATATTTATATGGGAAATGCGTCAAGCTTTTGGCGTTACAGACACGATTTTGCACGATTTTGCTACCAAATTGCTGGGGTACTCGCCAAAGAATGCTGCGCATTAAAAGCAAATGCACCGAACGAAGGACACCATATGTTGATCCTAAATGCTGACGGCTAGCCAAGCTAGCTTCTCTGTAGAGAGAGCGGGGCAGACACAACACGGGACATTTATTCAAATGGTTTTTTACGGCCACACCTACGGATTGATACCACTTGGCTGTAGGGAACACATTAACAGTAGCTATTAATCCAGACGCTGCACATCTTCTCCTGGTTGGTGCATTTCTTATTTCGATGAATCTTTAGAAATAATTAACGTTCGGGCAGCGACTCAGCCTAGCAGATCCTTTGTTCCACACGAATGTTGCATAGGATTGGCACTGGCCACCGGGTGGCATTGGGGCACAGGTGGACGTGATTCGCTCGGAGTGTGTGCCATTAAGGACAGCCGAAAGTCGAAGAAAACGGACCTTCCAGAAGAACGCAATAAGAATAGCCATTTTGTTCTCCCACGTTCCACGCTACAAAGCACGAAAGTTTTTTTTTTTTTCATAACACAAAGCCATGCGCAAGCTTCTAGTTAAGATGTCCAATGAATAAAATCTTCATAAAACCGGTGACTTAATGAACACGATACTGCTACGTTTTATGAAGGAAAAATAGAAAGCATAATATTTCAACAGCACCACTGGAAAACCAGAACCGAAAGCAAATCTTGAATTTTTTGTTTCTGCCATTTGATAGCAGATTATAAAACTAAGTCCTGTGCGGCTTTAAAAAAATGCGCTGCGGAAAAACCAAAACCGAAAGCAAATCTTGGGTTTTGCGATTCTGCCATCTAGTGAGAGACTACAAAACTAGGCCCTATGCGGCTTAAAAAAAAGTGCGAAGCGGGAATCGAACCACGGCAACCGCGACGGGATACGAAAGCTGCGCGCGATTCTACCACTCGGCCACGGCTTCCGAGGCTTCGCCCGGTGGTACGCTCATGTTTTTATAGATACCACGTGAATTTTCACGACAGTGTTACAAAAAACGCTTTTGGGAACAGTGTTGCGCCATGTGTGGAGAGTCGAGATAGGCATCAATCGAAAGCTAAGTCTCCGGACTACATACGCTGCACTGCGTATTACGATAGACGTCGTAGGTTAATTACAGGCACCGTTCGTGCCTCGAAAATCGAGTACAAATTTTCGTCGTTTCCATAGGCTTCCATTGCTAAACCTTTAACCGCTGTGGGAACAAAATTCTTACGTACCATAGCGTGATCACTGTATTTGGATCGTGTGGATTGTCTTCCAGAACACGTCTGTCGCCTGCGTTTTTCGATAGTCGACCTGCAGCTTTTGTTATTCGCGAAAAACCCGCTCGTTCCATTGAAAACGCGCTAGCTTCGTGCCGGGGCCGCTTGGGGCGCTAGTTGGTACGTGTCCATTAAAGCTGGATATGATCGCGGTTTTCGTGACGTCGCGTGACAGACACGCGAAGTGGGCGCGGTCCAAAAAGTTTTTGACCAGTCGCCCAGGGCTGATTGCAGAATTGGAATAGAAACGTTTGGAATAGCTTTACGTTATAGCGCCCCTGCTTATCTGGTGCCACAACAGTGGCCAGGCAACAAAGTCCAGAACGAGCACTGATATAGTGCAAAATAAACATTTCATCCTACCAGAAGACGTCTTGCGTTTACATTATGAAATTGCACGTGGCCCATATTCGATGGAGGCTTGTAAAGATCGTACGGAATCACTTTTACTAAATCATAAAACGATTCCGCACCAAGGCCGCGAGCGGTTCAGCAGCACACGCTGGCGCGCAAAACGCGAGCGCCGGAAACCTAAGACCGGAAGGCGTTATTGGCATCCGCTCGCTGCGCTAGTCAATTCGGCCACTGGGCTATATGGGAGTGTCCACTCTTGATGAAGTTCTTTCTCTATGCTTGAGCGATTGATCAGTTTTCGACGATTGCCGACTGCGTTCGCCGCTACCGGTGTGCTTGGACTCTCACTCACTTTTGCGGGCACAATTATGCCCAATAAAAAGTTAGTTTCGTCATTCATAGTATTGATACTATGTTCTTTATGCTCACACGACGTGACATCTGGTGGAAGTGCTTGTCAGTTCATGTACCGAACGCCCACGCAAAGCCGTGATCCAAGCTCGAACCCCGAACAGAAAACCAGCCCCAACCCCGAACACAAACGTCACTCTTTGTGAAGTTATGGCATCTTCGACTGGTCGCCTGCATCCCCCGAAGCGGAGTCGAGCAGATCCGGCGTTCCCCGAGCTCAGAGGTAGAGGAAAAGCGCGCAAGCCGAACGTGCGACTCGCTCTCGGAGGAGGAAATGGCAGACGCGAAACCACGTGACTACTGCCAACGTCCGATGTTTCGGCTATCCAAAGCTCCCGGCGCTGCCGGGAAAACCGCTGGACGCGCCGGCGGGTCGAGCGTTCGTCGAGACTCCAGCATCTAGCGGCCTAGGTTGCCCAGGTGACGGTGGGCCGTCGCCAACCGCAGCGGTACGGTGCTGCGATGACTTTTCTATCTCGACGACTGCTCTGACGACAGGGGTTGGAGCTCCTCAGGGCATTCGCAGATGGAGGAGAGCAATTGAGAATCAGCGGAACGCAGGGCGCGCACGCTCTTTCAACCACCCGAAGACAACGCCGCTCGCGAGAGCGCTCCAGAGAGCTCAGAAACGACCAGCCGAAGACGGCATAAGTTAAGCAGGAAGTTGCCGTTGCTCATGGCGTTGCTCCGCCTGTCGGGCCAGTTCTGCTCGCTTGTTTAGATTTCTCGCGAAACCACGCCCCGCTGCGCGCAACCGGACAGTTCGGATGCGCGCGCACCGCCCCAATACTAAACAAAACGATGCAATCGCGATGTCTCGTTGCATTATGGTTGCCGAAGTCACGTTGAAAGAAGTTCATAATGAACTTCGCAAATCGGGCCGTTAGGTCGAATCGGCTGCTTTTACCGGCTTTTATGAAAATAAACGCGCCTTATAAGGCCAGCCAGCTGAACTGTTCTCACCAACCGCAGGTACCGGCCGCTCCCCAGTATTTGCGTTTTTTTTTTTAAACGTCAACTTTATCGCTGCCATCTACTTGCTTTTCTCTGCTTGTGCTTCCCGGGGCTCTCAGACGGGCTTGCGAGCTACGCATTCTCACTATATACGTATTATATACGCAATATACGCATTCTCACTGCGCTGCAAGAACGGGCTAGAGACACATACGACAAACCGACCCATCTGCGATCCATTTGGAGTTTATCAGCACAAACACATATCCTCGCTGTAGCTTGATGAATCGTCGTGCTTTATTGAACAAATTTTGGGTGGCCGCCCCCCCCCCTCCCCCACACACCACTACATATTCCATATTCCAATGGCGGCCTGTCCGGAGCCGGGGATTCTTAGCACACTCTGCAGCGTCGCAGGTCTGACCGCCGCCGTGGTCAGTTGCTTCGCAGCTGCTGGGGACTGAGGGCCGGGGTTTGATTGTTGTGTTCATATAGGAGGTTCATATAGGTGTTCATATATATATCTAATATGAACCTGGCAACGTTTAACGCTAGAACGTTATCTAGTGAGGCGAGTCTAGCAGTGCTATTGGAGTAATTAGAGGGAGTAACTGGGATATAATAGGGCTCAGTGAAGTTAGGAAGCCAAAAGAAGCATATACAGTGCTAAAAAGCGGGCACGTCCTGTGCTACTGGGGCTTATCGGAGAGACGAGAACTAGGAGTCGGATTCCTGATTAATAAGAACATAGCTGGTAACATACAGGAATTCTATTGCATTAACGAGAGGGTGGCAGGTCTTGTTGTGAAACTTACTAGGAGGTACAAAATGAAGGTTGTACATGTCTACGCCCCTACATCCAGTCATGATGACCAGGAAGTCGAAAGCTTCTATGAAGACGTGGAATCGGCGATGGGTAAAGTCAAAACAAAATACAGTATTCTGATGGGCGACTTCAATGCCAAGGTAGACAAGAAGCAGGCTGGAGACAAGGCAGTGGGGGAATATGGCATAGGCACTAGGAATAGCAGGGGAGAGTTTTTAGTAGAGTTTGCGGAACAGAATAATATGCGGATAATGAATACCTTCTTCCGCAAGCGAGATAGCCGACAGTGGACGTGGAGGAGCCCGAACGGCGGGACTAGAGATGAAATAGACATCATACTCTGCGCTAACCCTGGCATCATACAAGATGTGGACGTGCTCAGGAAGGTGCGCTGCAGTGACCATAGGATGGTAAGAACTCGAATAAGCCTAGACCTGAGGAGGGAACGGAAGCAACTGGTACATAAGAAGTCGATCAATGAGTTAGCGGTAAGAGGGAAAATAGAGGAATTCCAGATCAAGCTGCAGAACAGGTATTCGGCTTTAACCCAGGAATAGGACCTTAGTGTTGAAGCAATGAACGACAATCTTGTCAGCATCATTAAGGAGTGTGCAGTAGAAGTCGGTGGTAACTCCGTTAGACATGATACCAGTAAGCTATCGCAGGACACGAAAGATCTGATCAAGAAACGCCAATGTATGAAAGCCTCTAACGCTACAGCTAGAATAGAACTGGCAGAACTTTCGTAGTTAATCAGCAAGCGTAAGATAGCTGACATAAGGAAGTATAATATGGATAGAATTGAACATGCTCTCAGGAACGGAGGAAGCCTAAAAGCAGTGAAGTAGAAACTAGGAATTGGCAAGAATCATATGTATGTGTTAAGAGACAATGTATGTGTTAAGAGCCGGCAATATCATTAGTAATATGGATGAGATAGCTCAAGTGGCTGAGGAGTTCTATAGAGATTTATACAGTACCAGTGGCACCCACGACGATAATGGAAGAGAGAATAGTCTAGAGGAATTCGAAATCCCACAGGTAACACCGGAAGAAGTAAAGAAAGCGTTGGGAACTATGCAAGGGGGAAGGCAGCTGGGGAGGATGAGGTAACAGCAGATTTGTTGAAGGATGGTGGGCAGATTGTTCTAGAGAAACTGGCCACCCTGTATACACAATGCCTCTTGACTTCGAGCATACCGGAATCTTGGAAACACGCTAACATATAATCCTAATCCATAAGAAACGAGACGCCAAAGGCTTGAAAAATTATATACCGATCAGTTTACTGTCCGTTGCCTACAAAGTATTTACTAAGGTAATTGCAAATAGAATCAGGAACACCTTAGACTTCAGTCAAACAAACGACCAGGCAGGATTCCGTAAAGGCTACTCAACAATAGACCATATTCACACTATCAATCAGGTGATAGAAAAATGTGCGGAATATAACCAACCTTTATATATAGCTTTCGTTGATTACGAGAAAGCGTTTGATTCAGTCGAAGCCTCAGCAGTCATGGAGGCATTGTGGAATCAAGGTGTAGACGAGCCGTATGTAAAAATACTGAAAGATATCTACAGCGGCTCCACAGCCACCGTAGTCATCCATAAAGAAAGCAACAAAATCCCAATAAAGAAAGGCGTCAGGCAGGGAGATACGACCTCTCCAATGCTATTCACAGCGCGTTGACAGAAAGTACTAGGAGACCTGGATTGGGGAGAATTGGAGATAAGAGTTAATGGAGAATACCTTGGTAACTTGCGATTCGCTGATGTTGCCTTGCTTAGTAACTCAGGGGACCAACTGCAATGCATGCACACTGACCTGGGGAAGCAAAGCAGAAGGGTGGGTCTAAAAGTTAATCTGCAGAAAACTAAAGTAATGCTTAACAGTCTCGGAAGAGAGCAGCAGTTTACGATAGGTAGCGAGGCACTGGAAGTTGTAAGGGAATACATCTACTTAGGACAGGCAGTGATTGCTGATGCGGATCATGATACTGAAGTAATCAGAAGAATATGAATGGGCTGGGGTGCGTTTGGCAGGCATTCTCGGATCATGAACTGCAGGTTGCCATTATCCCTCAAGAGAAAACTGTATAACAGTTGTGTCTTACCAGTACTCACGTACGGGGCAGAAACCTGGAGGCTTAAGAAAAGGGTTCTACTTAAATTGAGGACGACGCAACGAGCTATGGAAATAAAAATGATAGGTGTAACGTTAAGGGATAAGAAAAGAGCAGATTGGGTGAGGGAACATACGCGAGTTAGTGATATCTTAGTTGAAATCAAGAAAAAGAAATGGGCATGGGCAGGACACGTAATGAGGAGGGAAGATAACCGATGGTCATTAAGAGTTACGGAATGGATTCCAAGGGAAGGAAAGCGTAGCAGAAGGCGGCAGAAAGTTAGGTGGGCGGATGAGATTAAGAAGTTTACAGGGACAACATGGCCACAATTAGTATATGACCGGGGTAGTTGGAGAAGTTTGGGAGAGGCCTTTGCCCTGCAGTGGGCATAACCAGGCTGCTGCTGCTGATGATGATGATGACAACACTACAACAGCGCGCCGGCGAGGAGGCAGAATGTCATTTCTGACTCCACGTTTAGATTCATTGACTGCGGCCCGAGGTGCCTCCTTCCCACGGTAAATGAAGCTTCACGGAACCAAAATTTTGCGATAGGCGGCGCACGGTGCAGAACAGTACGTGGGTAGAACCGGCCTACGTGCGACCATGGAACAGCTGTTTGATGTGTTCGCGGGCGTACCTTCTGTGGAGCCTTCCTCGCTCTTGCAACGCATCCGCTAAGCTACACTTCCCTGCGCTTCTCGCGCTCACAGATAAGGTGCGGCTGCGGTAGGAAGGGTTCGTTCCTTAAGTCAAAGCAGCCGCTTCTTTCCGATTTTCCAGAATGAAGCGTCGGCTGGCCGGCGCACGTTGGCGGGGGCAGCAAAATGCGCATATTCTGCGTAATGCACTATCACGACGTGTACGAGGTTCACCTGTGCAGGTGTGCATGAACCTCGAACGCGCTCTGCTTAAAAGACTTCGTGCTTTCGCGAGTATTGCCAGAAACAAGCAACAGTTAAGCAACACGTGTTTTAATATGCACAAAAGCAAGTTGCACTGAACACGAATGTTCTAAAACCAGGACTATGCATTCTTGCATAACGTACGTTGTACGTGCCGCAAATGCACCGTGTGCGGTCAAAAGCAGGAATCACTGGCCTGCAAGGTGTTCATTGTACAGATTCTGAAACGCATCGGCTCACGCCTGTGATGGCACGTTAGCATGATTGCGCCAATGCGGACAATATTTCCCGCGGATACTCCTTCATCCGTTGCCATTGCCGTAGCGTGGTACATTGCGTACAGCGTAGCATGCGCGTTAATTTCACGAACTTTAGTTCCTCCTGTCCCACCTGGCCTCAGCAACATTCGGGAGAGAACGGTCGAAATAACACAGCGCAACAAAATACGGAGACCTACGCAAACCTGCCCACACGGCGCCTTTGCCCCGGTATGCAACCTACGGAGCAACACGTGTGAGCACACACAACCATAAAAAAGCCGGCATTGTGGCCCGAAAGGCGTGGCCGCTACAACAAAGAAATAAAAAAAAACAGCAAGAAGGAGAACGTACTACGTTATCTCCTCCACACATTACTCCTTGCGCGCGGACAAGGTAGTGTCTCGCCTTAATTTTCCTTCCTCCACGACTCGGAGTGATGCTCCTTCTTCGAGGGCGTCGGCCGCCTCGTTGCCAGGTAAGCCGATTTGCGCGGGAACCCACTGCAAGGCTCAGTCTAAGCCCTCCTTGGCAGATGACGGAGTTTTGAGCCGACCCGCTGCACAAACGGAAGTCCGAGATAGCCCTTCGCAAGCATACAGAGTGCCGCGCGCGAGTCAGAAAGGATCGTCGCAGAAAGGACACCACTCTGCTGTAGAAGGTCAGCCGCAAGGTCGATAGCAGCGAGCTCGGCCACTGCCAACCCGTCACCACATGCAGCCTTCCAGGAAGGCGCGTTTGGCGCGCCCCCGACCACCATCCGCTCTGCTGTCACTGCGGAGAAACGCGCATCGTCTACCGCCGATGCCCATACCAAGAGATGCGCCTACGAGGGTTCGCAGTGAACGCGCCACGTTCACACCTTCGTGAGGGGCCACGTGATATTGCGGACTACATCGACGCAACGCAGTTGATGCCACAACGTCCTTAGCGCTCGCCGTCGCCAGGACGCTACCTCTCCCTGCAGCGCCGACCATACTCTGGCCCAGCTCGAGGCCGGTCTGTAAGGCTATATGCGGAAAACTAAAAGCAGCAACTGACAGAGCTGCGGGTGCTGCACGTTGAAATGCCAAAGATCTTCCGCCGCTGACAACGATGTTTCATTGTCTATCTCGACAACGCAGCAACCACAAGCCGCCATCATGAAGAAGCGTATAAGCCAAGAACACGCCACCGAAAGAAGACCTGATGACACGATGTACCAGCCGCAGGTCAACGCGGCACAACCCGGATCCTGCGTCAAGACCTCACTGCAACGCAAGACAAAGAACCACGCACCTCGACGTGCTTCTCGACGGCCACAAAGACACTGCTCTTGTAGAAACTAGAGCCGATTTCTCCATCATCAGTGGACTATTTGCCTCCATGTTCAAGAAAGTAAAGACTTCATAGAACGGCCCTCAATTTCGGACAACTGGAGGAAACCTGACAATGCCAACGGGAATTTGCACGGCGAGAATTAGAGTTCTTGACCGGACCTACCTTGCGACGCTCGTTGCCCTCCAACAGTGGTCATGAGACGTAATCTCGGCATGGACTTCCTCAATAAACACGACGCAATCATCGACCTGGGGCCGAAGCCGATAACGCTATTGTGGTTATCACGCAATCATGTGCGTCAAGAAAAAGGGCCTTTATTGAACGGATGATGTTGTTGTATGGGGGTTTTTTGGCGCAAGGGCCAGGTATGGCCATAGAGCGCCATGTCTGTGCTAATGGGTTTGCATTGTACTTATGATTACTATGGGGTTGGTGTGACGTGGTTGTAAAGGGGCCTTAAAATATACGCAATAAAGTGCGTAAAATCTGTATAATAAAATTATGGCGATGACGTATGACTTGTACTATGAACATTTAGATGCATTTAAAGAGAATGATACGATAGGTAAAATATAGCAGATTATAAGAAATGCTAGAGCACTACTGCCTCCATATGGCCCTTGAAAACACAAGGGCCTGGAGGCATGTGCTATTCAGAACAATTATCGCAGCGGCATCCTCTGGAGCGAGGATGCTCTACGAATTTATTGGGCTTATAACGTGTAGAACTACATCCTTTAAGAAGTCGAGAACTGCCTTGGTGTTGAAAAGCGGTTCCTTACCAAGAAACATTGCTGGGTGAAGAGGTATGCAATGACGATATGCAAGAGGAAAACGCTTCTTTCTTTCAGGTTCGGCTTCGCGACACTCCAAGAGGACGTGGAGGACGGTCAGCCTCTCACCACATCGACCACAGGTTGGCGGTTCGTTTCCAGTAAGAAGAAAATTGTGTGTACCAAATGTGTGCCCTATTCTGAGGCGGCAGAATAGGACATCTGTTCGCCGTGATTTGGATGGGAAGGGCCAAAAACCTAGCTGTGGCTTTATAACGTGCAGTTTATTGTTTATTTCTGCGTTCCACATGCGTTGCCAGTGTTGTCGCAGTTTCTTACGCAAGAAAGGCTTCAGATCTGTGAACGGGACAGCAACTGCACAAGAAGTGTTTAGTGATGTGAGTGATGTGGCCATTTTATCAGCCAGTACATTGCCCTCGATACCTCTATGGCCAGGTACCCAGCATATTATGATGTTCTGGTTAGATGAGTACGCTTTACGCAATACCGAATACAGTTCATTGAATACGGGATTTTTATGTTTGCTGAGTGACATTAAGGCCTTCACGACGCTGAGAGAGTCTGTATAGATCGCTGCTTTTGGAAGTTTCGATTTTCTTATGTGCTTTACAGCAGAGAGTAGTGCGTAGGCCTCGGCCGTAAAGATACTTGTTTCCGGATGCAGTACATCGGATTCCAAAAACGATGGGCCGACGGCTGCATAGGATACCCCGGCATTTGACTTCGAAGCGTCTGTGTAGAACTCTGCGCAGGAGTGATTTTGCTGGAGTTCTAGGAAATGCATTCGGATTTCAGCCTCAGGAGCGCGCTTTGTAACTTTTATAAAGGATATGTCACATTGTATCACCTGCCACTCCCAAGGAGGTAAGAGCTTGGTTAAGTGCATTAAGCGATGCTCGAGGAGCGGGACATGCATTTCATCGCTAAGCTGCTTCACACGCAGCGAGAAAGGCTGTCTTATGGAGGGACGATTGCTGAAAAGTGTAGTGCACGTCATATCGGTAACGTTATGAAAACATGGATGTTCAGGATTGGCGCGTACTTTAAGGAAATATCTAAAGCTAATGTATGATCTCTGTAGGTGGAGAGACCATTCATTTGATTCCACATATAGACTTTGTATGGGACTCGTTCTGAAAGCGCCAGTGGCCAGTCGGATTCCCAGATGGTGGACTGGGTCTAGCATCTTTAGCGCGCTCGGGGCGGCAGAGTTATACACAACGGCACCATAATCCAATCGAGACCGAATTAGGCTCTTGTATAGGTTCATTAAACACTTCCTATCACTACCCCATGTAGTCTGGGATAGAAGTTTCATTAAGTTCATTGTTTTCAGACACTTTTCTTTAAGATGTTTAATGTGTGGAACGAAAGTAAGTTTATTGTCGAGTATAACACCTAGAAATTTGTGCTCTTTCATTACAGGTATCTGATGTCCACACATTTCCAAGCAAGGATCCGGGACCAGGCCTCTCTTCCTTGTGAACAGCACACAAGAACTCTTTTGAGGATTGATTTTAAAACCATTTTTCTCTGCCCACCCTGACACCTTGTTCAAACCATGCTGTACCTGTCTCTCGCATACTGCGAGGTTACAGGATTTGAAGCCTATTTGAATGTCGTCCACGTAGACAGAGTAAAAGATGGCGGGTGGTAGTGAAGCACGAAGCGTGTTCATCTTCACGATAAATAGCGTGCAGCTGAGCACGCCTCCTTGGGGTACACCCGTTTCTTGCGTAAAAGGACGTGAGAGTGCATTGCCGACTTTTACCCGGAAGGTACGATTTGACAGATAGCTTTTTATTATATTAAACATATTACCGTGGATGCCCATTTCTGACAGGTCTCTTAAGATTCCGTAACGCCACGTTGTGTCATACGCCTTTTCCATATCGAGAAATATCGAGAGGAAGAACTGTTTATGTATAAATGCGTCCCGGATATTTGTTTCAATACGTACAAGATGGTCGGTTGTGGAGCGCCCTTCTCGGAAGCCACACTGACAGGGATCAAGCATTTTGTTCTCTTCAAGGAAATGGATGAGTCGCCGATTTATCATTTTTTCAAATACCTTACACATGCAACTTGTGAGGGCTATCGGGCGGTAGCTTGCCACTGATGAAGGATCTTTGCCTTGTTTTAGAACAGGGATCACAATGGCTTCTTTCCATGCGGTCGGAAGGTACCCTGCGTCCCAGATAGTGTTGAAAAGTGTAAGTAGTGTAACTTGGGTGTCATTTTGTAAGTTTTTGAGCATTTCATACATGATTCTATCAGATCCTGGTGCGGAGCTCTTGCATGCGCTCAAGGCAGCTCTCAATTCGGCAATACTGAAAGGACGGTTGTAAGGCTCATTCTGTCGGCTTTTTCTTGTTAAAGGCTTACGTTCTTCTATTTCTTTATGTATGAGAAAAGATTGCGAATAATTGTTTGAACTTGACACGCTCTGAAAGTGCTCCGCAAGTGAGTCTGCCTGATCTTCTAGTGTATCGCCTTGTGTATTTACCAGAGGGAGTGAATATGTTTGTCGCCCTCTAATTCTATTTACCCTGTTCCAGACTTTGGCCTCGTCTGTAAACGAGTTAATGCTCGATAAATACTTCTGCCAGCTTTCTCTTCTGGCCAGTCGGCGGGTTCTCCTGCCTTGGGATTTTACTTGCTTAAAGTTGACTAGATTCTCTGCAGTGGGAGAAGCGCGTAGCAACCCCCACGCTTTGTTTTGTTTCTTTCGAGCGATCCTACAGTCTTCGTTCCACCACGGGACCCGCCGTTTACATGCCAAGCCATGTGCTTCTGCTATGCATTTAGATGCCATGTCTATAATGAAGGCTGTGAGATACTGCACAGCAGCATCAATTCCTAAACAAGACATGTCATTCCATGAGATATTTGTTAAGTTTCGGAACTTCTCCCAGTCGGCTGTATCGATCTTCCACCTAGGAGCCTGTGGTAGACATTCTTTTTCTTTATGTGTTTTTAGCAGTATGGGGAAGTGGTCGCTTCCGTAAGGATTCTTGGTGACTTCCCATTCGAGTTCAGACAGCATACAAGGGGAAACTAGGCTGAGGTCAATTGAAGAAAATGTTCTGTTTGCGAGAGAATAATATGTGGATGTCTTCTTATTCAGCAGACACGCACCGGACGAAAAAAGGAACTGTTCAACGAGGCGACCTCGCGCATCGATACGAGAGTCTCCCCACAGGCTGTTGTGCGCACTGAAATCCCCAAGCACAACGTAAGGTTCTGGCAATTCGTCTATGAAGGACTGAAATTCATGTTTAGTTAATTTGTAATGGGGGGGTATGTAGAGCGAGCAGACAGTGATAAGTTTGTTGAGGAGAACAGCACGAACCGCCACTGCCTCAAGGGGCGTTTGTAGCTGCAAACGTTGACACGCTATGCCTTTCTGAATAACAATGGCAACACCGCCCGATGATGCGAGAGCATCATCGCGATCTCTGCGAAACGTAACATACTGTAGCAGGAAATTTGTGTGTTTAGATTTTAAGTGTGTTTCCTGTAGACACAGCACTTTTGGATTGTGTTTGTGGATGAGTTCCTGCACGTCGTCAAGGTTTCTAAGAAGGCCTCTGACGTTCCATTGGATTATTTGTGTATCCATATTGGAGGTCAATAAGTGCTGTGTGTACAGAAACAGAAGTAGTGATTATAGAGATTACAGAGATTAAATTACAGAGCCCTTTCGAGGCCCTGTAACGGGAGTTCTGCCCTTTCTGGAGCGTTCGAGGGAGCCTCGCCGCTCCTTAGGCGCTTGGTGCGCCTTGAGGATAGGTGTAGTGTCCATTGCCTCTTGTGAGGCGCCGGACACATGCTCTTGCGAGCGGGAAGATTTCAGAGGGAGTCCCGCCTTGGAGGGCAAGACCCCTGCGCCCACCAGCCCGGAGGTCGATGGGGCTCCCAGAGGGATTTGGCTACGCCGGCCGTTGCCAGCGCAGGAAGGAACCTCGGAAGTTGAGGCAGCCTCGGCTGCGCCCTCCTTCGGGGTCGATGGTTCCTTCTCCTCGGTTGACGGGGCAGCGCTAGCTGCAACCGTCGCGGGGGCAGATGGCGTGACTGCCGACTCACTGCTTGTGGGTCGGACAGCCGCCGGAGGCCGTTGTGACGCTGCCCCCTGACGCGCCACTTCGGCAAAGCTTTTCTTTGGCAGGTATGCAACCCGCCTGCGTGCCTCCTTAAATTAGATATTTTCTTTCACTTTGATCGTTACGATTTCTTTTTCTTTCTTCCAGGAGGGGCACGACCGCGAGTATGCGGCGTGCTCCCCGTCACAGTTTACACAGTGGAGAGCGTTATCACAAGCATCAGAGGTGTGTTCTTGAGCACTGCATTTTGCACATGTTTGGCGGCCTCGGCAGCTCTGCGAGCTGTGACCGAAGCGCTGGCATTTGAAACATCGGAGTGGATTTGGCACGTACGGCCTAACACGGAGCTTGATGTACCCGGCCTCGATTGACTCGGGCAAGATACTTGATCCAAAAGTAATTATTAGGTGCTTCGTCTGAATCTCTTTACCATCCCGCCTCATCTTAATTCTTCTGACATTGATCACATTTTGTTCGCTGAAGCCCTCCAGGAGTTCCGCTTCAGTCAGCTCAAGCAAATCATCATCTGACACAACACCACGGGTGGTGTTCATTGTACGGTGTGGGGTTACTGTTATGGGGGTCTCGCCAAATGACACTAGTTGCGGTAGTTTCTCATATTGTTTTACATTGCGGAGCTCCAAGAGGAGGTCGCCGCTTGACATCCTCGACACCTTGTAACCTGGACCAAAAACATCAGTCAGGGATTTTGAGACAAGGAATGGTGAAATGTTTCGAACTACTTTGTTTGGCTTTTCAGAATGAATAACGTGAAAGCGGGGAAAATTCTCGGTTTGGCGTCCAAAAAACGTGAAGACATCTTCGGTGCGCCCTCGTTTCTGAGGGCGATCAGCAAGGGAGGGGAAAGAAGTTTCCATGGAAGAAATGTATATATTCGGCAACAGCGCCGACCGCCCACCACGGAGCCCAACGAGGGGACGCGGCAGAGCTTGCATGCAAGTCTGCACGACGCCAGTCGTACACCGTCACTATAACCGAATATGGTGTACCCAAGGTTGGATAGCCACACAGGGTTAACCCTTGCCGCCAGGAGAAAGGAAGTAAAAAGAAGAAAGTAGGAGACAGGAAAGGTCAAAAAGTGAGAGATAAAGACGAAGATTCGAGGAGGGAGAGACAGGAAAAGGCGACTGCCGATGTCCTCCAGGTGGGTCAGTCTGGAGGTGCCGTCTATGTGAAGCCGAGGCCGAAGAGGTGTGTTGCCTCCGCCGGGGGGCCTTAAAGGTCCAAGCACCCAGCTTCGGCTCAACCCCCAGGATCCCCTTTTCCCCAGACACGGCTCAGCCGCGCACGGCTACACGCGGGAGGGTCCAACCCTCGTGTGCTCGGGTACGTGGTGTCGCAACGCACCAAACGCCTGCTTGCGCAGACGCCCCTGCGGGCAACAAATTTATTGAACGGAACACACTCGTATATATACATACTACATACAGCCAACTGAGCGTGTGTGTGCATGACAGTGCATTGCGTCACATCTTTTTTTTAATAAATCAAAATCACTCAAGTTCTGGCATCGGGAATCTTCGTGGTGGTCGGCGGTTGCGTTCGCTTCTACGCAGTTGTGGCTCTGTGGTTCCCACCATGAGTCGATGTTCTTTGGTGGGCGGCAATGAGTCTGCCGCAGGAGTGGGTGCCAGACGAAGGTGTTCTCGGTCTATCTTCGGAGCCTATCTTCGGTCTCGACAATGTAGGCTCTCGGGCTGTTGGCAGGCTTGACAACTCTAGCAGGGGGCCAGGTTTTTGATGGAACGCTGTACACTGTGACGCGGGAGCCATCAGGAATTTCTGGTAGAGGCCTTGTGCCTCGGTTGTAGAAGGAGCGTTGTTTACTGCTGATGTCGTGGAGCCGTCGTTGCACGTCTTGAGGGAGTATGGTTTGCGGTCGCATGTGGCTTTCTGCGACTGGTAGCAGCGTCCTCGCCTGTCGGCCTATAAGTCTCTGCATCGGAGACCCTAAGTAGGAATCGCGAGACGTATTTCTCCACTCAAGCAATGCAGCACAAAAATCCACTGTACCGTACTGATACCTCTTCAGTAGTTTTTTGGCTTCTTGATTGGCACGTTCAGCCATTCCGTTTGATCGGGGGTAATAAGGACTGCAACGGATGTGGTGCAAGCCAATCTTACTGACAAAATCGCGGAAGTTTTGGCTGCTGAATGGCGGCCCATTGTCGGTGCATATTCGCTGCCGGAAGCCGTGTGTGGCAAATATGTCGGCGCAAGCAGCAATTACCTTGTCGGCTGTTGTCTGCACGGGTCTTAGTTCGAAAAAGAAAGAATAAAAGTCAACGACCACCAAGTACTCTATGCCATTGTGATAGCAAATATCAGCTCCTACAGCTTCCCCAGGTAGTCTTGGAATTTCATGATTCACCATTGGCAAGCGTCGATCTCGTGGCTTGTGTTTCTGGCAGGTCTCGCAGCGTCGGGCAACTTCTTCTATATCACTGTTTACAGAAGGCCAAAAGAGCACTGTTCGGGCACGTGCCTTCATCTTGTCTGCTCCTGGCGCACTGGCGATGTTGCACCATCACCGGGTCTTCGTCGGTCTCTTGGATAACTTGGCTCAGCCGACTTTCTGAAACCATGCCCAGGAACGTCTGCAGCTCCTTCTGGTTACTTGGCGTCTGGACTTGCGAGATTTCTTCTAGCCGCTGTGGATCTTAACTCAGCCCGTCCCGTGTCAGAACGTGTCCCAAGTACTGCACAGATTCCTTCTCTCCTTTAGTGACAACGACCGTGTTGCTGGCCCACTCCGTCGGCTCTGTCACTTGCGCTATCACTCCCAATGTCTCCATGCGGTCCAGCTCTGCTTTCACCTTGCTTTGCAATGCTATTGGAATCCGCCGTGCTGGTTTTACCGCTCCCGGGGAACTGGGCTTGAGCTTCAGGTGGTAAACCGCACCCTCCAATTGACCTAGGCCCTCGAACACGTCTTCGTAAGGCTTCGCAGCATCGTAAAGCTCTAGTTGCTCGACAGAAGAGACTCTTTGGAGTAAACCTAACTCTACAGCACCTGCGCCGCTCAATGTCACGGCAACTTCGTCTTCCACCACAAAAAAGTCTGAATCTTGCTTCCTCTCGTTGAAAGTTCGAGACGAACGTGTTTCGTAGCTTTTTTTTCTGGAAGCCAAAGAACGTGTTTAAAACTACGGTACAGTCACGTGGCTGCTTGTTTGTTACTTACTGCAACTGGCTGCGCGCGATAATTGAGCAGGTTGCGCCTGTGTCCAGCTTGCAAAAAACTGGTTTTCCTTCTATCTGAACGGTAGCCGTCCAGCGATAGTTTTTCCCACGTGCATGCGATACTGTTTCCAACCAGAAATCGCCTAGCGTTTCCCTGACTTGCGTTTCAATGGATGCTACCTTTTGCTCTCTCCGGTAAAATTTTTTGGGCATCTTCTTGCAGGCTATGGTGAAGCGATACCTTCCGCCGCATTTTCTGCATGTACGTCCTTTTGCGGGGCAAACATGGCCAGTCTGATGAACCTTTGCGCACTTTGTGCAACGCCGACCTTTTGCTTCATATAGTGCGTTTATCTCGGCCGCGTAATGCCTTTTGGGGCGTGCCTGTATTTTTTCGCACTGTTCCTTGCCATGTTCTCGCGAGCGGCACATTTCTACCGTCTTTGCAAATGAAGCATTTCAGAGACGACCTTTTCTTGCAGCTTTTTGTCTCTTATTCCGAGAATAATACGGCTTCTGAGCATGCGCTCTTCGAGTTCCTCAAACTCGAAACTTTTTGCTAGCACTCGTAGGTCTGTTAACCAATCGTGGAAGCATTCCCCCTCATTTTGGTGACGCTTTCCAAAACGAAACTCATGATAGCCTAAGTTTAAGTGCGGGCTTGTAAAATGCCTGAACTTCAAGCTTCAGGACTTCTACGTCCGACTTGTCTTCATCCGGTGCAAAAGCACAAGTGCTATACGTCTTGCGCGCGTCCTCTCCGATAATCATGAGAGAAGTGGTTGCCTGTACCTCTTTGGGTTGCTGGTTTAGGTACATTGCCGTTGCGAAGAGTTCGAACTCCTGGCGCCACGTCTTCCAACTTTGCCATACGTCTCCTGTGGTGTCCAGGACTCTCGGCGGTGGCAGTAGCGCGGTGAGTGGGGCGCTTGTCTGCTGGCGCTGTTCCCCATTCTCCATTCTCGTACAAGTTCGTACCTTCGAGCCGTCCTTGTTGGCTTGCTAACAATCCGCTTTTCCTTCACCGGCTGCGTACATAAGCCGCAGTCCGACCACTTCTGACACCATGTGGTTTGCACGCAATCATGTGCGTCAAGAAAAAGGGGCTTTATTGAACGGAACACACTCTTATATATACATACTATCAAAGGGGGCGTTACAGCCAACTGAGCGTGCGTGTGCATGACAGTGCATTGCGTCACAGCTATCCACACACAAAACGGTACCACTGGAGAGGACTTCCAGTCAGCGTGCCTAGAGTGTACTTGAGGACCAAGGCAGCATTCCACCTGGCACCAGCATTATGATTTACCTCAAGGCAAATACAGCCGAGGTCTTGAAAACCATCGTAGCCAACGACTGAAGCCTGCTACTCGACTATGAAATCGGCGCTGGGAGAGGCACCATCAAGTTACACGTTTGAAAAGCGGAGGTCTTGGTGACGAGCTTTATCCAGTAGTATAAACACCTGTACATGGGCACGAATATTGTATACGTTGCGAGAGTTACAGCCGTCAGCGATGCATTTGTCCTATCCAAATCTACTCCAGCTACAATGAGGGTGGGTGTTCGTGAACCAAATTGTGATATTATTAGGAGTCTTCCCAGGGATAGGGAAGAACAGCTCAAGAGTATCCTCCAGAAATTCAGACTCATTTAGAGCCCAGCTCTAGGCGCCCGTTCCTGCTGCGTACGTCGGCGAAACCGAGCGAACGAGCACAGCGAAAGATGAAAGCGAACGCGGAGCGCTGGGTGAGAAGAAAGCCGTGCACCCCACAAGATTTGTGACGGACGGTATCTACGAGAGGGCGCACGAGCAGCGTACCGTCGCCCGTTCACCGATGGCATGTGGTGAGCGCGTCGCACGATACCATTTATGGAAACAAAGTGCTGCAGGAGCAGAGGTCTGTCTGTGGCAGCTGTTGTGAATTGTGCCCACGCGTCCCCCCCGCGCTGCCTGTCATGAAATCCAGACTGGCGAGGCAATTTAGTCACACTTCGTTAAACGTGCCGCACAAGACCGATTGTCCGCTCGAGCCCATAATCGCGAAATGGCAACACGTATCCCGCTTCTGTCAAATTTCCCATTAGGGAGCATCGCAATCGTCGGTAAATTTTTCTTCGTCATCTGGGATGCGACAAACACGAGCTGCTAACTATAGCAACCATTCATCCGACCAGTCCGTCAAAGCCCGTACTGAGTTTCGGCAAGATAGCTAGAGGACACAAAGCAACAAGTCAACGAAGTGCTCCACGACGAAACCATTCAGCCATCGGGTATTTTGGAAAAAAATTGGATGGAATTCTGCGATATGTAGTAGATTGACGTTGCCTCAAATAAGTCATAAAGAAGCGCGTGTACTCCCTTCCACGAATAGGCAACTCAGTGAACCGGCTCTGTAATACGAAATGCGTTTCGTCCATGGACCTCAAGACGGGCTACTGGCAAACCGAAGTTGACGAGAGGGATCGACTGAAAAACCGCCTTTATGAAGCCAGATGGCCTCTATGAATTCAACGTCATGCCATTCGTAATTTACTCGGCTCCCGCAATATCCCACAGCCTAATGGATACCGTATTGGTTGACTTGAAGTGGCAGACCTGCGTCGTCTACTGGGATGACTTCGTCGTCTTAGAGCGCAGCTCCTAGTAGCGCGTTCCTGTGCCGAGCATGGGCGTTGTTCGACAGCCTCGGCGTAAGTGAGCGAACGAACGCCGCGAAGAATGATGATGACAAGATGTATTTATTCAGCGAAAGCTCGAAAGCCAAGAATCAAGCGAACGTGGAGGGCGCAGGCACATGAAACACAACTTTTCACGAATCGCTGAGCCGCTGACACATATAACTAAATGTGATTTCGAGTTCAAGTAAGAAACGCCGCCGTCCGACGCATTTCGAGAACTCAAATGACACCTGCAGTCGACACCGCTACTTGTGCACTTCGACCAGGACGCAGATACAGAAATCCACACTGACGCCAGTAGCCTAGGCCTCGGCGTCGCCCTACTGCAAATATGGACCTGAAAGGGTGATAGCTTATGCTAGCAGGACGCTGTCGAAAGCGGAAGAGAATTATTCTTCGAGCGAAAACGCACGACCCGCCATCGTTTGGGCTAAAGCGAAATTCTCCCCTTACCTGTATGGCAGGCCGTGCAATGTCGTAAGCGATCATCAAGCATTCTGTTGGCTAGTGAATTTAAATGACCACTCAGGGCACCTCGCACCATAGACCCTCAGAGTACGAGAATATGACATCACCGTAATTTATAAATCTGCACGAAAACTCTGATGCCGACTTTCTGCCTCGCGCTCCATTGGAACTTCCGGCCCATGATGACCAAGACGACGACGTCTATTTACGACCAATGAGTGAAGAAAACTTTGCCGAGCAGCATGCGAGCGGACCTGGAGTTCAGAAGCCTTACTGAGTACTTGCAAGGCAAGAGCGACTTTGTCCCGCAGATATTCAGGCACGCTGTGTATTCGTTTTTCTTGCAAAACTGCATCCTAGTGAAGAACATTTCGGCAGCCAGCGCAAGCTACCTTCTGGTTGTAACCGCAGCGCTACGGTTAGAATTCCTCCATGCCCTGCACGCTAAGACCGCCAGGCACCTCGGGTTTTTTTTTTTTTTTTGTACGCTCGCAAGAATGAAAAATAAGCACTATTATTTGCCGCGCCTGACCGCCGACGTCGCCCGTTACGACAAGACATATCGAGACTGCCAGCGACTCAAGACACCACCGACGAGGCCAGCAGGATTACTACAGTCTCTGCTACAGCCGATCGAGCCTGCCAACCCACCGTTTCAGCAGATTGGCATGGAATAGATGGGGTCCTTTCCGACTTCAACAACTGGAAAAAAGTCGATCATCGGGGCCACTGACTACCTTACCCGCTAGGACTGAACGAACCCCTAGCGAAAGCGGCAAAACGTTACGTCGAGGACATCCTGCTACGACATGGTATGCCAGAAGTCATTACTGACAGAATGGCTCTCACAGCTGAGCTTACTCAAGCCATCCTGCAGTATCGCCAGACAAGTCATCGGAAAACCACTGCCTGCCACCCGCAGAGGAATGGCCTAACGGAACGTCTGAACAAGGCGGTCACCGACATGCTGGCGATGTACGCCGACGTCGAACATAATACGTGTGATGCCCTCCTGCCATACGTAACCTTCACTTACAACACGGCAGTGCAAACAATACGGATCATGCCATTCAAGGTGGTTTACATAAAGAAATCGCCGACGGCTCTTGACGGCATGCTGCAGCGTGTCTACGACGAAAATAATCTCGACATCGCCACGGATCTCTAGCGCACCAAAGTAGCCCGACAGCTCGCCCGCCTGCGCATAAAGAACCAGCAAGTGACCCACTGTCTGCACTACACTCTTGGACGAAGCTACGTGGAATACCAGACCGGCAACCGTGTTTCGGTTTGAACCCCGATACGATGACGAGGACTTAGCGAGAAACTGTTACGTCATTGTTTCCGACCTTACAAAATCACCCGACGTATTGCACACTGGGCTATGAGGTCGTACCAGACGGCATTTCGCAATCACGGTGGCGCCACGCACGCCCTCCAGTCGCTCACGTGGAGCGTCTTAGCCTTTCTACGCCCGCTGACGAACTTAGGGGCTTTGTTTCTTTGTTGTTGTTCTTTCCGCTTTTCGCCGGCTAACGAAGGTTAAACGTTATCGCGCCGCTGAGGACGCGCCTGCATGTATCGCAAATTTCTCGAATGTCCTCGATGATCGACGATTCTATCCCTTGTCTGTTGTCGCCAAACCTTTTGTAATCTGATTGTAGGCGCAACGGGAATTTTGTAATACTTTCCCGAAGACACACGGGCACCAGGGCTTCGAGGACTCATCTATAAAAGCCGACGCGCTTGACCCGCCGATCGGATTTCCCCAAGTTCCGGATGTGTTCACCGCTGTCATTGTGCTTCAGGTGTCATTTGGTTTTTGTGGGCACTGCAACGTACCATTACATAGTGGGATCTGCCATAGTAACTGTAATGAAGCTGACCCTTCCTTCTATCTTTTGTAGTAGTCTAAGACGGGTGGTTTCTAAAGATCTTTCTAGCAAGTGTCAAGTAAAGGAGGAAGGCCCATGCATTGACACAGTTGGTCAAAATTTATGATCATTCGCCTTTCGTGCCATACCACAGGCTTGCTCGGAGCTTAAGAAGGTGGTATCGGTCTTAGACAGCTCCGTTGTGGTTTATTCTGTGTATTTGAAAATGACGAAGGCTGCCTACGATTTGCTTGTGTCATAAAGTATACACGCTGATGAATGCGCTCGTGGTCTGCTCTACGGCGCAACTTTGAATAGTTCACTAAACCACAGACCATAAACACATCATTTTGAATATGCGATATGTAGTTGGAATATAGAACAAGGAGCGAAGAATGGTCAGTCAGTGTTTGAACGCCAAACAATAAAATATATAGTGACAAAAGTCGAAAAATAACTTGACAACTGTCTAAGCAAGGACTGTAAATATAGGGCGCTTCCAAGTCTAACAACGAGAAAAAGGAACAGAAGCCATATATTTGTTGGAAAGGAGAAGAATGCCGAGAAAGTGGTGGAACAATGAGATACGAATACCGATCGATCAATGACATGAAGCCTTACGAGCGCATAGAGAAGCAAAAAGCCTCAGTTACCGCGTGATGAATTAGACAGACAATGCGAAATGGGCCGGGAAAAAAAAGCTATGGTTCAGGTACTGGTTCAGGGAAAGATAAAGGCGAAAGCGAACGTTGGTTGCCGGAAATACGTGAGAAAAAGAAGGCCCCACCTACAATATTTTGAAAGTACTTAAGTTATTAGCTAGGAGGTATGGAACAATACAACAATATTTAAGTATGTGTTTAGAAAAAATATTGACTAGCAGTGGAGAAAAAGAACTAGGAAGCTTATCAGCAAGCCTATTGCCGGTATATTAGGCGATATGGTAACAAAGGACGTTAAAGGCAAAGTCAGGGAGGCGAAACCACCTCCTGGATGACGGCAACAGAAAATAAACCGACTATGAATAACTGCCTAAAACGTAAAAACGAAACAAAAAAGAACAATTTATGTTAAATAAATAAGAAGCTCTTTACTTTTCGAAGTGAAATCAGGATGCCTTAGAAAATGTTATAAAGCGAGGTACACCAAGAAAAAACAGCATGCACTTGCTGCAGTAAATCAAAAGAATCGATGGAGCATGATTTAATAGAGTGTGAAGACATCTGCACAGCTGTTGGTTTAGGCTCCGCTGGCCTGCTTGAAGCCGTTTAGGTCAGGGATAGCAGGGAGAACGCACACATGTCCGCACGAGAGATTAGTAAAGGGGCATGAGAGTTTTAGTAGCAGAAAAGTAGTGGACACCAGAAACAAGGGAAGCGCATAAAACAAAGTTCTCAATAATGGTTCAGGAAAGTTTGGTTCTGAGAATTTATTTATTGTTTATACAAATAAGATGTGTAGGACATTAGGCAAAATAAAAAGAAAAACTGATAAGCGTCCCCTTTTCAGAGGTGACGGACATCACGTCCATCTGTTCATCCATACATCCACTGCGGCCGTTAACACATATGAGATCTGATTCATGACTCTTGTCTGATGTGAGTGAAACCCATCGGGGAAAAGGGGCGAGAATTCACCCCTATTTTTACTCATAGGGAAAATTCACGGAGTGTAGGTCTTTTAATGGTTACAGACACAAATTCACCTAAAAACCATGGAGTTGAAACGCAAACCCATTAAGGGTTTCTGAGTTGGAAAGCTTCGAACTTCTAGAAAAAAATTGTTCCGGTGTGTGGATCGAATCTATTACAACGCCCATTCAGGGTGATTTCTACACCACCTGGACTAATTACAAGGCTCTGCACTGTGGAATCATACTTCAAGTTGAGGCACGCTTACAGAGAGTATGGCAAATAAGCTCGGAAATTAGTAAGGTAGGACAAATTTCACGAAAAGGAATAATTGTCATTCACTGTGTGCTTGTAACCTGTTAAAGACGAGAGATTAGCTGAGCTCGTCGAACGCTTTTTTGTTTTCAAGGAGGCCTGAGGACGATTTGAACTCCTGCGTTGCACCACCCTTTTTCCTGACGGTGCGCGTTTATTTTGTGCTTGTTGTAAATGACATCTGATGGCTCAAGGAACTATTAAGGAGTGAATAAAGTATAGAAGTAATACTCATTTATGCGCAGTGCTGCCCACCTTTGTTAAAGTGAGAAACTTTCTTCGTGGTGAATTACACCTTTATGACATAATTTCTTCACAGGGTTTTCCTTTACTTGGCATCAAAATCGTTTGCACATAAGTTTGGAGCATAAACCCACTTGCGTGTAGTGAAGCCAGCCGTTTTTATTGCTGTATAAAAAGACCAACTTTCTTTTCCTAGCCAACTTACGTTTCTAGAGAAATTATCCACATGATCTTGCTTGATATGAGCATAGCAAATCATTTTCAAGCAAAAAAAACAGAATTATTTTTTTGACGTTCTCTGTAAAACTTTGGTGCCGTCGTAAAGGTTCAGATAGCGTTAAGATTGAAAATAAACCTTCGGGTTTCTTTCGTAGCAACTTCTACCATTCAGATCTTCCCAGAACAGATCTCATACTTTTTGTAAATCTTTAGGAGAAATGAAAAAAGGTCAAAATCAATGTGCACTATCACATCTCATGTAAGGTCTTTCAGCCGCAACTAGCAAAACCGAAATTCTCACTGTGCTCCTCGCATTGACTTAGTTCAGGCGTCGACAATGCCGTGCTCGGTCGATAAAGCCTTTGCAGAAACACACACACACGCACACACACACACAGATATATATATATATATATATATATAAATCTGTGTGTGTGTGTGTGTGTGTGTGTGTGTGTGTGTGTGCGCGCTACTCTGGCGCTATCTCATAGTCATTGTCGCCGCACTACGCTTTTCTTCACTCTTTCGCCTTACCCTCCTCCGCTTTCCTCCTCATGTCTTTCATCCCCACTGCGCTCTTCGTTAGCTTTCATCTTTCGCTGTGCTCGTTTGCTCGGTTATGCCGATGCCAATGCTCGCCGCAGGAATGGGTGCCTAAGCGCTGCGGCACTATGAAACTTTAGACTGCACATCTGTGTTCATGCTACTCTTAATGGCCTCTCATAGTGATGGTGGCAATGCTGGAAAATAGATGAACACGGAACAATAAAGATGGGATGACGTGCTCTGCATCTTTCAGCATCCTTTATGTGTTGCTTTGTGTCACCACAACAAACACTATCTATTTCACTCATCTTAGTCCCGTATGTCACTTTGTGAAGCAGTATCATGATGACAATGCATAACTTGCAGAATGTAACTTTGTTCTTTGTAAAGACATCTCTACGTAAATATAGCTGTATGGCATGTTGAGGTCATAGCAGTTTGCTCTGTAGCCACTCCCATGTCAACTGGAAATTGTGTGCAGAATGTGACTGATTACCTGCTCCTAATTGTATTTTATTTTGGTTCAACTTGTTTTTTAGTGAGGATTATGCTTACAATACATCTTCTGGGGCAGCCTTGCTGACACTTTCCTTTGAAAAAGTGACTGAAATATCTTTCATAAGAGAAAAATGGGGTAGGAAGTATTTCAAGTTTGTTGCTTATTCCATCCTGAAAAAAGTATCCCTGTTGCCATGTTTGTTGTTATTATGCTGTGAACAGGAAGTACTGCTTTCATGTAGCAACTATATAATGCAACCTTGTTCCACATTGTACAGTACCTGGGTGTTGATTTGCTCTGGTTATTTTATATATTATATATATATATATATATATATATATATATATATATAATATTTGCCTGAACTCTACATGCATTGGAAGTGCCTAAGTTCCAGTTACGTCCCATTTCACCCTTTGCAAGATAGCCTGGACCTGAACTTGTTGCCACGGCTTCCTGAGAGAAAAAAATTTTGACCGACGACTACCATACTCCCTAATGCGAAATTGGAGCGCAGTCGTACACGCATTTTCATTTTGCGATATTGTCACGTAGTAGCAACGCTGAAGAAAGCAGCAAATCTGTGAATGGCGAGAATAGCGTTTTACTTGGCGAACCTGTGCCCTCAAAAATAGGCTACACTCAAAAAAAGAGAAAGACAGCTGCTAACACAGTCGGCGATCGTAAAAGATCTGATCAGCGGGTCAAGCGCGTCGGCTTTTATACATTAGTCAGCGAAGGATACAGACTAATCGCTGGTGTCCGCGTGTTCTACGCAATTCGCGTCTCGCCTACGCGCAGATTACACAAGGTTCCGTGACAACAAACAGCGGATAGAAGTATCGATAACACTCAAGAAACTTCCAAATACATGTCGGTGCGAGCTTCGCTGAGTGATAACATTTGTTAAACGATGAAACATGGTCAGCCGATGAAGATAAACAAGTACACCTGTCAAGGTAATGGCTGGCGCGGACAATCTGTCTCGTGAGGCACGACGCGAACGGAGCGCAGTTTGGCTAACTGCCACGCTAATCGGGAGATCGCGAGAGGAAGCGCGTGGGTGACGGGTGGGCGCCCTGCACAGCAGTCGGCGAAGACAGACCTCCGCTCATGCAGTGCTTTATTTCCTTGTATCGGAGGCTCGTCGGTGAAAAGGCGACGTGCGACTCTGGCCCCATCTCGTGGTCATCGTCGCGGCAAAGCCCGTCTAGCGCGGCAGTACGCTTTTCTTCTGTCATACCGTCCTGCTCGACTTTCCGTCTCATGCTTCTGCTGCATCCTCCTCCTCCACTTTCCTGCTCGCACTCTAATCGCTATCGCCGGCTTTCATCCGCACTCCACGATCGCTCCTTCATCCTAGGCTGTTCTCGTTGGCTCGGTTACTAGGACGCCAAGAGAGGACGCCGATGTTTACTGCGCTCTCAAACAGTGCGAAAAACGGGTCAAAAACGAGAGGACGGAACTAGGAGCAATAAATTCGTGATTTCGCACTGGAACGTGTATGTCTGTAAATAACCACTCACGAAAGCACAGTACCTCGTATTGCGGTGCCACTTCAGTTTGACTGATGCGACTACGCTATTCAAATGGTCTGAAAGAGGTCTTATATTTTCACTAAAATATTTAGTCCCATAATAAATAAAAGAGAATACAAGTTGATCTTAACAAGATGAAAATGACCTAATGCGGGTTCCGAAATTCGAAAAACTAAAAAAAACATTTCTGAGTTTACGTAAATTCGGCCCCGGAGATCGGCAGCATTGAGAGCAAAGTCCATTATCTTTCAGACTACTTGTCTCTCCGTAGGTTTTCCTTCATGCTTTCATGATGCCGTGCTCTATGGTGTCCAAGCTCGTACGATGCTTGGTAGGTTTTATATCAATTGTTGGTTCTATCATATACGCATCGGTTTGCTTGTAAGCTAAAGCGAAAAGCCCCTGTTCGCTGACCAGCTGCTTGACGAATCATCGCTAGTAGTGAAACCCCTAAACAGTAGACAAGCATACGCTGCCTACCTATCAACTATCGTGTGTTTAGTTCAAATATTCAATACTGTTTTCCATTATAATCAAGAAGACAGACTAATAAATACTCAAAGGATTACCAAGCAATCAAATGCATGATGAACCGGACAACCACATGCATGGCTACAACCTATACGAGAAAAAAAAATCACCTGCAGCTCAAGGCTCGGCTCTGAGCGATCGAGCAGCACGACGGGCGGCCAGCTCGCCCCTTCCGCAGCCAGGCTGCACGAGCTGCGGCCCAGGTCTCCGCGGGGATCGTCCAGGGGCTGCTGCAGCCCGTGGCAGGAGAGAAAGCCGCGTGGCAGAGGAGGCGGCGCCTTGCAGCTGCTGGCGGCCGACAGGGTCCTGACGCCGGTGCAGTGGGCGCCCTCGCAAGGCGCCGAACCCCGGCGCACGCTGCTGCCGACGCTCGTTCTGCGCGAGTCGCCCGCGCTGTCTGCCTTGCGACGGGAGAAGAGAAGGCGCTGCGCGGCCAAGTTGTTCAACACGCTTCCAGTCGACGGCGAGAGAAGGCACGACTCGGAGAAGCAGGCCGAATTGTGGCGCCTGGGAAGAAAACAAAGGGGTCGGACATAGTTACGCAAGTTTAAGGTTAGCGTGAGTTCAAAGAAGTCACAAGCGAAACACAGCAATGTTAGCGTGGTTCAAAATAAGATGAAAAATGCGGGAAAAAAAGCACGGGACGCAAACGAAGTATGGTGAGGTAAAGCCGCTTAAACTTCATACAGTAGCGGCACGTTTTGAAGAATGCCGCCGGCTCCTCGCGCGCTTTGGCCGAGGCTGACGTCGCGTCGCTATTGGCCTAATACCATCACGTGGCCCTTCGCACCTTGAATCAGAGCCATTTTTGCTCGCCAAGCGTCTACAGAGTGGCGAGGAGCCCATGTTGGCGCCGTTGCTACGCTCGAGCAGTGTAGGCGGCGCCACCGTCGTGGAGGTTGCGTGAAAGAGAGGAGAAACGAGGAGGAGTGAAGGCGGAGGAGGAGAGCGTCGCTACTTTACGAAGCTGAAGGGATTTTATAGTGAGGTCGACATGAACGCCATCTAACAGTTTCTAATTGAAATCAGTGTCGAGGTATGCATAATAAATGATACGGATCCAACGTATTGCAAGAATTTGGGCAAATAGCAAGCATTTCGCGAAAACTTGGCTCTTCTAAGCTGAGGGACTAGCGGCACCTGTCGGCAAGCGGGAAAAGTACGGCAAACGACTGGCGAGCGAGGCGGGAAATGGCATATCACGTGATGACGATCGTTCGGAGCGGGAAGACGCCCTCGCCGGGAGCTGATCCTTCAATCTGTAACCATCGTTAATAAATCCAGTTGTTTTTATCACCGGCCGTGCCACTATGTGCGTCAACCACTGACATGGCGGCGAGTATCCGTTAACGACACCAACGCGGACAAGAAACCGGAAAACATGCCACATTCAACGTGAGTGAACGACAACGGCAACTGACATTGCCGTACATGCATAGGATCATGACGCGACGAGCACGCAGCACGGCGTATGGAACCACGGTGTGAAGAATAAGCTGAACGAGGTCAACGAGGCTGGGCGAAAGCGAATCAGGACGTGCCTGCCCTCCACGGTGTCAGCGGACGAGGTACCATTCCCGAAACGAAGCACGGCGTGCAACGAGCGCACGGACGTCTAACATGGCGGATCGAGACGACGAAGCGATGCACTCAACGCTCAACGACGAGTATAGGAGTGATTAGCCGTTCGCAGATGTGCAACGAAACATATTTTTCTCTGAAACCCCCACGACAACACGAACGGTAAACGCGTACGGCACAACGGAGCTCAGGATACCCGCGACGGCGATGCAAATGATGGCGTGACTCTTGAAACGACAAATGGGATCGCAAGGTAACCCAGTCAACGCGTTTAACGGCGACAACGCTACACTACCGGTCAACGAAAGCGCTGCAAACAATATCCCTACAATGCCTGACCTCACAGCAAGTCTGCCATCGTTCTCCGGAGCAGAAACCCAGGCGAATGGATGACTTCCGTGGAGAGTATGCGTGAGAGATGGTCATGGAATGACATGGCTACGCTAAACGCCCGAATTTACAGACTTCGTGGACGTGCAGCACCTTCGCATCGCACGGACGGCGTAAGCCTAAAGAGTTGGGAAACTTGGGTAGCGGCTCTACGAAAGGAGTATGACATGCAGCCACTGTTCTGTGAATGGGTGGAGAACGTCAACGCACGGCGACAGAAGGAAGACGAAACCGTCACTTACTACACGCCCGAAGCGACGACCACATTGTGGACTGGTTAATTCAGGGTATGCAATCGGAAAGCGCAAGGCGTGTGCTCGCGGCGTTCCACGACCTGAGGAAAAAGAGCGTGTCAGAATTCATCAACTATGAACGACAATTCGACAGGCGCATAACATCGACGAGAAGCGACGGCACACACGTGAAGTCATTCCCACGAAACGAGGCCCCGAAGAACGCAATGAAAGGTAGACACCCGCAAGGCAAGCCTGCGAGACATTTGCGCTTGCTGCCTTCAGCGGAGGCACCGCGCGAAGGACTGCTCGAAACCCGACTCACGTACTGAGGAGAAGGTAGCCGTCTCACGACGAAAACACCAAAGAGCGGCGCGAGAGCAGCGCACCAACCGCATCGTGACGGCGCGCTCGTTCAATAACATAATCCTTATACCAACAAAGATAAATGGCATAGAGACGTAGCACTATGGGTTACGGGATCAACAGCGACTGTAGTGTCATCGGCGTTTGCAATAGAGCATAACTTCGATGTTGTGCCACACACGCATTGCACGCTCACTCAAGGCACCATTTGGAAACTTAACAGCTCCTGTCGGAGCAACCCAAGGGCACATCGCCATCGAGAATGCAAGCACAACCATCGATGTAAAAGGGGTGAACGACTTACCACATGACGCTGTCATAGGGACTGATTGGCAACAGTGCATCAAATTCGATTACATCGAGCGATGCACGAATGTAACACATACGCCTGAGTGGATAGCGAAAAACAGCTCGCAAGAAGCGCTTGAAGTGGAACATCGAATAAGCGACAACCCACAACAGCCACTGAGCAACAATGAAAACGAAGCCCCTGCAGCATGTGTGGAACCGTTGCCGTAAACAACTTCCACAAGCAACGGAGTCCCAAGCTTCCACCACCGTATGACGTGCGACCTGAGATATTACAGGTGCAACCGGCATATTTCACTACCGACGAAACAGAAAGGATAAGGTCAGTACTCATCGCAAACATTCATGTCTTTAAAAGCGCTGGCAACGAATTGCGTCTCTGCATGCATGCCGAGCATACAATTAACCTCAGCTATGAGAAGCCAGTTCGTATGCAACGGTACACGAGTGATATGAACAGAAAGTTCGTAAGGGAAGAAACCGAGGATTGGCTGAAAAGGGGCTTCATCCGCAAGTCGAAGTCGGCACATGCCTCACCTGTGATTGTTGTGGACCAGCCACACCACGAATCGACACCAAAAGTATATGCGTAGACTATCGCTTCCTGAACGCGAAGACCATCAAACGGGCTTACCCAATTCCAAGAATCGACACACTACTTCGCAAAACTTTATGTAAAGAAAGCTTTTCTCAATGTCTCAATATGCGAAGGTCACATCGAGAAGGCAGCATTTGTGACTGAAGACGGACACTATGAGCCAACACGCATGATCTTTGGCTTGTGCACAGCACCGTCAACCATGCAAAGCATCATGGATGAAGGATTGCAACCGCTCATCGACAGCGGACCTGTCATTGTGTATATGGATAATATGCGCATCTTCACTAATGATATCGAGCAACAAATCCAAACTGTGGATGTCGTTTTGAAGACATTGACATACCTGAACGTACGCGTAGACTTTAGGAAGTGCACTTTCGCTGCTGACTATCAGCTTCCGAGTGTACATAATTTCGAGAGACGGAGGTGCCATAGTCCCACGACGTACGAGTGCAATAAAGAACTACGGTCAGCCACGCTCAAAAACGGAAGTGTGATCATTCTTAGGATTGACGTCTCACTACAGGAAGTACATCAAAGATTACGCGAAGATCGCTCAACCACTGACGATTCTTACGAAGAAGGATGCACTATTAACATGGACTGCCAAATGCCAAACAGCTATTGGACATGCTGAAAGAGACACTGACTGAAGCACGAATACTCGCAAACTTCGACCCAGCACTCGCGACACAAGTTCACGTCGATGAATTATATAGTGCGTTTGATGCTGTCCTTTCGCAGAAACACTCGGACGAACCGCGCTTGTAGAATACGCAAGTAAAAAGGCGTCCGACTCACATATGCACAAGCACTCAACAGATTTGGAGGCGATTGCGGTTCGCTGGGCCATGTCAGACAGATTTCACCAGTACCTCCAAGGGCTAAAGCACTTGGAAATATACACCGACAACTGGGTGTTAGCGCGCATCATGTCAAAAAAGAATCCGCAGAGGCGATTCGCGCGTACAGTGCTGAACCTGATGTCATACAACTTTACGATTAGCTACTCGTTAGCCAAGACAAATTTCATCGCAAATGTGCTATGACGGGACCCAGAGAACTCAGAACCAGGGGCGTAGCCAGGCAAGGGTGGGTGCTTATGGGGCGTCAGCCCGCCCCCCCTCTCTCGAAATTTTTTCGGGCTGTCATGCACCGCCGACCAAACCAACCCCCCGCGCAGGAAATGATGCTGGATTTTGCCTAGAATGTCTTTTTCACGCTCAAAAAGACATTTGAGCGCGAACATTGCAAACTCGGGCTGGATTTCGCTCCAACGCCCATGCACCGCGAGTCACATCACAAAGTTTGATGGGAGTTTTGATGGCTAGCATGCTGGTCGCGGCATCTCGCGGAGGCCGCGGAATCTACGGGGCGAAAGGATTTCAATTATGGGCGCAAGTTCAATTATGTCACTTCTTTCGCAGAAAGTATTGGGCCACGGGTTTCATTTGCCGGATAGCCTTATTATATTATTGCCATATCAATTATATTGTCACGTGGTAGTGACGTATAAAGAACGCAGTAGCAATACTGTGGAAGACGAAACTAACATTTATTTGGCGAACCTGTGCGAACAAAAACAGGCTACAATTAAATAACGGCGACAGCGGCGAACACAGTCGGCGATCGTGAAAATCTGATCAGCGGGTGAAGCACGCCGGCTTTTATACACCAGTAGTCGAACGTTCCCGAGTATTCGCTGGGACCCATGTGTCTTCCATAAAGTTCTACACCATTTGCGTCGCGCATACATGGATTCAGATTACACAAGGTTTGGTGACACACAGCGGATGGAACCACCGATAACATTCCAGAAACTTCCTATACATGCAGGCGCGTCCTGCGCTGTGCGATAACATTTGTAAGGCCGTGAAACATGGTCACCTGATAAAGATAAACCTGTGTACGTGTGAGTAACCCCTCTTAAAAAGCATCGACCCGATGCTGCAAAGAAATGAAATTAGTAAACAAAACCACCCATTGCAAAGGAACGAAAAACTAAGGAAGTTCGTCAGCGTGCATAAAAGGGTTTAAGACGCACCACGTGGACCACTTCAGATCATGCGTGGCGCCGCTGTGAATGCGAAACGCCGTGTGGCACGACCTCATAGTCCCGTTCGCCAACACGTCGGATTTCCAGGTAGGGTCTGAAATAGCGTCGCAATAGTTTCTCACTGTGTCCTCGGCTTACTGTTCATGTATTTGATACCTCGACAAATGCATAACGAGGAGGCCGAGCTGCAACGTGAGCTCCACCTTCCCCCTTCGAACAAAATTTCTGGCTATGCCACTGCACAGAACGTCTTCATCCTGAAAGCTCAAGATAATCGACTCAGCAGAACGCAAAGAGATGACCCTACGCTTGCTCACATCATCGATCAAGCTCAAGCAGCAACGGATCGCACAATATATACATGTACACCTGACAGCAGATGGAGAACGAGAGAGTCATCGCATCGTAGTACCAGAAGGCCTAAAGCAGTCAGTTCTGACGTCGTACCACGACGAGGATGGCCATGGCGGTGCTTCTCGGACACTCCGAAAAGTCCAGCAACGCTACTTCTGGCACAGCACGAACCGTGATGTTGAAGACTACGTGCGAGGATGCAAAATGTGTCAAAGGTACAACGCTAGGACAGGAGCAGAAACCAGTTCGCTAAACCCGCGCATCCCAAGGCAGTCACCATTCAACACCATTGCCATGGACCGCGTTGGGCCAATAAAAAGTGAGGACACCAACAAGTATTCCATAACGGCTGATGGTGTCACCGCGAGATTCATCACTATGCGCGCCATACCCGCAAGTCAACGGAACATGTGCTACGTTTTCTTGATGAGGACATCGTATTCACATTCAGGCAGCCGGAAACTATATTAACAGACATAACTGAGTGTTCACTTCACGAGCTGCAACACGTTACCTCACAGAGAAGAGCATCTATCACAGGTTGACCGTACCCTACGCGCCCGAAATGAACGCTCTTGTCGAGTGTGCAAATGCAAAAATCTTGTCAGCGCTCAGAAATAACTTAAATGGCAACATGGACCACTGGACCGAATATCTAAAGGAAACAACGTTCCAGGTGAACAACCATCCGCACGTTGGTCTGCAAATGTCACCGTTTCAACTGCTGTACAATAACCGCCGTGGGTACTCAGTGGCTATAGTGTTGGGCTGCAGAGCACGAGGTCGCCGGATCGGATCCCGGCCTGGCGGCCGCATTTCGATGGAGGCGAAATGCGAAAACGTCCGTGTACTTTGATTTAGGTGCCCGTTAAAGAATTCCAGGTGGTCAGAATTTCGTGAGTCCTCCACTACGGTGTCCCTCATAATCATAAAGTGGTTTTCGCAACTGTCAGCACCGACGGAACCACAAGACCAAGCAGAAGCTAAGCGCGAAGATGGACGAACTACACTAATCGACTACTTGCACGAGGTCAAGCGCAGGTACGGCACCAAAGGCAAACCAGCATCTTTCAATGTGGGTGATGAAGTTTGGTTCCATAAAGGTACAAGACCAACAAAACTAAAGCCAATGTACGACGGACCCTACACGGTCACAGCAGTGGAGAAGGAAACGTACACCATCTCCAAGGGGACAGGACAAACAAGGTTGGCTACAGCCAGGCAGCTAGCGCATCTTCACGCACAATCCGATTTCAACCGTTCAACCGGACACAATCGCAAGCGGCATGAAGAAACAACCCGGGACTCTGACAAGAATGATCACGTTCAAGCGCAGTGTGATACGTGCGTCAAACTCCCGCTATACGAAGGTGAACAGATGCCGTTTCGAACAGCTGACGGTCGGCCACGACGAAAGAAACCGCCGCGGTGGTCGAAGACCACGTCGCAGATTATTGCGAGGGCGCAATAAATGGAAGATCCGGCCGTTTTAGCTGAGGGATTAGCGGCACCTGTCGACAAGCGGGAGATGTACGGTGTTAAGAATGGCGAGCTGCAAGGAAAAATTGCCACCCAATTACGACTGAGGGACAAGGCGCGCATCCCCCACTCTCCGTCACTGCAGCAAGACTGCGTTCGAAGAAGCGGGCTTTGTGCTGAAAACCGCCCCCATACACCAGCCCCATCTCGGTTGTGACGAAACGGGTTCGACGGACGAACTATTGTGCCCGAGGTCTCCAGCGCGAACCTGATTTCGCTACGCATGAGCAAGCCGCGGCGGGACAACGAGCTACCCAGGATGTCTCCGAGCTTCCCGGAACGACTCCCCTCGGTCGTCGACTCCAGTCCTTCGCACCTGTGTGTTTGCGTGTGTGTGTGCGTCACCTTGTCGCGGGAGGCGGCTAGATTTGCGATGACGAAACGAACATTCGCGGCCTTGTATCGCCGAAGGACCGAGCGTTTAAAAATGGCTGTTGGGCGGAGGCGCGACACACTTCTCTCGTGCAGTCAGGTTGGACTGACACACTTTCTCTTGAGCAGTCATGTTGGACTGACACTTTTTTTCTTAAGCAGTCATGTTAGACTGATTTAATTTCTGTAAATAAACCCATTGTCCTCGTTCTCGATGAGAAGCAGTTCTTCCCTTCATCAACGTCCTCAGCGTGTTTAAGTTGGACGACGGCATGGGCCAGCTACCTTCGAATTCATGCCGGACTCCAATCTTGGCAACGGATCTCGAGCGATGGGATTGAGCCCCCAATCCTGACAACGGCAAATGACTGGCGAGCGAGGCGGGAACAGGCATATAATATGTGAGGACGAGCGTTCGGAGCGGGCAGACGCGCTCGCCGAGAGCTGATCATGCAATCTTTAACCATCGGTAATATATCCAGTTGTTTTTCATCATCTGTCGTCACATCATGTGCGTCAACCACTGACACTGTGCATCATCCTTTGGAGTTATGCGAAGCGTTACTAAGAGTACCAGCATACATGTGTACCGGCAGTACACGTGTACCTAGGACGTTAGCAGCAGGGCATTGCAGCAACAGCGATGCCACAGTGACTTATGTAGTGTACTCCGGTGAAGGGGGAACGTTCCAGCCTGTTACGTTGTAACAAGGCTCGACTCACGAAGCGCTGCAGTGTCGCACGGCGTCTACCTAGTGATAGCTGCTGCGAATAAAGGACTGTAAGATGTGGACCAATCTTGAAAGTGATGCAGTGTAAAAAAGCGCCTTAAAGCGCTAGCTGTCACGAGAAAATAATGGGGAAAACTGTTATGCTGTCGTTGCTGGATGCTACGGAACGTGACGCATGTATAACACAGTGTTACAGTTGACTTTTACTCGCACATTTTATTCCTGCATCTGTCCTCTGTAGAACTGGCGCCTGCGCTCGCGCTAGTTGGCGTTGGCACGAGTAAAGTACGCATGCGTCTGTGGCCTATGCAATGGGAGGTCTATTCTAGACATTCCGCCATTTTCTTCGATGCGTGACGTAGGCGCGAAGCGTACAAAATGGCGCAGTTGGCCATGTTTTGCTTTCGTAGCGTGACTTGATTTTTTGCCTAAGAAACTAAAATGAAGGCACCGAACCTAACGTTCTTGGTAAAGCAAAACGGTTTTCGTCCTCGGTAAAAAATAAAGCAGCTAGATTAAAAGGAAACTTTAGCTCTTGTGTTCCTATCTAAATACACGTAAACGGGAATGCGTTTTTCTCGGCAACCACTGCCCCAAATTTGCGAGGATTGTTGCATTTAAAAAAAAAGCCTATATTCTAGTGAGTGTTGCTTTCAAATTTTTGATTCAGGTCGTCAATTTCTTATTTAAGGTCGCCAAACATCAAAAATTTTCAATAAACAAAACTATGAAGTTTACAACTCTAACGCAGCAACGAAAAATTATGTCACAATTCAGTGAATTGCATATAATAGTACGTCTAAAGCGGTCAAAATTGACATGTTAGACATGAATCTCAAAAAATGTTGTAATATTGAAATACAGCTTTCGTAGAACCCTTTGTTAACAACGTAACGAACTCAGATAAGATATAAAATGACCTATCATATTTGTCCTTATTCAATGATCTAATGGGTGCTCTTTACAGAACCGCGATATCTGTTCTTGATACAGAGTTATAAATTTGTAAAATTCGTGCTTCTATTTGTTTGAAAGTTTAGAATTTTTGAATATCTTTTTAACAAAATTTAAGACCTAAATGGAAATTCCGCTTCTAACAGTCATTAGAATTTAACTTCTCTCTCAAGTGTAACATACTTCACTCAAATCAGCCCAGGGGTTATCCCAGAAAACTTTTTTGCGTTTTACATATACTTCAATGGGCCGCGTTGGAGTTCGGCCCGAGCTAAAGCTTCCTCTTAAAGCCTACGATTGCTCCGTCGAAAACGATTCTCACTTCCATCGCCTGCTGCATACAAGTCGTGGTCAGCATCATTAGCTAGGATCCGTGTATCCGAGAAACAAAAGGAGTCATCGTGCGTTGGCGCCAACGCGCTTCTTTTCTACTTTGAGACAACATACGCGACCTACCAGTGGCGATAAGCGCACGTCCTAGTCCATGTTATCGCTATCTCGCGAAGCACAAGTGACTAAGCCCGACTCGGCTGGCTGAGAAACGGCCGAATAACACCGATAGCGTTGCGCGCGCCAGAGGTATCCGCTTGCGCAACGCAAGCGTCGGCACTGCCATCTCTTGTTTAGTTCGCTGGTTACTTCCACCGCGTGAGGAAACTTCAAGCTGCCGCCTTACGAACATTCCCTTTTATAGATTAAAAATTATGCAGATTCCACTCCCTGTGGGAATCGATGTAAGCGAAGCTTTCCGTGCTAGATATTTTGACATGCGATAGTCAGCAGTGATGTTGACGGCTAAAGCTTAATTCCTTCAACGTTGAGGCTAACACGAGTTTGGTGAGGTAATGTTAAACGTTACATTGCGTGCACCACTTCTGTTAGTCTGCGTAGTACACAGAACACAAATGGAGAGATGTTTGCTAGAGGCGTTGTTCTGCGCCATATTTTATAAATGGTGCAGCGGTGGCGTGGAGGGAGAACGTCCGCCTCGCGTGCAAGAGCACCCTGCTTCGAATCCCGGGGCCGCACAATTTTCGACCGGTATCAAAAAGAATCCGCGTGTTGATAAAATTGCTTAAACAAACCTGGAGTGTCACCTGATCCCGGGGACCAGAACCGGTAACGCACTCCCTCACCAGAGCAGGATTCACCACCCTGGTGCAGTATTTGGCCAGAACCTCCTATATGAACACAACAATAAAACCCCTGCCCTCAGTCCCCAGCAGCCGCGAAGCAACTGACCACGGCGACGGTCATACCAGCAGCGCAGCAGAGGGTGCTAAGAATGCCTGGTTCCGGACAGGCCGCCATTGGAATCAAAACCTGGCAAAGTTTAACGCTAGAACATCATCTAATGAGGCGAGTCTAGCAGTGCTATTGGAGGAATTAGAGGGCAGTTAATGGGATATATAGGGCTCAGCGAAGTTAGGACGACGAAAGAAGCATATACAGCGCAGAAGAGCGTGCACGTCCTGTGCTACCGGGGCTTAGCGGGGAGATGCGAACTAGGAGTCGGATTCCTGATTAATAAGGATATAGTTGGTAACATACAGAAATTTTATAGCATTAACGAGAGGGTAGCAGGCCTTGTTATGAAACTTAATAAGAGGTACCAATTGAAGGTCGCACAGGTCTACGGCCCTACATCCAATCATAATGACCAGGAAGTCGAAAGCTCTAAGAAGACGTGCAATCGACGATGGGTAAACTAAACAAAATACACTATACTGATGGGCGACTGCAATGCTAGGGTAGGCAAGAAGCAGGCTGAGGGCAAATCAGTGAGGGATATGGCATACGCTCTAGGAATAGCAGGGGATAGTTATTAGCGGAGTTTCCAGAACAGAATAATATGAGGATAATGAATACCTTTTTCCGCAAGCGGGACAGCCGGACATGGAGGAGACCGAATGGCGAGACTAGGAATGAAACAGACTTTATACTCTACGCTAACCCTGGCATCATACAAGATGCGGACGTGCTCGGCAAGGTGCGCTGCAGTGACCATAGGATGGTAAGAATTCGAATTAGCCTAGACTTGAGGAGGGAACGGAAGAAACTGGTACACAAGAAGCCAATCAATGAGTTAGCGGTAAGATGGAACTTACAGGAATTCTCGATCAAGCTACAGAACAGGTATTCGGCCTTAACTCACGAAGAGGACCTTAGTGTGGAAGATATGAAAGAAAATCTTATGGGCATCATTAAGGAATGTGCAATAGAAGTCGGTGGTCTCTCCATTAGACAGGATGCCAGTAAGCTATCGCAGGAGACGAAAGATCTGATCAAGAAACGCCATTTCATGAAAGCCTCTAACCCTACAGCTAGAATAGAACTGGCAGAACTTTCGAAGTTGACAAGCGTAAGACAGCTGACATAAGGAAATATAATATGGATAGAATTGGACATGCTCTCAGGAACGGAGGAAGCCTAAAAGCAGTGAACAAGAAATTAGGAATAGGGAAGAATCAGATATCTGCGTTAAGAGACAAAGCCGGCAATATCATTGCTAAATGGATGCATCGTTCAAGTGGCTGAGCAGTTCTATAGAGATTCATGCAGTACCAGTAGCACCCACGCCGATAATGGAAGAAAGAATAGTCTAGAGGAATTTGAAATCTCACAAGTAACGCCGGAAGAAGTAAAGAAAGCCTTGGGAGCTATGCAAAAAGGGAAGACAGCTGGGGAGGATCAGGTAGCGGCAGATTTGTTGAAGGATGGTGGGCAGATTGTTCTAGAAAAACTGGCCACCCTGTATACGCAATGCCCCATGACTTCAAGCGCACCGGAATCTCGGAAGAATGGTAACATAATCCTAATCCATAAGAAAAGGGACGCCAAATACTTTAAAAATTATAGACCGATCAGCTTACTGTCCGTTGCCTACAAAGTATTTACTAAGGCAATTGCAAATAGAATCAGTAACACTTTAGGCTTCCGTCAACCAAGGACCAGGCAGGATTCCGTAAAGGCTACTCTGCAATAGACCATATTCACACTATCAATCAGATGATAGAGAAATGTATATGTAAAGCCTTATATATAGCTTTCATTGATTACGAGAAAGCATTTGATTCAGTCGAAACCTCAGTAGTCATTGGAGGCATTACGGAATGAGGGAGTAGACAAGCCGTATGTAAAAATACCGAAAGATATCTATAGCGGCTCCACAGCCACCGTAGTCATCCATAAAGAAAGCAATAAAATCCCAATAAAGAAAGGCGCCAGGCAGGGAGATACGACCTCTCCAATGCTATTCACAGCGCGTTGACAGAAAGTATTAGGAGACCTGGATTGGGAAGAATTGGAGATAAGAGTTAATGGAGAATACCTTCGTAACTTGCGATTCGCTGATGATGTTGCCTTGCTTAGTAACTCAGGGGACCAACTGCAATGCATGCTCACTGACCTGGGGAAGCAAAGCAGAAGGGTGGGTCTAAAAATTAATCTGCAGAAAACTAAAGTAATGTTTAACAGTCTCGGAAGAGAGCAGCAGTTTACGATAGGTAGCGAGGCACCGGAAGTTGTAAGGGAATACATCTGTTTAGGACAGGCAGTGATTGCTGATGCGGATCATGATACTGAAATAATCAGAATAAGAATGGGCGGGGGTGCGTTTGGTAGGCATTCTCAGATCATGAACTGCAGATTGCCATTATCCCTCAAGAGAAAACTGTATAACAGCTGTGTCTTACCAGTACTCACGTACGGGGCAGAAACCTGAAGGTTGACGAAAAGGGTTCTAATTAAATTGAGGACGACGCAACGAGCTATGGAAAGAAGAAAGATAGGGGTAACGTTAAGGGATAAGAAAAGAGCAGATTGGGTGAGGGAACAAACTCGAGTTAATGACATCTTAGTTGAAGTCAGCAAAAAGAAATGGGCATGGGCAGGACATGTAATGAGGAGGAAAGATAACCGACTGTCATTAAGGGTTACGGACTGGATTCGAAGGGAAGGGAAGCCTAGCAGGGGGCGGCAGAAAGTTAGGTGGGCACATGAGATTAAGAAGTTCGCAGGGACAACATGGCCACAATTAGTACATGACCGTGGTAGTTTGAGAAGTGTGGGAGAGGCCTTTGCCCTGCAGTGGGCGTAACCAGGCTGATGACGATGATGATATTTGATAAGCTCTGAAAGGGTTGAGCTTTGCTATGTCCTCACATGGCACATCGCATTGTGGCACAAATATTAAACTTGAATCGGATTATGGGGCTGTACGTGCCAAAACCACACTCGGATTATGAGGCACGGCGTAGTGGCAGACTCCTGAATAATTTTGACACCGTGATGTTCTTTAACGTTTCCCAAAATATAGGTGCGTGTGCGTTTTCTATTTCGCCCCCGTCGAAATGCGGCTGCCGTGATTGGGACCGAATTCACGACGTCCAGCAATGCCATAGCGTCAAAGCTAACGCGGCGGGCACAGAAGTATTGATTTGACGGTCGACGGCTTCTGTTGTGTCTCCTGGGCCCTGCGGAGCGCTTGAATTAATGCGGCTCTGCTTCTGCACGCCCTGCGTAAGTTGCCTGCTTCACATATTTACATGGCGTTTATTTCTGAGAAATAGCAGCACCGTACTGTACCGTACATTGAACTTAAGCTTAGCCTGTTTCTCTGCAATCGCTGTCGCATAGTAGTGGGGTTTCATTGCCTTCTCACATCACCTCTCCCCTCTTTCATATGGGAACTGCCTCTTCTCCTCCCTCTCTTTCGGCTCCCCCTCTTCTTTCTAGAGTTCTATCTGCGTCCCCTCTGGTCTGGCACGTTAGTAGAAAGGGATGCGCTGCAGTTTCTCCAATGCTTGTGAATAGAGTCTCGCATAATTACATCCGTCAAGAGGCTAAGGTGGCGCCTGCCAGGGAGCTCCAGATGGCATCGAGCGCGTTCGACGCGGTGGGGTGAAAAGAAGTTTCTCCCGTCGCCTTTCCTCTCTTACTCGCTCCTGTCATCTATATACACGCTCTGAACGTCCCCCCGACGAGGTGTGCGCAACAGCAGCAGCCATAGCAGCAGCAGTGGGAAAGCCGAAGGAAGAGGCAAAAAAAGCTCCGCTTTAAAAGACGGCGTTGTCATAACTTGAGATTGTGCGAAAATGCATTAATCTTTATTACAATACAAACGCAGCAGTAAAAAGTGGACAACGTTGCAGAACATTTGCTATATTACATCAATATTTTTTTATATAAGCGCGTTCTTTTAAGAAATGATGGCCGAGAACACAAATGCCAACACCGCACGAGAGCGACGCAAATGCTATGAGCACGCGTTATGAAAAAAAAATGTTCATGGCGTCAAACTACGGGGAAAATGAGGCGATACGCATTCCTCTGGGCTGCCATTGCATACGGCGGCCATTACCATATTTTGCGATGATCGTCGCACCACAAATTATGAGGGAAGGTCTCTGCAATTCCGGCCCATCGCAACGTCACGCAACGTCAAATTGATGTTTGCGAAACGGCCTTTCCTGTGACGCTCCCCCCGGCATATGCCTTCAGCCAATTAGCAAGCTGGCATAACGCCAATCTTGGATCACCACCACATATTCGCGAAATTTCAGATGCATAGCACTGGCTTCTGGACACTACCACTCACTTTTTTTTTTTTGAAGCGCTAACGTCGCAATATAGCTGCCAAGGATTAAAAAATGTATTTGTCGATAAAATTTGAAGCCCGACATCACGTTTCGTCACCTTGATGCAAACGCAAAATTGCATTTTGCAAAACTTCCGTTTCCTGGCACGAATTTCAAGGCACGTGAGCTCTCCACAGCCAATCAGAGAGTCAAAATGGCGCATAATGGCATGCGTGCAGCCGTCATGCGTGTTGAGAATAGAGCCTTAGGGCATCAGGTTGTTGTGTTGGAAGACTTTGATTAGAACCCACAATCGAAAACACACGTTTCTGATCTGAAGGCTCCCAAACGTAAGCAGGCAAGGAACTTAATTTTTACCTACTTAGACCAACGCGTCTATTATGAAGCGGACGATACCTCGCTATAAATCGGCTGTTAATGTAGCAAGCGCATTCGTAAAATCTGACGATGTCTGTGTCGTTAAGTTTCCTCTATACTTCGTTTCACAAGCTGTTTGCAGAGCTGTGGATGGTGGGGGCCGCTCAGCCAATCAGGGCTGGAAGGCCACAGCAAATAGTCCGCCAAATATTTGAGCAGTTTAGGACTAGCTTTAAAACATTAAACGCAAAAATTTTAAAGAGTTTCGAGTGACATTCTTAAAGTATGTACAGCGCTTTCAATCAGTCGCGAAACTGATAGCAATGACCCGCACGAACACAGCTCCTCGGAAGCCTGTTACAAGGTGGTGATGCGCCGTCTTTCGGCATCATGGCGTCGCCCTATTCGGTTGTGTCCCGTGTGCAGTCCGTCGAATGTGTGCTGTTTTCCCAAGCTGACGAAGCAGATAGCTCTAAATGTTCTTGAAGGGCTTCTCGTCGAGTGCGGAGGCAGCTAAAGCTTGAATTCGCTTATCAAGAGGACTGCAAAACTCACCCAGGTGAGTGAGCGAACGCTCAGTGAGTGGATAACGGACACGGAGAAGGCGGACAGAGTGTTGTCACAGAAGAAGCGTTGAGCTGGAAAAGGCGGTGACCGGAGAAGGAAGCTGGATGATTTTTACCTGAGTGGGTTGCGAAGGGTGGTGCACAACTGCTTCCAGAGAAGGGAGAGTCTGACTCTCGCCAAAGTGGTGCAGCGTTTCAAAGAGGACGAAACGCTATCGACTGTGCTCACAGCAACAATGCAGAGGATGCTGAACAAGCTCGGCTTCCGATACAAGAAACGGTCTCGAAATTCACTGCTGATCGAGGCGACGCTCATCGTGCAGCGTTGCCGTCGGTACCTGCACCAGATAGCGGAGCTGCGACGCCAGGGTAGGCCAATATTTTCACCGATGAAACGTGGGTCAACGCCGGCTACCCGCGCAGTCGGGCGTGGATTGACGGTACCATCTAGTCTGCGCACGAAGCACGTCCATCCGTGCTCTCAAATGGTCTTCAGAACCCCAGCGGCAAAGGCGGCAGTCTGATTACGGCAACAAACGCGGTTTTGTCGAAGGCGCATTGGAAGTCTTCCAAGCTAAGAAGGGCTCGTGCGACTACGGCGACGAAATGAACGGAGACCACTACGAAAAGTGGTACTGACAGAAACTTTTTCAACAACCAGCACCAGGTAGTGTAATCGTCATGGATAACGCGCGATGTGATTCTGTAAAGCAGGATAATGTGCCGCGCATGAACAGCCTCAAAGAGGACAGAGGCATGGCTGCCGGGAAAAGGTGTTCCGTGGAGTAGCGACATGGTGAAAGCGCAGCTCATGAATCTTGTCGACAGCGTAAGCTCAGGCGGAGACCGATACCATGTTGACTGCATCGCTGAAGCTGCTGGTCACCTCGTTGTCCGCCTGCCACCCTACCATTGCTAACTGAACCCTGTAGAGCTTGCTTGGAGCGACGTCAAGGGCTTCCTGGCGTGTGGAAATAAAACATTTAAGCTTCAAGACGTGGAACCTCGGTTTGGCAAGGCGTCGCGCAAGTGATTCCCGACAAGTGGAAGATCTATGTGGAGAATGTTCTCAATCAAGAAGTTGAGATGAGAAAACTGGACCAGATAATCGACAATGAGGTTGACCACGGTCCTGCTGTTGTAATCAAGGTGGAACAAAGAACCAGCGCTGCTGATGTGAATTGTGACGAGGACGATGAATTGTGAACCCCTCTGAAGGGATAACATGGTTCATTTCTTGCGTGCACTGAAGTCGAGATCATTCAGTACAGTCGCAGTGGGAGCAGCGAAAATGAGAACGAGAACGTCTCCAATGACTATGGCATACACCGTATTCGAGCACTCCGGATTAATTTTGTCTGCTTGTGTGTAGAAAAAGAAATGAGGCCAGTCTCTTTGGAACGGGCGTCACCCATCCATAAAGACAATTAAAAAGGTCAGAAAGATATCAGCACCACCAGCTACAAAAATAAACCCAAAAATTAGTGCACTTCTTTAAACATAGATGGAGCCACCTGTCATTATTAGACACTTAGCATGTCCGCTATTCCGGCAAACGGGGGCGGTTTGGGCGGATTACCGGATGGTCTCTCAACCAAACACAAAGCTGAAATTGCAGTCTCTTACTTTATTCTGCTTCGCTGCTGGTGCACATTTTCGGCAGCGGCGTAATTGTGCTCACTATTACGCCGCTGTCGAAAACTTACACCCCAGATTAGAAGAATATAGTAATTGGCTCTTTGTTCAGGTGGTTGAGTTTTTCACCACTACCTGGCGCCACCAATCTGGCTGCTAACGCTTACGCCCCCGCTCATCCGGCAAAGCGCCCGTGCTTGCCGGAATACCGGAAGCACTACAATTCTCCATTATCACTGAGCGACAGGCGCTAAACGGCCCCTACTTTCCAGAGTGCAGCAAAGACCTTGTGAAACGAAGTATAGTCGCAGTTTGAAATTAGATTACCTGGACGCATGTGTTGTTTGCACGCCTTATTTTGCCAAGATACCCGTACGTATCTTTTGACTATTCGTACGACCGTGTGTGCAGGAGATTTTTCTGGCCTGGGCTATATCGCTCCGTTCGAAGCTACGACGCTACCTGCGAAGTTTGCCAACGCCGCCAGAAGCCTCCATTGTCTCTCGTTGGGCACCTTCAGCCTATAGATATCCCCCAGTGAGCCATTTTTCCGCGTTGGCCTGGGCCTCCTTGGCCCATTTCCAACTTCATCTTCCGGCAAGAAGTGGGTGGCCGTTGCGACGGACTATACCACGCGTTATGCCATAACGCAGGCTCTCCCTACGAGCTGCACAAGTGATGTGGCTGATTTTCTCCTCCATGAAGTGATCCTACATCATGGTGCACCACGTCAGCTACTCACTGATAAAGGCCGCTGTTTTCTCTCTAATGTTGTCTAGGGCGTTCTTCGCTCTTGCTCAACGTCCCACTACTTCACGATGGCTTACCACTCAGAGACAAGCGGACTTACCGACCGTCTGAACCGTACACTCATGGACATGCTCTCCACGTCACGGGATTGGGACTGCACCTTACCCTTCGTGATGTTTTCGATTATTTCGTCGCGTCACGATATTACAGGTTGTTCTCCGTTCTATCTGCTGCATGGCCATGACCCACTCCTACCTCTTGACTCGCTGTTTCCTTCCGATGCCAACACTACCCCGTTCCATGCTCACGACGCCATGGTTCCTGCGGCCATAGCACGTCGCACTGCCGATGACCGTCTTCTGGTGTCTATTACTATCCAAAAGCACCGTTACGATAGTTGTCGTCGGGACGCTTATTTCAGCCCTGGGTCACTTATCCTGATTAGTTACCCTCCCGTCGCGTTGGCCTTTGTGGAAAACTGCTGACACGATTCCTCATGGAATACCGAGTTCTTCGCCAAGTCACCAGCCTCAGATATGAGATATCACCTGTGACTTCGACGTCATCTATCCCACGAAGAACTGATATCGTGCACGTTTCGCGACTAAAGCTGTATAACTCGCAGACTGATTCGGCACCCTAAGAAGCATCGAGACCATGCCTCTGCCGCCGGGGGTCAATGTCACGTACGAGTTTGTGCCGTTGTGGACAAAAGGTCGTTGGGAGGTGAAAAGGAAGTTGAAGTGTCTCGAAGATCGGTAGATGGTATTACTCTGGCCACTGAGGTACAACCTTGTAACTGTATATATATATTGTAAATATCTATATTTTCTCCCCCATGACAATATTTAAACGGTCCTTTTAATTTTTATGCTTTTAGTCTTTTTTTTTCCCAAGGAAACCAATCACCTGTAAACATCAGTTAGTCGGCGATAAAACGCCACGCTCGTGGTGTCCCGTTTGCATGTCCTTCTGCCCTCGTCTTCCCTCGCTGCTGCCTTAGTATATCGAACCAACTAGCCCATCAAATTCTTCTCATTAAATCGCGATGACATTGACTTAGTATGCGAACAAAGACGTAACCTAGGATATACTTGGGGCTTGTGCTGGCAATGTTCAGAACATGTCTCTCATGACGCGTTTTCAGCACCCCAAATCACTTGCAGGACGTGCAGCATGCCAAAGCGTGGTTCGAAGATTGGTTTTCGATACTCTGAGAAAGTCGGTAAGCTGGTGTTGTAATGTGGGCATTAGAAAACGGTCGTCAGCAGCAGAAAAACGGAAGCGTCAGCCTAGAGCCAGCAGTTCGAAAAGAAGACTTGGGCCTTATCAGGTTTGCATATTTTCACTAACAGATAGGAAGAGTTACGGAATGGCGCAGTCTCTATATTTTCCTTAGCTTTCTTGTACGAACACTTGTCCGGCATATGCAGGCTATGTCTACACAGGCTAAGTCTATGCACGCTTATAAAGAACAGTCACTTACTTTGGCGGCTGGGCGAAGCAGAACATTAAGCCCGCAACGATGAGAGCGATGACGGCAAAGCAGGCTGCCCATATGAGTGGCTTTGTGACGCTTCCTGTGAGGAGAAGCAAATATATATAATTGTTACGCAAGCCCGCAAATTCTATGTTTTGCGTCCTCTAAAAGACTTGCGGAATCGACGAACCTTCCTAGAGCACTGCAGCTTCGTCGGCATCACCGACGATTCTTTACTACATTAATGGCAAAAAAGGTCGATACCTATGCAGCTCTCCAGCGATTTTCCCTGGCATGTGTGCTCGTTCGCTTCATATCTAGTAATTAAATGAGTGAAAAGCCCAGTACGTTACTATTCTACTTTCTTTTCGTGCGTTGCACTGAGCTTCATCTTTATTTCAGTTTCGTGGGCGTCGCTTGCCCTTAAGCGTTCTTCCTGGCCCCTGTAGCATATAATATGTGCTTCACATCCACCGCCGACGGAGAGGCACGAGCTGGTTATCTCCCCCAGCGTCGGTAACACGCAGATGTTGTGCTTATATTGTTGCACGCTAACAGTGCTGATATTATCTGTGCCAAAATCACACTTCACTGCTTTTAGATTGATATATCGCCGGCACCACTTGCCATTATTTTATGCGCATTCGTTAGGTAATACTGCGTCCGTGTCTTCTTCCTCTACCAGCTTTCGAACTGATTATTTTTTATTGCGAAAGCAATTATCCGGACACTCCAAGCGCATTTCGGCCGTTAGCGTCGCCGTGAGGTTCCGCACAAAGTCCAAGAGCAAATCGTCGCCGCGCGCCGTATGCTGTATCCGTGAGTGAAAGCGTGCGATTGCAAGCTTGCGATGACGGTTCTATTTGCGTACAGAAGGGAGAAAAACGGAGAGGAATATTCTGGCCCGGTGCGAGGCTCCGGGTGAAGGGTAAGGAGGGTGGATCGCGTGCTACTACGGCCGGCGCGCCCGCCCGGAATGCTGTATCTTGAAAGCCATCTCCAACGGAGAGAAGGCCCCCCGTGTGAAGGGAGGGCGGGGGACCACTCCAGGCGGCACGGGTGATCGAGCGCGCCCGCTGTATCATGCAAGCTTAGTGCGACAGGGACACAGTCCGCCGCACGCTGTGCTTTCGAGGCTTAGTTGGCGCTGATACGAGACGCAGAACGAAGATCGGTTTGGTCGCCGCACTTCCTCACTCCAGCGTTTTGACAACGAACCCCCGCCGTCATCGAGTGAGATGTGTTGATGTTGGCCTGTGCGCGCGTGACACCACGCTTGTTAATTTAGTTAGTATGCCTGCGCTCACAAGTTTACAGGGGCGACAAGATTGCTATCCTTACTTCGTATAACTGTTCACTAATTTGCTTTCAGGTGAAACTGCGAATTCTTTTTTTTTTTTTTTCAGCTTGACCGATTCCCAGCTAGCGCCCTTTCTTGTCCTATTTCAAAACCTCGTAGTATTTCCCTGTTTGGCGTATGCGTATGCATGAGCGACAACGTACAAATATTAAAGAAAGGAGTACAATATTACTCATTTGAAGTAGTTAAAACAGCAGATATAGTAGTGGTAACGGTATTGCAGGTATCATCTAATAATTATTCTGTCCTGTGTATTTATTTCCAAAGGCCAATGGCACCAAGTACAGCTTCTTTGAGCACAGAATGAACACGTTCTGGTGCCTAATCACGTCGCTTCTGCGCCGATTGAGGTCACCTTGGATCAGACACCACGCAATTTGCAAACTTGCCCAACAAAAACGGGATCAACACCAAAACACTCGCCACTTTTACAGCGCAGCTCTGGCACGCGTTCCTGCGTTTCGCGGCGCCGTCGTCCTTCACCGTCATCCCTCGCCGTGACCAGGGTCATCATCCGCGCGCTGCTCTAGCTGCGCGCTCTTGCTGCCATCTCTCGAGCACTGCGCGATGCTTGCTCTTCTTTAGTCCTCCAAAGCCGGATCCCGTGTTCTGGCCTATCCTCTCGCTCCCTTCCTCCGCGCAGCGCTGTTGTGGTGACTCGCCTCTACCGTCCACTCCGCCCTTGCCGTCCCTTCTCCCGTTGTCGCGGCACTGCCGCGGTGCCGGTAATGGGCGCTCCTTGCCTCCTCGCGCGTGATCCACGGCTTGCCGCTCCTCCGTCTCCACGTCGCGTGTCTGTACGCCTCGCAGCCGTGTCTCTCACTTCCCCGTTTGCGGGGCGTGTTCCGCAATGGCATTTGTCGCCTCTGGCAGTGCTTGCGCCTGGCTGCCCTTCTCCCGCCTACACTCTTGCCCTATACCTCCCCTTACCTGGCGCAGTGCCGTCGCGGTGACTCGGAAGACAGTCATAGCGCTTCGGCCCCTTACTTCTACTTCCCACCTTAACCTTGTGCGGCCACATTGAGGCCTGCCTGTGAGTGAATGAGTGTGCGACCTCTACTTAATACCCCTGCTCTCCACCCGTTTCCTCATCCCACCTGAGAAGAAACATTAAATAATAATTGCTAATATGCCCTCCTCCCTCTCCGCGGCGGTGACCCACTATACGATGGCGCAATGGCACCTCGCCGGAGCGCCTGCTCGATAGCGGCGGATCGCGGTGTGTGCTGCCCAAGCCGAAACGCAGATCCTCCTCTGTTCGGCACTGCGTGTTCTGTATGGTGTTGCCTGTTGTTGAAATAAGGCAGCAGCTGTGGTCAAAGTTCGCATTACCAAAAGCGTAATTTTCGGCCAATTTTTACCCATATTCTGCTATATTCTGCGCAGTCAAGCACGTGGTACGCCACTCAGTCAATCGTGTGTCATTTTTCTAACTCTGCTTCATGTATAACTGTGTCAGTTGTCTCAACAAACCAAAAATAGCAAAAAAGAATAATCAAATCAACAACAACCTCCTTCGCAATTGACAGACTGTTATTTTATTGCTAAACTGCGTGCATACATAGCATTTAGGTGTTCACTAAATTTAGTGGTGCGCTGAAGGGAAGGAAGCACACATTGTAAAAAACATTTCATGAAATATTTCAGTGAAAAGGACGTGCACCGTCCAACACCATGGTCATGAGTGGCCCTAGCTAACACTCCGACAGTCAGTTCTTGTACACACCTGAGTACCACAGTATGTGGAGGTGTAAACAGTCGTCGTCGCTCAATTAGTCATTAATTAACTGAATCGTTAACGCCACTGTGCAGTTTGTGCGGGGGATGTGGGTTCAGCTCGTACATTTTGATTCGTTGATGCAATGGCAGCGATAACAAGATCGAGCTTGACCTTCTCTGGTGGTGTTTCAACTATACGTGCTTCCAAATTGGCCACCTAGAGTACACTTTAACAGCACGCAAGTACAGTACACTCTAGCACAAGGCAACTGCTAGGCAGCACGAACAACGTGTCTCACAAGGCTGGTGTAATGACCGCGGCTAATGGCGTTGCAGGCGTCGAACCTCGATGGTGCACGATGTAAGACCGACAAGAAGCCTTTGACGTTAGTCAGCACCCACCAGTGAAACAATACGTTGGCTTCACATTTGCTGCTCATACTGGAGCACATACGCAGCCTCTCAGCAGAAGCGCTAATGTTCTTATATTGTGCGCGGTCACAACGCTCGTGCCAGCAGCAATAAACGCTGCTTTGCTCCACCACCGAGGCGACTGAACGCCGTGTTGGCTATCCCACCCTTCATTTTTGCAGCTAAACGCTCTAGTGTGTGCGTGCGTGTGTGTGTCCAGTATGCGTGTTTAATGTATGCGTGCATTGTGTGCGCATATGTGTATTGTGTGTGTGCAGTGTGCGAGCGTGCGTGTAGTGTGTGTGTGTGTGTGTGTGTGTGTGTGCAGTGTGTGTGACCGTGTTGTGCGCGAGTGTTTGTGTGATGTGTGTAGGGACTTTGCGTATGTGTATCGTGTGTGTGTGTCCAGTGTGTGTGCAGTGTGTCTGTGTAGTGGGTGCGCAGTGTGTGCACTAATGTGTAGTGTGTCCGTGGAGCGTGTGTACTAAAGTGTAATGTGCCCGTGGAGCGTGTGCGATCGTAGTTTATCCGTGTGATGCGTGTATTGTGTAAGTGTGTGTAATGTTTGGGTAGTGGGTTTGCGTATGTGTAGTGTGCGTGCGCAATGTGTGTATAGTACTGTGTGTGTAGTAGTAGTGTGGAGTGTGTGCCTACTTGGGTTCGCATGTCGTGCGCGCACGTGTCTGTGTGTATACAGATGTTGCCATCTGTCCATCATACCGTTAATGGACCTTATGCCGCCTTTGTAAATCATTGGCGCCCGCAAGGCAACAGGCCCATACGGTATGACTGCGGTTTACCTGGGCATATTGCACGACTCTGCCTCCACCGCATTCTGCACCCTTATGGATTTTTTTTTTCAGGCACTTCCCTATGCCAACGTGCAACCTTTCTAAGGCACTTATATTAGTCGGCCGTCGAGCGAACCACCAGCTAAGTATCCGTTACTTGTACGTCGCTCACCTTCCCCGCGTCGCCGCTCGTTGTCTCACGAGCATCGGCGTCCTAACCACGCAAGAGGGAAGCTAAGCGCTCCAGTTCAGGAGGCAGGAACTGCGATGCCACCAGTCTTTACAACACCTCCATTGCCGCCTTTGAACTTGTCAAACTTTCTGTTTACGGCATTCCTACTGTTGCGCTGATTCACCTATATTAAATGAATGGCTCCCTCACCATCTGAGATAAGTTAAAACGCCACTTTCTACGTTTTCCCAGCAAGCGCTCAGCCAGCTCAGCCTTCACCAGCACACCCAGGAAGATTTGTTAGTAAGGGAGTTCTCTGCAGTGTTGAGTTTGTGGTTCTGCAGTCGCGCTGCCACGACGTTGTACCTGGCTGGGACTTTCTCTCGCGAAGGAAATTAACGCCGTCATCAACTGTGCGCATGCTGAAGTCGAAATATTGCCTCTGTGTGATGCACCGCAATCCGGTGTCACTTCTCTTCCCGCTAAGCTGTTCCTATTGGAAGACATCGCATCACCGCCGTACTCGTCTACCGTTGTTCCCGTTTCCTGTCGTGCTGTTTCCGAAGCCTCTGTCCTCTTCACACCTTCGGAACTATTCATAACGCTAAAAACCATTCCTGTCCCTTTCGCCAGGCTTGAGATTTCAGCCGGCTTCAGCTACATAGTTTTGTGCAATTCGTTTCCGACGACACTGAAGGCTCTATGCGACAACGCACTTGGCCGTGTTTAGCCTCTTGATGACAAGATTATTATCGATGTACCGGATGCTTCCTATGGAGAGCACACTGACGTTTGTGCTCTCTCCACCTCTGCTACGCTATCAACTGACATATTCACTCATTTCATTGCCGACTACCTTACTTTAGAGCAACTTTCCGAGCCACCAAATCGACACCGGCTCCAACGCGCCACTCCCGCAGCGCCTCTCATCCAAAGAGCTTTAGGAGATCACTGAGCACATCAGCGACATGCTTCAACGAGAGGTAATTCAACCCATAGGTGAAAAGTTTCACTCCCTCCGGCCGGGCTCGGAAGCAGTGTAGTAGGCCTTGAGCCTACTGATCTGCACGGCATCACTGGACGCCAGAGTAGAGGGTGAGGTTGAACTGACAGGAGAAAATTCGTACGCCACTGGCGTCACCTGGCGCAGCACGCGGTAGGGCCCAGTGTATCGCAAAAGAAGCGTCTCCGAAAGTCCGACGTGACGAGAGAGCGACCACAGGAGCACGAGCTCAAAAAAAAAAATTGTAGTGGCTTAGCTCGGCTATGCCTGGATATACGTAGCGAAAGCTAAAGCATAGCATGGTTAGCCTTGGTTAACCTTGATTGCAAGTCCAGGTTAGTCGGGTTGTCTAGCTATGTTGCGGCGTTTAGCCAGTCGTTCGGCATGCTGTTCGTCTGTTTCCTGGGCGATTCGTTTCGATGGACATCTCGTTGCGATGTCGATTGCAGGCCTCCTCCTGCTTATCAGAATTCTCGCCGTCAATACTGCCGCCTCAACTGTGGTTACGGCACACGCGATCTCTCTTTTTCAATCCTCCGACATGTTATCAGGCATGCGACGCAGCTGGCTAAGCCACTGGAGGCGAGCGCGACGACGAAGAAGGCCGTGTGACGAGGAACGTGTTGTGACGTCGGGTGCCTCCTCGGAGCACCGCCATGGCGAAATCGCAAGTTCGCGGACAGTGAAGCTTTCGCTTTAAAACGAAAACTGTGCGTCATGATGGCAGGCGCTGTACAGACATTTCTGAATAGTTTGCGAGGCCGTCAGTCGAATACGGGTAAGCTGACGGGTATGGTCGGCGAGGGTGACGGTATCGTGCGTATACTCGCTTGTTGAGGTCGCAGCAGGCGGAAGTGCCGTATCAAGCCGCAATGTAGGTTCGCAACTGCACTACTGATAAAATGGAGCAAATCTGGTGGTGTCGTGCCGAGAAGAGCTGTTCGCAAATGTGACGTATGGAAGGGCAATGTACCTCTGATGGGGGTCCTTCAAAACGTACATGGACAGCATAACTGTGAGAGTACGGTTTAGTCGCTCCGTCAGCCCATCGGTTTGAGAATGGTATGAGTTGGTCAGCTTGTGTTGAATGGAGCAGGAGCAGGCAATGTCCGCGATAACTTTCGACAAGAATTTACGACCACAGTCAGGAAGAAGATATCTCGGGGTGCCATGAAGCAATATAAGGTCATGCAAGAGAAAGTCTACCACCTAAGTGGCGCAACTGGCCGAGAGAGCCCACGGGATGGCGTATCGTGTGGCGTAATCAGTTACAATGGCTACCCATTTGTTCCGAGAGAATGACGTGGGAAAGAGGCCGAAGAGGTCTCATCATCATCATCATCATCATCATCAGCCTGGTTACGCCCACTGCAGGGCAAAGGCCTCTCCCATACTTCTCCAACTGCCCCGGTCATGGTCATGGTCATGGTAAGAGGTCTAATCCAACACAAAAGAACGGCTCCGCAGGGGCGGAGACGGGCTGGAGATGTCTGGCTGGTAGCACCTGAGGCGTTTTCCGACGCTGTCAAGAATCGCAGGCACCAACATAGCGTCCGATGGAACGAGCGAGAGCGAGCCAATAGAATCGGCGGCGGAAGCGATCGTACGTCCGAGTTACCCCAAGGTGCCCTGCAGCGGGTGCGTCATGGAGCTAAAATAGCACAGTCCGTCACAGATGTTTGAGCACGACAAGAAGAACAGGTCCGCCAAAGAGGAAGTTACTTCGGTACAGAATGCCACCCTGAAGGACATATGGGCGAACGCAGGTGTCGGTAGGTGTGTGGTACAGACGCTCCATGAGTGCTCGCAGCGATAGGTCCCGGTACTGCTCATCGGCGATGTTAGCGAAGGCGGACACAAAAAATGCCACTGGTGGTACTGCTTCGGCATTTTCCACCTCTTCGACCGGGTAGAGAGACGGGATATCAGCGTCCGTTGGAGACAGCCAGATTTGTAGATGACGGAATACTAATATTCTTCGATGCGTTACGCCCAGCGAAAAATATTTCTGCAGGAGTGAGAGAGGTATTTCTTATGCTAGAAAAACTGAGAGGTCGGCCTGAATCAATCTTCTGACCTGCTACTCGGCGTTGGGTAAAGTGGAAAGGGTGTAGACAGAAGGAATAGAGAAGGTGTTGATTATGAGAATGAAGATGGTGGAAATAATCTTGCACACTCTAAAACTCTTGAAAGCCTCTTGTCCAGTCCGCTCTCACGCAAAAATTTGTTGAGAGCCTTCAGACTATCAGGCTGACGACGAGGTTCAGGCGAAGGTCCCAATAGAATATTTTCAAGCTAATGATCCAACGACAAATTTGGAAAAGATGTCTGTCAGCGATTTTCTCTGTACATCAAGGCGCGGGCAGTTGCACAATAAGGGCTGTGTCGTCTCAGGAATATCGCATTCCTTATAATTCGGAGTGTCCGCCCGGCCGATAAAATGTAGGTAGCGCCGGGTGAAGGCCACACCTAGTAGTAGTCTGTGTAGGAAGTTTGCATTACACTATTTTGTGTTCAGTGGTATCCGTATCTTCATCTCTGGGTCGAGTTCGTGAAGGCGGTGAGGACGATGACCTGGCGAGGCGCAATACACTGCCCTATTATCGCGCAGGTGTCTGTACACCAGGCATTTACTGTCTGGTCGCTAGAATTGGATGGACACGGGTGTAGCATTAATGTGGGCCATATATGCCTACGAGTCGGCGAGCTCGTTTCTAAGTAGGCCGCAGTGTCCCGGAATCCACTGAAACCTTATGCAATGGCCAGCTCTTAGGGCGACATCGTGTGATTCGATCACCTCTTGAGCAAGGACATAATAGGATCCTCGTCTAAGGGCAGAATCCATCGCCTGAACATTCCTGTACGATATTTCAGTGAGCCCAACCAACAAAAAGCGTCATGATCCATGACGACTGCAAAGGGTCGGCCATACAAGTATGGGCGGAATTTCGCAACCGCCCGAACTAGGGCTGGAAAATTTGCTCTGTGATGAAATAGTTGCGCTTGGAGCTTGAGAGGAGCCTGCTGGCCTAAGTGATAACACAGTCGTTGTCGCGCCGGCATTGTGCTAGCACTCCGCCAAATCCGTGGCCGCTGGCATCCGTACGGACTTCGGTGGACGCACAAGGATCGTAATGGACCAGAACGGGTGGCGTTGTTAGAAGGTCGATTATATGCGGAGCGCAGAGGCGTCATTTATAAGCCCCACTCAAAGGGACGTCTTCAAAAGCTCGGTTAGTGCTCGTGCTGTGGCCACGAAATTTTTCACGAAGTGGCTGAAGTAAAAGCAAAGGACGATGAAGCTGCGAACATCCGTAACACTCTTCAGAACAGGGAAGTGCATAGCAGCAAGGATTTTGCCTGGGTCCGGTTGCGCTCCGTTCGCGTCAACGAAATGTCCAAGCATGGCAGTCTGGCGACGGCGAAAGCGACTTTGGTGCGTTGAGTGGCAGACCGACTCAACGAAAAACATCCATGACTGCTGAGAGATGCTCGGGGTGCGTAGCGAATGTTGAGGAGAATATTTTAACGCGGTCTAATTAGCACAGGCATGTGGACCATTTCAAACCATGAAGAAGGAAGTCCATCATGCGTTCAAATGTGGCAGCAACGTTACATAAACTGCACGGAATCACTTTTAATTGAACACCTTCGGGTGTTGCAAAGGCTGTCTTCTCGCCGTCTAGATTGTCCACGGCAATCTTTCAGGAGCCAGAGTGAAGGTCAATAGACGAGAAATAGTGAGCACCGTGGAGGTAGTCAAGGGCGTCATCAATGCGAGGTAGAGGATACACGTCATTTTTTGCAACCCTCTAATGGTGCCGATAATCGGCGCAAATTTGCCATGAACCATCTTTTTCACCAGTACAACAGGGCACGTTTATAGACTACACGATGCTTCAATAATGTTCGTGGCAAGTATTTCGCGAACTGCTGCGTGAATAACTTGGCGCTTAAGCTGCTGCACTCTATACGGCCGGCGATGAATAGGATGGGCATCGCCGGTATTTATGCAATGTTTAATAGCTGGAGTTTGGGAAAAAGGACGATCGTTAAAGCAAAAAAATATCGTGGTATCAAAAAAGAATGCGGCAGAGCTCGTGAGCGTAATCGGACAGCGTCGGCCTGCAATTCGGGTGCAATCAGTTTTTTGTAAATCGGCGATGGTACAAGTGGCCGACTGTGATGGCAGAGGAGGGTCGATCTTATTGTCATCTACTGCTATAGATGCTACTGGGTGACCCTCCAATGAGGAAAGCTGTGCTAGAGCCATCCCACATGGCAGCACTTTTGTCGTCAAACCAAAATTGACCACTGGCAGACAGACGCTATTCACCGTAATAAAGCTGTACGATGTACTGTGATACCGTAAGGAGGACGCCTTGCATGGGAGCCGTGATGTAGTGACCGTGGTGGCACTGGTGGGCACGACACAAAGGCAACGTAGGTCAGTGAAAAAGGTGGCAAGCGAACGAAGTCTACTGAACTGAGGCAACTGGGGAGTGGTTCAGCGGGATTCAGAAAAGGCAGGTCAAGGAGGAGAGTACTGGTTGAACAATCCGTCAGAGCAGAATGCGCGAATAGGAGTCCAGGCCGAGGATGGTGTCGTGAGGACAGTTGACGATGACTGTGAAGAAAACGATAGTGGAGCGATCGGCGAAGGAGACACGGGCGGCACACATACCTATTACGGGGGCTCCTCCGCCGTCGGCGACATGGGCAACAGGCGTCGAGGCGGGTGTTGTTTCTTTCAGGCGCTGACGAAGGTGAGCGGTCGTAAACGGTTGAACGTACGTGACGTACATTCAAGAATGGCAAGTTGGTGACCGTAAGGGTTGCCGAACAAGTCTCGGAGCTTTTGCTCATGTGTAACCCAACTGATAAGCACATCTTCGTGTGTGCCAAACCAAACTCGAGGCGTGACACCGAGGTAAGAGGCTACATTGGCGAGCGTGATAGTAGTGTCCTACCAGTTATTGGTGCTAACGCGTTTGTACAGACTGATCCATGTCCTCGACGTCTTCTCATCTTTTCCCGAGAATACGCCAAGGTCACCGGGAGTGGCAAGTGCGATATAGGTAGCCGAAGTGGCAGCAGGTGTTGGAGCCGGTGAAGTCGAGCGGTCGTCGCCGGGAGCCATGTGGAAGCCTCCACAAACCGTCCACTGCGAAGTTCCGTGACGAAGTACAGGGGCCATCCACGTTCCCCAAATATGTAACATAGGAAGATGGAGACGAGAAGGTGTATACATATATATTTACAAACAACTACGCCACACTTGTTGCTTTGACTGAAACAAAGACTGTAGAGAAATATGTTTTGAATTCTAATGAAGTAGATAAACGTGTGAGAACATTAAACTGGGATTCTTTAACGCGGCACAGCCATCTAAAGTATTACGAACTGTTTGTAGAGGCATTAAGAGCGATTTACCTTTGCTCCGAAAAGAAAATAAAGCTTAAAAGAACAAATAAAAAGAGCCCGTGGATTGATAACGAAATAATGGCTCTTTGCAGCGTTAGAAGCAAACTCCTTAGAAAATGCCAAGATAAACCCGGGGACGCTCTTGCAGGGGAAGAATTTAGGCAGATGAGAAACAAAGTAAACGCTAAAATAAGACTAGCTAAAAAGCGCTACCACTCAGGCAAGCTGGCAGCTTGCAGTCGTAATACCGGTAAAACGTGGAAGTTGGTTAACACTCTAATAGGGAGACCTGCAAAAAAGGGTATTGATAATACTCTTGCTGACGCCTTTCTCGAGTCCCCTGCGGTTCAGATAGCGAATTATTTTAACAAACACTTTATCGAATCGGTAAACAACATTACAAATGGGTGCATACAGGCAAATATCCGAAACAACGTTACGTTCTCTAACATTCATTCTGCTTTTCTGCCTACTGTTGATGAAGTAGAATTGTGGGATATTATACGATCCATGAGTTTAACAAAATCTCCAGGTTTTGATAAAATTAGGATAAGAGACATAGCTGCGAACTCCGATGTGCTCAAATCAACACTACTTTACATCCTAAATGAAACATTAAAAATAGGTCAGATGCATGAAAACATGAAAGTTAGCATTGTGAGACCTCTTTATAAGAAAGGATCTCGAAACCTTTACGAGAATTACCGACCAATTTCAATTCTTTCGTCTTTGGCAAGCATATTGGAAAAAATAGTCTATGTTAATATGGCCTCATTCTATGAAAAGTTTAGCCTTATTAACCCAGTGCAGTTTGGCTTTCGCTCGGGACAGAGTACTGTGGCCCTGGTGGAAGATTTTAATGACTATATCTGTAACGAAATTGATAAAAACAATGTTGTTTTGACTCTTTTCATTGATTTACAACGAGCATTTGACACATTAGGCCATGAACCGTTGCTATCAAAACTAAGCAGATGTGGTTTCAGAGGCCGGTATTACTCATTATTTAAAAATTATTTAACAGGCAGACAGCAGTGTCCGTGTGGCGGAGTCCTATAGTTTTTTGTTGTGTGTTAAATCAGGGGTACCGCAAGGGTCCGTATTGGGACCGCTTTGCCCAAATGAGGGTTGGGGGACTTGTCAAGCTGTTCAATGGACAGCTTTCTTTCCTCCACCTCCCCCCCCCATCTGTATCTTACAAGATCTGTACCTTTCAAGATGGAAAATAAACTTTCATTTCATTTCATTTTGTTTAACATTTACATGAAAGATCTTGCTTGCTTACCACTAAAATGAAAAATTTATTTATACGCTGATGACACGGCTTTGGTTGTATCGAACAAACTTTCGAACGAAGCCGCTAGAGTGTCACAGTATGATGTCCGTAAACTAGTTGATTGGTTCATTAACAACAAAATGTTCATAAATAAATCGAACACTAATATGATATGTTTTCACAGCCCATGTAAAGCAGTCGCGGATATTTACCCTGTTTATCTCCACACCAGTGGATGCCTTGTATGCTCATGTCCTCCGGTAACTTCGGTAAATAGCACAAAATACCTGGGGCTACACTTCGACGACTCGTTGTCGTGGAATGTCCACATTGAAGAGCTCGCAAGACGCTTACGTGCTGTGTGCGCTCATTTGTATGCCCTAAAATCTTTCTGTGATGTAAATGTTCGTAAAATGGTTTACAAGGAACTTGGGGAATCGATCATAAAGTACGGAATAACAATTTATGGCTTTGCTTCTTCTAGTAGACAAGATAATTAACCGCATCTTAAAAAAATTCCCTATAGCCTCTCGTATGGCACACTTGGTCATGGGGAAGATGTCTTGCTGAGCATTTACCAGTCAGACATGTTGTTTGTCGAGCAACAAGTTTTGTTCGAAGCCATGTGTAAGAGTTATTTTTCTACTAAATTCAAAAACTTGAACGTGAGATCTCGCAGCTTACGTCAGACAGAAAAATATGTGGTACCTAGTGTGTACACAAACTACGGCAAGAGGACTCGTGCTTTCTACGTGCCAGCTAATTTCAATAAATTGAATGAAAATGATATCGCAGGAATATTTAAACAAATAAAATCGCGTTTAAGGTCATGGGTGATACGTAATGCCCATATTCTTTGAAGTTTTCTTCGGGATTTGAAGCATGCGAACCTGATTGTGAAGTCTTCTTTAATGTCAATGTGTTTTTTTTTCCTGCTGATGCAATGATATCTTTTGTTCAAATAATATCTTTTGTTCATTTTTTGCAATATACTTTTTTTCCTATATTTTTTTTTATTTATTTGCACACATATCAGTACTACCAGCTGACTGCCCAGCCTCGCACACAAGCAATGTTGCTTATGCGGGCTGGATCTGTAACGTTGACATGACTGGATGTAATAAAGATTATTATTATTATTATTATTATTATTATTATTATTACTTGCCCAGAGGCAACAACCGCGCTAGCATCTAATCGTAATAGTCATCATCACAATACTGGCCTCCTCGTCATCGTAAATACCGGTTCGTAGCAGTATATTATAATTAATGACACTTGAACTTGCAGAAACTGTGTCACCTCGAAGAATCGTTCACGGATGTGACGGCCTTATGTGAGTACTTACAAGTCCTCGTTAGGACCAGGTTCGATTTCACAGCCCTAGTGCTCTCGCACCACCAATAATCTGGAGCCTCTCGGTGATGTAATCTTCCTCTGCGTATTTAACTCGTGCTATGCTATCTCTAATACTGTTTCATCTTGCCGGCGAAACTGCAGCCTCTCTTTTTTTTCCGAATCTCAACGCTGCTGCACACGACTGCTATGCATTCTAAATTTGAGCGAATCCGCTTTGGCCTCATTTTTGTGCCTGAGTGAATTATATATTTTTATGACCCCTGCATGCAAGCGCCGATGTTTCCATCCCTAATAAATGTTGTAAATTATTTACATAATTTTTTACGAGTCATTAGTATTTCTTACTGAAAGCAGATGAAATACTGAGGCCTACCGCTCTCGTGCGTTTCACATGTCGCTCATAACAGACTCCCCCGAATGGGTCCCTGAAGTCTGCGGGTTCCTTCCAAGGTCAAAAGTACGCAAAGCAATTTGAAGGGAGGCGAACATATTGCAACATATTCATTCTCTTAGCATATGCTCTCCATACCATTAAAACTAACTGTTAGCTGGCGACCTTCATCTCCTTAAAAATATAATGAACTTTGTCCTCTTTATATATTTAAATATATTGTGCATGTGTATATTGTTTACAATAGAAATAAAAATAAAATGATGCAGTGAGAAAATAAGAATGAGGTAGCCGCCTCTCGTGCTTTTAATGCGCTTGTCGTCCTTTTGTGAGGATTTGCAGAAATAAAATGAAAGTAAGAATTAGAAGCCATGCACGTCCGCGCCTGCAATGATGTAGTAAGCTTTTGGCCACAATAAAATTTTAAGTGAAAACGTAGAGGCGACTCAAAAGACACTTCAAGTGATGTGGGTGACAGAGCTCTGGTACTTACACTTTGGGGCGGGGGGAGTCGGCTACAGCACCACCGGAGGGGGGCAGACTCCCCCCCGCCCCCTCCGTGGCCGGAAAACTTCGGAGGGGCTACGACCCCGGAGCCACCCCTCAACCCCATCCGTAGTCGGCGCCTATGATTAGACATTCAATATTTCGTGGGCAACATCGGTGGTGCTGGTCACCAAAAAAGTGATGGTTCCAATCGGTGTTGTTGATAATCGTAGCCCAATAGGCTAATAAGAAAAAAACGTTTACCCACTACCACTCATTGACGAGGCTCTGGACACCTTGCAAGGCGCTGAATTCTTCTCTTCGATAGATTTCCACTCGGGCTACTTGAGTTGAGTTGAGTTGAGTTGAGTAGTTGTAGGCTACTGGTGGGATCAGCCTTGCAGTAGCTGCCGGCAATCGCTCCACCGTAGCGACACTTAAAATACATAAATCATATAAATCAGACAGAGACCTCACAACTACACATAGTCACTCCTAAGGTCACCATGTGGAGGCCAAATCTGTGTCTTGCAGGTAATTTAAAAGAAGGCGAGAAACCTCCTTCCTATCTAACTGGTTCCCGCGCGGGAAAACAATGTCCTGAAGAAAACTGTGGGGAATTCCTGTCTTCTTGAGGGACCCGAATAACACACTCCTTTCCGCGTTATACAGAGTACAGCACATAAGGTAATGTTCTATGTCACCGCACACACCACACGTTGAACATAATGGAGACAACGCCAGGCCAGTCTTATACATCCACGCAGGGGTACGAGCAGAGCCCGTGCGAATGCGGAGCAGTAAAGTGGCTTGGTTTCTTTTAAGGCCCTTAGTCACACATGGCTTGTGAGGTGAGCTCCACAAAGAGCTGAAGTGGCACGACACCGCTTCTCTGAAGAGTCTCTAGTCCTCTTGAGGCACTTTTCTCAAAGGATTCCTAGACAGCGCTCTTGGGCCAGGCTGTCCGCCATCTCATTGCCTATGGTACCTATGTGCGAGGGCACCCATTGGAATCGTACGGAGAAGCCTTCGATATGGAGATTGTGCACCGAGCGTAGGGAGCTTAGACATAAAGCACCAGTAGGGAACCCGTGCTCTAACCTTTGAAGGGCGGATTTCGAATCTGTAAGAATGACAACAGGTTGAGGCATACAATACCGTAGCTTCTTTAGAGCTGCCTCAATGGCAACGCTTTCGGCCGTTGTGGAGGACACGACTGCAGTGAAGCGAACCGACCAATCATACTTCAAAGAGGGCATGTGAAAAGTAGCTGCACTAGATCCTCTGACCTTGTCCACAGAGCCATCAGTAAAAATTTGAAGATGACGTGCATATTCAGCTTCAAGATGTTCCAGTACGAGCGAACGCGTTGCCGCCAAAGGAGAACTCCGCTTAGCACGAACGTGAGGAATTGTCAATGAACAATCGAGGCTCGCGAAAGACCAAGGTGGTATTAAGGGTATTAAGAGTATTAAGGGCCAAGTACGCTCGGGACTCAGATCTCTTTCGAAGGCTCTGTAGAAGGGCCCGAACGGCTATCGTCTGTTTGAGGCGGCCAATTTGCATCAATAACGTTTGTGAAGCGACTACGCTAAGAGCTCTCGATAGAGACTCATAAAGTACTGCATTGTTAGGAGCAGTCTGCGGAACGCCAAGAGCCCTCCTTAGGCCCTTTCTGTGCAAAACCTCAAGTCGTTGCAGCTGTGATAGTGAGGGGGAAATTAAAGGGAGCTGGTACATTATTCGACTAGTCACTAGTGCGTCGTGCAGCCTGATCATTGAAGAAGGGTGATTTCCCCATTGCTCACTTGCAACTCTACAGATCACATTGAGACGCGGAGATAGTGATGTCACAATTGAGTCCACAGCTCGTCGCCACTGTAGACGGTAGTCAATAATGACGCCCAAAAAGCGCTTGTGCTTCAATTGACGAAGGCAAGATTGATCAAGGTCTATCTTCAGCCGCGCATACCGTCTTCCTCTACCTGGAAACATGATGAAGCCCGATTTTTCCACCGAGAGAGTCAACCCAACACCTTGAAGGTAATTTTGAACTGAAAGTAATGCCTGTCGAGCTATCAGAGCTAAACGCTTGTGTTGATATCCGCTTAACCAAATACAAATGTCGTCCGCATATATCGACACATGGATATGCCTGCAATGTTTTTGCACTTCAGCGGGAAGACCAACCATTACAACATTAAACAGCGTCGGGGAAAGAACACTTCCCTGAGGTACACCTTGCGATACCGCCCTTTCGGTGCTTATGGTACTTCCTAACCGCACTTCAATTTTACGATCACTGATAAGTGAGTGAATGAATCGCAGAAGATAGCCCTGTACGCCTATGTCCAGCAAGATATTTAGTATTGAACTCTGAAGGACGCTATCATAAGCCTTTGATACGTCTAGGAAAATAGGTGGTGTTGCGAGGCCGAAAGCTCTCTGATGTTCAATGTGGCTTATCAAGTCCAATACGTTATATTGTGCGCTTAAACCTGTGCGGAATCCTGTCATGCATGTTGGCAGAGCCCTTCTATCTTCGAGCCACCATGATAAACGCTTACTTGCCAGCTTCTCCATGAGCTTAGCCACACACGACGTCAATGATACAGGACGATATGAGGCGAAGTCTGTCATTTCTTTGCCGGGCTTCAGCACTGGGACAACACAAGCCACCTTCCATGAAGGAGGAACGTCGCCAGTCTCCCATACTCGATTGAGATAGCTCAGGAGCATCTTCCGGTGTTCTAGAGGTAGATTCTGCATCATCTGGTTGGTAATGCCGTCAGGACCTGCTCCACATCGACGCCGCAGGCTGCTGAGTGCTGTCTATAGCTCTCGAAGTGTGAACGGGGCGTCCATAGCAAACGTAGATGTTGCAGGCCGAGCACATGGATGAATTCCTGAGCTTACACGTACAAATGCATCTGCAAATTTCTCTGCCAAGCACGCGAGAGGTTTCTGCTTGAGCAGTGCAAGCGCTTCGAAAGGCTTACTAGAACGAGAATTACCAGCAAGGCGACCAATGACTCGCCAAATTCTCGTCATCGGTGAAAAAACAGACAAGCTGGCGCAGAAGGACGCCCACTGCGACCTACAGAGCTTGTTCGTATGGCGTCGAATGGCAGAGTTAAGCCTGTTGAAGGTCGTCTTCAAGGATCTGTCTTCCTTCTTCCGTATCAATTGTCGCTCCGCTCTTCTGCGCGCTGCGCAAAGGTTCCTGAGTTTTAAATCCGGAGTCGGAAAATGATTAGGCAACTTGACCGCCGTGGTAGCAGCCATCTTACCATAAATGATTCTGTCTATCACATCTCCAGAAACACTTGCAAGTTGCTCCCTGTACTTGTCCCAATTAACAACATGGCTCATTTTAGCGCCGCGCATATGGATGTCGGCAGTAAACACTAAAATTGGATAGTGATCACTTCCCATGCGGTCAGGTGCAGTTGACCACTTCACACGGACGTCAGGTGAATGCAAAGTTAGGTCTATAGATGTGGCTGAGGCTAGAGGCCGGAAGAAAGTGGGACTTCCATCATTGGCCACGCAAAGGTCCAAATTGTCGATAATTTCTACCAGTTTGCGCCCGCGGGAGTCATTTCTCACAGGAAGTGCCGCCCTTTACATACGAAGAGAGATTCCTCATGTGGCTGTGAACGTCACCGATCTTTGCACCGATAGTATTGAGGTAGCGGCGGTGAAGATACGGCTCGGCTTCCGAACTCTTTCTGTTGCATCGGTATACGTGTCTCCGCGGAAGAAGGTAGCAATGGATTTGTTTCTCCAGCAGCTTTGTGACCGTTGCCCAGCGCCCCAAAATATCTGCGGTGACTTCAATGCCCATCACTCGGTCTGGTGTGACAGGAACACAGACTCAGGCTACTGTCAGGTCCTGACTTCAGCAGTTACTCGCTCTAAAACGTCATTCATTACCCCTAGCTGTTTGTACAAATTTAACATGATGCTCTTTGGAATATGCAATGCGCCTGCAACGTTTGGACCAATGATGCACAATATCTTGCGGGGGCTAAAATCTAGCACGTGTTTCTGCTGTCTGGACGCCATCGGTTTTCGTCGCCACTTTCAACAAGCATCTTTCCGACCCTAGGCAAGAGTGGACGAGCTTTACCAACGCCAGCCTGCAATTGAACTGGAAATAGGGGCAACTCGCCGCGCGCAAGCTTATGATTCTAGATGACGTTGTATCACAAGACGGAATCCTTCACGACCCATAAAAACTTCTGGCTGTGTCAGAGTTTCGAAAACCTGAGATACTCAAAGAACTCCGTGTCTTCATCGGCCTATGTTGTTAATTCAGGCGCTTTGTTCAGTATTTTGCCTCGATTGTATCACCTTTGACACAACTTTTAAGTGGCACCAACGACCTATTCTCCCCATATCCTGCATGCGACACCGCGTTCCTGATCTTACCCCGTCTCCTCACGTCTTCGCCTAAACAGCGGCACTACGACCCCACCGACCCAAGTGAAGTGCACAGCGGTATTGGCATTCTCACTGTCCTTGCGCAGCGCAAGCCTGGTTACTTCGAGTACGTCGTTGCTTACGCCATTCATTTACTGAACAAAGCGTAAATCAACTCTAGCGTCACAAAAGAAGAATGCTTGGTCATCGCTTGTGCAGTCGTAAATTTGCCGCATTATTAAAGCGAAGCTTTATATGGCTATGCGAAACGAAAATGCGTCTGTCTTCACCTGTGTACAGAAAGTTCTCATCATCAGCAATGGCTCGAGCGTCGTCGTCTTCCATAGCTACCTCCTTGGCGCCCCTCGGCGCAACCGCGCAAACGCGCTCGTACCACTGCTCCCGCGTCCGTCGTCGTCGCCATCTTCTTCCACAGCTGGCTCCGTTGCCGCTCGTCATTCCAGTGTAGTTAATTTGCCTTCTCATCGGTCGTCGTAATGGGGAGGCCACGTTTTTGGGAGTATAAGCCATTGCTTAAGGGGACATGTGCCATTAATTGTCTTACGTGACAGTCAGATTTAAGTTTGAAGTAATTTAATTTTTATGAATCCAAGCGTCGATGGCGGGCGGATGCTGCTGGCCACGCCGCCGAGCAAAGCCTAGACATCGAACGCCAGCGACAACGGTGGACTGAGGGCATACCGTCACTAACGTCGTTCTCCCCGTCACAGGCGAACGTGTGTGTAGCCTCTTTAAGAAACACGAAGACATAACCAATAATTGAGAAAGAGTTCAATAAACCGTCGAGATTAACCCAGTGATAAACAGCGAGGACAAACGTTTCAGTTTCGCTGGTTAACCATCTGTGCAGAGTGCTTGAGTGGTGCATTTTCTTGTTCGACCAGCCTCTCCACGTGGCAACTGACCACCACGCACTTTGTTGGTTGTCGTCTGGAAATGCGAGGAGCCCGCTGGGCTCCTCGCATTCAAGACTACGAGATAAATGTAGTCTACCACTCAGGCCACAAGCTGACTGTCGCAAATGCACTTGTGGCGCTCTTCTGCCTCCCTCTCCACCTTTGAGTTGATGTGGTGAGTCGACATCGACACCTTCGCATCAGAAGCATGAGAATATTAGTGTGGCCTCTCTTTGGGATCACCTTTCTGCTTCGCCTGCATCTCTCATCACCCGTTCCCTGCGTCTCCAAGCTGTTCCTTTCGCCGCTCGGGATAACCTCGTATATCAAAGCAACTACCAGCCGATGTACACAAGTGTCTCCGTGTTATCCCGAGAACACTGCGTTCCGACATGTGCGCGTCTTTCCACACCGACCCACAATGTGCATACTCAGGTCTTCAAGACGTATGAGCTCTTGCGGCACCGGTACTAATGGCGAGGAATGTTTAGCATTGTCCAAAAATTTCTGCGTTTGTGCCCGCAATGCCAACGCCGTGAATCCCCGCTCATTTGGCCCACAGTTTATTACATTCGCTTCCGTGCCGTGCTAGTGCCTTCGATCGTGTGGGAACTGACCTGTATGGACCGCTACCGCAGACACCCGCTTGCAAACAATGAATCATCGGCGCATTTTATCGACTTACACGGTATGCTGAAACCGTCGCTCTATCTACAGCCAGCGCCAGTGACGTTGCATCCTTTTTGCTCCATCATTTCGTTCTTCATTGTGGCCCACCTAAGAACTGCAGAGCATTAGGTCACATGTTTCTGTCGCAAGTGGTTGAAGCTCTGCTTGCTCAACGGCGTGATGATCATCGAACCACCACGGCGCACCATTCTCAAGCTAACGGGCTTACAGAGCGTTTCGATGGACCCTTGGCCACAAGCCCGCCATGTACGTTTCAGCTCATAATACAAACTGGGACATCAGTTTGCCGTTCGTCGCGCACGCATATAAGACGGCTACATAAAGAGCTAAAAGATTTTCCCAGTAATTTTGCCTCTACGGTCGCAATCCTTCCCTTATCAACTAGAAGGCATTACCCTATTAACTAGACGCGCCAGAATGTGCTGCCACTTCGGCCGTCAACAGATATACTGAGGAATGCCTTGAGCACGCAATTTCACCGTTGACCAACAACGACTAATTTTCAATCGTAATGGCGACCCTACCAACCCGAACTTAGCTCCCGACACACCTGTCTTGTTGTCCGTGTCTTGTACAACGCATAGACGTTCTACAAAACTCCTTTCGAAGTATGACAGACCATACCGCATCGTCGAACGCACCTCTCCTGTCACTCATGTCATAGAGCCGCTTAAAGCGATATCCGACGTGCCCCAGCATAGATGGGATGCTGCTCATGTTCAGCGCCTGAAACGATACTAGGACCTGCTCGTCTGCGCGTCTTAAGTTGCCAGGATGGCTCGCTCTTGCACCGAGGGTAAATATAATGAAGAAGGTCGCACGCACAAGGCCAGCAAGATCGTCTATTCGATCCAACTGAGACATCTGGATTGCCAATGCTTGGCACGAGTGTGAGCCACTCGGGCATCCGGCTCTTCCTGCTCTGCGACGCCTAACCTTTTGTTACTCTGGACGCTAGCTACCCGCTCAACTGTTGGTTACGCCCCTTAGCACAATTTTTATGTTGTTCTCGCTCTCATACGGCGCAATAAGTGAACTGCGCTTGCACTTCGGCTGCAGCATTATGCTAGTGCAAAAATATCTTACTTAAGAAATTGCGCATTAGCGGCGCCGCTTAGTGATTTCCGCCCCAGTTTTGTACTTCTATTTCTATGGGCACCCTGCAATGCAGTTTGCCTGTACATGTCGCGCCACCTGGCAGCGGCGGTGAGCACCCGCGGGTAGGCCCTCACCGCTCAGGCCCGCCTGCAAGCCTGATTTTCCAATTTTCTAATGGATTCCCCGCGGCCTCTTGGCAGCTTCTTCGTGAGAAGTGCGAACAAAAAGAACAAGCGCAGATACTGCTGTGTTAAGGACTGTCACAACCGCGAAGGGGATGTCGGCATCAAATTGTACCGCTTCCCTTTAAAACCGGGGGAAGCAACCCGGCAGCTGAAGTGGATCGTCGCGGTTCGTGTCGGTCTTGCGAATTGCTGTTCAACAAATAAGACGTAAGTGCAAAAACAAGAAAAAAATATGAAAAAGAGCCAGCAGCGGCATCTGTAAAAACACACAATAAAGCGTCAACTGCATAAAAACGCGTGAACTGATTCCGGCTGTTGTAAATCAGTTTTGATAGTTGTTTAGCTCGTCTTGCTCCAAAACAAACGCGCAGTGGTTGTTAGGTGTCAAATCTAGCTTCGTAAGTGCTCCGTGCTGGAGCTCTGTATGCGCTGTGCTTCTTCCTGCGCCAAGATCAAGAAGCGAATGCTGCGCCAAGATCAATACGCGAATTCGTGCCGATGTTCTCTCGTGCTTAGAACAACAGAACTAGGGTTGGAGTACACTGCAGAACACGTCGAGTATTCAAAAATTACCATTTCCGTCGCACAAACAAGCGCATATTTGTTCAGTCTTCACGTTGTTTAGTCTCAGCTGATTGCTCTCTATGAGTGTTCAGCGGTAATGCCCTCTCACATTCGAGCCCGAACGGCAATACCAGAATATGCTCGAGGCACTTTGTCAACGGAGAAAAAAGCACTTACCTGCCAATTCGTCAAAACCTCTACAATATTGTGAGGTGCAAGTCACGCTCCAAGTAAGGAAGCGACAAATGACAGTTCAAAGACGTCCACGGCCGTATTTGCTCACTTAAGTGGCATAAAATAATTATTTGTTAACGCACTTTGAGATCGACGTCGTAAGCATACTTACTTTGTTGCGACAAATACTTCGCGACCTGCGGTGGTTGCTTAGTGGCTACGGTGTTGGGCTGGTGAGCGCGAGGTCGCGGGAATAAATCCCGGGCACGGCGGCCGAATTTCGATGGGGTGGAAATACCAAAACACCCGTGTAATTAGATTTAAGTCCACGTTAAAGAACCCCAGGTGGTCCAAATTATTCCGGAGTCTCCCACCACGGCGTGCCTCCTAATCAGATCGTGGTTTTGGCACCTAAAACACCATAATTTAATTTAAGCACGTCACTGTGATGTCCGTGCTGTTTACTTCTTTGACATGGTATACGTGGTTGTAGTCGTAAATTTTATGTCCTTTCTCAAGCGTCGGTGGTCAAAAATGGGCCTCGACGTTTTCGATTGCCTTGAAACCGGAATTTAGAACGTCCGAAAGGTTTCAAACGAGCGCCGCAAAAGCATGCCTCCGCAGCAGTGGCCGCCTCGGTGTTTCGCGCAACTGACACGGTGGCGCTGACGGCTGAGCCGATCGCCGCGCCGCCTGACCATTGCAGGGAGCCCATAGATAGACGCTACGTTGCGCTCTCCCTGTAGTTCGAGTTTTGTTCTTCATAAAGCCGCCATTCCGACAGTTTTCGCTCCGGGCCATCACCTAAGACCCAGTGAAAACGAAGGCCACGTCACTTTACAGTCAGACACATGCCGGCTACAAAATCTCACGTGCTCTGCAGACTCCACCCCATGGCGACGGCCTTCCGACGCACTGGCAGCGGCCCCTCCTGCAGTCGAGGCCCGGATCAGTGGCGGCGCACTGCTCGGACCACACGCACGCCTCGTGCACTCCTCGCAGAGGCTCGCACAGAGGGCTCAGCCTCTGCTTGCCGCTGCCGCCCAGGATGAGCACTGGGCGCGAGAAGGGGCAGCCGCACGTCCCCTCCACACACATCAGGGCCCCGGGACAGCCGGCGTCGGTGGTGCACGAGGGGAACACGAGCGACGACGCGTTGCCCGGCTGCACTGGTGGCTGGACTGAGCTCGCGTTCTGCTGAGAGTCGGCTGTGGTCCTGAGAAGGGGAGGCCAAATGCCAGCGAATCCAGGCGTTTGCCGAAACGTCGCGCTCACCGTTACTGCGCACAGTGAATGGCCTTTGCCTGTCACGCAATTCACAAACTTGACATGGTAGAGAAACTGCATTAGACGAAATACCTGCGCGTGTGTTTTCTCCTATGACCTCCGAATCCCGCGCAACGCATGCCTTGCTGCAACTCGGTGGAATTTCGGCAAACGTGCCATTAATTGATTCACTAAACGTTGCACTGTGTAGCTCGTGATAGTAACCCTCATGTGGTATTGTATGGTCACGAAAGAAAACGTGGCCTGCACAGAGGCGTCCTCGCTATGCTACCTGACCAAACATCGCCAATTGGCTCAAGAAAATGCCAAGTCGTGCGACGCCATTACAAAACAGACAAACGTGCAAGTTTGCAAGAATCAGGATCGCGTGGCAATGTAGCTAGGCACTGTGAGTGACTTACGTTTCTGCCTCTAGAACGAAGACGTGGTCGCGTCCCGCAGCGGCAGGCGCCAGCAGTGTGAGCAGCAGCGCTGGCCAGGCGGCCGACACAAGCGCCATGGCGCCGCGGCCAGAAGCCGCTGGGGTAGCCACGGTGGCAGGCTCGTGTCAACTGGCTCGCGCCTCTGACGCCGATTATATCCAGCCGTAGCCTGATGTGTTCTGCGAAACTAGTCTCGCAGCCGCAATGAATGTTGTCTAGACTAATCCGGGGCCGTTTCCCAGTGAACGGTGACAAACTTAAGTTTTTCGCGCAAGAACAACAAAAGAACCAGACTAGCCTACTGCCGGATTTTAGCTAACGGTAACAAGGTGACTGCTTACGAGGTAAACATGAATGGTGATGGTGATGCACCTTTAAAACATGGCACGGACCCGCTACGGGAGACGGGCACAGGTCAGCCGACTCACAAGCGGATACACTGACTTATTTAACAGGCGTGAGATAGAGCTCTATTAAGCAACCAAAACTGCGACTAAAGATTAATATGAATGGGGGTGAGCACAGATGAGTTCCAGTGGACGATAGCAAGAACAGAGTGACCGCCTGTTGTAGTGATTACGAACGAGAGCCACTGACGCTGATTTGGGGAGAACGTTGGTCAGTGTCGGCGAGTGATAACGGACGTATGAATATGAATGATTGCCGCTGAGCGGGAGTAGACACAAGCACGAGCGCGAGTGGGTGCGGGTAAGTGTGAATGGCAGTGATTATGAGCGCAAGTAAGCTGAGGCGAATGTAAAAGCGAGTGAATCGGGGCATTATCAAGTATTGGTGAGTGAGTATGAGTTAGCGACGGCTTATTCTGCCGAACGATGGAAATGAACCAAGGAACGGTAGAGGGGCGCAGGCTCATGGTAGATAAATTCACAAAACTGAACTTGAAAGGCACAACTGCGAACAAAAGAGCATTGCGTAATTGGGAAATGATACCAAAGTAATAGACGATTATATATTAAAAAAAGATACAGTGAATGGGAAGAAATTGCCAAAGTTATAGTATAAAGAGTATATAGTAAGGAAAGTAACAATGACCGTAATATTCATCTTCTTAATCGAATAAAATCAAACTCAACGTCAAATACGTGCATTTGGCTAAAACCGGTATCGAGGCCCCAAAAAATGGTAGTACTCCATCACTTGAATTCAAGCCTGGTTCACTGAATGGCATTTCAAGAAGACTATTTACTTCTATTTTAAACCGCCGGCACATGGAAAATTTATTATCATTAGATTTTATTTTCACACAGAATTGGCATATAAAGATACGAGACAGCGATAATTTTACGGTTAAATTAAACAATTATATTTTGGGGCTATTGGCACCAAACAACAATCTTGTTATAACTCACGCCATAGTGAAGGACTCCGAATTCATTTTGGTCACCTTGGGTTCTTTAGCGTGCACCTAATGTACGGGCGTTGTAGCATTTCACCCCCATCGAAATGAGGCTGCCATGGCCGGGATTTGGTCACGCCACCTTGTATTTAGCATCAGAACGCCATAGCCACAGAACCATCATGTTGAGAAACGTATGTTAAGCGGGAAATACATCAGCGTAACCTAGTAATCATCACCTCTAATAGACTGATGCGTACACATGATTTTTGCAGTGATCCCTTACATGTTGTAATTCTGTGAAGCACGTTATTGATGATTTCGTGGAATCTCTAAGCATTGAATGTGTGAGGTGTCTCATCTCTGTAATGAACGCCGATACTGTGAGAATAGAAAAACATTGGTCCGTTCAGGGATGATCGCGTTAACGAGTCAGCCATTTCGTTTAGATGCAGCCCACAGTTACATGGTTCCTATAGCAATCGACTAAGATTTTACTGCAAGAGAACTAATGGTATGAAGGCTTTCAATACTGGTAATATAGAGGAATTTGTAAGAGAAGACCAGACGTAAAGACAATCAGTGATCATCATAGTAGTGAATGCATTTGTAGGAAGCTTGCGTAGCGCGAGAATCGTCGCCAAAAGTTCAGCTTAAAATATTGTAACAATACCTAAAAGGGAAAGCGAAAATTGTCATTTACCCGCGTTAAGCACCACGCTACAAAAAAAAAACCTACGGGTTGCTGAGAAAGAAAGCTGCAATTGCGAAAGAAAGATCCTCAGAAACACAACTTCCGAAAAATCTGAGGTCAACTAAGGACTTCATACGAGTTGTAAATGTGAAAGCATTTATGCCCAATTGGACGCCACTAGCGGTTCTTTGAGTTTTGCGAGTTGTTGGCGGATAGCTGCTCGAAGGCGATGGAATGTTGTCCGCCAACACGTGATCACCGGTTGGATCTACCATTCTCGATCCACGAACTTAAGGCAGCATTAGCTTTGTGTAGCCGCACATCAGCGCCAGGACCTGACGGAATTTCCTACCGAGCTCTGTGTGACCTGGGGGAGCGAGCGAGAGGAGTTCTTCTTGAGGTGTACAATGAATCTTGGAGAAATGGCACGCTACCAACAACCTGGAAGACAAGTCGCCTTGTTCCACTGCTGAAGCCTGGCAAGTCACTGTTGGAGCTCTCATCATATCGCCTGATCGCTTTGGCGAGCTGTGTGGGCAAAGTAATGGAGAGGATGGTCCTAGGACGCCTGGAGTGGTACTTGGAGTACCACAACACCTACCCAGATGCCATGGCGGGCTTCCGACGCGGTCGATCATTGATCGATAACGTCGTCCACCTGGTGACCTACATTCAACATGAGAAATGCCGTAAGCGTTTCTGCGCAGCCTTATTCCTCGACGTTAAAGGGGCGTATGACAACGTTACGCATGAAACCATCCTCTCTGCTCTCGCAGAGGTGGGAGTGGGTGGTCGGATGTTTCAATGGATACGGAGCTATCTATCCATGCGATCCTTCTTTGTAAGCACCGAGGAAGGTTATACTTCTCTACATTATAGCTACCGCGGTGTCCCCCAGGGTGGTGTACTTAGCCCCGTGTTATTTAATCTAACACTAATTGCTCTCCTTGAGCACGTGCCAACCACAGTCAGGCTATCAATGTACGCGGATGACATCTGCATATGGACATCTGCAGTAACACGCCTACAGTTGCGAGCGAGAATTCAGAGAGCCGCCACATAAACTGCTATCTACCTCCGTGATCGAGGCCTGGAAAATTCCTCCGAGAAATGCGCACTAGTGCCATTTACGCGCAAACCCATGGCAAACTACAGTGTAATGATAAATGGCCAAATAATACGACGGGTCCGATCGTACAAGTTTCTAGGTGTCATAATCGACAGGGACTTGTCATGGAGCCCACATATATCATACGTGAAAAAACGGTTGACAGGCATCTGCCTCCTGTTCAAGTTTTTCGCTGGCAAGACCTGGGGAATGTCGCCTAGTGCGATGTTACAACTGTACAGGGTGCTTTTTCTGGGATTTCTGCGATACAGCTTGCCAGCAATAAACAACACAGGCAAAACGAATCTACGCACAATACAAAGTCTTCAGGGTCAAGTGCTCCGGATCTGTCTAGGCCTGCCTCAGAGTGCTTAAACAGTGGCTACGATAGCAATCGCTCGAGACCACCTTGTCAAGACCCACATTGAAATTGAAGTACTCAGGACCCATATAAGGCATCTAGCCAGGACTCCTCGTCACCATTTAGCCTCTCTACCAGCGGACAGACCACACACATCTTTCAGCCAAACGATAACTGCATATGATGAATCATTGCCAGCTTGTTTCACTCCGGCTGCGAGACCTTCGATCCCTCCATGGTGCCTCGCTCAGCCAAAAATCAACCTCGCAATACCTGGTATCTCGAAAAAAGCTGATCTGTCATCACCAGCCCTTAGACAGCTCACGCTACTATATTTGTACGAGAACTACCGTGACTCTACGCATATTTACACTGATGGATCTGTCCTTCCAAGCAGCTCCGCGGCGGCAATCGTCATACCAGCGAAAGATACAACAATTAAATTTAAGACGACCCACGCGACAACATCGACGGCAGCAGAGCTCGCAGCGCTCTTTACTGCCCTTCATCACATTGGTGATGAACCGCCACACAAATGGACAATATTCTGACATTCGAAGGCGGCACTGCAGTCTCTACTGTCACCTTTACGACGCGGACCGCACGAACAGCTAATATTCCTTATTACAGAGGCGTTACACCATATAAGTGATGCAGGCCATGAAATAACCTTCCAGTGGCTTCCAAGTCGCTGCGGGATTATCGGCAATGAACGGGCGGATCACGCTGCCCGCTCAGACCATACTGAGGAGCGCCACGTCCCAATTCCTGTTTCTAGAACTGACGCGGCACGGAAGCTCCGCCTACTTGCTCGGCAGTGCACCGCGTCGCAATGGAATGAGCCACATTTAAGAAATACGCGACTGCACTCACTTGATCCAACATTAAGTCTTCGAGCGCCATCACAGCTTCGCCGTAGAGATGCCACGCTTTTATATCGACTTTGGTTGGGCGTTGCCTTTACTAAAGCCTATGCCTTCCGCATAGGGATGACCGACACACCAACCTGTGACCACTGCGGCTATGAAGAATCAATTGGCCATATTTTGTGCGCCTGCCCGCAGTACAGTCCACAGAGGGCATGCCTTAGCCACGAACTTGACCAACTGGACGTCCAACCGCTATCCGAAAAAAGAATTCTACAACATCAAAAGGACCTACCTTCACAGAAGAAGGCCGTGCAAGCGCTTTTGCGCTTCTTGCGATCTACCGGCCTGTGTGAACGACTTTAACTGGAACGCCTTTTGTGTGTGTGTCTCCATGTGTGCGCGTTCCTTTATTTTTTTTAATTATTTTTTTCTTCTCTGTCATGTTTCTAACCCCTATCCCCCATCCCCAGTGTAGGGTAGCAAACCGGAGACTCATATCTGGTTAACCTCCCTGCCTTTCCTCTTCATTCTCTCTCTCTCTCTTTTGCGAGTTGTGTGTGTGTGTGTGTGTGTGCGTGTGTTCGTGTGTGCGTGTGCGTGTGTGTGTGTGCGTGTGTGCGTGTGTGTGTGTGTGTGTGCGTGCGTGCGTGCGTGCGTGCGTGTGTGTGTGTGTGCGTGCGTGCGCGCGCGGCAGCGGTCCTAACAGGGCATCGACGGGGCGCCCCGCGGCGTCGAGTCGCCGTATCTGCTCCGTCGAGGCGCGCTGCTGACGTGGCGATGCCCTTTCCTCTCACGCAACACCAGGCGTGCTATCGCGGCAGCAGCTGTTCCGTTTCGCCCACTGTCTTCCGTTGAGGCTCGAGAGGGCAAGCGTGAACCAGGATCAGGAGCGCGCGAGGTGAGCTGGAGACGTGGCGTCGCAACCAATGATAATTTTAATGCCATCTCGTTTTTACACACGCCTCCGGCTATTTCGCTCTATAGACCATTTGGCGTTTTCGAATAAATAGCGCCCTTCTTCAACTGCTAAGCTTTGTAAGTTTCCGTTGTAAAGGTAGGTGAGTACCACATTTTCGTATAATAATCGAACATGAATAGTCACTCCCGAATATTTACTTAAATATCGAGCAGTCAGATGAAAACATACATTTACAGCAGGAAGATTTGCTTCGGTACAGTTTGACAGCTCAGCTGTAATGAATGGTGCAATAGTCCAGCTAGCTATCAAGGATGAAATGTCAGTTTTAATAACAAGAATACTAATTTCATTTAAAAGAATGCATGAGCTACCTCTCAAGAAACTTAGCCTGGTCCCAAACAGGATTCCCCATGCCTCCTGTATCACTAGCTTTCCAAAAACTGAAAACGTATGGTTGCCGACAACAGCATAAAAATTTATGGAAGAAAAATGGCAGACGACCCTTATCTTTGACTTACCTGTCTCTTAGTGGCACTCGCACCTAGGCGTTGGTGTTTTTCAGATTAAGCAAATGAACGTCTTTCCCCAGGCAAGATATCCGGGCGAGGAGTGAGGGAGGGCGAGGATGGATGGATGTCATGAGCGTCCCCTTTGGAAAGGGGTGGTAGGTTGCTCCAAGCTCTTGCGAGGAGGAAGCGCAGCATGCGCCACCTGGCGGGGCGTAGTCCCCTAGAGAGTGGCACACGAAGCGCACCTTAAGCGCCCTCTCCGTTGCTGACATCAGAGCACGTAACGCGCGCGCGCGCGCGCAGCTATTTCTAAATAATCCTAAATATTCCAGAAACTTCAGCAATTCAACTTGTAACTAAACTTATTCTCTGGTATCATACATATAATGAAGCCCACAAAATTTATACTGTACTACTTTTACTATATTTTTTTTCTGATTCGTATTGAATTTCGTCCCCAGTCGCCTCTGGAGGTGAACAGGAAATGCTGCGCCAGAAACAGGAGTATTACTCCATGCTCGTGCCAAAAGAAAGCGGCTCAAGGTCATGTGTGCCGGAGAGTCATTTAAAAAGACCCGCTGGAAGGAAAACAGCCCTGCTTGGGGCGTTCACGATAAAACTACATGACTAGAGTGCGAAAAACAATAAATGGCCAACTACAAGAAAACAATCTCAAGTTACCATCTAAGCACTCGCCGCGAAACTAAAATCAAAGCTTCCAGTACCCATCTGTATAGCTTTGAAAATTCTGGTTGTTGACGCATGTCCGATAATTTGCGACTATTTGTTTAGCAGACCGAGAACAGAAGCCAGGTTTTGACAGTAGGTAGTTGCAAAATATTTGATTGGTTTTAAATATCAGAACATACGGAATAGTTCGTTATTTAATTCAAATATATATAGTTAATGTATACTATTGGATTCGTATTCGGAATTTCAAATATTTGCCGACCACTACTTTGCAGCTTCGTGCTACGGGTTAATAGATTTAGTTGATTTGTTACAGTAATGTTCTACGATTTAACAAGTACACAATAAGTAGCACAGACGCTTGAATGACAATATTTTCTTACATGCAGCTTATTACCCCTTGCGGTCAACCGCAGAACTGGTTTGCCATATCCAGGGTCCCTGTGCTTCGATTTGCGTATAATTTTGACCTCGTGCTGCCATCGGTTACCCTATGGTTAGGTACGATTGTAGAGCAAGAACCGCGGTAATTCATTGGTCCGGAATTTAATCCCTGGACAATGACAAATTTTTCTTCAACTACAAAGTGTTCTTTCTATGAATCCTCCCTACTAAAAAAAAATAAACTCCACATTCCCAGTAACCCTCATATCCAATAGAATAATACAGCATATGAGGAAATAATAGAGGACATATATATTTCAAATCGGTTTATTGGATTATCGGATTATTCGTTAAGGGGCGTGTGGGTTTTTCCGTGGGGCTCTATAGGTTTCCTTTGTCGCTTCCTGTTACAACAAGGGTAACTGGCATATTTCCCTTTCGTCAACTTTCCTCTACCTTGCAGGCTTATCGAATAACTGATATACCGCAATCTGGGAGTCCTAAAGAAAACAACCAGCGAAGTAAAGGGGAGGAAATACAGAACTCGGCTTACTTGTCACAGAGTGAAACGTCTGTCCCTGGCTATTATATATAGTGGAGAGACGCCCGTTTTCTCGTTTTCATCGGCTTTACAGGGAGTTCAGCTGCACGCTTTTGTTCAGTGTTTATAAGCTGGCCAGCATAGCCATTGCTCACCAAATCCTGCGTCACTCTCTTCAACTCATCTCTGCGCGCGTCAGTAGTCGAGCAGAATTAGAATGCACGGGTGAACAATGTCGAGGGAGCCGATCATTTTTGTCCAAGCGGGTGGGCCGAATCAAAGCGCAGATATTTCCCTGTGTGGGTAGGCTTACGATAAACACTCGTGGAAAGGCTGGATGCAGTGCGCATGACTTCAACGTCAAGGAAAGCCAAGGGATTATTAATTTCTTCTTCAACGGTTAATTCTATTGTGCTTTGGAAAGAGTTCAGGTGCTGCACAAAAGGTACGACGTCTTCGCGGCGGATAATGGAAAAGCAGTCGTCGACATACCGCAGGAGCAATTTTGGGGAGGGCTGGAACATCGTGAGGGTTTTATCTTCGAGGGCTTCCAAAGCAATGTTGGCATAAGACACTGACACCGATGCTCTCATTACCGTTCCAAACGCCTGCCTGTAAAATGATCCATTAAACGAAAAGTAAGTGTTGCGTAAGCAAAAACCCAAGAGGCGGCACACGTCGTCGACTTCGAATGGGGTGCAAGAAGGCAGAGATGCGTCATTTTGTAATGCTGTTCAGCAGCGGTCAACAGCATAATCCACAAGTATGCATGTGAACATAGACTTAACGTCAAAGAAAACGATGACGTCTTCGCTGTCTAAAGTCACGTTTGTGACCTTGTCGACAAAACCAGCGGAGTCCTTTACGTACGTCGGCGTTCGTCCAACGAGTGGCTGGAACACACCATGAAGATAGGCAGAGAGACGGCGCAACGGAGAGCGAGTGTAGTCTACTATAGGCCGCAGCGGGACATTAGATTTGTGAACATTGGGCAGGCCGTATATTGCAGGAGCTGAGCCATTGTGGCACAGCAGCTGGTTATACAGATGCTTCTTTTCACGAGGCACAAACTTCAAAACCTGTCAGTCAGTAGCTTCTGAAGTTCTGACTCGGTCTGTCTCGTGGGGCCCCGCTTGACCTTCGACGCACGCAGAGCTGAGTTGAAGAGAGTGACGCAGGATTTGGTCAGCAATGGCTACCCCAACCAGTTTATAAAGGCTGAAGAAAAGCGTGCAGCTGAACCTCCTGTAAGGCCGATGAGAACAAGCAAACGGGTGTCTCTCCCCTATGCACGAGGCGTGAGTGAGTCAATGTCAAGAATTTTCAATGATTATGATGTACAAATCTGCCACGTCCCTTCATGCAAGCTAAAGCAAAAACTCGTCAGAGTCAAAGACCGCCTCAAAAGAGAAAAATTTTCGGACGTCATCTACAAAATTCCTTGCCAGGACTGCCAGGCGTGCTTCGTAGGCGAGACGACGAACATTAAACGAAGGCTACTGCAGCACCGCAGTGATGTAGCCAAAGGACACACGGTTTCCAGCGCCCTGGCAGAGCATCACGAAAAGACTGGACACAGTATTAACTTGCATTCGGCTTCTATCATCAAAAGAGAGAAAAGATTATCATCCCGATTGTTCCTTGATTCATTCTGCATACAATCTACTACTAACAAGATAAAGCAGACACACACACCGTGGTTGCTTAGTGGCTATGGTGTTGGGCTGCTTAGCACGTGGTGGCGGTAATGAATCCCAGTCATGGCGGCTGCATTTCAATGGGGGCGGAATGCGAAAACATCCGTGTACTTAGATTTAGGACCACGTTAAAGAACCCCGGGTTGTCGAAATTTCCGGACTCCCCCACTACGGGCGTGCCTCATAATCAGAAAGTGGTTTTGGCACTTAAAACCCCATATTTGTTTTTGTTTTTATAAACAGGTCACGGGCACCCCTCCCCAAGTTGTACGCAAGCGCATTACGTCTTCCGACGCATATATAACAAAGAACATCATGCATTCGTACATTGTGAACAAGCCACCCGTATTGGGCGTCGAAACGTCAATCCGTGTTTTTGAATTTTTTTCAGTTGGCGAGTGTACTTATCCAGCCATGTTCTTTCCTTGCCAGTCGAGTTTTCGTCAAGTATGGACAGCTGGGCTAGTTGGTTATGATTATCATTATGAAACATCGTTCCAGCGCACAATTGAACACGGACGAGAAGAGAAAGACAACACGAACGAACACGTGCGTTGCGCAAATATAGCAATCAGAAAAACCAGGAAATTTTTGAAGCGTTTTGTATCTACAATGAAAACGATTACTGTGTCTGTGCTCCTTCTGTTGTACTCGGGAAAAAAGAACTTGATTATCTCAGGGCAAACGGGTTCGATATCCCACAAGTAACGCCGGAAGAAGTAAAGAAAGCCTTGGGAGCTATGCAAAGGGGGAAGCCAGCTGGGGAGGATCAGGAAACAGCAGATTTGTTGAAGGATGGTGGGCAGATTGTTCTAGAAAAACTGGCCACCCTGTATACACAATGCCTCAAGACCTCAAGCGTACCGGAATCTTGGAAGAACGCTAACATAATCCTAATCCATAATAAAGGCGACGCCAAAGACTTGAAAAATTATAGACTGATCAGCTTACTGTCCGTTGCCTACAAAGTATTTACTAAGGTAATTGCAAATAGAATCCGGTACACCTTAGACTTCCGTCAACCAAAGGACCAGGCAGGATTCCGTAAAGGCTACTCAACAATAGATCATATTCACACTATCAATCAGGTGATAGAGAAATGTGCGGAATATAACCAACCATTATATATAGCTTTCATTCATTACGAGAAAGCGTTTGATTCAGTCGAAACCTCAGCAGTCATGGAGGCCTTGCGGAATCAGGGTGTAGACGAGCCGTATGTAAAAATACTGAAAGATATCTATAGCGGCTCCACAGCCACTGTAGTCCTCCATAAAGAAAGCAACAAAATACCAATAAAGAAAGGCGTCAGGCAGGGAGATACGATATCTCCAATGCTATTCACAGCGTGTTTACAGGAGGTATTCAGAGACCTGGATTGGCAAGAATTGGGGATAAGAGTAAATGGAGAATACCTTAGTAACTTGCGCTTCGCTGATGATATTGCCTTGCTTAGTAACTCAGGGGACTAACTGCAATGCATGCTCACTGATCTGGAGAGGCAGAGCAGAAGGGTGGGACTAAAAATTAATCTGCAGAACACTAAAGTAATGTTTAACAGTCTCGGAAGGGAACAGCAGTTTACGATAGGTAGCGAGGCACTGGAAGTGGTAAGAAAATACATCTACTTAGGACAGGCAGTGACTGTTAATCCGGATCATGAGAGTGAAATAATCAGAAGAATAAGAATGGGCTGGGGTGCGTTTGGCAGGCATTCGCAGATCATGAACAGCAGGTTGCCATTATCCCTCAAGAGAAAAGTGTATAACAGCTGTGTCTTACCAGTACTCACGTACGGGGCAGAAACCTGGAGGCTTACGAAAAGGGTTCTACTTAAATTGAGGACGACGCAACGAGCTATGGAAAGAAGAATGATAGGTGTAACGTTAAGGGATAAGAAAAGAGCAGATTGGGTGAGGGAACAAACGCGCGTTAATGACATCTTAGTTGAAATCAAGACAAAGAAATGGGCATGGGCAGGACATGTAATGAGGAGGGAAGATAACCGATGGTCATTAAGGGTTACGGACTGGATTCTGAGGCAAGGGAAGCGTAGCAGGGGGTGACAGATAGTTAGGTGGGCAGATGAGATTAGGAAGTTTGGAGGGTCAACATGGCCACAATTAGTACATGACCGGGGTAGTTGGAGAAGTATGGGAGAGGCCTTTGCCCTGCAGTGGGCGTAATCAGGCTGATGTTGATGATGATGAAACGGGTGTGTCGAATCAGCTAGGTAGGGCGGGAGATGAGCAAGATTGTACTGAGTGATGTAAAAAAGAGAGGGAAGGGTTTTCTTCACCTTTTTTTCAATTTTTGCTTTTATTCCTTCCTTATTTTGGTTTGACACTTGTGATGACTGTTGCCTAGACCAAGGAAATATTTTTGAGTGGTCCTGCGCACTAGCAGCACCCCACTCCCTCCCCCTGTGTACATAAAGCAATGTTTTCCATGAATAAAATTCAGTTGAAGAGTGGCAAAAAAGAAAAAGAAAAACCAGTTGAAGACCGGCGTTTGTGTTGTCTTTCTCTTCTTTCTTTTCATCAAATCATAGACTTCATATTAAAGCGATCAACACATTTTGATCTGACATGCAGTAGCAAGATGCACACATTACCCTTTGTTGCGTACTCCAGGGTAGCGTATCGTACTGCTGCCGAGTTGTAGCGACACCTGCCTGTCGAAGCTCGGCCGACGTTACTATTGGGTAGCGTGGCGTTGTCGGCGGGCTGCAGGCATCCGGTAGACCATGGCGACAAAGCAAGGGCGAGACGATTTCTAGTGCGAAACTTGCTCGAAGTTTGGTGAAAGATGAAGAAAAAATAATGAAGGGATCAAAAGTACATTTCGGAGCCCCTTATATAGGCTCTCTACAATCGTGGGAGGGATCTTGCTTCCGTCGACGTCACGTGACCGGCACAGAAATGGGCCCCTCCTCCTCTGGTTATACCGAACCTGCTGCAAAGAGGAGGGCGTCCGGCCTCCTGGAATTGTAGACGCTTGTCCCTGTCTTTTACGCGTTGCTGGTTCGTGGAAGTTCTCCTGTACAGTTTGGCCGTTTGAAAAAAGGGTCCCTCTAAAGTCGTACTCACACACACACACACACACACACACAAACACACACACAAACACACACACACACACACACACACACACACACACACACACACACACGCACGCAAAAGAGGCCTGTAAACACTGCGGGGCTTCCGCCAGACCGGCAGACACTCGAAATGGTCATGGCGAATTAGGAAGTCACGCTTCATTTCGACGAGGCCTGGTGGAAGAAGGTCTTGAGAAATTCCTTTCTGCACGTGGTGCCAGACGCCAACCGTACCATCTTGTAACCCCCAGAGTAAGGGTGATTTAGCTGTTCGTATGACATAACTCTGAAACGCCAACTCATATTAGCAAATGCACAGGCATGTCCACAAGAATAAGCGTATGCAAAGTGCTCCTGCAATTGTAATTCCACAAAGCAACCATTATATTTGATGCCGATGTATAACTCGATGCTTGACAATTCACCGAGTTCATAGACATAAGCACCCTTTCAGTTTCGCACCGGGCACGGAAACCGCAACAGAAGACATAAAATGAGACCTATAATCACACCATTTCAATACATGAGCAAGAACAGTTCAGTCTTAGGTCTAAACGCCACGAGAGCGATTTAGTGTGCGATGGCGACGAGCGACGGTTTCGACCGGCCACCGCTTGAACAGATCGCTTGGTTGTGGAAATCTATAAATCTTCGCTCGTCTCCCAGAAGTGCTAATTGCGACTAGCCAATAGCGCGAAGCCGGAACTCGATGTACATACTACCGATTGTCACACAAAACGAGCAAACGATAGACTTTTTATACGTGCAAGGATAAGAACCTACTGCAAGACCTTCGGAAATATTTTATGCTACATTTTGCAGTAAAACACATCAACTTAAATTACTAATGCACGTGTCACGCTAGTTTCGACGCGTGTTTGCAGCCCTCATACCGGCAACACCGGGGAGGCGTCGCTCAATATCGTCGCTCGCACGGAGTATGACCTGTAGGCGACGATCAAACGCGGCAGCCATGTCTATCTCATCGCTTGTAGCTGTCGCGCGCAAGATAGCTTATATGGGGTTTATACTTTATTCAGCATAAAACATGGATTCCTCCTGCGTTTTCAGTAGGTTCAAGATAACGCGCCCAATTGACTTCTTGCAGCATGCAGCTGAATGTGTGCGGCAAAGTTTCTAACTAGCACTGGTGCTGCACGTAACTTCAGCGGTGGCAGATTACCACTGGCCGAGACAGCGTTAAGAGCGTGGCTTATTAATAACAAAAGCATGTCCCCAGCAAAATGACGCCTTCTGTTAAGTGACTCCTTATTTCAACAGCGTTCCGTACACCGTAGATTGCCAAACTGAATAAATTCAAACACACAAAACGCACGCTAAGCACGCTCGCATAGGCTTGCAATCATGGGTTGGTGAACAAACCATTTTAAGCGTCCTCTCGCCTTACATCTTATTGAACATACCATGGTTCTGGCAGCGTTTGCGATTCTCAAAGCTCTTACGGATAGCGGCAAGTTATAAAATCACATGTAGTTATCCCGACGACTGGCTTTTTCGATTGACATCGAGAGACACAGCGCACTTGTCTAGTCCGTTGTCAATCGCGTCGGCTAAGCGCCGCGACGACTTCCTGGCGATAGCATGTCATATACGCAGAATGTGCACCTAAGTTAGAACTCACTTACCGTGCAGGATTTGTTGTTATATCCAACGAATGACGAACGACTGTCTTGCTTTCGCGGCAACGCGAGATGGCTGACACACGTTCTCCCTTGGATGGCCTTCGTTGCAGCTGGCTGGACGGATTGACTTTCTCCCGTGCTGTGCTGTCCGCGATGCTGAGCGCGCTTGGTGGAGCAACTCCGAGTGAAAAAGTAGAGCACTCGCTCCGCGTTCCTTTGAATTGCCGCTGCCTCTTCTCATAGAAGCAGAACGGTGTGTTCGTTACTCAGCGCGCGTGAGGGATGCATCGCCGAGTTCGGGGCCAGCCTCCTACAGTTGAAGCAGAAGAATATGCTACGTTTTGTTCTCTATTGCCGCAAGAGTAGAACGAGCATTCTACTCTCTCTCTCTCTCTCTCTGAAGGGCAGAGTGAAAAGCAGATTTCAATCTCTCCGTGGTGACGGAGTGAACAATGCATTTCACTCCACTCGACATTTTGCGAGTGGAGTGAACACAGCTTTGAAGAGAAAATCGGCCGCTTCACTCCTGAGATATCCTGCCTAGTTTGTTGAGCGCACGAAAGAGACACATAACGTTTTTATATCATTTATCCGAGACAAAACAAACGGTTTAAAGAAGGCACGAGTGAGACAACTTCGCTGGTAAAACGTCGTATGTGCCTGCTAATGTCCGGCTTAATTACCTTCTTTTCGATAATCCAGAACAGCTCTTCAAAACGTATGCGAAAAGCTTGTCTTTAAATAGAATTGGGAAGGACACAAATGATCCCTTTGCCAGGAATCGTCATATATTATTTCTAAACGCGTTTCACACATTATCTAAAAGCTGGTCTAGAAGTAGCCTTGAAAGGTTTACGATAATCTGAAGCTTGTTATTGCGGTTTCTAAATTAGTTGAAGCGTCGCTGACTAGCTCTACTCAGCTCCTGGCGCAGTGCCAAGCACTGTTGCCTGTAGCGGCCGACGCATCCTCGACCAAGTCACCTGAAAAGGCACATGTCCACGAAAAAGAAATCGCAATGCCGCCTTTGGTATGCAGCAACGATGTTTATAACAAAAATGGGAATGACATCCCGCTAAAAAATAGGCGCGTCTTGATAATCAGCCAGGCCAGGGCTTTTGTGCCAAGAATGCATAAAATGAGCATATCACAAAGCAACTCTTTATTGCAAGAATAATACTTATGCAAGGTTTGCGCAAAATATGAGAACTTGAAGGTAAGTTAAATTAAAAGCACATCAACAATAAATAAAACTGCGAGAAACAATTCTTAATAAAATAGAAATTTATCTCAATGACTAGATCACGCATAAACGAAATTCGTAAGTACGCATGCAATGACGAACACAAAGAACGCGAAGTCTGCTAAAGTTTCTTATTTTTCACAGTAAAGATCACATGCTATCCTATGCACAGGCAACAGTTATTTAGAAATTGATATCACAGCAACTGCAGGAATCAGAATGAAAATGCGACATTTACTCATATGGTATCTGCCTACAAGCGATGTTACCAATACTCTAAAGGCTTGAAAAGGCGACAAAAAGGCATAACGACACATACCATAAAAATCAATGCTTCGATAAAAACCAAAGAGGAACATGCTATTCTCTAAAATATTGCCTGTATGGTACATCAAATATAGTAATGGTGAGAGACATAAAGAACAATAAAACTTTAAAAAAACAATCTAGTGAACGATCCGAAAAAATACTCAAACAAGGAAACATCCGTAACAAGTGAGCACCACTGTAATACAGAGTACGATGACGCTGAGTAACGCTATGCACAACTAAAACAATCTTAGTACTCTAGTACACGAGAAATTAACGTGCAAATTTGAGGCCGCGGCGGCCGCATTTAGATGGGGGCTACATGCGAAAACACCCATGTACGTAAATTTAGGTGCATGGTAAAGAACCCCAGGTGGTCTACATTTCCGGAGTCCCCCACTACTGCATGCTTCATAATCATCAGATAGGGTTTCTGACTCGTACGACCCCATAATTCAATTTTTGAACCTGGAAATTAACTGGAATGCACAGGAACCTGCGCTTCAGTAAGCAAGTGAGCAGTGGGCACAATAAATACGAATCCGTTTGTATAAACAGCATTGTTCAAAAGACACATATGTACCACTCACACAAAAACAGGCATAAGGTCGCAAAGAATCATTCGCAATCCCATTGAATGCATTAGTACACCTTGCACACATCTCCAGTCTCCTAAAGTAAATAAAAGAAATTGGCTCGCCATCTAGGCCCTGCGAAAGTGGATATCCAGTGAAGCTGTTTAATACCATCACTACAACTGCTGTGGTGGTATGCAGTGCTCTACTGCTTTAGAGTGATGGTAATTTTGGCAGCACACCACCGCCCGTAGCAGGGCTGCGACAACAATAAAATAAGGTGCTAGGCTGATCATTCCATAAATGTAACACTAGCAACGTCACTTCCCACGTCGCAAGCTGCCATCGCCGCGGCGGCTTGCGCAGCGGTAATCGCTATCGGGAAATGTATATGGGGTGCGCTATGTGCTTCGCATTGTTACGAGGCGCACCTTATCATTTATGTCGCTCGGACACTTGTTTTCAGCTTGTTTTTTATATGTTGCATCCGTACTTGCAAACAATGTATGCACTGTGCGCTTCACTTTGCTGAAGCCTCTGCCTTACGGGGGTACAAGTCATCGCCCCAGGCCTTGCACCGCCGCCGCGATCGACCCACATTCTCGATAATGGACACGGACACAAAAAATGTCGACTAAGTTGGGGCTAACAGCTTCGATGTAAAAAGCACCCTGAATGGCAAAAAACATTTCACACATATAGCTCCGAGCCAATGCTTCACCAGTTCACCCAAACTCTCACATTCAAAAATATTTGGCACCGAGTCCACGCAGAGTTCCATTGGTGAACAGCTTGGGAGCACACCACTTCGTACTCTACAGTTCTACTGGCAATGGCACTACCGTACATGCGGCTACTTGAAATGTTTTCAATTTAGACACACTTGCTGCCTTGGATAGGTATGCCCGGATATTTGCACTTGTGATCCGTTTCGTCGAACTGGACACGTCATTTTCCACTACGCTGGTAGGTGAAATATTTTGAATGCCGATGCAGTGGCTTCACCAGGACGACTTGCCTATACACCATCTCTGACGCATGCATGCGCTCACTCTTCACTTGGTAGCACTGAACTTCCTGTGCTAGAAATCTGATTGCTTGTATTTCCTAAATGATTTGGAGGACGTCCTTAAAAGCAGGTGAGGGATGATGCCCCGATGTATATCCACGTATTCTGCGCCCTTTGACCAGCGGCCACGGTGTTGATGCCAGTGGTCTGAATGAGAACAATAAGTCGCCACATTGCAATGAAGCAAGAATTAAATCCACTAAGTACTTAAGATATTATCTCGTTTTATGTCACTTGTCATGTCTTACTACCATTCAAGACACCACGCTAAGTTTTCAAGCGTTAGTCCGATATTGCTGCCGTTATTGACACACTGTCGCCTTGTAATCACATTTACAACTAAGACCTCCAGGTAGGGACCAATATATGCAATTAATTATGCCAAATTCATTGCGCAATACAAGGCTAAAGTTGCAGTGCAAATAACCCATACTGCCGCTGACAGCTCTCCACATGCCAGTTACGAGCACTCTCGTGAGGTACCCTTCTAAGCGCCTCATCGCTAAAGCCCCTAGGCATTACTCATCACATCGCCATTAGAGGAGTGCCCGCCACGGCTCGCTGATGGCGAGACAGCACGTGTCTCCCATGAACGCGCACAAGGCAGCGCCCGTGTCCCTCCGTGCAATGAGAAGTCACGGCGTCGCTCTTCGGGGCGCGTGAAAGTGTAGTCGGTGTGGAGACGCAGTTCACTGTTGATAGGCTCCTGTTAACTCTGCTTAGAAATTGCATGAAAGTGCTTTAGGCTTGAGTTTCCGTGCGCAAGTTTGCCTACAGTTTGTTTAGTGTGCTTCATCGAAGAGTGCTACATTTCTGGTGGAGGTGCGGGGTATGATTTTAAGTCCCGAGTTCGTAACAGAGTGGAGCACCGACCCTCAGCGATTGGAATCCAGAGAACTGACTCCAGTACACCAGCGCACAAGCCGCTGCCTCTGAGAAGACCCGCCCGAGTTCGGATTGCCTGTAGCTGCAGCAGTGCAGGCAACATTTACCAGCTACAATGCAACCACGATCAGCCCGGTGGCATCGTCTCAGCTCACCATGTACCCACCACGCACGTCCGAGTCCTTCCACGGCGATACGCTCGAAGATGTGGAAGACTGGTGAGAACACTTCGAGCGAGTCGCACATTTCAACGGCTGGGACAAGGCAAGGGAGCTTCGCAACTTGTACTTCGCGTTAGAAGAGTCAGAGAGGACATGGTACGTGAATCATGAAGCGGCGCTATCTTAATGGCAAGAATTTTGGAGACATTTGCTTGCCACGTATGCCAGCACCGATCGGCGAGAGAAGGCAGAGCACGCTCTCCAAGCCGGAAAGCAGCGCAGTAACGGGAGCGGTCGTAACTGGCATATGGAGAATTCTCTGCGGCATTACATGGCAATATTACATGAACTGTAAACAGCAAGTGCTATGTATTTTTACCCATCAACTTACTTAATGAACTGACATCCCTAAATGCCTAAGAAGTTCTTCCGTTTGACGTACGCTTGGAAAATTTGTTGCACAAGGACCAACAACAGCGGATGCCCTGTTGCACGAAGTGCGTGAACAGCGCACAAATCGGAAAAAAACCACGCGAGGGCTTCCGAAACTACGTGCGTACGCGACACACGCACGAACTCGGCGTCTGCCCAGTTCAATGCCACGCAGTGTCGAGACCGGCACCAGTCACAAAGAACAAAATATAGTGACTACCTGGAGTAACAAGATATTTTACGCCAAGGCGATTCACGACTCACGAGTGCAGTATCCACTAGTGAGTTCTACATAGTGTTTGCGGTATCCGATCGCGAACTACACAAGATATAACGAGGAGAAAGCTAGAAGCAGCGAGAGATATTGCTAGCATAGCCAGGCACCCAAGAAAACGAATTCGGCCGTTTCATATTGGGCCCGAAGTTCTTAAAACCATGAAATGCCAGTCACGAGGAACAAAAGGAGCCAAAACACAATCGAAGCTGAATAGCAAGCGATAACAGCATGGTGTGGTTCACACAATATTCTACGAGTGCGCTGTAGGCCAGGGCACGGAAATAGAAAGGGCACTCCACCTCATGTCTTGCGTTACCGTACTTGTGATGAACATCAACAAAGAGCCCGTTTGTCGGTTCTGTTGTCTGCAACATTCTTGCTAAACGGAAGGCTGAAATACCACAGTGACTGCTGTCTAGAGAATATTAGCAATGTGCGCAGACACAGCATTCCTACCTTTCTTCGCATACTGCAAAACTTGCTAGTTTCACGCATGACGGCAAATTCAGATGCCAGACACCGAAAGCTAGATTTCTTCTCTAAGTTTCATCTTAATACTGCGCTTAGCGACTTAATTACAACGTCACTGAAAAGGTTCCTCACGTAGCCATACCGACATGACAATGAGTTTGAAGAGCAAATTAGTGCCCTCCACTTGGCGCTCTCGAATGAAAAATTCAGCTTCTATCCAAATTAAAGTTATACCTAAAAATAGCATGGACATGCAGTGCCAAGTAAGACAACAAAGCACAATACTTACTTGACAATTGACAGCGCGACTGAAAACAGTGAGAAACACACGACGGCCCAAACGAGCACAATTTCGCAACTATACAGAGCCCAGTCTCACACGGCAGCCACGGCAGCCTTGGTCACCTGCTCTCCAAATTAAAGTCATACAAACAAATTGCTGCACACGCTGTGCCAAGTAAGACAACAAAGTACTTGCTTGACAAAGGACAGCGCAACCGAAAACAGTGAGAAACACACGATTGCCCAAACGAGCACAATTGCAGAACTACGCACAGCGCGGTTACACAGGGCAGCCACGGCAGCCTTGGCCAGACGCTTGGTCATGTGAATGATGTAACGACGCTATCGTATCGGCTATATCGTCACCTTGCGTAAGGTTGGATTGTGTTGATGGGCTGTTGAAGCGCCGCGGTGTGAGCGCTCGGTGGGCGCGTCGGCGTGTTGTGCGCGTTGTGCGTTTCTGTGGATCGACTGTGAAGCATGTCGCGCATAGCCGGACGCCGCCCTCTTTTCCGTTGTTCTTTCGCGCGCTGGCTCGCTTGAGCTTGGTGCTTTGCTCTCTGCTTATGTAAATCGATCTTCGGTGGACATTCTTAGTGTCTGGCCCATCTGGGACTAGAATATCATTGCCACCACTCAAGACGTCAATGCGGTGAACGCGCTCGCTCGTGAATTTACACTCAATGCTTCCAAAGGCCCCATCCCGGTGGTCGGACACGTCAAAGTCAACGGTGAAGTCTGTAGGGGGATTATTGCCGTCCACGAGCAGGAAACATCCACCACCCTGAAATTTAGTCCAGTGGCGCAAAGAAGAGATAGCCTTCATCCGCAAGCTGAGGAAGTCGACGATTGCCCTGCTCACCTTCGTGGGACACAGAGTATCGCGTTATGTGCACTATAACAGTGCGGTCACTGTGGTGCGCGAATATAAGCCGACTATTCCCGCATGTTTCCGATGCGGCACCATCGGTCACAGTCTGGACTTATGCCCGAATCCTCAAGACAATCGCTGTGGACACTGCGGTGAAACGGTCGCAGTCCTCGAAGACGGCAACATGGCGCCCCACGTGTGCACTGCTTCCTGCATCGTGTGAGGTGGCGCTCATCTTACGGGCTCGCAAGACTGCAAAGCCAAATTTCGACGGCTGCAACAACCGGGCAAGCCGACCGGTCAACGAACCCAACCTCGGACTTCAGTGCCGTCGGGTTCTGACAACACTTCAAAAGCTCCCACGACTAGCAACAATATGACGAAAGGAACAACCGGACCAGCGCCACCGCCGGGCACCTTGCCTGCACGTGGCCCCAAGTCTCCTCGGTCAACTAACCCGAAAGCGTCACGGGATACAGACGCCCCTACATCCCAAGACGGGGATTTTCCGGCTCTCGAAGGCCCTCCGTCTGGCACACCAAAGAATACGTGTCAGCCCAAGGTAGGCAGCCGAGACGGGCCTCCTCCGCCTCCCCGCACTCCCCTACCTTCTCCCCTACCAAAGATTCCTCCTCATCCTCCCATTAATTCTGACGTTGCGGACCTCCGCCGCGAGCTCGAGACTCTCCGGGCACAATATGCCCAACTTAACGCCAAAATTCACGTGTTAGAAAAGGCGCGGTCCTCCACGCCCCCTGTCTAGGTAGCCCTGGAACCGATGCACGTGGTGCTGGCGTACCTGACACTCTCTAGCTCTGACGTGCGTTACACCGCCCTCGAAAACGCCCTTGCCAAATTAAAGACTCAGATATCAAAATTTGGCCAAATCCAAGACAGCCTTCTCAAGGCAGCCACAGTCACGGTTACGACCGCCGTGACGGCCAACATTACGACGTGGCTGTAGTCAAACCCCCGGCTTCTTCGCCGAACAGGACCCCCCAAAGACGCGAACCGCCCATAAAAATTCACCCGACCCATCGATCTTACCGAACTCTCGGAGGAGCAGGAATCGCTCCCGCTGCAGGTGAAGGAACCTGGGCCGGCTCTCCAAGGCGATCTCCCTTCAAATCAACATGGCTGCGTCCCCTCCCAAACCCCCTAGAGGGCGGCGCCCCCCGCAACGACTGCAAGCTCTCGCTGTTGCACAGTGGAACTGTCGGAGTTTCAAAGAGTGGCAGAAACGCGCTTACTTAAGGGCGTACATTGACAATTTCGGACACCCTGCCACAGTTCTTGCGCTGCAAGAAACCGGGGCTGCGGTTAAGCTATCGGGCTATAACGCTTTTCAGCGAGAACCTGTCTCCTCTCAATAAAGGCTACACAGCGCAGGAGGTTGATCTCGACCTAAATCTACAATATTCGTACGTGATTGTCTCTGTCCTCCCCCTGCGGCGAACAGATAGCCCAGTACACATACTTAATATATACTGCCCCCCGAAACTAAAAACACATCACTTTTTCTAACATCTTTAGCGCAACGCTAAGGAGCGCGGGTCGCGATCCCCTGATGATATTGAGCGATTTTAACGCCCCCTGTCGTATGTGGGGGTATCGCAAGGAAGAGCCGCGTGGTCGTAAGTTGGCGGGACTTACCTCTACGCTGGGCATCACTCTTCTAACCGACCCGGTCCACCCAACACGCGCAGGGAATTACGTCACTCGGGACACCTGCCCCGACCTTACCCTCACGAAACACATCCGACACGCAGACTGGATCAACACCGAGGACACCCTCGGTAGCGACCACTGCATACTGAACACTGTCATTTACACTCGACCCTTACATCGCCCCCTTCCACAAGCCAAACTTCCCTAGTGGAATGCTTTCCGCCACGCCCTCCCTGTAACTTCTCTCTTGAAACAAGGCTACTCCACTTGGGCGCACGGACTCATGCAAACACTCCGTTAACACGAAAAGCAGATACAGCTTACGGAACGTGCACCGGACGTGGATCCACCTGATGCGCCTCTGGGAAGCTCGCCGCAGCCTAACCCAACCATGGCGGCGGCAGAAACACAGTCGTAAACTCCGCGCTCGCATCTCTGACCTTACTCACCAAGCAGCCGAGTACGCTGCGCAGCTCGCCGACACTAACTAGGTAGATAGATGTAACAACGCGGCAAGACAGATGTCGAGCCGCAACACTTGGCGGCTCTTCAGGAGTCTCATAGACCGTACACAAACACGATCGGAAACCATGAAACACATCACTCGCGCACTACACAACTTTCAAGGAAACACGGAGCAGCTAGCGAACGATTTGCGCTCACAATACCTCAATCAGGATCAAGACCCTAGAGGGATGGATTATTCGTATGCACGCTGCGATAATCCGGAAATGGATCAGCCTTTCCAGCTTCACGACCTTCGCGCGGCTCTTGCATGAAAGTGCAGGGGGACAGCGCCCGGGAGAGATAAGGTAACAGTCAAACTATTGGCAAACCTTCCAGATCAGGCGTACGGAACCGTACTCAAATACATCGACGCCATTATGACCGGGGATACTTCGATGCCTTCCAATTCGAAGACATCATTGGTAACCTTTATACCGAAGGCGGGGAAATCTGTTAACATAGACAACTTCCAGCCCATCTCCCTCACTTCATGTGTAGGGTAACTCGTGGAAACGATGGTCCGTGACCACATCTCGGAATATCTCGAGAGCAAGGACACCTTCACCGACACGATGTTCGGCTTCCGACTTCATAAGCCGGCACAAGACATCCTTTGACATCTTCATCACGAGATCTTCGAACCCACAGAACACCCACATAACGACAAGATAGTCCTGCCACTCGATCTCAAGGGTGCCTTTGATAATGTTAGACGCGCCACCATACTAAAGCATCCTAGCGAGACCAACTGCGGCGCTCGTAAATTCAACTATATCAAACATTTCTTAACGGACCGCTTGGCCTATATACGCCACAAGAGACCGAGTACAGCCCGTTTGAGATGGGAACACGGGGCACACCACCAGGCGCTGTTTTGTCCCCGCTTCTCTTTAACATTGCCATGACACACCTCCCGGCACAGCTGGCGGGTGTCGATGGTGTTCAGCATGCGCTGTACGCCGACGACATCCCGTTCTGGGCCACTACGGGAAACATAGGAGTGATTGACGAATGCCTGCAAACCGCGGCGAGCGTAGTAGACCACTATGCCACGTACTGCGGCCTCCAATGCTTCCCGTCCAAGTCTCAATTTGTGCATATTCAACCTTCTCCGAAGTTCCGAATCTCAGTTCAGGGTTCTCTCGCCAGCGGCCCCATCCGAGAAGTGGAGCAGGTTCGAATACTCGGTCTCTTCATTAATCAACAACGCAAGGCAGTCAAAACTCTTGCCAAACTCCGCAAGGTCGGCGACCAGGTGGGCCGGATGGTTCGCCGCGTTTCCAACAAGCGAGGAGGGTTGCGAAGTAAGGATGCGGTGCGGCTCACACATGCTTTCGTAACTAGTAGAGTACTGTACTCGACCCCATACCTACGCTTACGGAAACATGAAGATTGCTTGGAGGTAGTACTCCGTAAAATGCTCAAGAGAGCCCTCGACCTCCCGATCTCCACTTCCAACGGGCGTCTTCTCGCGTTGGGGGTGGTGAACACCTATGAGCAACTTCGCGAGGCGCATCTTGTTAACTAACACACGCGTCTCGCCCAGACCGTGTTTGGTCGCCGCCTCTTAGACCGGTTACATATTAAAAATGACCACCATACGATGGAAAGGGTTCGAGCGCCCGAACTGTGCAGACGCGCCCTCTACATTCGACCCCTTCCAACTAAGATGAACAAGGAGGACCATAATGGCCGGTGCCAGGCGCGGGCGGATGCCCTGCCCCGCCACTATGGCTCTAAGAAACACGTCTTCTACGTCAATATTGCAGGCCCCAACCACTCCAAGGGGGGATGGTACACGGCTGCAATCATACACGAGGAAAGACAAATGGACGGCTTCTCGTTCAAAGCACCCAGCTCAACGCATGCGGAGGAGGGGGCGATCACCCTCGCAGCCTCCCATGCGACTCTGAATTCATCCTCACAGACTCCCGTGGAGCCTGTCGTAACTTTCAATTCGGATGGATCACTCCTCCCTCTGACGAAATTCTACGCCACAGTATTCGCGACTGCGATCCAACTCATCGCACAATCAACTTCATTTTTTTCTGTATTTCATGTAACGACTCCCCTCTTTAATGGCACTGGCCCTGAGGGTACACCAAATAAATAAATAAATATGGATCCCCGACCACCAAGGCATGCCAGGTAATGAAGCCACCCAGGTCATGAATGTCATGAAGACACTTAAGAAGAGGGAGCACTACGTAGGCTTGGAAGTTGAAACGAGACAAAGTGCTAGCACGAATGTTTGGAAAACAATAAAATAACTCCGAAAGAATTTTTGTGTATATGGATTCATGTAACACAAATATTTTTCAAACACCCAACTCTAAGAAACAAAGCTCGTAATTCGTCAAGGCACTGTTGTGTCTGCAGCAAACTTTGTCTTGGGTACCCCCACCACATACTCTGAAATAAAGAGTGATTGAATAATCAAAGTGGTTGTCCTTTTATGTGTACAAACAGGTTATTTTTTCACGTTCTTCTTCACCTAGCGCTTGTCATCATGGCTGAGCAGTGTCATTTTCTCCTTGTGCTACCTCGACCTCTCATTACAGCTTTCCTCTTTCTCCTTCTTTCTTTCCTCGTGCCGCGCTGCTCTATGTGCCTCCTTATGTTCTTGCAGCTGCTTCATTTCTTCGCAATGCTGCTTCATTTCTTCTAAGGAAATTGTATTTCTTGCATTCTGGAAGTGGAAAGACGAGATGATTTTGTTTTTTGTCCATCAAGATCAATCATGTGCCCTGTGGATGTGATTTGTGCGCTCTGCGAGCTTTGCGAATTGTCTTCATCAACCTGGCATCCCGCCTGTGTCTCATCTGTCTCCCCTGATCAACTTCCTTTTTTGCTGGACACACTGCTGGTCTCTTTTCTTAAAACGATGCCGTTATTCACCACGCTGAAACACACCAGGACCCCGTCATTCGGCCCCACCCGGGACGGACAACACCCCAAGTATTATGGCGTCAAGGTAATTGCTAGCAACATCAAGTAGGGGATCAGGAACTCATTTAAAGCGACGCAACCAACAATACCAGTGAAGCCTCCGTCCCAATTAGCTAGAACGCAGAAACACAAGGCTGAAATCTCCAACACCAGCTCACACGCACGTTCCACCAAAGCTAGAACCCAAGAAGCATTACACAGACGGAGGACGCGGAACCAACAACACCTGAACATCCGCTCATACGAAAGCCCACAATCACCCGCGAAGCCTTCACACAAACAGTTACATACAATAATAAGCTGGCAGATACGCAGACAGATACGCAGACAGAGATCGGTGTTAGCCTCGACAAGAAAATAAAGCGTAACAAGACACCACCTGAGCATGTTTCACCCCGCAGGTATGCCGGAACCAAACAGAAATAACTACCACGCACTACTGATAGCACATGCAACAGCAAATCTCGCCTTTCCTCCGATCCTGCGAACTCGCCGCCAAACGAAAAAATTGCAACTTTCTCCTAAAACTTGCACTAGCTGGTTTAAACAGAAGAAAATTCCAAAAGGTCTCAGAATTAAGGTTAGATGTGCCCTCGGCTCTTTACCCTCCAGGCTCCTATTGAAGTAGAATGCTGTCCTAGAAACTGCATCGCTCTCTTTATTTGATATCCTTCAAGAACACTGGAAGGAACAACTTACGATAATTACTAATCATCTCGACAGCATACATTTATCTGAACCCGACAAAATAGAACTTAAACAATTCGTCCAAACTAAGGAGGAAAAATTACTAGATAAATACCAGCGCAAGGATATTAGAGCTGCAGATCCACCCAAAGAAACTAACGTAACCCCTGCAGCACGTAGCTCCACCGACAGCCCTACAGGCGAGCATCCAGAGCACTGCAGCAATGTAGTAGACATATCCCAGAGTCTAAGCCCCGAAGAAGTTGATCTCCTGAAACGTAGTCTAGCCTTTCGTCCCTCGAAGAACGCAGTAAACTAATACGAACTCCACAAATATAAAACAGTTTTCAAGAGGCATGCGCATCAATGTGTTCTTTCACGATAGGCCAGACGTAGGAATACAGGATATACACTCTCTTAGATCACCTGGCACGTGGACACCGGAAGCCGAACAGTGCCCAGATCTGGATTTATACATACACCTAATCGCAAGAGAATTTCTAGAGTCAGCGGGGCGTTGCCGGAAACAGAAAAATGTATTCCCTGCTCAGCACCAAATCTTTAAAGAACTAGCGGAAAGAAATGATATTGTATTAAAACCAGCAGACAAAGGCGGCAGTATCGTAATCTGGCCTATGAAAAAGAACAAGAGTGAGGCCTCCAAACAAATGAGCAATAATCGGATAATATTTTAATAAAAGCAAGCCCGCAATAAAAGCTTCTTTTCGCCCCAGGTGCAAAACCTGCGAGCACTTTAAAAATGGCATTAAAATGAAAAGCACCGCATATATTTATACACACGAAATGAAAACTAGCTTGTACGACTTCGGACGTGATTTATATGCTTGAATGTCCCTTCTGTAAGAAACAACATGCCAGTGAAACAGGGCAATGAATGAACGTCACATTAAAGGGACATTGCGCGGACACAGCTAGAGAGATACCCAAAGGCGTCGCCCAGCATTTAAACCAACCAGGTCATAACTTTGATGAACTTAAGCTCTCCATCTTACAAAGAAATTTCCGTTCTCAGCGAGGAAGAAAATACAGTGAATCACACCTTATCCAAAGTTCAAGACATTCCAACCAAAAGGCATAGCCGTTTCAAAGGGAGCTTTGCAATCTGTTCGCTACGTTGAATTTCAAGCGGCAGGCAACAACACATAGTTTGGTTGCATTGTGGTTTTTGGGCTTTTTCCTTTTCTTTTTTCATTTACATAATTATTCCCTGCGTCATCCAGTGGCACTGCTGAGAAGTCCGCGCGCAGCTTCCGAGACGAGAAGCGTGGCGCGCGCGTTCCCAGCAAACGCTGAGATTGGTTCCCTCGCTATTCGCATGCTCACTGGCGCATACCTCACGGACAGGGTGGTGTGATTCCGCTACGCATCAAATGAACTCAAAAGTTCCTTTTTGTCATCATAGAGCAGCGCATTCCCAGTTGCAATTACCTAGTTTTCTAACTCGGCGTCAAGGACGTTCATTAAAGAGCGGCACACACCCACGAACCCAACTTGGCATGAAAACCAGCACTGACAGAGTGGTACATGCCCAGTGCTCCAAATCCGCGTCGAATACTTTCTTCGATCAGGAGTGCCTAGCCATTCCCGCATCGGCATTGACCCACGTCGGCGTGAAAGAGTTTCGTTGAAAAGCGGCGCGTATGGGTACATTGCCACATACTGAGTGGCCCAAGTTGCTCAGACAGTCGGTATCGAACCCTGTTCCGTGCGCACAGCAGCCCGATGCGTGACTCAGTCCTCCAGGTACTACCCTGTGACCCAGGTACTGGGAAAACGGCTAGACGCAAACATACATAAAAAAATAGATACAAAAATGCAAACATATATAACCACCTAAAAATTATTTACCCTAAAAATGCTAGCGCACTAAAAGATAGTACAGCACTATCACATATTTGTAGTTACATTTCAAAAATTTTGATCAGTTCTTTTTTATTTTTGGATTCGTACCTTCAAATTAAAGAAAGTCTTGCATACACCGCACCCTTACCATTTAACAGACCACCCAAGCTGCTGTGTTCTTGCGCGGCTCCCCGCACTGGGTGAACGCAATTAATCGAGGTTGAAGCAGGCAGCCAAAAGAAACAGACAAATAAGACGATGGTCCTCGCACTGGGGGGAGAGAGAAACAACCTTTAATTATATTATGCTAGCCCGGCTGTTCGCCTGGCATGCTAGTGCTGCTGTCCCAGTAAATGAGTTTAAACCCAAAGCATTCATTGGAAAAACCTTGAACAAAGTAGAAGAAGCACGTGCGTTGAGCGAATACGATCCCGATCACAATGCAAAGTGACCAGGCATTGAGAGCTGATGTTCCTTGAGATATGTGTACGCCTTCTCAAATATCCACTGCGCATATCTGCGTTGAACACGCCATTTGCACTCTGCGGCAGCAGCGGCGTGGCGCTGGTCTTCTGGCTACATTCCTAACCGGGGAATTCTTCCTGTAAGCGCAGGTCCCTACGTCTGCGCTTCTCTGCCAGGCATACAGTTTTTTTTTTGGCCTTCTGCAAGCTGAATCGCATCACTGCCACGTCCCTTGACTGCCTTCGCGGTGCCTGTGGTTGGGCGGCACTATCTACTTGTGTGCCGTACGTACCCGCTGTGAAGTGCATCGCCTGTCTGCGGAGGAGCTGCCGCCCGGGAACCAAAAAAAAATTAAATTGCGGGCTTTTACGTGCTAAAAGAACTTTCTGATTATGAGGCACGCCGTAGTGGAGGACTCCGGCAATTTCAGCCACCTGGGGTTCTTTAACGTCACCTTAGTCTAAGTACACGGGTGTTTTCGCCCCCATCGAAATGCGGCCGCCGTGGCCGGGATTCGATCCCTCGACCTTGTGCTCAGCAGCCCAACGCCATAGCCACTGAGCAACCAGGGCGGGTACCCGGGAACCAGTATATGAAGCCACGTCAACTAAAGACCGACTGCATTGCACTCTGCGGCAGCAGCAGCATGGCGCTAGTCCATTGGCTACATTCCTAACCGGGGAATTCTTCCTGTAAACGCAGGTCAGTGTGCACCACAATTTGAGCCTCCTCCGCCGCTACTTGGTATTGCTGCCTGCTGCTGCTGCTGCTGCTACGAGTGTCCTTGCTCCATGTGTACAAATTTTCTGCAATGGCCGATACTGCTCAGTGTGCTTCATGTAGCCTATCATTTCCCAACGATGCATCTTCCATTTTATGCGTGAGTTGTGGTTGCAGGTATCACTTAGGAAGTTGTTCGGGGGAAGACGAAATAACCATGACTCGAAAAAGGAAAAAAAAATGGAGCTGTGAAACCTGCAAACCTAAAGCAACGATGCAGCCTGACACCTGAGCAGATGCACGCACTATCACTGATGTATTCAATGAGCTACCTGTCATAAATCAAAAGCTGCTTGAAGTAAACGTAATAAAAAAATCTCGAGTTTTTACTGAATTTGAAGGCCACTGTGGACGGCATCGAGTCCTTGGTGACACTTCTTTCCGAGAACTATGATACGCTACTGGAGAAGATGACAGCTCAGGAAAACAAAATTGTCACGTTAGAGAAAAGAGTTGCCGCCATTGAAGCGTCAGGAAACTGTGAAGCAACAAAAAAAAAACTCAGAAAGGACCTTAATCAACTTGAGCACTATGGACGATTACACAATATGGAAATACTCGGCATAAGGTTCACCGAGAATGAGGACTTGCTCAGCAAGGTTAACATCCTTGCTAGTGAACTGGGTTTGCAGCCTGTCACTACAAGGGAACTCGATGCTGTTCATAGACTCCAGCGAAACAAGGAAAAACACAGCCGATACTGGTGAGGTTTCAGTCTCGAACTACTAAGGAAGAATGGCTCAATAAAAGAGCTGGCTTGAGGGAGAAGAAATGAACTGTGGGTTTGCGCGAGAACCTTACAGCTACGAACAAGAGACTTTTGGCTAATGAAAGCAAAGACAACTGAGAAGGATTGCATGTTTACATAGATAAAGGAAGGAAAGCTGTTCGTCAGGAAACGTCATGGGGATCGCGCAATTAAAATTGAATCAGAGGATGACTTGTCCAAGATAGAATAAAAGCTGACAATGTCAGTAACACTGATCTAAAATGGCTTAACTACTTAGCCAAAGACAGAACCAATACTATAGTCAAGCAACGTTCCTAGTAGATGTGGGCAGCTATGTTCATAACAAGCAATGCTTCTGAGTTTTTCACATGAATGCTAGAAGCCTCAGGAACAAATTTGACGAAGTTAACATGCTTCTTGACTCTCTGCACTATAGTTTCAATGTCTTGGCCTTTACAGAAACCTGGTTCAGTTCCAATGATTTTATTCCCGAACTTGAAGGTTACAGCTGTGTGTCTATTTCGCGATGTAAACGAAGACGTGGTGGCGTTGCATTCTATTTTCGCAGTGACGTATTGTACAACGAGTTAAAAGAGTACAGTATGGTTAACGATGATTGCGAATCACTTGTGGTTGAGTGTGACGGCCTTCTTCTTGCTGTCCTGTACCTGCACCTGCAGGTACAGCACCTGTCCTGCACCTGCAGGTAGTGTGAATATTTTTTTGCAGACTGATGAAAAGACCCTGGAGCACAACTTGTTGTGGAAAGTGCCAGTGTTACTCGTTGGTGACTTTAATGTTGACCTCCTTCTTGAAAACTCTCCTAAATATGATCTGCTAGATGTTATTCACTCCTATGGCTGTCGGAATTTAATCGAGACGCCAACAAGAATTAATGTCGAGACACGTACACTGTTAGACTTGTGTATAACGAACCATTTATGTGATGAAATGGTCTCAGGCATATTATCTAGCGGCATCAGTTACCACTTACCAATCTTTTGCATTATTCCGCGCTCTAACCATCGTAGTGGTTCGCAGAATGGGAAAGAAGCTAGAGCAAGCAGAAAAATAAGTGACAATAACATCACGAAGTTCCTAGAGCTTGTAACTAACACCGATTGGAGTGTAATAGAGAGAGAACAAAATGTTGACGAGACTTACAGTAAGTATTTAGCACTCTTTAATGAAATTTACGACACTCGTTTCCCACTAGAAACGCGCAAAACGCACCGAATGATTAGAAAGCCTTGGGTCTCCAACGAAGTATATAAAAAAATTGAACGCCGTAAAAAGTTATTTGAAACCTTCATTAAATCGAAAGATCCACAGGTCCTGCAAGCCTACAAGCAGCTTCGAAATAAAACAAACTCTAAAATGAAGAAGGCTAAACACAAGTACTATCAGAATAAGTTTAATGCGGCTGCAAACAATCCTTCACCGCTTTGGAGAACATTTCGAGAATTAATGACGGGCAATAAAGCGAACTGTTTTCAGTCAATAGTTATCGACGGGATAACATTATCAGGGGAATGCCTAGCCAACAAATTTAACTCGCATTTCCAGGATTCTGCTGCCCAGTGTAGCGATGCTCCTGTAGGCTGATGTGAAGCATACAATAGATGTTCTGATATGCTCACTATATTCCTGTACCCAACAAGCCCAGCCGAGATAACAGACGGCATATCTACACTAAAGAATGAATGTGCATGCGGAGCGGACGAAATAAGTACAAAGCCTATGAAGAGTGTAGCGCAAATAATCTGTCACCCGCTTTCGCATGTCTGCAACCTCGTCTTATCGACTGGTGAATTTCCCGCGCTCATGAAAATTGCGAGAGTAGTGGCACTGCTTAAGGGGGGTGCGTTAGATAACCTCAATAATTTCAGACCCATCTCAGTCCTTCCTCTCTTTTCTAATATTCCTGAACGCATTTTAAATAAAAGAATAGTTGGGCACTTGACAAAAAACAAAGCAATAATACCAGCACAATTCGGGTTTCGGAAACGAAAGTCTACTGAGCAAGCGCTTTTGCATACGAAAGACCACCTAATTAAGAACTTTGAGAAGCATACTTCCACTAGTGGAGTGTTTTTGGATTTCCGAAAGTCTTTTAACTCTATTAATCACGATATTTTGCTCCGAAAATTACCCTGGTATGGCATCAGAGGTGTAGCATATGCTTTAATAAAGAACTATCTCAGCTCCCGCAAGCAGTTTGTTTGCCTAAAAGGTTCCAAGTCCCAACTTCTTGATTTAAACTGCGAGGTTCCTCAGGCCTAAATCCTAGGCCCAACTTTGTTTCTTCTCTATAATAATGATATTGTTAACATCCCAAACACACCGTGCATAACTTTGTATGCAGATGACACCAGCGTTTTCTTCTCTGATCATAACATTCAAGAAGCATTTAACGCTGCCCATAGATGGATGGGGGACTTCAAATGTTGGCTAAATTCAAATAGAATACAACTGAAGTGCGAAAAAAAGAAAGACTCGCCGTGGTTGCTCAGTGGCTATGGTGTTGGGCTGCTGAGCACGAGGTCGCGGGATCGGATCCCGGCCACGGCGGCCGCATTTCGATGGGGACGAAATGCGAAAACACCCGTGTACTTAGATTTAGGTGCACGTAAAAGAACCCCAGGTGGTCGAAATTTCCGGAGTCCCCCACAACGGCGTGCCTCATAATCAGAAAGTGGTTTTGGCACGTAAAACCCCATAATTTAAAAAAGAAAGTATGTCATATTTAGTCCTAAAGGAAAGCAGCTGATGGGCCACTACGAGCTAAAGTTTGGGGGGCGCATTATAGAAAATACGAAGTGCGTAAAATTTTTAGGCGTAGGTTTTAACGAAAACCTGCATTGCTCCATTCATGTAGAGACCGTCAGAGCCGACATTCGTAGAGCGACGGGAATGATTAACATGTTAAAGCATTTTATTCCAATGAACTTAAAGAAACAGCTATATTACATACTAATGCACTCTCGTCTCACTATTGCCTTCTGGTCTGGGGAACTACTGCCAAAACTAACCTTATGTCACTACATAGGCTGCAAAAAAGAGCCGTAAGGGCAGTTTGTAAACTACCTGTTCTTGCACATACTAAACCGTTTTTTGATAAGCTTGGCATACTCCATATAGACCACCTGTTTTTGCATAAATTATCGCTCGAGGCGTTCTGTCTCCGTCACGCTGATCACATATAGTTTAATCAGACCTTCGCCACCAAAGATACTCCGTATAATCTCACACATGACCCAATCTCTATACCGCTTACTCGAACGAACTACGGGAAACAGGCATTACACTTTCAAATATCGACGTTAGTAAACAATATACCCACAATCCTGGAACAATTACAAACCTCGAAATGAAGCTTCAGCTTCAAGAAATCTGTTAAAACGTATTTTCTTCGCTGCTTTAGTGTATAACTTCCTTATGTACCTCAATGCTATTGTTTTGTTTGCCCTTTTTTACCATGTTCTGATTAAGATTCGAATTCTTTATTGTTTTGATATGTTATCATATTTTCAAAATTGTAACACTTGTTGTGCTGTTGTTTGCTGCAGAGTGTCAACATGCTTTGGGTGCTGCAGCCTTTGTCGGGCAAGAATACTGCCTTTTGCTGCAGCACCTGAGACAGCTGTATGTCTCAAACGAGAAATAAATGAAAAAATGAAAATAATCTGTTCCTGTGTTTCGGAAAACCAGAAGATTTCTGAAAGGTTAAACCTTTTATATCAATAGAGTGTCCCGTACAGCACAGCCACAAGTGCAATAACCATATTTTCTTTGCGTGTGTTTACAGTATAAACCATCTTTTTGCCAAGTGCATGTTTACAGATTTTTTTTTCGTGCTCTCACGTTTCACCTGCTTAGGATTGATACTAGTGATACTTATTAGGTTATACTAAATCTGCTTAACTCAAGCACGACATTTCAGCCGCCTAGGAATTTATCGCAGCTGAGCTCAATTAGCCGTTAATATTCCGCTTAAAACATAGGCGCGATTACATGCCGCTATTCTATTTTTATTCTAGAGAATTTCCACGATCACCCTTAATCCACTTGTCAAAACATTATTGCCACGCCCACTTCGCCTATCTCTTACGGTACGTCCCAAAACCATTAAAACTGTATCTCAAAAATGATGTGTATACCCTCATAGTGCCTGTTCATACTGAACAAATGGCATTTTGTACTATTGCAAATGCTTTTTCTTGTTTTGTTTTGGGCGCGAATAAATTGGTTCTCGACTGTGCCTCAGCTAGCGTCAGAGGGACCGGCAGGTAGCTGTCCTCTATCTCTTTCGGAAGGGGAGTCTCGAGACTCTTTCTAAAGAATATTGTTTTCTTCGGCATATTAATGCATGTTTACTCCGTATACATCACACTGACGTAGTGAGTTTCTGTGGTTTTGTGAAGTAGTCCGCATACACATAAAGTGGGTGTGCACAGCAAAATTTTGTCCAATTGCGGATTAATAATAGGAACCAGGGCATGGAATCTAAAATACCATTTTATATATTGTTCTGCATATTCATGCGTAAGCAATGTGTACAAGCCATTTCTAATGGGGAGTTTTTACTGTCTCTTGTCGTCGCGCAAGCAACAGATGAAGGGGGCATAGCCCAAAATTTTTGACAAGTGACAATGGGCTAAGGCGAGTATAGAATACAATGAAAATGCAGTAGGCATGCATTATTGATCCACTGTACGTGGCTCTTGTTTTTTTCTTGTAATAATGGGAAATGCAGAGTTCTTACAGGGTATCAGATCCAGTACTCGCTGTTCTTTCGTATTATAAGCACCTCAGATTTCACTGCCGTTGCGAATTCTCAGACATAAAATGCTTGAGGTTTCTTTCATAAAATTACCGCTTGCCTTTTCGCTTTTTGAACATTTACGCACACAGGTTTGGGTTTATGACCTCCCCTCTGGGCGGTTTTTGTAATGATGAAGAAAAGATTAATCATGGCCTTATTTGTTGTCTTGTCTTGTCTTGTCTTGTGTCCCAGACAGTGGCGCATACCCAATATGAGGGATTGGCCAAGAAGCAGGCGGTTTTTCGTATGCGTAGAAGTAAAGCCAAACTAGATTTAAATTGTGGAGCGTGAGTCTAGAACTGTAATTTAGACGTGTGATGAAAATATTGTGAAGAATTTTGATAAAATAAGTTAACGTAAATAAATGAAATAATAGAAAATATTGATAATTTTTAGAAAGTCAACAAGGTACTCTTTTTGTATCCCTAAAAAAATTGAAAATTGCAAGAAAAGCATCCCTGTGGCCAGATCCCAGTGAGGTCGCACCAAAAGAAAGAATGGTTGCTGAAGTTAGCGATAGCCCAAGTTTGGTGAATGAGTGTACTAATAATTTTCATTGTCTTATAAAGCGGCGGCAGGGGAGAAAATAATGTTCCATAGTTTCAGGTGCACTGCAAGAAGAACATAGAGGGGGCATAGCGAGACCACACCTGTATCTTTAAGACTTCGCCTGGCCATAAAAGACCTTGTGATACTTTTTTTGGCTCCAAATCTAGGACTCAGCCCCAGGGGTGCTAGCTCTGCCATACAGGTATTCTTCTTTGATTACTACCAAATGACCTATTATATATGCTTCTCTTTTGTCAGCCTCCTGAATTTGTACATTTTAATTAGGTAACATAAACTTTCACTGTTGACATTTCTCCAATATAGCATGTGATTTACCCTTTTAGCAGCATTTACTTTATAACAATCCTACAACATTTTTCTACTTATAACTTAATATAATCCACCCAATGATGGCTAAAAGCTCCAATCCTCGCTGGAAAGCATCAAGTAAACATGCTAATTTCCTCAATTTTTTCCCTCGGCATTACTGAACAACACTGTCTTGTTTAATACATTCTCGAAACCATTATCACTTCATTATCTTTTCTTTATTTACTAAAATTTCATTTTAATTTTCTCCTTTTTCCTCTACTATTGCCCGATCCAATCGTAGTGAGTGAGCGATAGCACCATGCTCCAACCAGCCAACCTCGCAACGTTTTAAGCGCCCACCCCACTGGTCTGTTGTCCGAAGTAGAGGTCAGTGGCCCACCCATCCTAGCCGAGTTCGGCCATAAAGACGAGAGCGAAGAAGTGCGTCTCACCGTGGATGCCGGCGTCGCGGTCCACACAGCGATGCGCCGGGCCGCCGGGCTCGCCCTGACTCTCGCCTGCGTTGCAGCGCATGTCCTCGCGCTACCACGGGACGCGGCCGACCCCCAGTGAGTGCTACGACAGTGCGCTGCCCGCGCTCGGCCCATAAGACACCGTCCAAGCAGGCGAGTCACCTCTTATTACCCATAGCTGCTCAAACGGCTTTCTTTGTGAAACATTCATGAGCATCCCCATGTCTATGCGGATATGTATTGCTCTGTAGAATGAGTGCCAGTGTATGTTGTGATTCTCAGAAGGGTTCGAACAACACAATAACGCTACACCGATGTCGTTTATATTATTGTTGAGCTAATCTAAAACAAGCGATTCGCTTACTCACCGCGTTAGCTTCCGCATGCTGAAAAATCATCTCAATAGGAACGGGACGTCTAGGTGCACGATATAGAGATGCTTCAAAAGCTCACAATGTTTTGTGCTTCTATATGTGTAGGCACGCCACTTCACTTGATATCCCAAATTATATGAATGTCGTATGCAATAGCTCGTGATCAGGAAAATAGCTGGAACATTGAGCTTACTACAAAGCCCTGCATGGCAATACACACGAGATATCTTTTCACAGAAGAAACATTTTTGTTGTATGTGATCACACTAGTCGCAGTCGATCACAGCAAAAATTAATGGACGTTTTCTGCAAGCCACGTGTGCCCGTAGCAGCAGCACGCTGAAGAACCTCACTGAAAGCACACCGGCTCCGCTATTGTCTGCTGCCAACATGTTTTGCGTTGACGTGGCGACGGGTATAAGCAACTTCAAAAATTTTCTTCCTGTTCTTGGTCAGAAAATGCTCCTCAAGCTTCCGGAATTTTTCCCATATGTACAAATATTAGTTCACAGTGCTTCGAATACTGAAAAATTATTTAAGTCAGCACTTCTTTGCGTTGTTTGTTACCGGTAGCACCGCTGGCAATGGCCCTATACAGGGGCGTGCGCTTTTCTCTTAAAAGTGTACAAAAAACATCTTGCGCATACCGCAGCTAGGTTTTAGTTCAAATTGTGCAGAATGATTGCATGTTTCGGCCAGGATTGTTCCATGTAACACTTGGTGTTACTTGCCTAGTTTGTCAAGAAAGGATTTCGAAGTTGTGTTCGTCTGCACCTCTCGAACGCGCCTCCGACCAATTATCACACATGAATCTCGAGGCCATCTTCTATCGCATTGCAGACGGCGGAAGTGATACATAAGGCATATTTCAGACTTTACTAACCACGACGAGCGCAGACGAAGACAAATTCGTAGCTGTGTTCTTGACAAACTGGGCAAGTAACTTTATTAGGTTTTAAATGTCTAAAAAGTCTGCAAACCGCGCTGGCTATGTCACTTTCGTCGTCTGCAATACGGCAGAGGATGGCCTTCGAGATTCGCTTCCAATAATTCCTCTGGGATGCATATAAGACGCACAGGCGAAGACAAATTCGCGGTGTTTAAGGCTGCGACGCGTTTAGCTTCCTTTGTTGACGACCTTCAAGTGACCTTGAGCCAAAAGCCAGAGCCGTCATGCGTGCTCTTAAACGAGAACACGGAGGAAGGAAAGCGTTGGAAAGGCCCCCGCCAGCCAGCACGTGTTCAAAAACATGTGGGGGAAGTCACGTGTTTTTTTTTTTTTTGTTTTTTTTTTTGCGAGAGAGCACTAGGACTGGAAAACGAAACGTCAGCGTTGCCATGGCAACCGCGCTCCTAAGGCTCTCGCTGCTGCTCGCGGCCTCAGAAAAGTGATGGAATTTTTCGGCCCGTGTATTTCTTACAGTAAATTCTGTTCGCGAGACAAACTGACTTTGGAACATGGTGTGCAAGCTTGAAAGTTGTGTTTAGGGTCTACGAGTGTGAGCGTCAGCCAGCAGCAGGATAATCACGGCGTGGGTCTTCGTCGTCTTCATCAACGTGCCACGGAAAAACACAGGAGCGTGTTTGCTCCACTTAAAACTGTTACAGGACTTTCGTAGGCTTACTTCTGACGCGCGTAGGCAGCACACACTTCTGGCGGCTCGCAGGAAGTTCAAACCTCGCGCCTATATCTGGTCCGGCGAGCTGATTGGAGGTATAAAGGGAGATGGCACACCAACATGGCCGCCTTTAAGGCTTCAAAAACGTACCGTCAGGGCCTCTCCTATTTCGTTTCTTTCCTCCATGAAAAATAACATGCGGGCAAGTGGCGCGAACATATGGGAAAGATTCGGACAACCAGATAAAACCGAAAAAGAACTCAGTCTCAAGCTCCTATCCCTTTGTACAGGACCGCATTACATACGCTAGTTACAGCGCAAACAAGTTACAAAAAATATTGCTTCCGAGTTCTTCCTAATGATTGTTCACAATATCACTCAATCTGTAACTTCCAGTACGCTGAAGCTTTATTTGCAATTTCTAATACCGACGTTCAAAAAGCAGATATAAGGTATTATATACTTCCTTGTCATTTTTTGGCCCTCAGCACTGAACGCCGGCGGCCCGCGAGTTCTGGGGTGCGGGTTTTGCGTTGCCTCGAGAGATGGCGCCGCGTTGCTTGGCGCCTCCTTCAGGCGCTTCTAACCGTCTCGTTGGCTTAGCGGTTATAGTGTTGCGCTGCTAATCACGAGGGCGCGGGAGCGAATTCCGGCCGCGGCCGCCGCATTTAGTCGGAATCGAAATGCAAATACACCCATGTTTCCCCTGCTGGTGAAAGTCAATCGGGATTCCCCCACTACGGAGTGCCTCATTATCAAATTGTCGTTTTCGCACGGAAACTTAAGAATTCAATTCATTCTTCTGCTAACTGGGCAGTGCGCTCGGTCTGCCTGGCGTCTTTTGCTGCCGGTCATGCAGCCTTCAGCCGGTTTTCTTCTAGCTGGGCTGTGTCCATATGGGCCAGTACGCAGTATGAGGTGGTGAGGTGTCGTAGGGTGGCGTGTGCCGTTCCCAACCTGCATAACACCTTCTTTAAGATAGTGCCTAGTATCATCTGCAACTAATCTACTTTGCCGGTTGCCATTCCACACTTACCCCTACTCTCCATTACAGGAGAGCCAGTATCTTTAGATACGAAGCATTTCTTGGCGAACTTTGGCAATTTGACAGTATCTATCTATCTACCTATCTATCTACTAGCCGCCCTCATGTCGTTTCCTTAACTTGGTGTGTACCAAAATTAGCATAGTATAACAAGAGTGTATTACGAACATACATGATAGGTCATGACATGTAAGTCATAACATGCATGTTATGTAGGCCATGAAACAGCCGCGTACGCCTTCGTTCTCTCATGGTCGTTTTGTTAACCTGGCAGTCTTACTACACACTGCTTTGCTTAATTAACATCGATTCCCACAGGGCGTGGGATCTGCCAGCTGTTTTTCATGAGAAACTAGACATAACAACGCCAAGTGTTACAAATGAGCAATGCTGGGTATAAAATATGTTATTTCTGGAAACTTTTTACAAGAACGAAGCTGCGGTAAGCGCAAAATCTTTTGTTCTTCGACCGTCTTCGTTCCATAATCGCTGATTTAAGCTTTACCGCAACACAAATAGGTATTTTAGTCAGGTCATATAGCATGCGAATATAACAATAGTGGCAAACTGAGGTCTCAGGACAGCACCTGAGGTAATGTAAATGTGGATGGGGCAATATTTCAGGTGTAGTCCATGGAATGGGGGTAGAAGTGTGTGCCGCGAGGCGTTCGCCTAGACGATCGGCGGTCCGAAATTCACGTTTTCCAGAACAATACATCCTGTACGTTTCTACGCCTATACAACGGCTATGCAGCGAAGCCATATGAGGCCATTGCCGCGACGTCTCTTTTGTTAAACTTTTGTTGTTGTTGCCTATGGGGAGAGAAGTAAACTTTAATGGAGGCGCAAATTAGTGGTTCAGACCGTGGGAGAGGATCTAGTGTGGAGGCGATGTGGCCGCGACGTGGTTCGCCCACTCTGGCAGCATGACTTGGCATTCTGCGTCAATCGTTTGGACCGCACGCTCCCATGCCTCCCGCGTAGGGGCACGCCGAAGAATGGTTCTCGCAGAGGGGGTTGGATGGGCACCCCCAAAGTATGTGATCTTGGTCTGCGGTTAATGCTTCAGAGTGCCTGCAGTTAGGCTTGAACTCTGGATTGGAAATGTCAGCCAACCTTTCAAAGCTTTGCATGGAGCGAGTCTGTACTCGCCGTAAAGTGGTGGCCTGCTGCCGGGAGAGAATCTTTCTTGGGAACGGCTACACTCTGCGCGAATCCTTGTAGAAATGCGTGAATTCGTGCTATGTGAAGATGGGTTTAAGCCAGCCGTCCGGATCGAGCGATCCCAACTCCCTGTTATCTGCTCCTCAGGCGGCAAGGTGAGCTGCTTCGTTAGCCGGGTTGCCGGCGTGAGTTGGCACCCACATTAGCGGGGTGATTGATAGTGTCGTGCGGTTTGAGAGGTCTGCTTGCAATGGTATTGCCCCAATAGAGCAGCTTCTTATGGCCAATTGAATCTCACACAACGAATTTAACATCAGTTAGGGACGCACCCATTGCAACTGCGGCTTCTTCCGCCTCCACATTGGAGGACTTGTTGACCTAAGTGGAGCTAATGGCCCGACGGCTGCCATCAACGGCAGCCATTGTGCAACAGCCATTGCCGCGCCGGCGGTGTCTATGTCGACGTATGATTTGTTTTATGGCGAAAGGTATTATATGGAAACTCCAAGCGCATTGATGCCGTAGGCGTCGGCGTCGCCGCGAGGTTCCGTATAAAGTCCAAGGGCGATAAAACCGTCTCCGCGCCTCATATCCTGTATGTGCGAGTTAAAGTGGACGACGGTTAGCCGCCGATCGCTGGTCAATCTCCGCGCGAAAGGGAGAAAGCGCACCCTCTCGGTCACGTGCACCGGGGGAGGGGGGGGTGAAGGGTAAGGAGGGAGCGCCTGCTCCTCCGGGCGTCCTGCGCTCTGTGCTTGCGCCTGCCGGGGCTACTCTACCTTGAAAGCCATCTGCCACGGGGCAAGGTCTACTCGCGTTCTACTCTGGGCGGCGCTGTCGGTCGCGCGCCACCGCCAGGGCCGCTTTCCACCGGGAGCAAGGGGAACTGTAGGGAACTGACGATCGTGGCTCAATCTCGCGCAAAGCGCAGAGGTAGCGCGGGAAGGTGGAGTGGTGGCTTCGTCTCCGCCAAGTGCGTAGTTTGCACCGGCGCGCACGGTCACGCGCATCGTATCTTGAACGGGATCTGCAAAAGGCTCATATCTTTGCGCGCCCTGTGTACTCGCAGCTTGTGCGCTGAAGCGATAAGACCGCACGAAGGTGACTTCGCTCGCTGCTGCTGCCGCTCTTGCTCGCACCAGTGCCACAGAGAAAGAAATAGAAAAGCGGACACTCCCCATACAGCCCAGCGGCCGAATTGACAGCAGCGCACCAAGCCGCCGGCATTAATACCTAAACCACACTTCCGGTTTCGGTCCTGGGCGCGCGGGTTTTGTACGCTAGATGGTACGCGTTACGCCGGCTGCGCTGATCCACGCATCTTATTTCTTTTTCTTTTCTTCTACAGCTCAACCGCGCGCGCTTGTCGTGAAAAATCGTTTTGTTGTTACGTATAAATGATTGCGAACAATCTTTACAAGCCTCCATCGAATATGTTCCACGTGCAATTTCATAAAGACGTAAGACGCCTTGTGGAATAAGGAAAGGTTTATTCTATTCCATATAAATGCTCGTTGAGGGCTTCTTGTGCCTTCATCGAACGTTGTGGCACCAGGTAAGCCGCAATAGTTCACGTAAGAAGCTCCACCGGGCGACGTCAGCTGAAAAATTTAAACTGCAAGCATGTGTCATATTGGTATTAACACATAAATAATGCGTGTAGAGGCAAATTGTGCGAAATTGGTGAGTCTGCGGCATTACAAACAAAAGCAGTTCGCTTTTACATACGTGGATTCAAAAATACCCGCCTCATCCCAAACTACCATACACACCACGAAAATATCCTACTTCCAAGCATTCCCCTCTTCCCGGCACTTACTTCCTGCACTTTAAGTGCACGAAACGTCACAGCTCAAGTGCACTCGCCGCCATCGTCAAGATCCCTGGGCGATCCCGCTGGCAGCTGTACGAACTGTTCTATCTCCCTTCCGGATGACTGTCTTGATCTGACCGCCACCACACGTGCCCAGAACCCGGGCATAGCTGGCACGCTGAACCGTCCATTCACGATCAAGCCCCGTCCCATGACGTCAACGATCATGCATATAAATTCCCAGCCTGATCCTTCCTTCTTCAGTGGGCAAGGTGGCAGCAGTACGAGCAGCATGCTTACCCGCTGCCTATTTCTTACGCAGGTATGTTACTTTCGGAATGCTCGCTGCATTCGCTCTGATGATCGATTCTTACTGCTGCTCCTTGCCCACACCATTCTCGCAGATGCTTTTCTTATATTTCTTTGTACTCTCAGCTTGCTGTTTGTATTAGTAAATTGTTACAGAGCGGTGACGTTGAAAGGAATCCTGGTCCTCGCTCCCAAAAAAATCCAAGCCTTTCGCAAGGTTTTCACGATCAACCATCGGTGTCTGAAATGCTCGCTGAGCTCTTGAACGGACAGAAAAGATTAGCTGAGGATATCGCCGAAATTAAAAGCTTTCAACAATCTGTTAATACACGTTTTGAGACTATCGAATCGCGTCTGGTCGCTCTGGAGTCCTCGTCACATAAGCCTGCCGTCCCAAGCGGCAGCCTTAACAGTGAACTCGCACGTCTAACAAACGAAATTCACAATCTTTCAACTAAAACTTATGAATTAGAAAACCGTGCTCAAAGGAACAATTTACTCTTACACGGTCTGCCAGAATCCTCCGAGGAAGATAATGAACGCCTGTCCTCAGACATTGGAAAATGGTTTGAGGATAAACTTAAAATGAGTTGTCCTTATTTATTTCAGATACTGTCAATCCCAGCGGGATTTTTACAGGTTGGGCATATATTATACACTCACAAATAGCGATAAAAACAGGTTTACATGATTTCAACAATATTTGCAATCGACTCAAAGCAGATTTACACATATGGTAGGAAATAAAACAAGGGTACATTTCATTTGGCAAAAGGGGGTGAAATTACATAGGCAAATACAATGCTCATACAGATTTCATTTTATACAATGACTTGTGTGGTGTTATTTCCGGCTAACGTAATCTAATTATTGCACAACAGCTCTTCTACAAGGGTTATAAATTTCGGCAACGATGTGTTAGTCGTTATGAAGGGGTCAAGGCTATTCCATTCTCTTATTGCAAGAGGAAAGAACGAATATCTAAAACAGTCAGTGCGAAATGCATATCCTTTAAGTGTTAATGAATGCTTATGGCGGGAAGGTCTGGTGTCAGCTAGGGATATATACAACGAAGTATTTATTCGTAATGCATTGTGTATCAATCGGAACAATAATTTTAGTCTTGCTAGCTTGGCGCGGTTTCGCAGAGTAGGAATACCAGCTTGTTTTAGCAGTTGGGTAGGTGAATCGCTATTCTTGTATTTGTTAAAGATGAATCTAATTGCCTTTCGCTGCACTCCTTCTAGTTTGTTAATAAGCTGTTGTGTATAAGGAAACCAAATTGTGTTACCATATTCGAGAACTGGGCGAATAAATGCGTTGTATGATAGCAGTTTAATTTCCGGTGGCGCAGCTCGAAGTCTTCTTCTGAGGAAGAACAGCCGTTTTAAAGCAGATGGTATGATACTGTTAATATGAGATTCCCATCTTAGGTCATGTGAAATGATCAAGCCAAGATATTTAAGCTCATGAACTCGGGTGAGCGGTATATTATTGATTGTGTATTCGAAGTCTGACCTATGTTTTTTGCGGGTTATAGATAAAAAGGCAGTTTTTTTAATGTTCAGCTCCATCTGCCACTTTTTACACCACTTCACTACATCGTGAAGGGCGCTGTTTAAATCAACGTGGTCATTCATAGAGTTAATTTCATTATAAAGAATGCAGTCGTCGGCAAAAAGCTTCATTTTAACGCGGATGTTAGAGGGTAAATCATTAATAAATATAAGGAATAAAGTGGGAGCAAGGACACACCCTTGAGGCACCCCCGATGTAACTGGTACAATGGAAGAAATTTCATTGTTAACAACAACATACTGAAACCGGTTGGTTAGGTAATCTTCAATCCAATTGACAATAGAACCATCGCCTAAAGTTGTTTTCAGTTTGCTGATTAGTTTTCGATGGGTTACTCTATCAAACGCCTTTGAAAAATCTAATGCTATTAAGTCAACTTGTTTTTGATTATCAATGCTTTGGGATAAGTCATGCATTAATTCAAGTAATTGGGTTATTGTTGAAAGTCCCCGCCGGAAGCCATGCTGGATAGGCGATAATATTTCTGCTTGCTCTAGATAGTTCGTGATATGCTTTAATATGATATGTTCTAATAATTTCCCTACAGTGGACGTTAGCGATATTGGTCTGTAATTACCAACATCACTTTTGCTTCCTGCTTTATGAACGGGGATTACTTTCGCTATTTTCCATTCCTTTGCAAGGTTACATGTTGATAAGGATTTGTTAAATATTAGATGTAGATATTTCGCGTTGACTTCGGCATATCTTTGAAGAAAAGTGTTGGGAATATTGTCCGGGCCGTTTCCTTTTTTTGTGTCTATTGATAGTAATAAGCTCAGGACTCCTGACTCAGTTATCGTTGGCATGCCTAGTGGTCTCTGGTTGTAGTGATTCACCTCCGGAATGCGACCATCGTCAGCAGTGAACACAGACTGGAAGTATGTATTTAATGAATTTGCAAAACTTAAATTTTGTTCCTGAGAATTGAGAGTGTTGCTTTGTTTTTGGGGGCTAAGATACTTCCAAAACTTTCCAGGGGAATGCTTTAAAAAGTTTGGAAGCGTAACTGAAAAGAAATGTGCTTTTGCTGTACTAATCTTTGCTTTCATTTCATTGACAGCACACGTGAGTTTACGTTTATGTTGAGGGCCTTTTTTTGTTTTGAGCAATTGTCTTAGTCGCTTCACTTTGCGCTTTGCATGAATGACATCACGTGTTATCCATGGGTTATTTTTATTAGTTTGTTTGGTTCTTATTGGAATATAGTTATTGATGCAGTGGGATACAATGGCTTTAAATCTTTCCCATAATGCGTCTATATCAGTGTCTGAAGAATTAGCGAGTTCTTCAAATGACTGATACACCAAAACTAAGTAATTAACTATGCTTGAGTCGTCAGCTTTTATAAAGTCTGGATAACTAGTTTGGGAAATAGAAAGATTTGTTGCGGCCTGAATGGGAGTAGTGCATAATGTTAATTTGTGATCTGATATTCCATCTAGCACTGCTAAGTTAGTTTTATTGATCGAAAAGTGGTTGCTCAGAAAGATGAGGTCAAGAATGTTGGATGCATTGCCTTGAACACGTGTGGGCTCGTTGACAACTTGTGACAAGTCAAAACTAAGCATAATATCAAAATTAGAAAGATGCCATCGTCTTGGAAGGCCTTCACGTGACCGTCCGCGACCCGTGATTATGAAACTTCTGGACTATCGGGAGAAAGTTTCGGTGTTAAAAAGTGGTCACAAGCTAAAGGAAACCGATTACTGTATTTCGGAAGATTTTTCACTACGTGTCCGGAATATCCGCAAAAAACTTAGGGAAGCGTCTGAGAGTTTTCGGAACAACGGGTGCAGGGTCCGCATACAGTTTGACCACATATTTATCGATAAAGTTCGCTATAACTGGAACAGCGCTTCTAATACATTAGAGAAAGTACATCGTAACACAGCACTAAATAGTGTCACACCTACCTCTCCGCCTTGACTTAATCGTCGCAAAACCAATGACCTCCGTGTATTAAATAGTAACGCAAGAAGCCTTCTCAATAAATTTTCCGAGTTCATCTCTCTAGTAACTGCTCATTCGCCCCATATTATAGGCATTACGGAAACATGGCTACATGACGGCATATACGACACTGAAGTGGCGTTAAGTGGATACACGTTGGCAAGAGTTGACAGACCAAATGGTAGAGGCGGCGGTGTCGCCCTCTATATACAGTCTCACCTGAAGTTTTTAGTTCTTGAAACCCCATGTGAAATTAAATTGCTTTTGTGCAAGATTCATTTGGAAAGGTCATCCGAGCTAATTGAAGTGTTTTACTGGCCTCCTGGCTCTTGTGGTTATCAGTTCGGTTTTTTTAGCAACATTTTGCATGATTGAAATCATCAAATGTAATACTTATGGGAGATTTCAATGCACGAGGCATTCACTGGCCCTCTCTCACCATTACCGGCTGCGACGTGTCACTCTCAAGAAAATCATTGCGCCTTTCCCTATCAGTCGGTCTTAAACAGATTGTCCACGAGAACACCAGGGAAACGGCTGTCCTAGATTTAGTTTTTCTTGGCTCAAGTCTTTCAAAAAGTGGCTTCCAGTGCTGCGTTACTGACGGGATTTCTGACCACAAAGCCGTACTGTTCTCGGTTTGCTGTATTGTTCCCAAACCGCGGATTGAATACTGCACTTTTCGTGATCTTAGCCGCGCCAATGATACTGCAATTACTGCAATTACCGACACACTTAGCGAATCGTTTGAGAGGCTTCATGAATTATCTTTGAACAATGATGTCGACGTTGCCGTAGGGTTTTTTGAGAATATTGTTGAAACGTATTAACCAGTTTGTTCCCCTGAAAACAAAAAAGAAAAATGTTAATTCACCGTGGATGACAAGAGGACTACTGCATTTATCGCGTCGTGTTTCGAGACTGCGCAAGTGTAAAGGAAATGGTAATCCTGTTACAATTGCAGAGTTCAATGATGCCAAGAAGGAACTTCGCCAGAAACTAACATCTGCCAAGGATTTCTACCATGCTGTTACTTTGCCAAAATTAATGAAAACAAACCCTCGCATGTTCTGGAAATCGATAATGCCAAGTAACAGCACAACTAACAGTTTAGTTGTTAAGGACGTTGCAGTTTCAGATTCACTCACGATTGCTTCCGCTTTTAACACCTATTTTCATTCCGTGTTCAAACAGGATAACTCTTCACTTCCACCTTTTAGCTGTGACTCATACCCTCCTATTGAAGACATCGTCGTCTCTAGTTCAGGTGTTCTGAACATGATCTTCCATTTAGATACTAAAAAGAGCTGCGGCCCAGATGACATACCGAATTCCTTCCTCGTTCGCTACTCCCTTTGGACAAGCAGATACCTCTCCGTTATCTTCCGTAAATCATTATCCACCTCCACTGTTCCCCAATCTTGGAAGCTTGCAGCGGTCATTCCGATATACAAATCCGGTAACGCTCAACTTCTCCAGAACTACACACCCATTTCATTAACTGCCCACTCAGGCAAGTTACTCGAACATATAATTTTTAAACACATCACTGAATTTCTTCAAAGCCAATTACCAACATGGTTTCCGTCGCTGATATAGCCCCGCTACCCAACTAATCGAATTCACGCACGATATTTGTCAGTCATTAGATTTAGGCGGACAGATTGACGGCATTTCTGTTGACTTATCCAAAGCTTTCGACACCGTCCCACACCCAAAACTCCTCTAGAAGCTTAACTCCATTCTAATTAACCCTTCTCTGGTTGGTCGGATACATAGCTTCCTAACCCAGCGCTCTCAGTCTGTGCACTTTAACGGCTCTATTTCCTCTCCTGTCAGTGTTTCATCCGGCGTCTCAGAAGATTCCGTTTTAGGCCTGCTTCTTTTCTTACTTTATAATAATGACTTGCCGCATTGCGTGTCCGTTAATACTCGTCTTTACGCTGCGGGTTGCGTCCTCTATCATAGTATTAACACACCAATGGATCATGATTTACTTAATGCTCCTTTGCAAAATTTTGTAGGTGGTGCATGGAATGGCAAATGAACATTAATTTCTCTAAAACTGTTTCCATGTCCTTCTCCAGACGCCTATCTCCATCACTTTTCCCATACACTTTCCATGGTCAAGATTTAAGAAGAGTAACCGAATTTAAATACCTTGGTCTTCATTTCTCCCATGACACGTCATGGGCGAAACACATTGACATCATATGTAACAAAGCTTTCAGACGTCTCGGTTACCTCGATCGTTCATTGCGTAAGGCTCCAAAGGATACCAAATTGATGACGTATAAAACAGTTATCCGCCCCATTCTTGATTATGGCTGCATCATATGGAATCCTCATAAGAAATTCGATATTAAAAAGTTAGAATCAGTCCAAAAGAAATCAGTGCGCTTCATTTTTCCCAACTATAGCCGAGATTTTTCCTTTTCTTCCCATTATACAGCTACAGGTCTTACAGTTCTTTCATCTCGCCGCCGCTTAGAATGCATGGCATTTTTACACACGCTGATTCATTCTGAGCGCCTTGTTCCACTAAATAATTATATGAACTTTAGTCCGCCTTCTATCTCTAGCAGTTCTCATAATCTCAACCGTATCCCTTTCTTTTGCCGAACGGAGATGTTCAAGCACAGCTTCTTTTCATTGGCCATTGAACTCTGGTATTCACTGCCTGGCAGCATCCGCTCTTTACCTACGCAAGAAGTTTTGAAAACAATTACATATACTTGATATTCATATTTTTGGCGCCTGTATCTCGTTTTCTTGCTTTTTTTTTCTCTTCACTGCCCACTCCTGCAATAGCCTCACCAAGGCTGCAGTATGTATAAATAAATAAATAAATAAATAAATAAATAAATAAATAAATAAATAAATAAATAAATAAATAAATAAATAAATACACGGGCTACTGCGTGTTTCCAAAGGACTTGGCTACAATCGACGCGATGGTACGCTACGAATACACAGAGGTGACAACACAGGCCCCCAACCAGACCATGCTGGACGCTCGCAGAATTCCTTCTACTCTCACTCGAGACAAATGCGTGGGTGCAAAGCTTGTCTTCAGTCGTGCAGAACACGTTAGGAGCTCGAGTTACGAGCTCCTTGTGTTTGAGCTCCTTGGCGTTATCTTTTGCACGTTTTGCCAGAGCGAGCGACACACTCCCGTGTTATGACTCTTCGCAATTGCTCGTTGCGTTTTCGACAAGCGTGAGTACTGAAAGAAGGTTTAAGTTGTTGTTGGGCGATAAAGGCTGTCACAAACTTGTCGCAGTAAGATTCAGTACACGCCAAACTAACTTTGTCATCATGGGCGAGCTGCTTTTCGCTGCGTCATGACAGCTGCGGTGAGTGTGCCTGAAAATTTTCCCAAAATGCAACAAAGTTAATTACTATCATGTTGGGGGTCAAAGAGAGCGTCACAAACTTGTCTCAGTAAGAATGAGTACACGCGAAAAAACTGCGCCACATAGCCGAGCTGCTTTTCGCTAACTGCGTCACAAGGCCAGGCGCGGCGAGCGTGCCTCATAAGTAACAAAATAAGTACCGAATTTAATTTTCAACAATGTTGGGCCTCAGAGAAAGTGCCACAAACTTGTCAGTGCATTAAAGCGCGGAACTTTACTGGGTAACAGGGCCTTTTCGCTAACCGCGTCACAACGCCAAGCATGGCCACAGCGCTTGAAAAGTACCCCAAAAAGTAACGAAATTTGTTACAATAATATTGGGGGTTATAGAAAGCGCCAAAACTTGTCTCAGTAAGATTCAGTGCACGCAAAACTGCGTCACAGCGCCCTGTGCGACCAGCATGCCCTAAAGCTACCGAAATTAGTTAAAATCCGAAAATAATGCTGCGCTCATAGAAAGCGTCGTTAACATCTCCCAGTACGAGTCGTTATTTCAACTTGACTGTGCCACGATCGCCAAGCTGTTTTTCGCTAACTGCGTCAAAGTCTAGGTTCCGTGCCGTAATCCTATGCTTGAAATGCGTCGCAGACTGTCGAGCAAAATTTCTCACCGGGCCGTTGTCCAACAGTGCAGTGTTGCCGCGTCGAAGTGCAGAAGGAACGCGAGAATTCGCTGGCAGCTCAACCAATCAGGCTAAATCCAAAAATAGAAAAACAGGCAGACGGGTCGCCGAACAGGCCAACGCTCATATGCGCAGCCGGTCTGGCTCGGTTCGGCGGCGTGTCTGACGAATGACGCATGAATCTGGCGCATCATTCACCTGTCGCTAGGCAACGGAAGAAAATGTAAGCCGCAAAACATAATTTAATTTATACCCAGATATTTTTAGTTCTGCCGGGAAAGAATAAAAAAAGAAATGTCAGTTAACTTCATTTAAGATTCCCTTCTTTTTTTTATGCTCGCGGCAGTAAACGGTAGGTGTTAATACTAGCGTGACGTATTTCCTGTTGCCAGTTTTCGCCGAGTGTCCTCAGGTGTATAATTTCCGTCTCTATGCCAGCACTTTGTCTGTGACTGTCCGCGCTCATAGAGTGTGACGTGTTCATGTTTCCGTGTGTGCGCTGACCCCATGCTTGTTAATTCCGTTAGTAAGTAAATGTTTCCAAGTTTATGCGATCGATAAAACTGCTATCGTCGTATAGCTGTGTACTAATTTGCTATCACAATCGAGGCCTTTCTGGCGAGACTGCGACTTCTTTAAGGACTCGCCAGAGTGCGTCTGCCTTAGCTTTACGTCCATGCTTGTTGTCCTTTCCAGTGTTTTTGGGAAGAGAGGTAGTGTTAATTTTGGTAGGGATGTAATTAGGAATTCGACAGCGATGCTGGATGTCTACAACGGGATTGTACCCTAGTGTCCAGAGTATCTCCTGTCCTGCGGCAGTTCCAGATAATCTGATCATATGTTACTATTTCTGTGCTTCAGTAATATCCTCTGGCGTATTGTGAATGCCAAGAGCTAGCAGTCGATCGCTGTTGGTCCATTTTGTCAGCCCAAGGGTCTTTGTATAAACTGTGCGGATGAGGCTGTTGATCTTCTCCAGGTCACCTTTCCTAAGATTCAGATACAGACACGCGTAAGCTATCCTGCTGATTATGAAGGTCTGTATTGATGAGGTACTTTTTCTTTTACACCATGCCGCCTCTTCAACACCGTTTTAAGGAGGTTACTTAGCTGCCTGGCTGTCGTCTGAAGCCGACTATAATGACTTCGTGATTGTGCGTGTTCTATTGCGCCCGTAGCGCAATATCCGAATGTTGGGTAGCAGCGGGACGGAGTTTCTGCCTACTTGTACAAGAATGTGAAAAGGCATACCGGAGTCTGAGGCGGTTTTCCTTTTATTACTAATGATGACCAACTGGACATTTTTCGGCGAGCACGTCAAGCCGTTCTGGCGTCCTTCCTCTTGTACAATATGCAGCGCCGCCTGCAACGACTCAGCTATTTCACCATCCGACCCATTGCAGCACCGGACCATGACATCGTAGGCGCCTGTTGGATGCTTGATGGGGAGGTTAGCTTGAAGACGAGCCGATAGATCTCTCATAGTGACATCGAGAAGAAACGCAAAAAGCATGGTGCCTTGTGGCGTGCCCGAGTTCCTAGCTTTATTATGTCGCTTTTGAACTCCCCCATATGTAGACTAATGGCGAGCCAGCCAGGTAAGGGAGGTAAAGGTGTATCTATAGGCCCTGTGGCCAACGTTCATCCTAGAAGGCTTTTCGAGCACGGCTTTGTGTGAAACCTTATTGAAGGCTTCGTGAATGTCAAGGCCGAGTAGGGTACTCGTGCCACAGGATGTCCTGCGTGGATAATGTAGGCCGAAATCCAGTCATGGTCGCCGGGAAGAGCTCTTTCATTTCTGCATATTTCACTAACCTGTTGAGGACCACGCGTTCCATTACCTTTCTTAAACCATAGGTCAGTGAAGTTGGCCTCAAGTTCTTCCAAGTTGAGTTCTTTCCCGGGTTTCCGTATGAAGATTACGTTGGCATCCTTCAATTCTTGCGGGAGAAGGCCTCCCTGCCAATGTCTGTTGAATAATTTTGTGATGCTTCTAATTCATAGACCATCCAGGTGTCTGAGCATCTTGTAAGGAATTTTGTCCTTCCCCGTGGCTTAGGTCGGGCATAGTTGGTAGAGTGCAGCTCGAATCTCCGCCTCGGTGAAGTCCTCGTCTATGAATGCATTTGCCTCCCCGCTATATCATATGCAAACGTTGTCCTCCTTATCGCTCTAAAGATAGCGCGCTTCTAAAAGGTCGACCAGCCAAATTAGGTTGTAACGAACGAAAATGCGAGGCTCTCTCTTCCCCTCATTCTTCTGGGCATGTCAGCCTTTCGTTTGCGCTTCTAGCGGATTTCTGAAGTTTAGGTGTAACATCGAGAGAAAATGTTTAAACAAATGTCGCTGGCTCGCCCAGAAGGCGAAGCATTTATTGGGGATACCAATTCATTGGACAGCCGTATGCAGCAAGTTTTGCAGCTTTATCTGCTGTAAAACTTCTGTAAACATTCACTTAATAATTTAATTTAGACACGGTCCCACGTGCGCACAATCCTAGCTAAAGAAATCTCATTAGATGACCACAAACACTCGCTGTCAGAAAGCTGGCCTCATGAAAAGCGGCAACGGCGGTGAAGGAATTTCCCTTCGCACTGCATCTCGCTTCAACGCTAAGTAGGCAGGCTAGAACACAGCGCACGCGAAGAATCAGCCATTCTAGGGTCGCCACCCTTCCAACCCACCGCAGATTACCTCGATGACGCGCACGGCCTCGCCATGCGCAGCCACGGGCGCTGTAGAAGGCGCGAGCTACCCTCCCCATCCCCCCCATCCCACTCCTAGAGGGCACACGTGAAAATTCGGCGCTCATTTTCCCCGCGCTATAAGAGGCTGCCACACCAAGCCACCATCTTTACCGGCTCACCCTCGCCTGCTTTCCCTTACACCTACAGCATGCGGCGCGCTGCTTCAAAATTTCTACGTAAGTTGATGACTACTCCAACGACAGAAACTCTGGAGTGTCCGTATAGTTGCTATCGCAATAACAACATCAGCGCAATAAAGTTTTGCGGAAGTTAAAATTTGGCGCACAAAACAGCAACCACAGAAAAAATGCAACTAGGCAAAGTGCAGTGCACGTGAGTTCGTAAGCTTGCGACGATACACCAAGCAGCCCAAAAATTCAGAAAAAGACATTCTCTGGGTGATGGTAAAAATGCTAGCGTATCTGCCGGCGCCGCTGTGTGGTGAAGCGGATAAACCATGGCGCTAAGAAAGAAGCTCTTGCGGCGGAAACATGTGCCAGAACGGTGTTCACCTGAGTCAGTCAAGCACAAGCTGTAACGAAGGACCCTGCCATAACTAAGTGAGGCAAAGCACAAGAACGATGTAGCAGTATGTTCGAGAGCTAACTGCTCTACACTTCGCGAGCTATTCTTCATATGGTTACTACCGCGTTCATGTGTAGTTTTTGAAGGTAGCACTATCTACTAGAAATCGCGGATGTCCCACCCGACGTAACAAATCGTCGGCAACACAATGCACTGCAGGCGCCCAATACCACTATAAAATACTGGAGTGAAGGCAAGTTTTGTTTGTTCATGTTGTCAAGCCATCATCCAAGCCAGAATGATATTTAAACGTTTGGCATGTGGGTTCACTTACATCATGGAAGAGTGATCGACATGTTCTTACCGCTGCAGGGCCGGAGCCGGACTACAGCTTTCCCCTCAGGCACGTTCGCACATTGAAAAAGACCCCGAACGTTTTGGTAAGATGAATCCACTTGTTAAAGTGTCTGCCACTTGTTCTCTTTCGAAATGCATTTCTCCGTGCTGGTGTTGCAACAACTCATGGAGCGTACTTTAACGCAACCTGCAACAAACGGGAACGAGTGTTTTTTTTTTATCCGGCCTCACTGGATTGCCTCACCGTAGCCCCCTGCAATCGTGATACCAAAATGACGATCTGAGATAACGTAATCACGCAATCGACTTGACTTTGCATGGCGCCACAAATCACGCAACGCGAAAGTAAGAAAGAATGACGTTAACGTTTACCAAAAGATTTTAGCTCTGAAAAAAAGAGAGGTTTGGGCGAGGTCAAGAGACGTCAGTGATACTTAATTCGTTCAATGATACAACCTATTAGATACCGGGTTTGATATCAAACCGAAAGGAAAATTTTAACTACGGTGTTTTACCACCCAAAACCACGATGTGATTATGACGTATGCCGTAGTACGGGACTCCTGAATAATCTGGACCACCTGGGGTTCTTTAACGTGCACCTAAATTTAGGTACACAGGTGTTTTCGCCCGTGTACCTAAATTTGATGCCGCGACTTCGTGCTTAACAGCACAACACCATAACCACTAAGGAATCACTGCGTGTCAGACTAAAAGTAGGATCTCCAGTTATTTATTTCCATCAACCGCCGCCGTAGAACTCGCACGACTCAATTTTTCAAGCCAACGTCCTCTTTTGTCTTGATTTTTTTAAATACCTAAGTCTAGTTTACTCGGTCATCTTATCATGTGTTGATCAATATCGCAGGGCTTCAGAGCTTGCTCGATGTAATGGAGTGTTGTCGCTTTCATAATTAAAGCAGCTCCATTGACAATTTTCGGACACCTGAAATGCATAACGTATTTATGAACTCTCCCACAGATAATATATATCCGTCATCAACTCTTATGTAGGCCCCTTTATCGATAAATTCAGGGTATATTGAGTGTATGTCCTGCTGAGCATGCTTAGTATATCCTAGACTTGCGTTGATTGTACTGTGCGCTAATGTGTGGTCAATAACTGAAAATAATGTAAAACGATTTCCTTTACGCCTACAAAGTGTTACCCGCCATGGTTGTTTAGTGGCTATGGTGTTAGGCTGCTAAGCACGAGGTTGGGGGATCGAATCGCGGCCACGGCGGCCGCATTTCGATGGGGCGAAATGCGAAAACACCCCTGCACTTATATTTAGGTGCACGTTAGAGGACCCCAGCTGGTCGAAATTTCCGGAGTCCCCCACTACGACGTGCCTCATAATCAGAAAGTGGTTTTGGCACATAAAACTCCATAATTTTTGTTTACAAAGTGTTACTCTGCTCAAAACTAAGGAATAAAGACGGAATGTGACGACACTATAAAAAATTCCGCTGGCTCTATTGATTCTATTTAACCGTCTTCCCAAGTATAATGTAAAAATACCCTCCTGGCTAACAAGCGGTTCTATTATGTACCCCAATGTCTTAACAACGGTGTTCATCCTGAGCGAAAAAATTTTTAGCGTGGTGTCATTAAATGTATACATATTTTTGTCTGGTAGGTTTTTCACTCAGCAATACATCTCGCTGTTACAGTTTAAGAGAAATTAAGCTTGTCTTTAGAAGTCTTCCGTAGCCAACCTTCCTAATCAAACCGCCTTCAAATATTCGAGAAGACTGGCTATAAAATATAGAATGAAATTTCGAATATGTTCTCAACTATAAACTACATGGGTGCGTGTAGGGTGCGTGCAAGAGCCGCTTGTTGAAGATATGCTTGTTCCCATTATTTTATACGTGCAGCGCCGGTCGCCGCTGAACGTCCTTCTAACCGACGAGTTTGCAAATGTGAAACAATTGAACAGTGATTGTACTTGCAAGACCATCACAGCGGAGTGTTTGGTCGCTTTTTAAACAAACAAAGATAGCTTCTTGGTATGCAACATACAGTGAACTATTCCTCAATGAGCTAACTGTCATACTGCACAAATTGGCATCATTCTAGAGGAACACGGTTTGATTGCCCATATATGACGATAGCTTCGGTTAATAGACACAACGCATTGGTGTATAGGCTGTTAGAAGCCAGGGTAAGTGATTAAACAGTTAGCCTTTCAAATGCCTTCATTACCTCATCAGCAACTTGTGCCTATGTACAACATATGCGGGTCTTTTGTAGCAGAATTATTTGAGAAGGCTAAAACTTGCGTAAACATTTTTTTTTCTTCGGGGCTTCATTGAACATTCTTATTCCTTACGTTAAAGCAGAAGAGATTTCTGCAATTTTGACAACTTCGAATAGCAAACTCTTGAATGCAATGGCGATAGAGCAGCAATTACTACTGGATTCATATTCGAAATTCGAAATGGTTCCAAACCCGTTTCTTTCACATTATAGAAGACATGTACGCCCAGAATTACATATAAAGCAGTTTCTAAATACTCGCTAACATTCCGCAAACATGTGAGCACATACGAGCGTAGGGCTTCTTAGTTCGCATGACATTGAATGATACCACAACTTACAAGATGCCTATCACAACAGCCTTAAAATTTAAAAAGAATGCGCAAATCAGGCTCGCAGTTCATTGCACAGAATTATATTCTGGTGGTTAAGTCATCATCTAGACCGTTGTTGCAATGTGTAGCCGCCGGCGTTCAGCTTGTCGAGTACCCGTCGACTCATCGCCATGAATTTCGCCTGCTCAGCAAAATAATTCAGGCAAGAACCTCGCTCAGCTTAAGATGAAGCTTTAGGCGGGGCTAACTCTCAATTCTCTAATGAAATACTCGTTAAACGCAGAAATACTTTCACAAGACAGTAGCTGGACCAATTCGAATTAGGTTTACTACATACAAATTCTTATGACGCTGCGAGAAGAACCTTAAGTAGACTTTCGAAGGTGTTGCAGCAATTACCCCAAATTCGGTTCAAGTTAAACAAATAAATGTGGCAGATTCACCCGAAGGACGAAGCATTGATTGTGATAGCAAATTAGTAGACAGCTATATAATGTTTTATTGGCCGCGTAAACATGGAAACATTCGCTTACTACTTGAATTAGCAATGATAGTGTCAGCGCGCACAAGCAAACATGAACACATCACACTCGATGAAGGCGCACACTCGCTGTCAGAACGCTGGTGTGAGCAGGCACGGCAGCAGCAGTGAGCGAAGTGACCTTCGTGCTGTCTACTTCTTCAAGGCAAGAGCGGCGAGAACAGAGCGCGCGCAAAAGTATATAAGCCGTCTGCACATCTCTTTCAAGATACGGCACGCACGACCACGGGCGGCCGTGAAAACTACGCGTTCGTTGGCGGAGTCGGAGCCGCGCCCTCCCTATCGCACTCCAGTTGGAACTGCGATTGCCAGTTCCTATTGCGCCCAATCGCGAAATAGCCAGTTGTTCCCGGAGCACAACGTGGCCCACTCCCTTCCTCCCATCCTCCCACGGCCTTTCACGCGTTTGTTCTCTTCCTTGCGCTATCACGCGCGCCTGATTAAGCCACTTTCACTTTCACATACAGTATACGACGCCCGGCGACGATGTTATCGCCCTTGGACTTTATACTGAACATCACGCGACGGCAACAATGCGCCTAGAGTGGCCGCATAATTCCTTTCCCAATAAAAAATAACGTCGTAATCTGTAACTCTGCATCACAATCGGGTACCGCTGTTCTGTAAACTGCACGTGTTGCAACATATAAAGTGCACAAATTTGGTGTGCGAAATTACAAGTTGCCTGAAATTGTTTCAATATTTCTGAGAGTCTTGCAAAACTCCCACTCAGAAATTAATTTTATAATTCAGAGCGGTATATGACACACCTGTTTTCCCGCATTAGAAGGATTATGAGGTGCGGTTTGCAGAATTGATATCCTACGTCACTGCCGAGTTAGAATTGTAAACTTGTTAGTCTTGTTCGTGAAATGAGAAAGTTGTCAACGTTCACGACCTAAAGAAAAGGCCTGGTTCCTACAGTTATTAGAGATTTAACTCTCTATTTGTACTTTGGCAAAGGAACGGCGCTAAACGTATAGGGACTTTGGCAAAGAACACGACACTGGAGCTCTTTCATCAAATTCAGTACACTGGTTGCCGAGGAAAACGAATTTTCCGTTCACGTGGAATTATATATTAAGCACATTGCTGGCCCTTGGCCTTGGCCAAAAGGGAGCGAAGTAATGACGATAAGTGCACGCAGGGGCTTACTAAATTTTATTGTACCATTGCTTGGGCATGCCTCGCGATGGCCCTCATAATGCCGTGGTGTTCCCAATAAATGTTACTGCAAATGCACCACAACAGGTGGTCCAGCTTAGTCTGTTGCCCCGTAATTACATCTTACGGTTTTAATGCCTGCCACAGTATGTGCATAAAAAACTAGCTGCGTTGCCGGCTTTATTGAACGGCACGTCAATCATATGGCTTGTTCTTCATTATAGATTCTTCTGTGAATAAACTTATATAATGCGCATATGCCTACTTTAGCGAAGTTTTACGACAATGAAATCCTATCTCAATATATGACATCACAATTCCCACGGCATTTGATAAGATTATTGGCAGGTGCACAAATGTAACTTTTTCTATTAGCTGAGCCAACAAAAAAAGACATGTTGCTGCTGCGCTCACTTTCCACTTGGCGAAAAATGTTGATAACAACGGCATATAAAGGAAGTAGTGGTGCGTTTTATTGCCATATCAATTATACGGACACTCCAGGTACATTTCTGACGCTGGCGTCGCCGTCGTCGTGAGGTTCCATATACAGTCCAAGGGCGATAAGGTTGTCGCCGCGCGCTGTATGCTGTATATGCGAGTGAAAGCGTGCAAAGGTGAGCCGGCAAACGCGGCTCAATCTCGCGTCTGCGAGCGAGGAAGATGGGCCGGAAGGGAGCGAGCCCTCTCCTGTCGCGCGCCAGGCACAAGGGTGAGGCGAAGGAGGAGCGGGGGGGGGAGGGGGAGGGAGAGCCGTTCTTATCCGGCGGCTGCTACTTACGGTGCGGCCGTGCGGACGCAGTATCTTCAAAGCGATCTGCGATGTTTGCAGAGTGGGTGTGGTGCGCGTAGTTGTGTATGCGCTGTGCTTTTGACGTTTCGTTCGCGTTGAAGCGAGATTTGCACGCAGGTCAATTCGATCAAGGCTGCTGCCGCGATTCCTCACTCCAGCATCTTGACAGCGAAGTTCCGCGTCTCATCGAGCGAGATGTGTTCATGTTTCTTTCTTTCCTTCTTTCTTTCTTTCTTTCTTTCTTTCTTTCTTTCTTTATTAATACTGTTAACCCTCGCTTGAGGGTTGTTACAGGGAGGGAAAATAGTAGAACACAAGCAAATTTGACATTTAATAGCATCAGGTTGGCTGCTCACGATACAAAATATCAATCAAGCATTCAAATTTGTGCACATCCGTCTGATCTACAACATCAGGTAAGGCATTCCACATTTCAATTGCATCCGGGAAAAAAGAATAACGAAAAACATCAACACGTGTGTTACAAGGCTTGACGGCTCGGCTGTGGTTTATTCTCTCGCTATGATTTGCAGGGAACGGGACATAGATGTCCTTTTTTCTGTTCAACACCCTCTGAAGTATCTGAAAAGAAATAAGTCTGGCTTTTTTCCTTCGGGTTTCCAGCAACTCAAGCCCACACGAACGCAGAATTGTTGTTACCGAGTCCGTCCTTCGGGATCTTGAAGGAATTTTAGCAATGAAGCAATATACCAATGAAGCAATGAACCAATTTACCTGTGCGATCTTCACAACGTCCGTGTTAATTTAGTTAAAACTTGGCGGGCTGGTGGATGTTTCAATCCATGATGGAATGTGAAAGCACAACTGAACAATAACGTAGAACGAAGCAGACACATAAAGATAGTGCTGTCTCTGTGCGTCTGTTTCTTCCTACGTCCTCGTTCTGTCACGTTTACATATTCTATCATCGTTAATTTAGTTAGTAAGCGAATATTTACAATACAAGATTCTACGGCCGATAAAACTACTATCGTTTCTTCGTATACCTATCTACTAATTTGCCATCGCAATCGGTGCTTCGCCTTTTCGGCGAAACTGCGACTTTGTTTGTCCAGCACACGCTGATTTGCTCTGGAAAAGACCAAAGTTCGCAGGAAGTGGAAGTTTGAAATGGTTAACATTGGTCGAACAAGGAATGTCGTCGCTGGAGCCAGCATTTCGACAAGCGCAGGTAACTTTACAAAAGTAACCTGTCGAAGCATTGGCTCCAACGACATTCTGCGTTCGACTAGTAGAATGCCAGCAAACTAAAAAAAAAAAATTATGGGATTTTACGTGCCAAAACCACTTTCTGATTATGAGGCACGCCGTAGTGGAGGACTCCGGAAATTTCGACCACCTGGGGTTCTTTAACGTGCACCTAAATCTAAGTACACGGGTGTTTTCGCATTTCGCCCCCATCGAAATGCGGCCGCCGTGGCCGCCAGCAAACTAATAAAAGGGAGAAAATCAGAGTCGGACTTTGGCAAAGCGACAGAAAGGACCCAGGCTGACAACAGTCCTCTGATGCGGTAATTGCTGTTCCTTTTACTACATAATTGATGGAGTCGGCAGATGCGTTGAGCCGTAGAAGGCCCACCAAACAAAAATAAGCGTTTTGTGAACAATGGCGAGGCACTCGTTCTGGTCAAAGAAATCGCACACTTACGTATACTCAAACAAATTCGAATAAAAACGCGAATAACAAAACATAACTTACAAGCGCTAAATACTCGTAAACGTAAATTAGGATCGCCACATTATGTAGCATCGGGGACTTGCTACGGCAATATACACAGCAGCACTCTGTCGCTATCACTACAAGTTCGGTTGGTTAGAGTCATATGTATCAGCAAACTGAATCGGGAGGGCAATCGGAGCGCGCTGATGTGGAAATTTCAGGAAAACGCAGATGAACGAACGCTTTTCATTGTGCGGATTGATAATATTACTTGCAGGTTCTCACATTGAAGAAACATAGCAGCTGTCTGAGTAAATGTGGCCGTTCTCTGTGATAACGGTGGCGCTCCTTCACGCAGACTTTTTCGGGGAGCTCAGAGAGGAGCAGTGCCAGGATGACCTCGACTGTGACCGGAACACGGGTCGCGTATGCGCGCGCAAGCCCGGCGATGCGGCCGGCCACTGCCGCTGCCCACCCGAGAAGCCCAACAAGGACGCGCAGGGCCAGTGCCAGCCATCGGCCGGTAGGTGGCGAGGCCGCGCGTAGAGGCAGAGAAATCGCCAATTAAGATCTTTCGTGAAGAGACGACTAAGCTACGTGGTGTCGATTCAACTGCGAGTCATGCGCATACTCAAGCAATATAAATACCTCGGCGTAAACATAAACGAAGGAAAAATTTACTCAGGCGCCCACCAAGATAATCTGAAAATAAAATGGAAGCGTAATGCAGCAATAATGACACATAGAACGCTTTGCGGCCACGGTAATGTGAGGTGGTACGTAGAACCTGGAAAGGAGTCATAGTGCCAGCGCTGACGTTCGCAAAAGCCACTCTGTTCCTGAAACGGATATAGTGTCGGAGTTGGAAGTTCACCAAAGATCGGTGAGGCGGTTGGCTTTGGCAGTACAAGGGGACAAGGGTTGGGTCTCGCTAGAGAAGCGCAGAGCAAAATTAGCTTTGAAGAAGGACTCGGGAACATGGGTCAATGTAAGTGGGCGGCTAAAGTGCAGAAGTTTCTATACCTAAAAAGCGTGGACAAAGAATAGAGATAACAGTCAAGAAAGTTGGCAAATAGTTACTCGCTGATTGAATGTGTAGATAGACAACCAGGATCAATCAGAAATAAAGGGAATAAACACCGACAGCCAATTGAATACAAAGAACCGAAATGTAAAAAATGAACATGGAAATTTACAACAATGAGAAAAAAGATTAGAAGGGAATATCTGTTCGATGACATGAAAAAAAAAGTGCCTTGGTATTTGAGGCTCGAGCTGGTTGCCTAAGGACAAAAGCATACCGGAGCACATAGTCGCAATCAGATGAGCCATATGTATGCAGCAGCAAACTTCGGAGACCACTCAGCGCCTCCTGATGGACTGCGAGGGGATTTACCCACCGAGACCACTACGTAACGTGCCACTTCCAGAAGCGCTTGGATTTAGAGTGGACGGAAGTATCAGCAGGTCAGCTGTCGAGATAAGCAAGAGACGTTTAGAGTATTGGCTGAAAAAAAAGCAGGGAAGAGACTGATACGACAGGATCCATTAGAGGCATAGGCAGCGGTACAAGTTAGGTAGAGAGGATTACACAGCGATCTATACAAGAATGTTAGAAGGAAAAGCATTGGTAGCACACCTAAGTAACACAAGCAGGTTATGTGGAGATATATGCCCGCCTCGTTTCAAAGGGTGCCAATAAATCGTCATCATTGTCAGTTATGCATTTAGTGCGTTACGCTAAATGCCTTTGGGTGAGAAACCGTACATTTCTCTGATTAAGCACCCTGCTTTTTGTTTGCTTCCTTCGCTCTCTGAGCTTCCGGACCGCATGAAGAAGGACGTCGAAATTATAGGGTCGCGAGTAAGAAGTGGCTGCGTTGCAAACAAAACAGGCTGTTGTTTGACGCAAACACTAGCTATCGCACCAAGAGGTGGTTTCCACATGACGAAGTGCGTACTCGCTTTACATGTTCGTGTTAGCAACTATCACGTCAAAAAAGCGAATGCCACATATATAGCAGAAAATTGCGCTTGTTGGTAGAAACGTGGGAAATACAAAATGAACAGTAGTAGATGCACGTATCTCAGGCTTTGAATCACAGAAAGTCAGCGCTGTGTGCACTTACTCCTCTTCGTTTTGTGTTCCTTGCACCCGCCGTGGTGGCTTAGTGGCCCTGGTGTTCGCTGCTAAGCAAGAGGTCGCGGCATCAAATCCCAGCCGCGGCGGCCGCTTTTCGATGGGGGCAAAATGCGAAAACGCCCATGTCATGTGCATTACGGGCGTCTTAAAGATCCCCTGGTAGTCAAGATTAATCGACATTCGCCCTCTACGACGTGCCTCGTAATCAAATTGTGGTTTTTGTACGTAAGACCCCAGAATTCAATTCCTTGCTCTGCACCTTAAGTGCACGTATTATGAATGACATCGTCCACTAAAGCTAGTGTTGCGCACAAAATAATGCCCAAATGAATTCTGTTTAGGAGCAACAACTCATTTGATGAGAAGCCAGACGACTTGCTGCTGACTGATATTTTATGATTTTCTAGCTCCCACGGGCATACGTCAGAAACAACACAGGTTAACACGACACACCGAGCACTTCGCAAGATCTCACAAGTGTTAACGCGCTTGTATATACACATTGTGATGCTCTGTGTGTCGCCTTAGATACACGGGCTGCTGCGCGAGGGGTGGGAGGGGGGGTGTAGGAGGGCTAGGCTCCAATCCTACCTCATCATGTTTTTTTTACCTTACGCTCATATGCGGATATCCACAATGAGAAGATCTCTTTTTTATTCAGACGTTTTCTTCACCTACAACGCCATGCTTTAGCCTGGATCGATCGCTGGCAGGGTTCTCGCGAGAATACTTTCCCTCACTAAAGAAAAGCGCTTCTGATGGAGGCATTCGAACCTAGGACCCCAGCGCAGCATCCAAATGCCCCAGCAATTAGGACAGAATCACATGTATCAACCTCTCTTGCCATCACCAACAAGCTCTTTTAGATACTCGCCACCTGTTGATGATGATTATGATTTCCAAACTATGGCACATTCCCACAATGTAAGATTGACCAATGTAAAATTGATTGGCCCACGTGTTGATTATGATGATTATTATTTCCATACTATGCCACATACACAAAACGGTGGATTAGCGATGAAGCGGGTGGTCACCCGCCACGGTGGCTTAGCGGCTATGGTCTTGCGCCGGTAAGCACGAGGTAGCTTGAAAGAGAGAATAAACATTTTTATTAGGTAAATGCAGCTTTGGAGAGGTGGCCTCGTTCGAGGATGCCTTGAGCTCGGACTGCGTCCTGGGCCCTCGCAATCAGCCGTTGCTGATCCTCGAGGTCGGAGCTGGCCAAGGCTCTCTCCCAAAGCTCGTTAGAGGGGTAAGGGTTCAGAGGATTTAATTCTGCCGCTCTTCAACCCCCTACTATGTGCCTGAGGGACCCAGGCTCTGCGCAGAAGCGGCATTGCGGAGAGAATTGTGTAGGGGCTATGAGGTGATTTCTGGTTGGGTGGGGGATCGAATGCTGGCCGCTGCGGCCGCATTGCACTGGTGGCGAAATGCAAAAACGCCTGTCTCCCGTACACTGGCGGAACGTTAAATATCCTCTGGTGGTCCAAATTAATAAGGAGTGCCCCAATAGTGTTTCATACTGAAATCGTGGTTTTGGCGCGTAAAACACCAAAATTCAATTCAATTCGAAGTGGGCGGTACGTATCGTGCGAAGAACAATTGGCTTTGAGATGATCGCCGGGTGTTGAGGATGATATTGTTACGTAGGAAGACGCAGACGAAAAGCTACAAGAATATACAAGAATATACAAGTATATTTACAAGGCAATACGCCGCACTTGGCCAAGAGGCAACAGCCTGTGCTAGCCTCTAATCGTCGTCCTCGTCTTCTCACTACTCGCCTCTTCGTCATTGTAAACACTGTTCCGTAGCACTGCTCCCGGCGGCAAAAGCGCCGTCCCAGAGCGACTAAAGGCCGGACTCGGAAGCAGTGTAGTTGGCCTTGAGCCTACTGACGTGCACGACATCACTAGCTGCCAGAGTAGAGGATAAGGTTGAGCACACAGGAGCAATTTTGTACGTCACAGGTGTCACCTGGCGCAGCACGCGGTAGGGCCTTGTGTATCGCGAAATGAGCTTTTCTGAAAGTCCGACGTGACGAGAGGGTGACCACAGGAGCACGAGCACACCAGGCGAAAACTGTACGTCACGGTGGCGGGCGCTGTACTGACGCTGCTGAGTGGTTTGCGAGGCCGCAAGTCGAGCACGGGCAAGCTGGCGTACATGGACGGCGAGGGCGATGGCGTCGTGCGCATACTCGTTTGTTGAGATCGCTGCAGGAAGAAGTCCCGTGTCAAGCGGCAAGGTCGGTTCGCGACCGTACAGTAGGTAAAATGGAGAGAATTCGGCGGTGTCGTGCCGGAAGGAATTATGCGCAAATGTGACGTAAGGAAGGGCAATGTCCCAGTCGTGGTGGTACTTGGAAACGTATTTGCAGAGCATATCGGTAAGAGTACAGTTTAACCGCTCTGTCAGGCCATTGGTTTGAGGATGGTATGAGGTAGTCAGCTTGTGTTTATTGGAGCAGAAACGCGCAATGTGGGCGGTAACTTTCGAGGGGAGGTTACGACCATTGTCAGTAAGTAGCTGTCACGGGGCGCCATGAAGTAAGATAATGTCACGCAAGAGAAAGTCCGCGACGTCAGTGGCGCAACTGGTAGGGAGATCCCGCGTGATAGCATATCGGGTAGCGCAATCAGTTGCGACGGCTACCCATTTGTTCCCAGAGGATGACGTGGGAAAGGGACCGAGGAGGTCTAATCCAACACAAAAGAACGGTTTCACAGGGACGGTGATGAACGGCAGGTAGCACCTGAGGTGTTTCCCGACGCTGGCAGGGGTCACAGGCAGCAACATAGCGTCGAAAGGAGCGAGCGAGACCAGGCCAATAGAAGCGGCGGCGGACGTGGTCGTACGTGCGGGTTACCCCAAGATGTCCTGCAGTGGGTGCGTCATGCATCTCAAAGAGCACAATCTGTAGTAGATGTTTTGGCACGACAAGAAGAAGATCAGATCAGTCAGGGTGGAAGTTCCTTCGGCACAGAATGCCGCCCTGAAGGACATATCGGTGAACGGATGCGTCAGAAGGTGTAGAGCGCAGACGATCGATGAGTGCTCGCAGCGATAGGTCTCGATACTGCTCATCGGCGATGTTAGCGAGGGCAGACACAGAGAAAATGCCGTTGGCGGTACTACTGTCGGCGTCGTCAGGCTCGTCTACCGGGTAGCGAAACATGCAGTCAGCGTCCTTGAGTAGTCGGTCACATTTGTAGGTGTAGGTGTAGGCTCGACGAAAACGTTCAGGACTGCTGAGAGGAGCTCGAGGTGCGTAGCGAAGGTTGGGGAGAATACTATAACATCGTCCAAGTAGCGCAAGCACGTGGACCATTTGAAACCGTGAAGAAATGAGTCCATCATGCGTTCAAAAGTGGCAGGAGCGTTACATAGACCGAACGGCATCACTTTGAATTGATAAAGACCGTCTGGTGCTATAAAAGCAGTCTTCTCGCGGTCGAGATCGTCCACGGCAATCTGCCAGAAGCCGGAGCGAATGTCAATAGAGGAGAAGTAGCGAGCACCGTGGAGGGTGTCAAGGGCGTCATCGATCCGAGCTAGGGGATACAGGTCCTTTTTGGTAACCCTGTTAAGGTGGCGATAATCCACGCAAAAGCGCCGTGAGCCGTCCTTCTTTTTTACCACTACAACAGGTGACGCCCACGGACTACATGACGGTTCAATAATGTTCTTGGCAAGCATTTCGCGAACTTCTGCGTGAATAACTTGACGCTCAGCCAGTGACACTCGATACGGGCGGCGATGAATAGGAGGGGCATCGCCAGTATTAATGCGATGTTTAACAGCTGTAGTTTGGACCAAAGGGCGATCGTTAAAGTCACGAATATCGTGGTAGGAAAACAGGACGCGGTAGAGCTCACGAGTGTGCTCGGACGGCATGTCGGGCACAATCATTTTCTGTTAGTTGGCGATGGTACAAGTTGCCGACTGCGATGGCAGAGGAGGATCAGCTGAATTATCGTCTACTGCAATAGATGCCACTGAGGGATCCTCGAATGAGCGAAGCTGGGCCAGAGACATCCCGCGTGGCAGCACTTGTGTCGTCAAGCCAAAATTGACCACTGGCAGGCAGACGCTATTCGCCGTGATAGATAAAACTGTATGTGGTACTGTGATTCCGTGTGTAAGAAGGACGTCGTGCATAGGGGCCCTGATGTAGTGACCGCCGGGCACTGGTGGCGATGACATTAAGTCAACGTAAGTCAGTGCTGAAGGTGGCAAGCGAACGAAGTCGACGGAACTGAGGCGACTTGGGTGTGGTTCAGCGGGATCCAGAACGGGCAGGTCAAGGCGGAGAGTACTGGCGGAACAATCGATGAGAGCAGAATGTGCGGAGAGGAAGTCTAAGCCGAGGATGATGTCGTGGGGTCAGTGGGCGATGACTGTAAATAGCACGATAGTGGAGCGATCGGCGAAGGAGATGCCGGCGGCTCAAATACCAATTACAGGGGCTGTAACGCCATCGGCGACACGGGCAACAGGCGTCGTGGCGGGCGTGATTGTTTTCCTCAGGCGGTTGGGGAGGTCAGCGCTCATTACCGAGAAATGCGACCCAGTGCCTATAAGAGTAGATACAGAAACACCGTCGACTTGCACGTCAAGAAGGTTCAGATGAGTGGGCAGCGTCAGTAGAGGATTTGGCGGCGTAGGGAGCAATGCAGCGTCACCTCGAGGCGCTGCATCGTCTAGTTTTCCGGCTGGGAGCGGCGTCCGAAGCGAGTCGGCGAAAAAGAGCGACGGGGCTGGGAGAGCGAGATTGTCGTCGTTGGGGCGATGGCGAACGAGAATAGGGGCGGTTCGGCGCAGGAGATCAGTGGCGGCATTATCGGGGCGTGCGACATAGGGACAAGAAGAGCCACCTGAGGGGCGAGAGTAGTCAGTATAAGTAGACAGGGTCGGGGAACTTCAGCTGCTGCGACAGCGCCAATAAATGTGCCCGATTCGACGGCAGTGAAAACAAATGGGCTTGTCGTCAGCAGTGCACCATTCTGATGGGTTGCGCAAAAGTGGTAGGTAATAAGATGCGGGACGGGGCGGAATCGATGAAGCCGGGTGGTTATCAGGGCAATGGGCCGAGTAGATGGTGTGAAGACCCATGTTTGCGAATTCCTGGCGGACAACTGCCTGGATCAGCGAAACCGTGACTACAGGTCCGTTGGAGGGGCTAGATCGAAGGCAGCCGGATAGGCGCCTAGTGTTGGTGGGACGAGGAGCGTAGACACATGCTGATGTCGCTAGGTGTTGGGCAGACGGGCAAACTGCTGGTCAATACGTCGGCTTTTAGCGAGTTTCAGGCGGCGGCACTTTTTTATAACTGCATCCACCGTCGCCACGTTGTTGAAAACGAGCAAGTTGTAGGCGTCATCGGCAATGCCTTTGTGGATGTGAGAGACCTTGTCGGACTCGGTCATGTGTGCATCAACTTTGCGGCACAGAGCCAAGACGTCCTGAACGTACGTGACGTAGGGCTCCGTTGACGTTTGCACGCGGCCGGATAACGCCTTCTGCGCGGAAAGTTGGTGACCGTATGGGTTGCCGAACAAGTCTCGGAACTTTTGCTTAAGCGAATCCCGACTGGTGAGCTCATCTTCGTGAGTCCGAAACCAAACTCGAGGTGTGCCACCGAGGTAAAAGACTACGTTGGCGAGCGTGATAGTAGGGTCCCACCGGTTATTGCGGCTTACGTGTTCGTACAGGCTGATCCAGTCATTGACGTCTTCCCCATCTTTGCCCGAGAATACGCCAGGATCACGGGGACCGGGGAGAGTGATGTAGGTCGTCGAAGTGGCAGCAGGTGTCGGAGCCGGCAGAGTCGAGTTGTCGTCGCCGAGAGCCATGAAGGAAGGCTTGACGTGCCGTCCACTGCTAAGCTCCGTGACGAAGTACAGGGAACGCCCAACTCCACCAGATGTTACGTAGGAACACGCAGACGAAAAGCTATATACAAGTATATTTACAAGGCAATATGCCGCACTTGGCCAAGAGGCAACAGCCCGCGCTAGCGTCGAATCATCGTCATCGTCTTCTCACTACTCGCCTCTTCGTCATTGTAAACACTGTTCCGTAGCAATAGGATTACCAACTACGGCACGTACCCTTAATGGAGGATCGGTCAAGTAGTGTGTCTGCGCGCCGATAATGATGGCGAAGATATCCGCACAATGGCACATACCCGAAATGGGGTTGGTCAAGAAGCGCGATGCATATATCGTGCCAACGCTAACCACCTCATCGAGAGGATCGTCGCGTGTTGACAATGCTTATAATTATCATACGATGACACATACTCAAAATGGCAGATCGCCCAATAGCGGCCCGGTATGTTTAAAACAAATCATAATAAATGAAGAAATGAAAACGCGTGACATTGCGCAGTATGGGTACGCCTGAGCACATGCGCGCACCGGTTTCCGTTACGCCAAAGACGCAGAAATAAAACGGGCAACCTGATACCATTTCATGGATATTTTTTAAAAATTAACATTCACTTGCTGGCATATTATACCTGTCTGTTTGCTAATAGTTTACGTCACTCGTAAAAAAACAATTGCATGAGTTTTCAAAATTAGCAGTCGTTGTTACTTTGCATAAACAGCCTTCGCTGATTTGAAGAAGTGGGTTCGTGCCCCAGCTGCGACCAGATGTTCTTCATCCACTTTCATTTCCGTCAATTGTCATTCTTTTATTTCAATAAATAAATACAGTCGGTGTCACTGCTGTGTAGAGTGCTGGAACAGCAACCGCCGGGCCGCTCCGGACGCAGCCAGCGACGTCTAACGGTTGCTGCTGGGCTCGCGATAAGAAGTGTCTGAGCATGCGCGGCCGACGCACCTAATATCGGGCTAAGCTGCTATCGCTAGACGTCGCTGCCTGGCTGCGGAGCGCCCCGGCGGCCTCCATTCCCGCGTTCTACACAAGAGCGATGCCGATTGTACATGTAATTACCTGTAATGTGCTGACCTTGGGGCCTTAGTTCGTTGGCTTGTTATGATATGACTAATAAAAATCGGGCCCTCGAATTTTTTCTTCTCTTATAGGTAGCTGTAACAGAGCTACTTAGCAGACAGTCCGCATTCTAAGTTGAGAAATAGTACGATACTGGCAATAAGCAACCAAACCAGGAAATATGAAGATACTCTTCGCGAATGCAGCTCTTGAGATCCATATCGTCTTATGGTACGAATACTTTATAACGTGAGAGTCTGGCTGGCGTCCGGCGTGACGCATTAAAACATGAATGTCTGCGTTAAAGCGATTAGCAATGAAGCAATGTAGCTACACACCGCACTGCCATCACATATATGTGCCAATTTCAATGTTCTCCAAATACTAAACTCGAGATCCCTTCCAAGTCCATAATGAATGGCTAATTTCGCACTGAAATCTTGCGCAGGAGTCATATCTGAGTACTTTAAGGTCCTCTTCAATAAATCGCGTGGTAGCAGCCAGCTACCAAAAGATTATAATATAGATAACATAGCAGCATTTCATAAAAGTGGGCACCGAAACAGCTTTGCGCACTACATGCCTATTTCCCTAACCTCTGTTTACTAAAAGTCACTGGAACATACAATAAGCACAAATATGTTTATTAATCCACAAAACAATACCTAATTTATTGATTATAAACATGAATTTCTCGCTGGACACTCGTGCATCACTCAAATGGTCCAATTTAGGGATGAAGTTTCATTTCCCAAAACACAGATCCACATTATAGATAAACGGTATTTTATGAGATTTTCAAAAGTTTTCAATAATGTCTCTCGTTCTTCTTGTTCACAAAGTTTCACTTCTTATTATAGCGCACAATATCCTTCCCTGGCTAGAAATCTATCTAACGAATGGCTTTCGAAATTTTGTAACAGGCAGTAAGGTATCATCCAATGACAGCGCATCCTCCAGTGTAACTCAGGGCATTGTTTTTGGTGCACGAATGTTTCTAATCTACGCAAGTGACATCGGCGGAGAAATTACATGAAACAACAGACTGTACGCAGATGATTACGTCTTTTACCGAATAAGCCATAACATTTCAGACCGAGTAGGTATTCAAATGTATCTTGACAAAGTTGACAAATCGAGCCGAACACGGATGATGACTCTAAACGGATCTAAATGTAATCCTATTAGCTTCGTATGTGAGCAACCACCACTGCCACTCAGTATTATTTGTATTGCACCCGCCGTGCTTGCTTACTGACTTTGGTGCGGCGCTGCTAAGCACGAGGTCGCGGGATCAATTTCCGGCCACGGGGGTCGTACTTCTATGGGGCCGACATGCAAAAACACCTGTGTATTTAGATTTAGGTACGCGTTAAAAAACCAAAGGGGGCCCAAATTATTCCGGAGTCCCCCATTACGGCGTGTCTTATAATCCGATCGTGGTTTTTGCTCGTAAGACCCCAGATTTAATTTACTAATTTGTATGGTCAACCACTCACATAAGTAACAGCATCAAAATACTTAGGCATTACACCCTCCGTGGATTGAACTTGACATTGTAGAGTGCAATATCATGAAAAACAGGGCAATCTCTCAAGTTTGTTAGAAGAACTTTCGTGTTAGAAGAACTTTGGTGGGAAAATTGAACGATGGTAACCAAATATCTAATTAACCAACGTGAGACTTTTTGCTTATGACTGCATCGTATTAAATCCACACACGCAAGCTTCTCCAGATAGGATGAAGCGATTCAAAACCGAGCAGCCCGACTTTTTATGGAGATGATACTCCATACTAAGCAACATGACTATTAAAAAGCGCCATCCGCACCTGCCGGAGCTTTCCTGCCACCACGCATTCTGTCGCCTCACATTTGTGCGTGACATCCTCTTTAATGCACGGTATTCAGTAAAGACACATATTGTCAGGGCCCGGCTTATGTGTCTCACTGCCACGATCGACTTCTGAAGACATGAAGAAAATGTGTGTGTGCACTCCGAACTACAAGAATTATTTTTTCCATGCAGAATCTGTCATTGGACCTGCTACCTACCTCGCGATGTCATAGAAATGACCTGTAATCTGCGTTATGGTGATGCTCTTAGGCGTCATTTGCAAACCTGACCACTCCAATAATGGCTTGCCATTATATTTTAACATTTGCATCACACTAACATAACTTCGTCTTGTTTTTGCTGATGACATCAGCTTACTCCGCTGCATTTGGCATTTCTGCAGTCATAGCTCCTCGCCGCTGTGAGCATTATTCCGTCAATGTTGTGGCTCTCTGCTGCTGCTAGTGTTGCGGTAATTGCCCCTTATTACAATCGTTTATTCTTGTTTTAATAGGGTATAATTACTTTCTTTGGTTCTACGTTTATTCCAGTGACTTGCTTTCCTGCGTTGTTAGGTAATTGTATATATGTAAGCACTTCCGTTGTCCCGTCCTCTCGCCCTGGTTGCGTTATAGTTATATTTTTCTATGTTTTCCTCTTTTTAAACGCAATTAACGTTTTATGCTAGTTACATCCTTTTGATCCTGTCTATATATCTATTTACACCAGCTTAGTACCTTAGGTATGTGTTCACGTTCGTGATGCCATTGTGGCCGTTCCATCATAGTCATGCTAGCTTCGTCATGTGACTCTCGCCATGCCGTATTCGTCACGCATTCTACGTAGGCCCAGTAGCCTATAGTTTATTTACTTGGGTCACTAGTTATACTGTAACGATTAGACTATAAGCCATAGTCGTAATGCCACGGTAATGAAAAAAAAAGAACGTTGTACTTATTTTAATCATTTATTTAAGGTAATTTATCACCAGTTCAGAAATATGTGCTGTCACTTCTTATAAGTACTTAAGTATTAACTTGTCCAGTAACTTCGGTTGGTCCTCACACATCTGCACCATTAGCAATCATTCCAATTGTGTACTATGCTACGTGCGCCGTAATCTATGTCTTGCACCCCCCCCCCCCACCCACCCTTCAGTAAAACTACTAGCATATTTAACAGTTGTCCGACCCAAACTAGAATACGCAAGCTCAGTCTGGGACCCATATCAATCTTACCTGTCAACAGCACTGGAATCCATGCAGAATCATGCAGCAAGGTTCATTCACCTCGACTACTCTTGCCGCACCAGCGTCGCTAAGCTCAAGCGATTTCTGACCCTTCCAACCCTCGAGCACCGCCGCCAAACAGCAAGATTGTGTCTCTTTTACAAGTTCTATCACTCGCTGCCTCACGAGACCGGCATCATGCCCGCGTATCGCACTTCATCCCGTCATAGCCATTCAAAGGCTCTTTAACCCCCTCCAGCTCGAATCGCCGCTCCTCGGAACTCTTCCTTCGTTCAGACAGGGAAAAACTGGAATCATCTTTATGCAAAAATGAGGTGAGGCGTGCAGACAGCGCACAAGAGTAGAGAAGTGAACAACACGAACGCCGACTATCAAATGAAGGGCGCACTGAGGCGAAAAAAGAAAGAAGACACAAAACTCATCTGCGCAAGCTCAGGAATGGTATCACCACGTGTTAGTCGAGCACATGTGCCGGTCTACGTAGACCGGTACATGTACCCGACTTACACGTGGTGATACCATTCCTGAGCTTGCGCAGATGAGTTTTGTATGTTCTTTCTTTTTTCGCCTCAGTGCACCCTTCATTTGATAGACACCGTTCGTGTTGTCCACTTCTCTACTCTTGTGTCCTGTCGGCACGCTTCCTCTTTCTTGCATAATAAATCCTTACCAACTAGCTCAGCTTTCTATGATTCTGGAATCATCTGCCTGCTGAAACGGTGCACCAGTGAGATATTTGATTGTTCATACTGTCGTCACGTCATACTGTTGTCACGTATTTGCTGACCTAGCATCGTCGTGAGGCCGCACGGTCAATCCATTGTTGTCATTTTGACTTCTTCATGCGAGTCTCATCATGCTGTCGTTGTCCCGCACTCGTCATTGTCCCAATGTCGTTATATTTCCGCCCATACTACAGTCATGTCGTCGGCCCTAACCCCTTCATCGTTCAGCCGACGCCATTCCTTTATTTTCATTCTGACGCAATCATACTGCCATCGTTCAATTGTGATTATGCCACCATTGTCATCTCATCATTCTCGTCACATCGTCGTCAGAAAGTCGTCGTCACACATTGGTTGTCATACCGTTGTCATAATGCCGTCGTGGTTATGCCATCGTCGTTATTCCAAATTCGTCATGCGGTAGTGATCATGCCGTCGTCATCACACCATCGTCGACATACACGCTCTGTCATCACATTGTCGTCTTTGCTTCCGGTCACGCAGTCGTCGCTGCACCTTCGTCATCTCATTTTCGCCATGCCGTTGTCGTCCTACCAGCCTCATCATCCCATTGATGTCACAATTCCTTCATTTCCATCAGCATCACTGCGTCATCGCCGTACAGTCTTCGTTACCCCGTAATTTCTTATTGCGTTAGCATTAGGGATGTCAGCGTGGAAAAATGTGTTTGTGTGTGAACGGTTAGAAGCCCGTCACGTGCTAGACGTAAGAAAGGGATAGGAGAGCTTAGAAGTGTGCGCATGTGTTTGTATGTATGTTCCTATACATATATTTGCAAACGCAGGGAAGAGTTCGGATCCGGCAATTATTAACCTTGAAAAAGGTGCCGGCAAAAGTAAAAAAACAACACAAACATTTCGACGCATCGGCCGGTGCCTGGCCTTGACCGAATGCGACTGCAAGATTACACACACACACGCACACACACGTATATATATATATATATATATAGTAAGCTTTATTTCAGACAACAAGGTCTCGGATACACGGGCAAAACGCAGATGTGTTCTGCCTGACGGGACCCAAGCTCCCGAATACACACACTCAGAGCCTGTGGCAACAGCAAGAACATAATACACTACCGTCACGTACACAACGCAGTTTTATACAAAGTAAAAAAAAAACCGAACAAGGGACACACTTTTACAATCTTAAAGGAAAATTCGTACAAATAAATAACCGGAATAACGAATATATATATATATATATATATATATATATATATATATATATATATATATATATATATATATATACATTGACAGATGTACTTGTTCGTCTTTATCGGGCGACACGTTCCACCGCCTAACAAGTGTTATCGCACAGCGCAGGACGCGCCTGTATGTATCGGAAGTTTCTGGAATGTTATCGATGGTTCCATCCGCTGTCTGTGACCGAACCTTGTGTAATCTGATTGCATGTGTGCGCGACCCGAATATTGTAGAACTTTGTGGAAGGCACGTGGGTCACAGCGATTACTCTGGAACATTCGACGACTGATGCATAAAAGCCGACGCGCTTGACCCGCTCATCAGATTTTCGACCATCGCCGACTGTGCTCGCCGCTGTCGCCGTTCTTTGAGTGTAGCATGCTTTTGAGGGCACAAGCTCGCCCAATAAAACGCTAGCTCCGTTAATCACAGTATTGCTACTGTGTTCTTTATACGTCACTACCACGTGACATCTTGTGGAGGAGCTTGTGCGTTCATGTACCCAACGCCCCCGCAAAGCCACGATCCAAGCCCGCAGCCCGAGGACAAAAAGAACATCGCCCTAAACCAGCGTGCTAGCCGCAGACAGCAAGGACTGCCCCCAGAACACGGAGTTCTACCTGAGACGACAAAGAAGATAGTGGCGAAGACAACCCCAATGGCAGCCCGAGCGTCCCCCGTTATCCTGCAATAACCTCGGCACCCACCGACCTTCCATGGAGCAGCTCCAGAAGACCCGGAATCCTGAATGGAGACATACGAACGAATCACGACTTTCAACAACTGGGACTCCGACGACAAGCTGCGGCATGTATATTTTGCCTTAAAAGACGCCACCAGAACGTTGTTTGAGAACCGAGCGTCGACTATCACAGCATGGGACCTGTTCTGTAGCGGCTTCCTGCGCACCTTTACCAGCGTCGTGCGCAAGCAAAGAGCCGAAGCTATGCTGGACGCCCGAGTGCAGCTACCTAACGAGAACAACGTTCTCGTTAGGTAGCGTTAAGAAGAAATGAGCCGTCCGTTCCACCACGCTGACCCGGATATACCCGAGAAGAAAGTCCGCCTACTCATGCGTGGTGTGAAGGAAGAACTTTTCGGCGCAATGATACGAAGCCCACCGAACACCGTAGAAGAGTTCCTCCGTGAGGCTACCAGCATCGAGAAGACAATTGAAATCCGGAACCGGCAATTCAACCGCCGCACGAACTCTACCAACTACGCAGGAATCCAATCACTGGCCACGGAGGATCTGCGCGAGAACATCAGGGCCATTGTGCGCGAAGAACTGTGCAAGGTATTGCCTTCGTCGCAGCCTCAAGTGGCCTCGATCGCCGACATCGTGAAAGATGAAGTTCAGCGATCGCTTGGAGTTCCTAAGGTGCAACCGCAATTACCGCAGGCCCAGTCAGAAGCAGTGACATACGCCGCCGTCGCACGCCGTCAAGGCCCCCTCCACGACCTCGCCAGGGCCCTGCAACGACGCGATTCCGTCGTCCGCCGCCGCCGCCGCCAGCAGCCCACCCGTCGCCCAGCGCACCTACGCGAGGAAGACAGACATTTGGAGAGCCTCCGACCACCGCCCGCTCTGTTATCACTGCGGAGAAGCCGAACATGTGTACCGCCGATACCCATAGCGGAAGATGGGACTGCGAGGTTTCGCCGTTAACGCGCCGTGACGACAGACCGGCGAACGACCTCCCGATATCGCCGACTACTTCGCCACCGCTCAGTGGAGCCCTCGACGACCGTCCCGTTCGCCATCACCAGGCCGCAACTTGTCGCCGCAGCACCAACCATACACTGGCCCAGCCCGGAGCCGTTCTGCGAGCCCATATCCGGAAAACTAAAAGCAGCAACCGATGCAGGTGCGGTTGCTGTTCGTCGAACTGACGAAGATCCTCCGCCGCGGACGAAGACGCCGAAGAAACTACCTCGACGACATAACGACACGCCGCCGTCCGGACGAAGTCGTGAAGCAAAGAATACGCCGACGAAAGACGACCTAACGACGCCCCGTACCAGCCACAGCTCAACGCGACGCAGCCGTGATCCGACACCAAGACCTAATTGTAACGCAAGACAAAGAACCACCAACCTCGACGTGCTTCTCGACGGACATGCAGTCACCGCCTTAGTATACACAGGAGGCGATTACTCCGTCATGAGTGGACACATTGCCGCCCAGTTGAAGAAAGTTAAGACTGCATGGGAAGGCCCGAAAATTCGGACCACTGGAGGGCACCTCATAACGCCGACTGGAATCGGCAAAGCAAGAATTACCATTCATGACCGGACTTACCCTGCCACGTTCGTTATCCTCCAGCAGTGTTCACGAAACGTAATTCTCGGCATGGACTTCCTGGACCAACACGGCGCAATCATCGACCTGAAGTCGAAGTCGATAACGCTGTCCGAAGATCAAGCGATACCGCCGGAGAGCTCTCGTAGTCTCCACACCTTAAGCGTGCTTGAAACTCAAGTCAGCATACCGCCACGCTCCAGCATTGTCATTACCTTCGGCATCAAAACACCTGCTGGCATAGAAGGCATCATCGAGGGTGCCCGACGTCTATTGCTAGACCGTGAAATTTGCATCGCAAGAGAGTTCGCTCGAGTGCACGGAGGAAAAACTAAAGTGTTGCTGACAAACTACAGCCAGGAGTTCAAACACATCAACAAGGGCACTACGATCGCGTACATCGAAGAAATTCTGGAAACCAGTAATGCGTTTGTCCTCTCGGATTCTGCTGCATCTACCCCGACGACCACAGTTCCCGAACCAGACTTCGACATAAATACAAGTCTCCCCATGATTAAGCAGCAACAGCTCAGAAATATTTTCCGACGATACAAACGCTGCTTTACGACGTCATCGAGGATTCGACAAGCACCAGTTGCAAAGCATCGCATAATCTCCGAAGAGCGCGCTCGACCACTCCGCCAGAGCCCTTACCGAGTTTCCACGCGAGAACGTGAAGCTATTAGGCATCAAGTCGACGAAATGCTGCGCGACGACATCATTCTGCCGTCGAAAAGTCCATGGGCATTTCCTGTAGTCCTGGAAAGGACGGAACCTTACGTTTCTGCGTCGATTATCGTTGACTGAACAAGATCACGAAGAAGGACGTATACCCCCTTCCAGGATAGATGACGCATTGGATCGGCTCTGCAACGCAAAATACTTCCCGTCGATGGATCTCAAGTCTGGCTACTAGCAAATAGAAGTAGAGAAGAGAGATCGCGAAAAGACCGCCTTCATCACGCCAGACGACCTCTACGAGTTCAAGGTCATGCCATTCGGACTGTGATTGGCACCTGCAATGTTCCAGCGCGTCATGGACACTGTGTTAGGATTAAAGTGGCAGACCTGTCTTATTTACTTGGATGACGTCGTTGTCTTCGCCGGAAATTTCGACGATCACCTTAGACGGCTTGCGACAGTACTAGAGGCCATCAATTCATCCGGGCTCACTCTGAAGCCAGGGAAGTGACGCATCGCTTACGATGAGCTTCTGTTCCTAGGATACGTCATCAGCAAGTCTGTCTTCCGCCCCGACCCGCAGAAGACAGCTGTCATCGCAAAGTTCCCGCAGCCCATCGACAAGAAGGCAGTGCGTAGATTCCTTGGCATGTGTGCCTACTACAGGCGCTTTGCCAAGACATTTTCACGCATTGCTGAGCCGCTGACACATCTAACTAAACATGATGTCGATTTCAAGTGGGAAACGCCGCAGGCCGACGCATTTCAAGAACTCAAACGACGCATGCAGTCGCCGCCGGTACTTGCACACTTCGACGAGCACGCCGATACCGAAATCCACAGTTACGCGAGCAGCCTAGGCCTCGGTGCCGTCGTAGTCCAGAGGAAAGACGGACATGAACGCGTGATAGCTTACGCTAGCCGGTCGTTCTCAAAAGCGGAACACAATTATTCTACAACCGAAAAAGAATGCCTCGCCATGGTATGGGAAAGAGCAATTTCGCCCTTAGCTATATGGCAGGCCATTGAATGTCGTCAGCGACCATCACGCCTTGTGTTGGCTAGTGAATTTAAAGGACCCTTCAGGACGGCTGCCGCGGTTGTGCCTAAGACTGCAAGAATATGATATCACTATAACCTACACGTCCGGACAAAAACACTCTGATGCCCATTGCCTATCACGCGCCCCCATTGACTCGCCGCCGCAAGATGACGACGACGCCTTCCTTGGAATATTAAACGCGGAAGACTTCGCTGAACAGCAACGAGCAGACCCGGAGGTGAAAAACCTCGTCGAGTATTTGGAAGGGCACACCGACGTTGTACCTAGGGCATTTATGCGAGGATTGTCTTAGTTTTCGCTTCAAAACAACCTGCTCGTAAAGAACTTCTCACCAGTCCGCGCCAACTACCTTGTTGATGTACCCTCAGGGCTGCGTCCAGAAGTATTGCACGCCCTACATCACAATCCCCACCGCTGGACACCTCGGATTCTCCCGGACACTATCGAGGATACAGGAAAGGTATTATTGGCCGCGCCTGACCGCCGACGTCGCTCGTTAGGTAAGAACATGCCGAGACTGTCAGCGTCGCATGACACCACCAAGGCCAGCAGGATTACTGCAGCCAATGGAGCCTCCTTACCGACCATTTCAGCATTCGGTATAGACTTGTTCGGACCCTTTCCGACGTAAACAACCGGAAATAAGTAGATCGTCGTGGCGACGCACTACCTCACCCGCTTCGCTGAAACGAATGCACTGCCGAAAGGTAGCGCAGCCGAAGTGGCGGAATTTTTTGTCGAGAACATCCTACTGCGACATGGTGCCCCATAAGTCCTCATCACCGACAGAGGAACGGCTTTACAGCGGAGCTCACCCAAGCCATCCTATAGTACAGTCACACAAGGCACAGGAGGACAACTGCCTTCCAGCCACAGATGAAGGGTCTTACGGAGCGCCTGAATAAGATCCTCGCCCTCATGCTAGCAATGTACGTCGACGTCGAACACAAGACCTGGGATGCCGTCCTACCGTACGTAACATTCGCTGACAACGCGGCGGTGCAAGGAACAGCACAGATCACGCCATTTAAGCTGGTTTACGGCAGAAACCCGACGACGGCGCTCGACGCTATGCTGCCGCACGTCACTGACGTAGAGAATGTTGACCTCGCTGCCTATCGCGAGCGCGCTGAAGAAGCCCATCAGCTCGCCTGCCTACGGATCAAGAACCTGCAGCGTACCGACAGTCAACACTACAACCTCCCACGACGCTTCGTCCATTACCAGCCCGGCGACCGAGTTTGGGTTTGGACCTCGATACGCTGACGAGGACTGGGTGAGAATCTATTGCGACGCTATTTCGGACCCTACAAGGTCATTCGAGGTATTGGCGCGCTGGACTAGGTCCTGCCAGACGGCATTTGGCATTCACAGCGGCGCCGCTCACGATCTGAAATGATCCACGTGGTGCGTCTTAAACCATTTTACGGACGCTGACGAACTTCCTTATTTTGTTGTTCTCTTTGCTACGGGTGCTTTCTTTATTACTTTCGTTTGCAGCATCGGTTCGATGCTGTTTAAGAGGGGGGTATTGACACATGTACCTGTTTGTCTTTATCGGGCGACACGTTTCACGTTTAACAAATGCTATCGCACAGCGCAGGACGCGCCTGCATGTATCGGAAGTTTCTGGAATGTTATCGACGCTTCCATCCGCTGTCTGTGACCGGACCTTGTGTAATATGATTGCATCTGTGCGCGACGCGAATAATCTAGAACTTTGTGGAAGGCACGCGGGGGCACTCTAGAACATTCCACGACTGGTGTATAAAAGCCGACACGCTTGACCCGCTGATCAGATTTTCGACCATCGCCGACTGTGTTCGCCGGTGTCGTCGTTCTTTGAGTGTAGCCTGCTTTTGAGGGCACAAGCTCGCCCAATAAAACGCTAGTTTCGTTAATCACAGTATTGCTACTGTGTTCTTTATATGTCACTACAACGTGACAATGTACATACATACATACAAACATACATACGTACATACATACATACATACATACGTACATACATACATACATACATACATACATACATACATACATACATACATACATACATACATACATACATACACACATATATTTCTCCATCATTGCAAAAATATATCCCTTGTAAAAGATAACGTCATGTTTTGCTTCTCATCTTTCTCTTTCCCTACCATAGGGGAAATAGGTATTATTTGTATGCTACGCCACATTTCTTCTTCTAAAGGAGCTACAGCACCATTTTTTTATGTAACATAAAAACAAAGAAAGCAGAATGAATGCGCTTTGCTTCTATAAAGGTTTTATTAATGAGGTGCATGCCGTCACAAAGCTATGAATCGCCAGAATCAAGAATATGGGACAAAATTTAACAAAGTTTCTAAAGACACACTCGTATGTACCAAAATGTATGGACCTAAAATGTAACAAAATTATGATATATACAAAATGTGTTGACGTCTAAAGAGCACTATATCCGAAACAATCAAAATTGTCGATGGAACAGACATTCCACTACATAAATTTAAGTACAAGCACTACAATATGGACGCGTGGTGCCGCTGTCTATGTTTTGGGCTGGCATGCATTGTCGCTCTTAGAGTCAAGTTCGACGAACCGTCAGCATTCTCAGACTCGCTGATGCTTGAGTCAGCGATAAAATTAGCCGCAGACTCTGAGGAATCTCGAGATCTGTGAGCTTTCGAAACGAGAGCGTCGCTCCCAGAGGCGATTTTTTGCTTTCGACGTTGACAATAGCGACACTTCGGAGTGCGCTGATGTTGTTCTGAGAAATAGCGGCAGGCAGGAAAAAAAGCGAACTTCTCAGAAATAAAAAATGTAATTCTCTTCCTGTACCTCCTACGGCGCAGAATGCCCGTGAGCGGCGCGGAAGGTTGGCCTTCAATTATATATATATATATATATATATATATATATATATATATATATTTATATATACACGTGTGTGTGTGTGTGTGTGTGTGTATGTGTAATCTCATATATGAATCCAACATTCAAATATACCAAGGACAACATAGTGGAAATTACTTGTACTTATTAATTGAATCAAAGAATTGATTAATAAATGGAAATAAAAGTGGCTGAATATACAACTGGCCGCAGGTGGGATACGAACCCACTTCTTCGCATTACGCTTGCAATGCTATATTAATGGAGCTACCGCGCTGCCGCTTTCAGAAACCTTGGCGACCGATGTGGAACATCCTTTCCGCCGCAGATGTCAAGAGTACGCGTTCTATTTGGGTGACGGCAACTGGTCAATAAGCGCACACATGCTACCTTCAGGCACCAATGTTGCTGGATTCGAGAACTTCGTACTGTTGAGAGGGAGGAAAGAGGGGTAACCGAGGGGCCCGATTTTTAGGAATGATATTGACGCGTGTACTTATCTTTATCGGGCGACCACGTTTCGCCGCCTAACAAATGTTATCGCACAGCGCGGGACGCGCCTGCATGTATTCGAAGTTTCTGGAAAGTTATCGACGCTTCTATCCGCTGTCTGTTGTCGCGGAACCTTATGTTATCTGATTTCATCGCCTGACGCGAATGGCGTAGAACTTTGTGGAAGACGCGCGGGTCTCAGCGATTAGTCTGGAACAGTCGACGACTGCTGTATAAAAGCCGACGCGCTTGACCCGCTGATCAGATTTCCGACGATCGCCGACCTTGTTCGCCGCTATCGTTGTGCTATAAGTGTAGCCTGTTCTTGTGGGCACAGGTTCGCCCAATAAAAGTTAGCTTTTCCCTTTCACAGTATCGCTACTGTGTTCTTAACGTCACCACCACGTGACAATATTGTAGCGTGCCACAAAGGTCCGGTGACAAAAGACGACGACAGGCCTAGTACGCTGACGGTGGGCGAGCAGTAGATTAGGCGGAATCAGGCTTCCGCCTGATTGAGCGAGCTCGCCTCCATTTCTGAATTCACCAACGACATTCGTCACATCAGTAAAAAATCCAACGGCGTTGCCGACGCACTTTCTCGCGCCGCCATCCATGCAACGGACGACGGCCGCCCGGTCATAGACTTCACGGCCATTGCTACCGCCCAGAGTGTCAGCGCCGAGCTCCAGCTGCTTCGCACGAGCGGTACTGCTCTGGTGTTTGAAGATACCTTGCTTCCACTGCGCCTTCTTTGATGCCTCCATTCTTTGGCTCTTCGAGGCATTCGCGCAACACAGCCACTCGTCACCTCTCGTTATGTGTGGTCCATCATTAACGTAGACGTTCGTGGATTCACACGCGCGTGCCTCAACTGCCAACAGTCTAAAGTGCACCGCCATACTGTGACACCTCTCTGCACATTCCCGTGCCCCGACACCCACTTCAGCCATCGGCATGTCATGTTGCACCCCTACTTGCCCGCGTGCACCATCGCTACCTGTTAACCTGCATTAACAGGTTCGCCAGATGGCCTCAAGCGATACCCCTCCTTGACATTAGGGCGGAGACGATAGCTCGAGCACTCATCACGCTCTGAATTAGCCGTTACCGTGTCCCTTCCACCGAATATGACTCACCGTGCTCGTGAATTCGACTCAATATTGTTCGCCAATCTATCTCGGCTACTCGTCGTTAATCACATCAAGACTACCTCTTACCACCCGATATCCAATAGGATCATCGAACGTTTTCACCGCCATCTGAAGGCTTCACTCCTGACTTCGACTTTTCTTTAATCATGGATCGAGCGCCTTCCTTTTGTTATGCTTGGCATCCGAACCGCTCTTCGCAGTGACTCTTCCACCAGCGCCGCCTACATTACCTTCGGCACCACTCTACGTGTCCCTGGCGAATTCTTCGACGACTCGCCCACCGTACCTCCTGACGTCCCCGACTACGCCTACCGAATACGCAGCTCTGTGCGTACTGTCGTCGAAAGTAATTGTCTGATGTCGAAAGTAAAGAAGAGTAACTGTCTGATTCGACGCCTTCTTCGTCATAATACTCTGACATTGATCAACGTTTTATGGCTGCGCCCACTTGGCCTATCTGCCACGCGACGATGCAAAACCGGGAAAAGTCAAAGCGTCGAAGTGGCGTGTACCAGATTTGTGAGGGGTGCCGCTGGCTAACACTCCCAGGGTTCTAGTAGGAAACGTAAATACCCAAAGAAGTGGCTATGAAAACACTGTCGCGGTAGCTCAATTGGTAGAGCATCGCACGCGTAATGCAAAGACGTGGGGTCGTTGCCCACCTGCGGCACCTGCCCCGGTATATTGGTAGAGCATCGCACGCGTAATGGAATCGATCGTGGGATCGTTCCCCACCTGCGGCAAGTTGTTTGTTTTTTATCTACTTTCATTTCCATTCACTTATAATTTCTTTAATCATTTATTAAGTGCAAGTAATTTCCCCTATGTTGTCCTTGGTGTCAATGTTTGTTGGCTTCTAGGATATGATTAATAAAAATCGGGCCCCTCGGTCAACCCCGTTTTTTTCTCGTGTATGCATTAAAGACTGATTAAAAACTGATTTTTTGTGCTGAATTGCCGGTGACTGCCCCACTCTGAAAGAAATAGAAGATGGCCGCCCGCTGGTCGCTCTGGCACTAGCTAGTTTGAAGCGGCCATGGAGGATGAATTTATTTTCGTATAATAAACTTTTTTCTGGGGCAGTATAATATTATTGAGCCTTTACGGCATGTATTTGTCATCAGTTTCCTACCTCTTCTTTGTTAAGGATCCGTTCTAGCGGTATTTTTAACGTTCAGTTCCACGCCACCGTGAATTTCTACCAGCTACTGCAAGCTAAATAAGGGGAAGAGGATCAATCACAGACGCCGGCACCACCCTCTTCAGCCGGTTATCTACTTTCACTGCGATGGCTTGGCTGCATAGAAACCCGCCCCACTTGAGCGTGCTCCTCGCCTCTTGTCAGCCAATTCCATACGAAAACCTGCTCAATGTAGGCAATGCTATTCGCTTTGAAAGCAGAGAAAGTGACCTCCTAAAAATGAGCGCATTTGGTTGAGCTTTTCAAACAATGCTGCGGGTTAACGCCGGATGCTTGAGTCGGTGATTACATAAATTTGACGTCAGGAGATTGGAATAAAAACAGATCAGAATAGATTTGCGTTATAGGACCCCTGCTTTCACATTCCCTCCTGACCAGCCCAGTCCAACTTGCCGCGTGCGTTTCGTACCACCGCCCTGGGCGCCCTGTAGCGCACTACTGCGCGCCACAATGGTCGGTGACAAAAGACAACGACGGCACGCCCAGCACGCTGATGGTGAGCGAGCAGTGGAATCGCCGGCAGCCGGTTCCCGCCTGATTGAGTAGGATCGACTAAAATATAATTTGTGGACGCCAGGCACCACCGGATGATTAACACGCCGGATGATAAATTATTGAAACTCAGGCTCCGCAACAGAATAGCCGAGATAATTGAAGCTCCGCAAAGATAGAGGCTCTCTTGAAGAGAGTCAGGTAGAGCAGTTCTCGAAGATGTAACGTCGTGCCCAACGAAATCCAAAATTTCAGTTGAAGACATAGTAGAACTAAGAGATAGCATAAGACATATAATCAATACGACTCCTTTCCCCAGAAATATGCGTCCGATGCAAAACCTCGAAAGACAAAACACAAGGGCCAAAGCTCTCCTGCAAGAGACAGAACAGGACAGAGAATATGCGGTTTTTGTAGATACTGCATAGGTCAGACGAAAGAAAGCCTTTACAGTAGTAGTGTTAGATGCAGATGGTATCACGAGGGATGCTAATAAATTCATGACTAAATACACGACAGTTGTAGGAAAAGTTGCGATAGCATTGGCTTTAACGAATAATAAGTGGACGCGAATTTACAGTGACTCTAAGGTGGCTATTAGACACTTTACCAAAGGCTTTTTAACCAAAAGGGCTGCTCCGCTGATCGGTGAGATAGACAGCCAAGGGATCGAAATCCAGGTTGCCGGCACCCATGAGGTCTCTCGATCCATCTCGGAAGAATTTAAACGAGATGGTTAACGCAGCTGCACGAAGACTTACTATCCGTGCACGAGGTGACCAGGACCACAACATACAGGAGGAGAACAGGGACCAAATACTTGCATATAATGAAATGACGAAGCATTACTACATCAACAGAAGGGAATTCCCAGTGCCAAACGCTAAGCTCAATACAGCTGAAGTGGTGAGTCTGAGATTGTTACAGACATGAACTTTTCGGAGTCCAAACTTTATTAACCAGCTATGTCCAGAACATTTCATTAACAAGCTATATCCAGAAAAAGATGTATAAGTCAATTGGCAGAAGTGTGATGATATCATTACTCTGGATCACATGCTTTGGCAGTGTCTTTCACAGACTGTGACAAGGAAAAAGGGACTGGTGGCGACGAGTCCTTCACAGCGGAGTTCTTTTAGATCAAGTACAGGCCTTGCAGAAGGCCTACGATACGGCGGTAAGGTTAAACCTTACGCTCCCGACGTGTGAGCCGCCTGCGTTAACCTAAGAGTTGATCTTCAGGACGTGAATGAAGTTCATCATACCATACAATACCATACCAGGCACCAGCATCTCGCTGGTTTTTCTTCAGCCACAGTATCATAAGAACCCAACAAGCAAATATACCATGGACAATATAGTTCAAATTACTTCTACTCTCTACCTGAATTAAAGAAACGATAAATAATGAATGATATGACTAATATATATATATATATATATATATATATATATATATATATATATATATATATATATATATATATATATATATATATATATATATATATATATATATATATATATTCCTCATGTCATTAGAAGCCAACAAACACTGACAGCATGGAGAACATAGGGGAAATTACTTGTGCCTAATAAGTGAAATAAAAAAGGATAAATTAATGGAAATTAAAGTGGATGAGAAAAATACTTGCCGCAGGTGGGAACCGAACCCACAACCTTCGTTCCCACCTGCGGCAAGTCGTTTCTTCATCCACTTTAATTTCCATTAATTTATTGTTTCTTAATTTTATTTATTAAGCACAAGCAATTTCCCCTATGTTGTCCTTGGTGTCAGTGTTTGTTGGCGTCTCATGATATGACTAATAAAGAATCGGGACCCTCGGTTAACCCCCTCTTCTCGTTTAGACATATATATATATATATATCATCATGTCATATATATATATATATATATGTCATATGTCATATATGCCATCATCGTCATACAACCGTCGTCATTTCATCGACATCATGCCGTCATCGTCACACTGTCGTCGTACCATAGCAATCATTTTGGAAAGGTCATCCAACTGTCGCCATGCCATCGTCGTCATGCCGCCTTCCCATCGTTGATTAATTTCATTCCTTCTACATTATTTCATCAAAATCATGCCACCGTCATTATATAATGAGCATGCCGCCGTTATCATGGCATCCTCGTCATACAATTGTAGTCACGCATTCGTTGTCGTACTGTCATCGTGATGTGAACGCAAACACGTACACGCACACCTTGGAAAATGAAATACGAAATGTTATCATTCTTATTTTTTGCCGCACCGCCTCTCTCCAAAAATCCATGGTCACGAGCGTAGCAACAATTACTTCTTTTACATAGAAAGCTATTAGATGTCACATGAAGTTCAATGCCTTAATCAGTTCAATAAAGCAATTAGGCAGGGATAAGAATTTCCGCACGTGTCCATGAGGTGAAAAGTGGCACTGTAAACAAAAATTGAAGCATAAATGTCTTTTTCACATAGTCATTGTATAATGTACACATTATCTTGTTTATTTGTATTTTCTACATCGTACTTGCTTGTTTCTTGTTATATTTGCTTTTTTAATATATGGGATCATCATGTAAGCCGAACGCACTTAGGAGCAAGAGCCCCTGTCAGGCCAAATGGCCTTTAGCTCTTGTTTCCTCTTTCTGTAATGAAGAAAGGAAATAAACTTCAAACATCAAACTCGTTCCATCGCCACCATCTTCTCATGCCATTCATCCCATTCTCGTCATATCGTCCTCCCCATACAGTTGTCATCATGTCGCCATCACTCCATCATCATCATACAGTCGTCGTCATTCCGTTGTCATCGTGTCATCATCGTCATGCTCTCGTGGTGCCATCACCAATTAAAAAGTGTCATCCAATTGTCGCCTTCCGTTGTAGCTTAACCATCTTAGTCGTTCCCCCCGACATCATTTATTCGTCATTCCATCGAAATCAAGCTGTTGTCATTCAATAGTGATTATGCCGCCACTGTCACGCCATCATCTGAGTTACATCATCCTCATCCAGTGGTTTTCATAACTTCGTCCTTCACTACCATCTTTGTTCCCTCAGCGTGATTCAAGCTATGTCATCCAATTCTTTTCAGGCTGTCGTGGTCACGCTGTCGTTGCCGTACAATCGTGTTGATCGATAGCATAAAATTTATCATAGATATATCACATATTGTTGTAAGTGTGACTTGTCCCTTGACATGAAGAGCACCTTTAAGATCACAGGCAACCGAGGAATGCAACTTGCTTTGTCAACTGCGCTTCTTTCTTCCCAAGAGTAGAAATGGTGCAAAATCAAAATTAAATGTAACCAAATACCACTACAAACTGCACCCAGGAGAGTGCAAATACGTGTCGTGTAATCATGGCGGTTAGGGCGCGTTGCCGGCTCCGCAACTGTGGCCGGCACATTTAGTACAAAAATGCAAAGACATTGAGGCTTGTTCTTTTACCTTGAAAAAGCGGTTGCTGCGCGGTGAATCGGGACATCGGCTATTAGTATGAGAAACATTGGTATGTTACGTCGCCCAATGACACTCTGTGCCAAGAAAACCTGTTAACTTTCAGACGCACAGTGCCACTTTTCACCTCATGGACACGTGCGGAAATTCTTATCCCTGCCTAATTGCTTTATTGAACTGATTAAGGCATTGAACTTCATGTGACATCTAATAGCTTTCTATGTAAAAGAAATAATTGTTGCTACGCTCGTGACCATGGATTTTTGGAGAGAGGCGGTGCGGCAAAAAAATAAGACAATGATAACATTTCGTATTTCATTTTCCAAGGTGTGTGTGCGTGAAGTTGCAGATGACTGCAGGCAGGGGTACAAAATCTGACCTGATTATTCCTCTCATATTCTCGTTTCATCATCCCGTGTTCTGATAACACTAAACAAATGTATTGTCTATGCCATTAAAGCTACTCGAGTACTATCATAGGTAGTAAAGAAAGGAGGCTAGCACGCAAGAACCAAGTACGCGCGGGGTATAACATAGTTGTTGCACAAGGTTGGTCAGATTTAGTGCTCAAGGGTTTTGCTCTACACAGTATAATGTTAACGTGCCTACAATCCTTAACGCTTTTCACGCAAGTGGCTGTTTCTCAGAGGTGCGTGATCTATTGCTTCCGCTGTTTCCCACATTAGGAAAACTACGAACTCTTTTTGGCTTGATTGCGGCGTGCGTCACTTACCTGAGCGCTATTTTTTAATTGAGTACTTTACAGTAGTCAATTTACAAAGCTCACTGCAGGGGAAAGGGCTAAAGGAAAGTAAGCCTGACAAAGGCCCCTATCCTTCCACAGTACCTCTGCCTACTTAAGAGTCGAAACCTTCAGTTTGAGAAATTATTGGCGAGTTAAGCACACGATAATGACAGCACTTCACAGGTGTACATTGTGGTCGCGACATCGAGATCCGATGCGCTTTGGGTTCGCCATTGTAAAGCCGTAAAGTGTCCGTTCGTTGCCTTGCCGCGTATACCTTCTCTCTCGCTGTTCGCTCTCGCAGAGCAGCAGCCCGGCTGCCAGCAGAATGCCGACTGCGGGAATCCACTGCTGGAGTGCGTCGAACGTCAATGCCGCTGCGTGCCGCCCAACGTGCTCCAGGCAGACGCCAGCTGCGCGCCTCCACAGGGCGACGCACGTGCCGGTGCGTGTACACTGTAGAACGTTTCCGTGTTTTACCGTCGAACTTGACGTAAACATTACGTAAACCATTCAGCTTCGTCAAAAACGATGGCATTTTACGTAAAAAAATAAGGACGGGAGCTCGGTTTTTGAAATACGGAGAGCCGACCGTAATTTCATGTGGAGGGCGAGTGAACATAGTAAGAGTGAGAAATCAACACACAGAGAATATAAAGAAAAGACACTGCCTACTCTCACCGGGAGTTGCATGTCACGACAGTTAATGCTGTTCGAACATCATTCACAAGCGAATCGTGAATACACACACACAAACGGAAGAGCTGTTAGCGGTGGCGCTGCTTACCATCCTTCATCGCCCCTACACGAAAAGTTCCATTTCTCCGTCGTGACAGTACGGAGTGGACAGCGGCACAGCGGCTGCAAATGGCGGTGTGCGGAAGTGGTATACCTGTAGCTTGGGATTTCACTCTGAGAAGAGGAAGGAATCGACGTTGAATTGCTACGCATGTAAGTGATTTAAGGTTCATTTTTTTGTTGTTAGTGCACGTCATGGGTACGAAATGCACCGCGATGGCTGGTGACGGGCTCAATTGTGTTGTGTGAGCATGCCCTGTAACGACATTCCCGCTTGGCTATTAGGATTGATAAGGACGCGACATTGCGAGTATGTGATAAAGGGTGTAGCGTTTGTTGTGCAAATTTCATATAGACTACATTGAGACGCGTAGGCAATATCAGCGTCGATGACGTCTGTAGCAGTCCTTTGTCGGCTGTATGTGGCAGCTGGTTTACTGACGTTGGCATTCCAGTTTGCACTGTGCTGTGTTGTGCTGTGTTCTTGGCATTGCAAAAGAAAGTCAGTGTTCCCCTTAGCAATCTCTCAGGAAGCGGCGTAACACTATGTGAGCCGTATTCGGCGACGCATTGAATCACAGCGAAATTATTAGCTGTTATTTTTCCTTAAGCTTACGATGCAGTGTCCTAGCTGGGCGTGCTTAATCACCGTGTTAATACCCGTAATTGAAAGATTGCTTGTCCGGAATTGAAAGTTTGCTTGTGTATGAAGACCTAAGAGCATGTTCGATGCGTTGCCCCGACATTGCAATGAAAGGACGGTGTAGCGTGCTTGCTGCTGTAACCTCATGCGACCTGCAGTGTTAGGTAACCCTGGTGTCACACGGTGCCCAATATATTGGGATTGAGCACGAGCAATTGTGCTCGATCGCAATTGAAAGTGTCCGCGTGATACGCAATTATGGTTGCTGCAGAAGAAATTGATTATTTTGCTAGCTAGTAATCTGCTTCACATGTTTCTGGAATTTTTTTGTTTGTTTTTTACTTCTGACTGATACCAACCTGACGATCAAGTTCTGACGCAATACGTCAGCATTTCACGTATTCTGGGAGTGGATTGCCACGTAAATCTTGCTCATATGCGGCCGTAATTTTAACGAAAATGCATGTGATAAGCAATTTTTAACGTAACCTTGACGCAGAATAGCGGTTGCCAAAAGTGTAAATGGAGATTCCAAAGTTAGAAATATTCCAAATTAGTATAAAAACAAATAAAAATGTGTCGACACTCATGATAAAGGCTGGTTGTAATACTTACTGTCTCTAGTTCCGCAGACTAATTTTAAGCATATACGCATCACTACAACAATTATTCTAAAATGAATGTTGTGACTTATGTAGAGGAAAATTTCTGCTGTTTTGCGGAATAGAAGGTGGTTCGTGAAGTCTTTTTTTTAAATGAGTTGAATGATACCATTGACCATACCAAGCGATACCACAGCAATCGGTAATTCGGTGACAAGCTTATGTGCAAGAGTGTAATTGTATATGAAAGTGTTTTTGCTTTACTGTGGACGACCGGTCTGAAAATACCTGATATTAGTATTTCAATTGCAGCTATTTCACCAGTGAAGGATGTCTGTGTGCCGGTTTGCACTTAGTTTCTCAGCCTGCTGTGGCCTGCTTGCAATACCAATATGACACAGCCATCTGCGGAGTGGTGCTCTTTGTTCTGGTAAGCTGTGCTATTCTATCGTACATCGGTTTTGCATATGCAGTCTTAATGGACAATGACTGCAAATGTTGGTGGAATGACGAGGCCTATGTAAGTAGAGTAATTTTTGCACATGCATTCAAAAGATAATTTATGATATGTTTTCCTGTGGCAACAAATTGGTGCAGCATGAGCACGTCCACTGAATGTGATATTGTTTCTAACCTCACTTGGGGGCACATATGAGTAGTGTTTGAAAAACACTAATATTGCCAGAATTCAGTATTTCAGGCAACCGATAAAACACGCACCAAAAAATAATCGTTTGTCAAGTGTTGCGCTATTGAATATGCGAAAACACTGCACACTGAAAACTAGCACTGTCATTCATAGGCTGCATGGTAACTGAGTTTGCCACTAGTAAGCTGACTGTGAGCTAGTGTGGAGCTAACTATCATAGGTGAGTATGTGACGACGTAATTACTTAGTGTGTCATTGGAAGGCACCATAATAATGTAAAATTATAGCCTGAGCTCGCAGCTGTGTCGTGTGGTCAGGCGACCAAGGTATATGAATATTTAAAAGGGAATGAACATTGCTACTACCAGTACGAATTCACGGCGACAGACACAGCAACATATTCCTTTTTAAACATGCACCAAGCAGCCCAACTCAGAATGTCCCTGCAGTTTGATCTGAATACTTCAATTTGCAAAGCAGATTAAGTGATGACCCACTAGGTTAGTGGGAGCTATCCTGCAAGTTGTGTATGCTTTGAAAATGCGTCATGAACTTCACTGCTAGAAATGTGGTGTACAACTGCGCAAAGCTGCATCAAAAGCTACGTTGCTCCTTCATATTGTGTCAAGGGCATGTTTCGTAAGATAATCCTTGAGTCGTCGGCCAGTTTGTCCAGCATAATTGCTGCTGCAAGACAGTGGGATGTTGTAAACAGCACCAACCCTTATTCCTATGAACTCCAGCGCATGCTTCCTGATGCAAACTTCACGTCTTATTCTGGTCCGGTTAATATTTGTTCGTGTCCAGATTGCTTGGCGCAGAAAATAAGAAGGTAGTTCAAACTCTCCGAGGAATTTGCTTGACTTGATGGCTGCCTTTGTGCACATATTGTGTAACAGTAATAGGCCTTGGCTTCCTTGAAGTCGTCTGACCTGAGACATCACCGACGTTCCACTCCATTAAATGCTTCTTGGCGACGCATGTCTAACGGCAGTGCGAACGCACTGTTAAAAGCAAGCATTGTACTCGGTTATGGAAGCTCCCCTCCACTTCGGGGTGCTACCAAGTGTTAAGATTGCTCTCCGGTGTTCCTGTAGCAACAACATGCTTCAGTGTTCAGTTGCACCAATAGAAAAGATAAAAACACCTTTGAGTGCAGGCAATAGCTCCAGCTCGATGCTCACAACAGAAAATATTCAGGCCCAGATAGCGGAGCTTGCCTTTCAGTAGTAGTTTTGCTTACTTGAACATGCGTGGCACTTTGACGGAGACATTAAAAAGTTGCTCAACACCTTTATTATTGACTTTTTACCGCCGAGAACCCTGTCAGCTAATCGTAAAACACTAGCTGTTGTGAGAACCAGCGTAGTAAAGGTATTATGCTTCATTGGAAACTCTGTACCCTATATTACGTGAAGTAAAGCTACTAAATAGGTTGAGTGATTTGTTTTCTGTGTTCTCTACTGTTGTATCTCATGTCAGCGGGTGACCAGGCAAGGGATCAACCAGGAAAACGGTGTTTATTGCCCGAAGCTTACGGGCTCCTGGTTACATCTAGAATCAACGGTTCACGCACATACCAAGACATTATAAGTACTTGTGCGCACATGCGCACTAACAGCAGTCTGCTTATCAGGCGCGCTATCGCCGACACAACACTTCCTCCGCTTTTATTATGAAACTATCAAAGTTCACGTTCCTGCTTGAAACCTATCAGGTGGTCGACGATTTCTAATTGGGTAGCGTCGATCCTCGTCTCCCCGTGCAGTGTCAGCTTGCGACGTTGGTGGTGAGAGAGAGAAACACTAGCTGGTGGTACTGAAAAGGCTTGTCTCGATCCGGGGTCGCTGTGTGGCCCCACGGCGAACCCATCGCCTTCAACGGAGTTTTCCCCAGCTGGCCCCGATCCGAGGTCGCTGTGTGGCCCCACGGAGAACTCATCGTCTTGAACGACGTTTTCCGCAGGCACTGTCGTGCTTTGAAGCAACTGATTCTTGTGACGCCGCCACTCCAAGCATCCTGAAGGGGTTGATACACGAACCTTGAAAGACACTGGTCCAGTCTGGGCCATTACTACTGCTGGCATCCATTTTGGCTGTCCCCTGTAATTGCGTGCGAGAACATGATCACCAAGAGTGACTTCGCGCACTCGACATGGTCGGTTCACCGTCTGTTTGAACTGTTCGTAAGCCACCCTCTCCCCCACCACAGGTTTGAGCACGTCAAGGCGCGTACGCAAACGTCGACCCAACAACAAGTTGGCCGGCGCCTCGTGCGTTGTAGCGTGAGGAGTGTTCCGATAGGCGAGCAGAAACTTGTTTAACTTTACCTTCAGTGGTTGGCGCGTGTCATCCTTTCGCAGCGCATTCTTCAGAGTTTGCACGAAACGTTCCGCGAGCCCATTTGCGCTAGGATTGTAGGGTGCTGTTTGCACGTGTCGGCAGCCCATCTCTCGGACGAACTGTTTGAAGTCCTGTGACGTGAATTGTGGCCCGTTATCCGGCACAATTGTCTCGGGGAAACCGAAACGTGCAAAAACATCTCTTAAACACTGAACTGTGGCCTCTGTAGTAGTCGACGGCATCACAAAAACTTCCGGCCACTTGGAGTGGGCATCGACCACTATGAGAAACATGGATTGTTGAAAGGGTCCTGCAAAATCAATGTGTATGCGTTGCCACGGCGCTGTGGGCCAGGACCACGGATGCAGTGGTGCTTTGCCAGGGGCGCTGCGTTGTTCTTGGCACTTTGCACATGATTGAACCATACGCTCAAGATCCGCTTCGATACACGGCCACCAGACATAACTTCGCGCGAGCGCCTTGCTGCGAACTATACCTGGGTGACCCTCGTGTAGCTCTTCCAAAACTGCACTCTGTAGTTTTGCGGGGATGACTACTCGTGTTCCGAGCAATATGCATCCTTGATGCAAGGTTAATTCATTGCGCCTGGTGACGTAATGTTTCAGCCTGTCTACACTGACGGATCTTGGCCAACCTGTACTTATGAATTCTTTTACTTGTACCATCTCGTTGTCGCGTTGCGTGGCACGCGCGATTTCTTTACTCGACACTGGCAGGGAGGCCAGTCGCAATGTATAAAAAGTTTCTTCGCTTTCATGCGTCTCGTCCTTGACACAGGGAAGCGGCAACCGGGAGCAAAAATCAGCTTCGGCGTTATCGGCTGACTTCTTAAAGAGAAGGTTGTAGCTGTACGCCGATAACGTCACTGCCCAACGCTGTAATCGCGCAGCTGCAATAGGCGGGATCCCAGTTGTTGGTCCCAAAATTTGCTGTAACGGCTTATGGTCCGTGATTAGAGTGAATGATCGACCATAAATGTAGTAGTGAAACTTCTTTATGCCAAAAATTATGGCCAATGCCTCTTTTTCAAGCTGGCTGTATTTCTTCTCCGACTCGGACAACGTGCGCGATGCGAAAGCAACCGGTCGAGACCTACCGTCCTCGAAAACGTGGGAAAGTACGGCACCTACTCCGTACTGCGATGCGTCACAGGCCAGCTTCAACGGTCTATCCGGGTCGTAATGGGCCAGCACCTGTGGTGATGATAACATTGTTTTGATTTGCTCGAACGCTGCGCGGCAGCGGTCGTCCCAGCACCACGAAGTGTCCTTCTGCAAAAGCCGGTACAAGGGGTTAGCGACAGTTGACAAATTAGGTACGAACTTCCCGTAATAGTTGACGAC